>NW_020954588.1:14633648-14642776 GCF_900497805.2 Vombatus ursinus | reverse complement strand
TCTATCTATCTATCTATCTATCTATCTATCTATCTATCTATCTATCTATATTATTTATTTGTTCATTTATTTACTTATTATATCAGTTATATTTTCCAATATATTTCTCCCTTTTCCTCCCTTATTAACAAAAATAAATAAATAAATCGAAAAAGATACCTCCCCATTTTAAAACAAAACAAAACATAGTTCAGTAAAACTAACCAATTCATCAACAAAGATTGAAGTCAAAATTTTGCATTCCATACCCATAGTCCCCCACCTCTACAAAAAAAGGAGTGGGGTGGGGGGAAGAGAGGTACATTTTCTTATCTCATCTTTGGGGCCAATTTTGGTCATTATAATTTCATAGCATTCAACTTTGATTGTTTTGTTCTTGTAGTTTTTCTTCGTATATTGTTGTAGTCATGATATATAATTATATGCTATATGTGTACATGTATATATGTGAATGTGCACACATACACACATATATGCAACCATGTGTGTATATGCATGTATATACATATACATACACACATACATATATACATACACACATGTATATGGATATATGAAATTTCCCCTCTGGTTCCTGGTTCCATGGCAGCAAGTGGAAAGATGAAGACTGACTAGTATATAAGGAAGGATTTTCTCATTGGTTGGAAAATAACCCCATTTGGAATGTTAATGTCACTCAGAGGAACTTTTAGGTGCTTAGGTGTCACAGTTAATAGAGAGCTGGACCCGGAGTCAAGAAAGCCTCAGTTCAAATTTAGCCTCAGATACTTACTAGCTGTTTGATCCTAGGCAAGTCATTTGCCTCCTGTTTGCCTCAGTTTCCCCATCTGTAAAATGGGGGCAATAATAGCACCCACTTCCCAGAGCTGTTGTGAGGATAGAATGAGTTAATATTTGTAAAGCCCTTAGCATAGTGCCTGTGACATTGTAAGTGCCATATAAATATTAGCTATTATCATTAAGCAAATCCCACTCCCCTCATTACTCAGCCAATGTGGAAAAATACACTATGTTTCCACAAGCGTAGCTGGGTCAAATGGGAGAGAGACATTTCGTCTATAATCTGGCCACATATTTTTCTCATAATATGGGGCTCCTGCCTGCATGTGCTACTAAAACTGACTCCTTTGCATTGGATACCTAGCATCAGGTTGGTTTTATAACTCGGGAAGGTCCCTGGTTCAAGGGTTATAGATGCCAAGTTAAAAAAAAAAATTGGTGAGTACAGTTTTGTCCAGAAATGTTGTCCTTTGTTCTTTCTTCCTTCTGCACTGACGCTTCCTAAGCCATTGAGAGCTCACTGTCGGGTACTAGTACCTTGATGCTGGAGACACACAGGAACATTGGGGCTGCTAAGACCAAGTCATAAGTTTCATAAGTTTGGGGCATCACTTCTCCATCCTGCTTCCTAGACCAAAGAATGACTCTCTCCCCTCTATATGATCACCTTACTTGGTTTCACCCAGTAGTCATGCTGTTTCTGCACTTCTTTCTTCCTTTTTGAATAAGTTTTTATTGATGTCTTTTGCCTTTTACATCATCATAGCCATCCTCCGTATCCTTCTCCCTTTCCTTCCTCCCGGAGAGTCATTCTATATAACAAATAGTATTTTTAAAGGAAAAAAGAGGAAAAAAATCAGCCCAACTGATAGATACACTGAAAAAAGTCTGAAAGCATGCAGTGTGTTGCATGCACCTGTGGACCTCCCACCTCCACAAAGGGGTAGGGTGGGGACTTCTTCTCATGTGATCTTTGTATTTTGTTACATTCACTTTTGATTTGTTTGTGGGTATGGTTGTTCTTTCCAATTACATTGTTGCAGTTGCTGTATATGTTGTTTTCTTGTCTCTGCTGATCTCACTGCATCAGTTCACATAGGTCTTTCCATGCTTCTCTGTATTCATCACTTCTATCATTTTTTACAGCAGAGTAATATTCCATTATATTTACACGTCACAATTTGTTTAATTATTCTCCTTTTGATGGCCATCTACTCTGTTCTCCATCCTGCCCCCCCCAATAATAGCTGACAATTATTTAGTGCTTTCCAGTTTGTGAAGCACTTTACATCCATTATCTCATTTGAGCCTAGCGACAATCTATTAGGTTTATATTCCTATTCCCATTTTATAGATGGGGAAACGAGGCACTGAGAAGTTAAGTCAGTCACGCATGGTCACATAGTTAAGTATCACAGGTGAGATTTAACTCAGGTTTTCCTAATTCCACATCTGGCACTTTTTATCTATTACACTGTGAAGGTCACTTCTAGCTCTAAGATCTTAAGACACGAGTGACTATTGTAATCTAAAACATCAATATTCAACAAAGAATAAAGACATAGGCCAAAGGAATAAAATCATGACCCTAGAATTTCAGGTATTCACGTGAAGGTGAGAGAAGTGTCAAGGGGGAGAGGATAGTTTGAGTGGTGCCTTCCCAGAAACTGGTGAAGGCACATTGGTAAACAGCAACCAGCTCTACTCACTCTTAAGATGGTTCCTATTCTAAGCAATAGAATAGCTAGCTTCAATATCAGTCGGTCAATTAGCATTTATTAAGCTTGCAGACCACTATACCCTCCTAGATATCACCATGGCACCCAGATGTTTTCTCCAGGAACCTTAGGCTAAGGGACAGAAAGAACAATTATTTGTGGATGCCGGAAAACTGATCAACATTTAATCAGTCAATAAAGATGTGCAAAATGTCTGTGCTATACACTGGGATTACAAAGAAAGGCAGCTCACCATCTACTAAGGGAGAAAACACATCAACAACTAGTACAAATATGATATGTACAGGATAATTTGAAGATGATGACCAGAGAAAAGGTACTAGAATTAAGGGAGATTCGGAAAGGCTTTTTGCAGAAGATAAGATTTTAGCTGGGATTTGAGGGAATTCAGGAAGTGGAGGAGAGAAGGGAGAGAGTTCCAGGCATTGGGGGTAGCCAATGAAAATGCCCAGAGCAGGGACATGGAGTGTCTTGTGCAAGGAACAGCAAGGAGGCCAGTGCCACTAGATCATAGAGTAGGTGGAGGGGAGAAAGGTATAAGAAGATTGGAAAGGGGCAGCTAGGTGGCTCAGTGGATAAAGTGCTGGGCATGGAGTCAGAAGGATCTGAATTCAAATCTGACCTCAGACACTTACTAGCTATGTGACCCTGGGCAAATCACTTAACCTCGATTGCCTCCAAGACAATAATAATAAGATTGGAAAGATGGGAAGGGGCCAGGTTATGAAAGGCTTTAAAAGCCCAACAGAGAATTTATTATTTGATTCTGGAGGCAATAGGGAGCCACTGGGATTGATTAAATGGTGGGGAGAAGTGACATGGTTAGATCTGCACTTTAGGAAGATCAATTTGACAGCCGAGTGATGGATGGACTAGAGTGAGGAAAGGTGAGTTAGGAAGACCTACCAGTAGGCTATTTCAATAGTCCAGAAGGGAGGTGATTAGGGCCCACGTCACGGAGGTGGCAGTGTCTGAGGAGAGAAAGGGAGCCGAAAGACATTATGAAGATAGAAAAGACAGGACGTGACAAATGATTGGATATGGAGGGTGAGTGAGGGGGAGGAGTCAACGGTGACAGTTATGGCTGACTGAGTAGGTGGGGGTTTTACTTAACAGTAACAGGGAAATTTCTGGGGGAAAGACAATGAGTTCAGTTTTGGACATGTTGAGGTTAAGGTGTCTATGAGAAATATAGCTCCTCCAATATCCAACAGGTTATTGGAGATGTGAACTGGAGCTCTGGAGAAAGGTTAAGATGGTGCAATTAAACCTGAGAATAATTGGTATAGATATGAGAGCTGGAAAGTGGGGATGGGGAGGCCTGGGTGGGGACAAGCTGGCTGTTGTGGCATGTAGGTGGCTTGGGAGAGTGCCTAGAACATGATCCAATGGCTTCCTGGGAAGTGATATAACCTCTCAGTCTCAATTTCATAATCTGTAAATTGGGGATAATAATATTTGGGAAATAGGCATTTATCTAAGCACTTTTTACAGAAATGATCTCCTTGGATCAAGGTGGGTGCTATTATTTTCCGTTTCTACTTCTATCCGCTGTGTCACCAGCTGTTCTATACCTGTATTTACATTCTCGTCCTTGTGTGCCTGTTGTAATGAAGACATTTTGCAAGCCTGGAAGAGGGGCAATCACTCTAGCATCAGAAAGGTTGCCTTGACCATCTGATTTTTGTGAAGTTATACCATCTCAAAGGAGGGAAAAATAACTTCTTTTTTTTTCTTTCTCTTTTTCAGATGCTTAGCACCATCATGGTTGCTGGGATTGGCATTGTAGGAGCCTCATATGCATTTGCCATTTCAGTGGTTGCTATTAATAGGGGGCCCAAATGTTTTGTGGGAAACAATACATGGAAATATTCCTTTCATAATGGGTAAGATCTAGCACTTCAGACATACAGACTCTTCCCACCAGAACCATTATTGATTATATTCTCTGAGACAAAATCTACTTCCCTATTAATGTCGATGTTCTATTTGCTTTCTGAAATATTGGATCTTGTAGCAAAAGAGGTCTTTCCTTATGAATACATCAGTGTGGATCTTACGAGGTGGTGAGCCCAGACTAACTTTAAACAGCTCTGAGCCAAGAGTGATGGCAGACACGGAATCCAGGAGCTGGAGGGCACTCTGGCCATCACCTGGTCCAGTGAGCTCATCTGAAGGTGAAGCTTAGGAAATTTATCTTGGGTTACACAGCAAGGAAGAGGCAAAGCTGGGCTTGGAATAATAGGTCTCCTGACTCGAGGGAGTACTCCTGTACTTCTGCTGTTACACTACGCCGAAGGAGGAAGTGGGAAGAAAGCCAGGGAGAAAGAGAGAGACAGAGAGATTGAGACAGAGACAAAGAAAGACAAAGACAGAGAGAGATAGAGACAGAGAGACAGAGAGAGAGAGACAGGTAGAGCCAAAGAAAAAGAGAGAGACAGAGACAAAGACAAAGAGAGAGAAAGAGAGAGAAGAGAGAAAAAGATAGAGACAAAGGTAGAAAGAGAGAGGAGAAAGAGAAAGCGAGAAAAAGAGAAGAGAGGGGAGAGAAAAAAAGGAGATGAGGGAGAGAGGTGGGGTGAAAGAGAGAGAGAATATCTGATCATCTTGCAGAATCAAGGCTTTTATGAGAACTTAGCCATAAGCAGAATTTTATAAGATCTCAGACCTGATATCTTTTGGGAGAAGGTACAAGAAATAAAGGTAAAGAAGGGCTCAGCAAGAGGCCTTGGGAAAGGAAAATATGAGTGCTTTTGTTACAGCTGTAAGGGTGAAAAGAATGATTGATTCATCCCCACCTCACTTTAAGCAGTGCTATCTGATCAGTTAATTTTAATCACAGACCTTAGACTAAATATGAAAAGTCCTCAGAACTGGAATGATGGTGTCCAGGCATTGTGTTTGGATAGCCCAGGGACACTTGGTCATGCCTCGGGGGTCATCTGCAAATTATCAGTCAAGTTGAGAAGAGATTCATTCAAGAGGCCGGAGCAAAGGAGACATTCCAGCATACTCCTGAGGAGCAAAGGTAAAATCGAGCTATGATACAGAAGGGAGATACCTGCATGGGTCATCAGTTCTATCAATATCTCCGAACAAAAGCCCCAAAAGAAAAGGCTGGTTCTTTGCTGAACTTCATCTCCCTTTGCCTATCTATTCACAGGTGCTACAAAATCATCTGCAATTTCCTTCCCTAAATGTCTCCAGTAAACTGAATTTTGCTTCAACTAAAAAGAGACCAGAGATTAATCAGAGATAGAACTAAATGTAAAGTTAAGCGGAGAGCCCAAACTCTGGCTAAAGGTTAAGCGTTTTCCTGGCTGAGTGTTTGGAGCGACTGCGACTGAATTCATAACCTTTAGTCTAAAATAAACTCCCTGAACCTGAAGAGGAGGGAAACATATGAGATTTAATTCTATTGTCCTTAAGTGGAAAATGAGCTAAGTGTAGTAACTAGGTGTTACACAGCTAATGTTCAGCTTTCCTTAGCATCAACACAAGTCATCCGATCTTAACATGAGAGAAATTTAGGTCATGTCAAATCTTTCAGAGAGAAAGGAAAATTTTCTTCTTATCTGTCTTAGACATGTCTCATTAACAGACCCGAAGTGCCAACAATGGTAAATCTTATGATGGTGAAAGATTAGTGAATATGATAATGAAAATTTATACTAGGGGCAGCTAAGTGGCTCCTGTGGATAGAGCACATGCCCTGGAGTCAGGAGGACCTGAGTTCAAAACTGGCCTCAGACACTTATTAGCCGTGTGACCTTGGGCAAGTCCCTTAACCCCGACTGCCTCTTCCCTGCCCCCCCCGAAGAAAATTTATGTTAGTTTTTGAAAGATTTAATGTTAGCCACATTGATACGAGGCAGCTAGGTGGCTCAGTGGATAGAGTGCTAGGCCTGGAGTCAGGAAGACCTGAGTTCAAATTTGATGTCAGACACTAGCTGTGTGACCCTGGGCAAGTCTTTTAACCCTGATTGCCTTTTCCATGTCCCCCCCACCCCCAAGAAAATGTATATATTAGTTGTTTGAAAGATTAAATGTTAACCACACTAATATGAAGCAGCTAGGTAGTTGGTCGGGTGAATAGAGCACTAGTAGTGCCTGGAGTCAGAAAGACCTGAGTTCAAATTTGACCTCAGATACTTACTAGCTGTGTGACCTTGGGCAAGTCAATTAACCTCTGTTTGCCTTAGCCCATGCCTTAGCCATGGGAGATACCCATGCAGGTATCTCCCTTCTGTATCATAGCTCGATTTTACCTTTGCTCCTCAGGAGTATGCTGGAATGTCTCCTTTGCTCCGGCCTCTTGAATGAATCTCTTCTCAACTTGACTGATAATTTGCAGATGACCCCTGAGGCATGACCAAGTGTCCCTGGGCTATCCAAACACAATGCCTGGACACCATCATTCCTGGGCTATCCAAACACAATGCCTGGACACCATCATTCCAGAGAAGGAAATGGCAAATCACTCCAGCATCTTTGCCAAGAAAACCCTATGGACAGTATGGTCGTGAAGAGTCAGACATGACTGAAGAACAACATTAATATGGCTAATTGATATTCATATTATTTAGTGCAGGTTGAAAATGATTCAAGATAAACAGATCAATAGTATACTGATTTACAGACCCATCTGCCTATTTATTATTTTGTGGGTAGAAACAAACCAATATAAAGAGCAAAAATCTTCCTGTTCCTAAAGGGCACAGTGCCCTCTGACCAACTTGTCTGAGAATGGCGCTCAAATAAGATCCAAAGGATGCTTGGTAAGCATGAACTTTAGAAATGATGGGCCGTGGATCATCAAATCTTACATCCTGATTGTATTGAACCTCTTAGAGCACCCTTTTCATGGTACAGTGGGAAATGCACTGTATTTGCCATCAGAGGACCTGGGTTTAGATTCCAGGTCTGCTACTAACTACCTGTATGATTTTGGACAAATCGCTTAACCTTCTTGGGCCTCAGTTTTCTCATCTGTAAAATAAGTGGTTTTGACTCAATGTCCTTTGAGATCCCTTCCAGCTGCTATGTCTTGGGCTTTGACTCCTATGAATTGTGTGACTCACAACAAGTCATATTAATTTTCCCTATCTCAGTTTCCCTATCTGTACAATAGGGATAATGGCATTTGCTTTGCTTCACAGGGTTGCTGCTATGTAAATGGAGCTAGAAAACATTGGTCAAATCCAGCGGTCCTGACCATGCGTTTTAACTTCTCCAGTGTCCTCGTACATTAAATAAGAGGCTTGGAATGGATGGATCTAGTTCTTTTCCAGCTCCAAATCCCATGACTCTGTTAAGTGTTATAATAATAACCAGTATTTAAATAGCATGTTAAGGTCTGCTTTACAAATGCCATCTTATTTGGTTCATGTAAGTGCTATGAGTACTATAAATCTCTATAATTATCTCTAACTTACATATGAGGAAATGAAGACTCAAGTTAAGTAACCTGGCCACCTGTTGTTCCCTGAGAGAGAACATCTGAGGCTGGGTCTCTCCTGACTCCGGGTTCCTTGCCCTTTCTACCATACCTCACTCCTCTCGTGCCTAACACATTCTTCAAGTGGGATAGAGCTGCTCCCCACTCTGCTCTAGAAGGCAGGAGGCACCCTAACAATGCCCAGAGCAGGTAACTCCTATCCCTACACTACCCTTCTGTCCCAGGGAAATTCAACACTATTTCTTGGTCATAAACCTAATAGAATATTTAACGCTGATAAGTTTATCCAATTTTCTGTCTCGTAGTCCTCCTCCTTCATTTCTTTCTTAATGAGCAAACCATATGAGGTCAGAGGGGGAAAAAAAAACCAAGCACATACTTCTTGACTCGGCAAAGGGACTTTGGGTTGGAATACTCCCCAGGGGAATTGGCTAATATCCCAGTTCTTGGTGTATTCATGAGGAGCTAGCTGGTGCCATAGTACACAGCGTTGGACCTGAAGTCAGGAAGACTTATCTTCCTGATTTCAAATCTGACCTCAGACACGTAATACCTGTGTGACCCTGGACAGGTCACTTCACCCTGTTTGCCTTAGTTTCCTCACCTATAAAATGAACTGAAGAAGGAAATGGCAAACCACTTCAGTATCTTTGCCAAGAAAACCCCAAATGGGGCTATGAAGAGTAGGACACAACTGAAACAACTCAACAACAAATTCGTAAAAGCCCCTTTCATATGCTATTTTAGTTTAACATAAGGTAAAGGAGCCTTTCCCACCCTAAACTCTATCTTTATGTGACAGATGGTCCAGATGCAGAAATCCCTCTTTAACCTGTTCTAAGATTCTTTGGAGCAGGGAAAGATTCTAAGAAAAGGTGTCATTAATTGTATTTCAGCTTTACCTTCTTCAATGGCAGCTATTTAGAAGGTGGAATAAGATGCTAAACTACATGATCCCACTCAAAGTGAAAAAATTAGGATCAAGTCGAATGCTCAGGTGGTTTTTCTGTAGCAGTTTGCCATAACTGCCTTGGAACAGGAAATTGTGCGAAGTCTCACAGAATTTCCCATCCAGCATCGGAGTTTTAGAGCAAGGTTGATGGAAAAAGAAGACAGGGAATGGAGTAGCTGGGCAGGAGGAGAGAAAGGTC
>NW_020954588.1:14614777-14633638 GCF_900497805.2 Vombatus ursinus | reverse complement strand
CATAACAGAGGAAATGAGCAGAGGAAGCATGGAGCTTAATTGGAAAACATGATCTTTGCTGTATAGTGGAAAGAACACGAAGATTACTGGGAATCCTGGCCTCAACTCATCCTAACTTTACCATGGGCAAATATCCCTGGAACTCTCTTACCCTCAGTTTTCTCATGTAGAAAATGAGACTAATAAGAATAATGATGATAACTGCTAGCATTTACATAGTGCCTTAAAGTTTGCAAAGTGCTTTACAAATTTCATCCAATTTTATCCTCACAACAATCCTAGGAGGTAGGTGCTATTATCACTCCCATTTTAAAGATGAGAAAACTGAGGAAGATAGGAGTTATGTGATTTGCCCAGGGTCACAGAGATAGTAAGTGTCTGTGGCTGGATTTGAACTCAGGTTTTCCTGACTCCTGGGCCATAACTATCCATTACCAACCTTACAAGGTTGTTTACATATATCTATTTCTTTACCTGTCTATCTGTCTAATCTATTTAATCTAACTATCCATCTATCTAATCTATCTACTTATCTAATCTAGCTATACTATCCAACTATTGTCCATCTGTCTATCTAATCCATACAATTCATCTATCATCTGTCTATCTAATTATCTATCATTTACTTTCCCCCCTCCCATGGTTATCAGGATCTAGAATTAGAAGGGACACCAGAAGCCATCTAGTGGAATCTTCTCATTTTACAGATAAGGAGACTGACCGAGTGCCAGAGAGGTAAGATAGTAATAATATGGAGAAGGAATTGGAACTCTCATTCTCTTGCTCCAAAGTCCTTTCCCGCTGTATTAATCATGCTCCCCTACTTAGATTCTCCAGCCTGTCAAGTCATCTCTGAGGGGACAAAATAATACCTCAAGGTTTAGCCTTCTCAGTAGCCGCCCACTCTGTGTGCCTCACACCTTTGGTCTCTCAATGCCTTTGGGGCCCCTTTAATTCTTACTCTTACCAAAATCCTTTTCAACTTTCCTTTGGGGACTTGGTGACTATCCATTGCTCATGCCTGTGTTAGCCTTAGATGGAGTTTTACCTCGAGGTGAGGCTGCATTCCAAGTAATCTGACCCTCGGAAAGCGCGATCTCGGTGAGGAACGTTGGGGGAGTGCGTCGCTGCCCGGTAGGGATTGGAAACTCTTCTCTCTTTCCTGGTCATGGATCTTCCTGGTGGAATTCTGGTGACGTCCTTTGCCGCTGCTAACTAGTTATGCTTAAGTCAGTGGATCAGATTCTGGTTTTCAAGGGAGAAAGTTGTGGGAGACGAATCAGAATTGGAGAGAAGGGCTTCATCTGAATTCAGAACAACACTGTGTGGAGGTTATGGAAGGGTGTTGTTCAGGTGTGATTTCCTGTTAATAACACAGACTAGTGAGGAAGGGCAGAGACTGAATGTGAGGAGAGAAATGGGACAAACTGAGGAAAATCTGAAAGAAATTCAGACTCTTACCCAGATTTTACTCCTAGTGTTGTTGAGCTGAAGTTGAGGAAGAAGCAGCAAGATTTAGGAGAATTCCTAGATCACGGAGGATCTAGGAAGATTATGGAGGAAGGGCTAGAAATAAGTGGGACAATGGGAGAGTCAAGCCAATGGATTGAGGGAACTGGAGGTGGGGTTGGTATGGGGCCGAAGGGGAGGGGTCTGGGGCTGGTTAGTGTGGCCCTGGAAAGGCAGCTGAACGAGGCAGCCAGGTGGCCTGAAATAAGGTTAGACTGTAGTTCAAACCTGGCTTTTCAGACCTTTACTAGCTGTGTGACCCTCTGTTTCCTCAAATCAGCTACTATTTAAAGCACTAGGAAATCTAGGAGAAGCTTATTTCCTCCCTCCCTTGTCGTGTTGTTAAGAGGTCATAAATGGCTTTAAAAATTTAAGCAGATGTTTAGGATTGATGTGTAAATATCCACAAGTAATTTAAAAGAAAAAGGCTGAAAATCTCAACCAGTATAAGGAAGGATGGGAAATGGTACAATGGCATTCAGCGTTTGATGTCTGTATTCCTCCCACAGTGGAGTCACAGTCTGTGTTCCACCTTTGGTTCTCTCCTGGAAGAGAAAGGGAAAGGACTGGAAAAGCACTCTAGGCTGCTAGAGATAATGAAATGCTACTAAAAAAAAATGAAAGTGAGGTTATAATGGGGAAAATGGGGGATTTGAGGTAGAGGAGGGGAGATTTCAACTCCTGTCAGGAGATGGGAAAGTGACCAGGTGCTGTCCAGAGGAAAAAGGGAAGAGAAAGGACAGCTGTATACTTAGAGCCCCCCAAAACCAGATTAGAGTTTCTGCTTGAAGGGGAGGTAACTGGATGCTCTGAGGATAAAGAAGCTACAAAGCCAAGAAGAATTCTATGCTAGAGCCTCCATCAGGCTGAGTCACTTTCATGTGATAGAAGCTTTCGGGGGATAAGCGATTATCCAGTAAGAGGCAAAAGGAGAAGAGAAGTGGTTGGCGATTTTTTGTTGGGTGAATGGAAGCAGCTATTTGTTGACCTGATAACAACAACAGAGAATTCCGTTGTCTTCCTAGGATGTGTTTCTAAGACTTATCAAAATGGAGATCAATTATCCTGGCAAGTTTCTGTACTTTTCTAGGTCTCAGTTTGAGTATCATTCTAAATCTATGATATGTTTAGTGGGGGTCAACAGGTCCCAAAATCAAACAAGAGGAAGGCCTGGCATCCCCAGAGTTGGAGGTCACTGGATGACTGATAAGCTGGTTCCTCTATTGATAACTCTTTCCAGGGGCAATAGGAGGAACCTAAAAATATTGCCAAAGGTTATAAAGTTTAGGGGTAAGAAACTGACCTAAAAGTATAGGTTGTGTTTTCTTTACTGTTGTCCATGAAAACAAGGGATGCGGAAGAGAAAAATGGATTTGGGAAGTGAACAGCTTGCTGAGGTAGTATCTGAGAATGGGATGTGGATTTCAGAACAACAGCTTAAATTATAGGGTTGACAGCTGCCTGGCCAGAGATGGAGCATCCCTAACCTGGAGACTAGATGATAATACAATTACATGGACTGAGAGGAGGTTGGATGGTGGGACTCACGTTTCAATGTCAACATGGCAGGAGGTTTATGCCGTTTAATGCTCAACTAACTGTAATAAATGATATGCAGACAACACTAAACTGCAAAGGATAACTAATATACTCTGCAAGAAGGGTCATATTTGCTCTTTTTGCCCCAGAGGGAAGAACCAGGAATAGGTGGATGTTACAAAGAGGCCAATTTAGGCTTGATGTTAAGGAAAACTTTCTAATGATTAGAGTTTTACTAGCTCTGCAATGGGCTTTCTCTTGCCGTTCCTTAAAACAGGGGCTGGATGGTCATTTGTTTCGTATGTTATAGTGGGATTCCTTTTGGACATGTACTGGACTAGATGGGCCTTTAGGTAGCTTCTACCTCTTGAATTCTGTGATTTGTAAATAATCAGAGGCAGCAAACCTAATAAGAGGGAAAACCTATGTTCAAGTCCCATCTCTGAGACTAATTAGCAGTGGGATCCTAGGCAATGAACCTCAGGCAATTCTCTAAGACTATAAATTACAAATGGATCGCAATCTGCATCCATGGAGGGAGATCCCACAGTGACAAAACTGCAGATTAATGAACTATTCATAAGTTAAAATTAAAGTTTAACACTTGACATAAAGATTTTCCTTATTTTCCCAAAGCTCCACTATAATGCTCTCTTTCCTCACTGGCTTTATCTAGTTGATCTCAAGGTGTCAGTATTGCTCCAATTCTCTCCCAAGCCACGTTCTTACAAGGAAAAGAAAGGACGCCCAATTTAAAAACAAAACAAAAAACAACCACCACCACCCCCCTGCCCCACCCAAACTCCCCAGTGCCATATTTTCTGTACTTAGTCTGCCAGAAAAAGAAAAATATCTCCAGAAGCTCAGCACTATAAATTTTATCATTGTCACTTATTAAATTATGATCAAAGAAATTGCTGCATGTGAGTAATGGAGAAGCTTCCCCTTCACCACCATTCACCTGCTATAGGATCTTGGGAAAATTACTGGGTTCATGGGCAAAGAGAGACCACTGGACTAGATTGATGATGTCTGCGGTCTCTTCTGCTCTAACATTCTGTGCTTCCTTTATTCTATGATGTTTTAGCAGAAATGGAATATTGTTGCTTTTCAGTAATCAGTTGCAAACTACTCTTTCTGACCCCATTTGAGGTTTTCTTGGTAAAGATACTGGAGTGGTCTGCCGTTTCCTTCTCCAGTAGATTAAGGCAAATAGAGGTTAAGTGACTTACCCAGGGTCACACAGCTATTAAGTTTATCTTTGGTCACATGTGAACTCAAGTCTTCCTGATTCCAGGCCCAGCACTCTATCCACTGAGTCACCTAGCTGCCTCAGATGGAATGTTAGGAAAGTACAATGATAATAACAGCTGGCATTTATATAGCGCTTTAAGATTCTTCACAACAACTCTGAGAAGTAGGTTCTATTAGTATTGCCATTTTACAGAAAAGGAAACTGAGGCATACAAAGGTTGAGTGACTTGCCTAGGGTCACACAGCTAGTAAATGTGGAAGGCTAGATTTGAACTAAGGTCTTCCTGACTCTAGGCCCAACTTCTATGCACTGCACACTGTAGCTACCTGTGTCAAACTGTTGTCCATTAAAAGAAAGGGATGCAGAAGAAAAAAATTGATTTGGGAAGAGGATGGCCTGATTGGGAGCTGTTCCACTCTTGTACTTGGTGGGATGTCCAGAAGAGTTCATTATTAAGTCAGTAGCACATAGAGGCAAGTAAAAAGAAGAGATCTTTCTTCAAGTGACTCAAGTAATGAGATTTAGAAAGAAAGGGTGAAATGCAGAGAGGAATCTTCCTAGCAAAAAATCCCAACACTGATTTGGAGCTCGACAGTACCTGCACAGTCAGAATTAGTGGGGTATTGTGCGATGAACCCTGGATCTGGGGCTGGGGGTCTTGGGTTTGAATCCTGGGCTCTGTTACTGATTGAGTGACCTTGGGAAAATAGCACCAGTGAAGTAGTGTCAAATGCAAACAGAAATAGATCCCTCTGGGCCACATATTGACTTAGAAAACCACAAATTAACATTATTTATGTTTTATTATATTTGTTTATTTTGTTAAACTCTTTCCAATTACATTTTCATCTAGTGCTAGAGAGGCAGTACTAGAGAGCAATTGTCAACCCCCAGCCAAACCTTGGGGGCAGCTAGGTAGCCAAGTAGCTGGACCTAGAGTCAGGAAGACCTGAGTTTAAATCTGAGCTCAGATACTTACTGGCTATGTGACCCTGGGCAAGTCATTTCACCCTGTTTGCCTCAGTTTCCTCATCTGTAAAATGAACTGGAGAAGGAAATGGCCAACCACTCCAGCGTCTTTGCCAATAAAACTCCAAATGGGGTCCCAAAGAGTTGGACACAACTCAACAACAACAATAACAACAACTCAGGCCATGAGTTTGACTGTTGCAGTGGACGGGGTATTGTACTTGGAGTCAGGAAGACCTGAGTTCAAATTCTCCTTCTGATACTTATTAGCCACATGGCCATAGGAAAATCTCTATTCCTCAGTTTCCTTATCTGTAAAATGTGGGGGTTGGGCATGATGGCCTTTAAGCTCCTGTGAGGCCTTAGATCTTCGATTCCATGAATATATTCTAGATGCTGCTTTATTTGTTATCCTAAGTCACTTAATTCACTGGGCCTCAATTTCCCCTTCTTTAAAATGAGGGGATTGGATTAGATGATTTCTGGTCCTTTAGGACTCTATCTCCTATGAATCAAAATGCTCTTAAATTTTTATACAAAAAGTTGTTTTCATTTTTATTTGCTAAAATAGGTATGTCCCCTGGTATGTGTCCAGGCTCTGCCCCTGACCACCTTGGGCAAAGCACTGTACCCCTTCAGGCCTCAGTTTCTTCCTTGGTAAAAAGTGGGGGGCTGGGCTGGGTGAGGACCATTCTCATTCTTAATCTATGATCCCACTTTGAGAAGGGGTCAGTATGTCCTAAAATCGAACATGGGGGTGCTCAGCACTCCCAAAATTGGAAGTCAATGACTGACCATTCTTAGCGCTGATCCTTCCCAAGGGGCAGAGGGCCCTCCCTCATATTGGAGTGTCTGATTGATCTGTTTGCCTGAGTTGAACAGGGAGAAACATTGTCTTTATTACATAGCGGGATCAATAGACAGGTCCTAGAATGATGAAAAAGGAAGGAATGTGCTCTGCAGGTTTAGTAGAGGCTAGCGACTTGGTGGTTGTTTTGGGATGATTGTCTTCTATTTCATTTTGAGTTAATTCAATTCAGTTAGCATTTTTAAAGCATCAATTATGTACAAGACACTTGAGGAAGTTCTGAAGATACAAAGACAAAAGCTAAATGGGCCCAGCCCTCGGGGAACTTTCATTCTGCTAGATTTATAAGCTACTTATGGAAAGCCCCTCGAAAGGGAAATGATTTCATACCCAGGGGTCAGGCTCTCAAAAGTCTGGATAAAAAAAGACTTTCATTGTTTGGTCGTTTCAGTTGTGTTTGACTCTTTGTGACCTCCTGGTGTGCCATTTCCTTCTACAGCTCATTTTACAGAAGAGGAAACTGAGGCAAGCAGGGTTAAATGACTTGCCCAGGCTTACAAAGCTAGTAAGTGTATGAGGCCAGATTTGAATTCCTGAAGTTGAATCTTCCTGATTCCAAACCTAGTGCTCTATCCATTGCACCACCTAGCTGCCCTGGGTGTTATTATTATTTCCATTTTTCAGCTGAGGAAACTGAGGCAAACAGGACTAAGCGACTTGCCTAGGGTCACATAGTTAGGAAGTATCTGAGGCCAGATTTGAACTCAGGAAGATGAGTCTTCCTGACTCAAGACCCAGCACTTTATCTGCTCTGTCACCTAACTGCCAAAAGAGATCCAAAATAATATTCTTGTAGAAACATTTTTAAAAATGTTTTTGGATTTGGAGATCTCTGAATTCTCACAAAGAGAACACCTCAAATACACTCTAGTCAGGGCTAGTCCTCCAGTCTCTTGGACTCCTGGCCCTTGGGAGCATCTTAACAATTCCAGCTACACAAGGCCAGACCAGCTCTAACAAAGAAGGAAAAGAAAACTAGGTCAAAGCGGGGTTATCTGTCTGCCTGATGCCAAGCGTCCATCTCAGGAGACTGCTTGTATTGATTGAGCGCTTTGGTGACTCATTCCTGGAAACAGTCAAATTGTCAAAGATGCTGTGACTCATGCACTGTTACCCGGCTACCAACTGTCAAAGGCTGGATTTGAGTTTAGGTCTTTGAGAATCCAAGTAAAGCACTCTATCCATTACTTCATGCCGGTAACAGCCTATTGGTTAAAAACAAAACAAAATGGGGGCAGCTAGGTGGTGCAGTGGATAGAGAGCACCGGCCCTGAAGTCAGGAGGACTTGAGTTCAAATCCAGCCTCAGACCAAACACTTGACATTTACTAGCTGTGTGACCCTGGGCAAGTCATTTAACCCCAGTTGCCTAAGAAAAAAAGAAAAATGGGCTGTCAAGTTATGTGGACCTATTATTGATCAGAGAGAAGAGCAACCTGCCCTCAGAGTCAGGAACGACGACAATAATAATAACTAGCATTTTCATAGAGCTTTGCAGAGCTCAACACATTCTTCTTTGAGCTTTTCCGGAATCTCAGGAGGCATTCCCATTTTACACATGAGGAAATTGAGGCTGAGAGAGGTTAAGTGATTTGCCCAGGGTCACACAGCTAGTAAGTAGATGAGGCAAGATTTGAATTCAGTCCAACACTCTTACAGATGCACCATTTAGCTGCTACTGTATACAGTAGCTTAACGACTCTTGGCAAGTCATTTCATCTCTGCCCAAGCCAACTATTTAAGACAACTCGCTACAAAGTACTTGATCATACACATTAGTGGATTGAGTTTCTTCCAGGAAACTCCCTAAACCAGTGAAACCAGAGTCACACGGAGAGGTATGCGGAAGCCAGCTCTAGCTGTCTTGTATTGATTATTAAATTTTCATTGTAAACTGCTAGGACAGGTAAGTGGCACAGTAGATAGAGCACCAGGCCTGGAGTCAGAAAGACTCATCTTCCTGAGTTCAAATCTGGCCTCAGATATTTCCTAACTATGTGACCCTGGGCAAGTCACTTAGCCCTGTTTGCCTCAGTTTCCTCATCTGTAAAATGAGCTGGAGAAGGAAATGGCAAAACCACTCCAGTGTTTTTGCCAAGAAAACCCCAAATGGAGGCACAAAGAGTTGGACATGACTAAAAACAACTGAACAACAGCAACATATATTTACACCTCAGACATTGGCAATCACTACAAATCACGGCTTGAACTACTGTTTTGTTTCTTGCTCTAGACTTAAGTGTTAATGACTCAGATCAAATTAGAAAGCATGCGGCAATACATTTCCCCCCCAAAAAGCCCAGTTGTTAAACATTTAACAACAGACTCTATTTTACTCTATAAACATTGCTTGAACTCAGCAGGAGCACAGTAGGATTGCAGGGGGATGGAACCTGCGGCCTTGAGGCCACATGTGGCCCTCTAGGTCCTCAAGTGCAGCCCTTTGACTGAGTCCAAGTTTTACACAACAAATCCTTTTATTAAGGGGATTTATTCTGTAAAACTTGAATTTAGTCAAAAGGCCAAACCCAAGGATCTAGAATGTGGCCTCGAGGCTGAAGGTTCCTCACCCCTGGCTTAGGGAATGAAGTCAGCTAATAATAATAATAATAGAAACTCATATAACGCTTTAAAGCTTGCAAAGTGCTTTACACCATCATCCCATTTGATTTTTATCACACCCCTACACACATTGATCAAGAAACAATTAGCAAAATTAACATCTGCATAGACCTAAATCAGAAGATCATTGCCTGTGATAAACACTTACTACATGTTTGTTGAATGAATATCTCCTCTGTTCCCCAGGAACTATCTCAAAGACAGAGACTTGTGGAGTAGCTGCCTAGAACCTATCAATATTGTGCCCTGGAACCTAAGTCTCTTCTCCATCCAGCTCATCATAAGCAGCATTCAGATGTTACTCTGCGGCATTCAGGTGGTCAAAAGTTTCTTTGAAATTATCTGTGAAAAGTGTCGATGCCATGAGATCTGTGGGGTAGGTTAATTGTTTGTTATTTCCATATTACATCACAACCTTCTGAGTCACCTCAGGAGGAGGGGGCTGTTGTATCAAGAGACTCATATAGACTTTACCTCCATCTACAAACCAGCAGGGGCAGTCCACCTGACTGGCATGGTCATGGCCATGGCCAGAGGTCATTGGTTGGGTTCTAGAAGGGCTGCTTTTGCTCCCTGTACATCATTAAGATCACCTGTGGTGAACCAGGTGGCCCAAATTGTCTCATCTGCCATCTAATTCCCTGTGGAAATACAGAGAAAGAATAGGTGAATGTCCAGACAGTTTCCAAGAACACAGCACATCACTGTCAGATCCTAAGTGTCTTATTTCATCAGATTCCTCCACAGATCTAGAGATTATCTAGAGATAATTGAATTGATGGTCATTTACAAAGGTTTTTTATAGTTCTTCCCTCACAGAGCACATCAATTCAAAACCAAAATGTATGACTGAATTCAATGTGAGAGAATTGAATATCATTGTGAAGGAATTAACTCATAGGAGGCTCAGTGAGATCATGGTGTAATAAATAGAACTTGGATATGGTATCAGGAAGACTTGAGTTTCAATCTTGCTTCAGACTCTTGTGAACTATGTGAACTTAGGTAAGTCATGTAAGGTCTCCAGGACTCAGTTTCCTCTTCTGGAAAAGGAGGGGTTTGGACTTGATCTCTGAGGTCACTCCTGGATCTGAATCTATGACCCTATAGTCCTATTTTCCTATGAGTCTTTGAGTGTGACAGAGACTATGTCCGTAAAGTAGAAACTATTGAATGCAAATAGCTTGATCATTTATTTTATCCATTTATTGGCAAAATCAAGTCAGTGAATACCTATTATTAAGAAGTAACAAAAATTATAACAAACTAAACGTTGAATGATCAAAAACTCTTATGGGTCAGACACAGTGTGATACATTATGAGTGATAAAAACCTCCGTTTCCCCCACAATGACTTTTTGTTTTCAAAGAATAAGCAATTTTGGTGTTCTCTAAACAATTACTGCCTTTATCAGGAGATAGCTTTATTCAGAGTATAGAATGCTTTAAACAGTTGTGAAATACCTCCTCATTCACTTTGCATGAGCCCTAGATGCAAGGTAGAAAATAAGAAATGTTCATTCATTTTTCTTCCTTATGTGAGACCTGGGTTAAATTGGTATCAATAGGAAAGTTTTTCTCATTCACAAGCATAAGAAGTACATGATATGACAATATTTTCCAAAATCTGAGGGCTCTGGGCTAAAGTATGGTTTTATTTATATGGTACCATCAAGACACTGCTTATAGTCAATTTTATTTTATTAAAAAAAACCTACCATGATGGTCAAACAAAACAGTCCTGACATTTTAATGACTAATAAGAGGCAGCATGGTACAGTGGATAAAGGACCTGACATGGGGTCCTGGATTCGAGTCCTGCCTTAGACACATACACATGAGCAGGAGTAAGTGACTGTCCCTGGGCAACTCCTTTAACTTATTAAGTTACAGAGGAAATCACTGGCCTCTACTGATGGAGGGAGTTTCTACATAGGGACTTCCCCACCCTTTCTGATGAAATCACTGGCCCTACCACAACAAGGGCTAGATTAGTAAGGGCATTCATTAGTAACTTAATTTTTTTGAAGCTCAACCATTTGAGGGTTAAGAAAAGAAAAGGAATAGATTCAAAAGTAGCCATTCATGGGGGTGTGGTGTGTAAATGGACAAAAAAAGAACATCTTGGTTTTAGCAGAAATAAGTTTCAGAAGAGGAGGAGAAGGCAAATCTGGTAATCATGTACCTGTTCATGTGTTGAGGGTGAAGGGATGAAAATCAAAAAAGGAAGAATGAGTTAGCAGAGTAATTTATGAGCCTTTTCTCTTTCCTAGGGGAAAACAACTACTTAGAGCTGTGATGAGCCCTTTGGAATACTCCACCGTTTTGGATAAAGAGCCATTATCTCTGGAAGGTTCCTCATCCCTGACACATTGCTCTGGGAGGTCTTAGGACAAGGCAGCTTTGCCATATACAGGCCATGGCTTATTAAAATTCCATCTTAGAAACTTCATTTAAGAAAAAAGACAAAATAAAGAAAATTATTAAGTTGTTCAAGAGTAATGCATATGGACGTTTTAACTTTAAAAAATGTTTGGTAGTAGCAACTTGATAGTGTAAGTTAAACATTTTTTAGACTTGGCCCCTTTTTTGAGATCTGGGGCATGACCCAAGCTCAATTCCCCAAATCTTTTGTTTTGACGGCAACATTAAATGCCTGATGGGACTTGGATGGCTCCCTCTGGTACATGAGGCACCATGCACATACACACTCTAGGTACAAATGGAATCTGAGAACTCTTTGGGATTATCTCTGCCATGTTGAAATAAGCAAATCAAAGTTGGAAGGCACGTTGGAAGTCTAACCTAGCCACTTCATCTGAAAGATGAGGCCAGTGGGACACAGAATTGGATTGACTTGCTAGAGTCATATGTCGTTAGTGGAAAAATTAGGATTTCAAACCATGGTCTCCTCACTACCTTTCACAGTGATCTTTGCACTGTCTCACTATGTCTAGGAAATACACAGAACTCTGGTGGGGTAAACATAGCCCCCAAAGTGGAAAATATGAGCAAAGCTCATTCTCTTATCATCATTAAGAAGAGACATAACAACATTTGAATCAGTCTGTTTTCTCTAACTAGTGAAGAGAGAAATCCTCTCTATTTTGAGAAACACGTCACTTGAACCAGACCTTTTCTGTTTCCTACAAACAATTTTTTGGGTAAGTAGGAAAATAGAGATCAATGTCAGTCAGCAAAATAGCCACTGTTAAAAAGTATGAAGACAACTAAAATCAAAGCCGATACTGAATTTAAACTTCTTTAGTGAGGCACTACCAGCAAAGTCTGGGTCATAAAGCTGGTACACCATCTTCCGTGAGTCTCATCAAATAAATCAGTTGTCCAAGTTGGCTCACAAGGGTAAAACCTGCAGATCTGGGGTCTGGGTATTGACCCTCCACCATGAGGTCAAAAGGAGGGCGCCATCTTGTCCTGATGAGCATAAGGTGCTAGATGTGGCGATGAGGGTGGCATCCCCAGTGCCTATTGCACTCTACGAATGGGACTTTCCAGAGACATCTCAACTTGAAAACGTCCAAAACATCTCACCAATCAACCCCCTTCTAAATCCCTCTATTTCTTCTCTAAGGGGCCACCATTCTTCTAGTCTTCCAATTTCCAAACATGCCTCATCCTTTAGATCCTCACTCTTTCTTACCCCACATAGTTAATCAGTTGTCAAATCTTGCCATTTCAACCGCTACCATCTTTCTCACCTCTGACCCCTTCTCTTTATTCACAGGGGCATTTCACAGGTCAGACCCTCATATACTCTTTTTTTTTTCCCTTTGGTGAGGCAAAAGGAGTTAAGTGAACTGCCCAGGGTCACACAGCTAGTAAGTGTCAAGCTTCTGAGGCATGATTTGAACTCAGGTCCTCCTGACTTCAAGGCTGGAGCTCTGTCCACTGCTCCACTCAGCTGCCCCCACCTTCATATACACTTGCCTGGACTATTTGCAATAGCCTCCTAATGAATTTCATTGTTCCAGGTTATTCTTTCTTCCAATCCATGCTCCACATTGCTGCCAAAGTGATTTTTTTTAAGTGTAGGTCTGACCATGTTGCTCCTTTGCTCATTAAACTCCAGTAGCTCCCTATTACTTCTAGGGGAAAAAAATAATTTCCACTGTTTGGCTTTTAAAGTCCTTCACAAGCTGGCCCCAACCTATCTTTTTAAGCCTCATTATATAACCCCTCTTCTGGTACTATCTGAGGCAGTGTTCAGGGAGTAATAGCATCTCTGGTGTGATGGCTGCCGAGCCCCTTTCAGGGCTGCTCATTCATTTTGGGGTCCACCTGCCACCCAACTCTCACCTATGGCTCCAATAAGATTAGGCAGTTTAGGTAGTGGTCACATCCCCGTAAAACCATCTCCTCAGAGAGGCTAAACTAGGTTGAGGGTAACCAACAGGCCTCAAACCCATCAGTGAGTTAGGGGGTGTCTACCCCAAGCATGTGAAGACTTCCCCGGGTGGAATGGGCAGATAAGAACAATTTGTTCCAAGAGCCATGAAGGTGGCTGAAGTAGGCATTGTGGAGCACTTAGAGCTTGGTCTGGCATCTAAGATGCTAAGGTCATCCACTGCTTCCTGGGCTATCGCTAGTCATGGTGACTTTTGTCTTGCCACTGGACTTTGATAACTCTGGAAGAGAGTGTGGCTAATGACTCTGTGCAACTCTGCCTCACTTAAATCCAGTTCACGAGCAAGACAAGACACCATCCTGTGATGTCATTGGTCCTCTTAGAAAGAAAGACAAATAGCTATGTGAGGGGGCTCTGCCAACACTCCTAGTTCAGGCTCAACGTTGGGATGAAATGAGGCATTGAATGGTTAACAAAAGTAGGTTTACTTTGCCCCAACACAGTAAGGATATTCAACAAGCACCTGGCTTCTCTCAGCATTCCCCACTCCCTCCCCATTTCCATATGGAAATATATTTGGTCATCAGGGTGAAGGTGAAGGACCTGGTGACTCACCAGGTCCTCATAAATCCTTCAGGGCACCAGGAAGCTGTGTGAAGGAACTTGGGGCTTATCAGGTCCCAGCTTTGTCTCTTTTTAGGGAGGAGGTGGTGCAGTGGATAGGGTTCCGGGCCTCGAGTATGGGGGACCCAAGTTCAAATCCAGTTTTAGATACTTACTAGCTGTGTGACCCTGGGCAAGTCACTTAACCCTGTTTGCCTCAGTTTCCTCATCTGTAAAATGAGCTGGAGAAGGAAATGGCAAACCACTCCAGTATCTTTGCCAAGAAAACCACAAACGGTGTCACTAAGAGTCGTATAAGACTGAAACGCCTTAACTACAAAGGGCCTACAGAAAGCTTGGAATCTGCTGACATAACCTCGAGGACCCTGGGTCAGCTCCACGGCAAGGAGCAACTTTATCTATTTTGTCAACAAGCAAATGAGAACGTTCCAGGTGCAAGGGATAAACGTTCAATTGTCAGTCCCTGACTTCAAGAAGCTTATATTCTACTAGGAGAATACACCAGACCCCAGAGATTAAAAGGGGAAAAAAAGGATAAGTACACATAATTCTCAGTAACTGAGTGGAGGCACAAATATCTGGAAGAAGGGGGGCGGTGCGTGGAGGAAAAGACCTTGCTGGAGGTGGAACTTAAGTAGAGCCTTACATAGGAGGTCCTCTTTTCTCTGGATCTGATTAGTTTACATCGTCCACCCGCCCCCGACTTCCCTTGGAGTCGGGAGAGACTTCTGATCACCTCGATTGCTGTTTGTCCTTGGTTCTCGTAGAAGACCGTGACATCAGGGAGCTGATGCCATGACATGCAAGTGAAATGGATTTGCTAATCCAGAGGAGGTAACTGAAAGTCCAAGGTCACACAGCTGGTAGGTAGCAGGGCCAGATTTCGAACCCAGAGCCAGCAGCTCGACGTCGCGCCCCTCCAACGCTCCCTCCCCACCCCCGTCCCGGACCCCACCCAGGGAACCCCCATAACGGCCTCTCCAGGCGTTCCTGAACTTGCTGTCTAGACTTCTCTCCGCATCAGACGCTCTGCAGAGGTTCGTGTTCAATCGGAAAGAAACCCCGGTAAAAGGCGGCAAGAAGATACAAAATATGTAGAAAGTAGTCATTATTTCTGGGGTGGAGTGGAAGGGGCTAATAACTGGGAGCGGGGGAAGCTTCCTGCAGGCGGCGGCCTCAGGGCAGAGCCTTCTGACCTTCTCCCGCATCTGAGCTAAAGGCCGATGGGGAGCTCCAGAAGGCTGACCCTTCCCCCAGCCCCACGTCCCACCCCGCCCCCAGTCCCGGGCTCCCTCTGGGACAGGGGTTCTTATCCTTTTCTTTGTCAATCCCTTGGCAGGCTGGTGAAGTCTCTGGGATCCTTCTCAGAGTAGATAAAAACCAGAGAGGATTATAAAGGAAATCAATTACATCAAAATACAGCTATCACAATACTTTGTCACAGACCTCAAATTAAGAAGCCCTGGTCTAAACTGCAGCAGACACCCAGAGAAATGAACACTTTCTCATCATCTAGATGCCTGGCTAGGCTTTTTCTAAGAAACCAAGCAATGTACCCTGCCACTAATTCAACAATGCATTCATTACGTGCAAGGAATGATTCTAGGCACTGGGGCCGCAAAGACTCTCCGAGAACCAAGGACAAACAGCAAGTCCCTGCCCCAGGCACTTAGATTCCAGTGTGGGGGATCCCACGTGTCCCTAGAGAAGCCAATACAGGTACATACAGAGTTATATGAAGACATTTCAAGAGGCAGACTACTAAAGGGGCAATTGGCAAAGACCAAGGAGGATTAAGGGATGTCTCGATCCCGAGCTCTGCTTGAAGAAAGATGAGGAATCGGAGAGTTGCAAGACAGTAGGCAGGGGTGGAATTTCAGGTATGGGGAATTGCTGGCAGGCCAGTTTGACTGGAATGGATTCTGTGTGTGTGTGTGTGTGTGTGTGTGTGTGTGTGTGTGTGTGTGTGAGAGAGAGAGAGAGAGAGAGGGAGGGAGGGAGGGAGGGAGGGAGAGAAGAGAAGAGAAGAGAAGAGAGAGAGAGAAGAATAGGGCAATGTATTCCCAGACACAGGACCCAGTGGCATCAGCCTCTACATACAGCATACTTGCCTCTCCATTTCATGAAGCAATTACATCAGCAAAGCTGTTTTGTCAAGCTTCCTCCAGATCTCAAGGATAAAATCTGGGCACAAAAGGAAATTCCAAGTTGGGTGAAAGAGGGTTTTGGGGAGAAAAGATGGGGGTAGGGAGGGACTAGTAGCCCAAAGAGGAAAAGCTGGAAGGGAACCTTACAGCCTAGGAGGGAAGCTGGCTATGTATATACATGCACATATACATATAATGCACACACACATATATACACACACATACACACAGCCATTACAAAATTCATCAACTGCTACTTTTTGATTGCTTTCTCACAACAACTTAAAATTTTTTTTGTCTCAAGTTTGGACTGAGTGCTGCATGGAGTGATCCTGTTTGATTACACAGTAGACTTAGCCCTCTCCAAATATTCAACAGGAGAAAACCGCGTGGTTCTGGGTAATCATGATGTTAACATAACTGTTCAAATTCCATCTCAAGGTTATGTTTCTTCTTACATATATTTTAGCAGTTGATTTTATTTTATTTTTTGGTGAGGTGATTGGGGTTAAGTGACTTGCCCAGGGTCACACAGCTAGTAAGTTATCAAGTGTCTGAGGCCGCAGTTGAACTCAGGTCCTCCTGACTCCAGGGCCGGTGCTCTATCCACTGCACCACCTAGCTGCCCCTAGCAGTTTATTTTAAAACAAAGTTCTTTTCCTACTCCTATTAGGAGTAGTATCATCCATAACAGTCGCAATGTCCCCCATCCATTGATAATTAATAGCAATCTCTTCCTTTGCTCTAACACACTTTTCTCACCTTTCTTCATTAGACACTCCTTTTGGAAAGGGTCTGAAACAAACAACGTACTTTACACAAGCAAAGTCTATGAGAAATATTTGTCTGCTATCTGAACTAGCTTCTGCCCAAAAGGCACTCTGCATGCCTCTTTTCTCCCAGAATCTTTGAAAGCACCCTAATTGGCATGAGGATTCTTGTGATAAAATAACACCTTGAACTGTACTAAAATGGGCTTTTATCAGCCTATCTAGTATTAAACTACTGAGTACTATGTAAATGCAGAGAGGGAAGAAACCCTGATATGCAGCGTGCCCCAAAAGTCTTAGTGTAGTTTTAAGTTAACAAGGTATGCTATTACTAGAAATGAGAATATTCTTTATTCAATGCATTTCTGGTCATCCAGCTAGCACTTCTAAGGATGGAGGAACTTAACTATTTTGCATGATGTTAACCAGCTCTAATTTTTTTTTTTTAAGTTTTATTGTGCCAAATTCAACCTCCCTAGTTTTTTTTCCCCCATGAGAATAGTAAGGAGAATGTTGAGGGTCAAGAGAACTGGGTTCAAATCCAGCTTAAGACACTGACCTAGCTATGTGATCATGGGCAACTCACTTGTTCTCTCAGAGTCAGTTTTCTTAGCTGTAAAATGGGAATATTGTCTGTACCACCTATCTTACAAGTAAGAAAGTATTTTTCAAATTCTAGAGCAGGGGTGGGGAGCCTGCAGCCTCGAGGCCACATGTGGCCCGTGACTGGATCCAAACTTCACAGAACAAATATTTTTATTAATCGAATTTGTTCTGTGAAGTTTGGATTCATTCAAAGGGCCGAGCTTGAGGACCTAGAGAACCACATGTAGCCTCGAGGCCACCGGTTCCCCTCCCTGCTCTAGAGCTTTCCATAATGCTATTGTAGTTATGGTTACCCAGGATCCGTCTACACACTCTTTCATGTGGAAGCCGTTTGGATATTTGGAGATGGCTCTTATGTCCACTCTGGAACCAAGTGGGATCACCTACTGCTGAGCTCAGTCCACACTTGAGACAAGTGTTTGTAGAGAAGGAGCAAATACAGTAGTTGGTGAAATGTGTAATTGTCTTGTCAGGTCCCTGGGTTTGAGTTTCCCTTTTAGCTTTTCTCCTTTCAGCTCTTAGCATCTTCCACCCAAACCCAGACCTTCCTTATTCCTGAGTTGGGAGAAGAGGGCCTTTGAGGATGTTATTGTCTCATGCCCTGGGGCAGCTAGCATGCCAGACGGGTCAAGGAACAGGGTTGAAGAGGATAATTAACCCCTCCCCCTTGGCACACAATCAGTTCCAGTGAAACTGGCCCAACTATTTACTGTTCTACCTTGGTGGAAGCTACTTCACTTATTGGGCCTCAGTTTTCTCATCTGTAAAATGGAGGTGGGGGTTGTTGTCCTGAATCTTATGGACATAATTTAACCCAGGCTGTAGGTGAATCTGTGACACTTACTCGGCATGTGTGGTAGTTGTTACAAGTGGGCTTTTTGTGTTTTTCTTTTCGCCATAGTGTCTGAGCATAGGAGGATGTGAGCGGTAGCAGAGCAGACCTACAGATGAGCCCTCCAACTTTATCCAGTGATTGTAGCAATGTGAAGGCCTTGTCCTTGCCGGTACCTTATAAACAGAAGTATGCAACTGATCTCCTTGGTGAAGTACTGCTTGGTAAGCAGTCAAATTTATGGAGATGCAAAGGAAAGTAAAACCTGCCAGGGAGAACATAACAAATTCTTTGGGCAGTTCTGCCTGCATCGGTCAGACATCCTTCCAGGATGCATTTTGTAGGCTCATTATATCCCATCCTGCCCCCAGCCTTGGAGACAGCATTATCAGGACAGGAGAAGTCTTGGCTGGGGGGGGGGGGGGCGGCTCATTTCTCTTGAGCACAGCCTTATCTGCCTGCCTGGCTGCAGGATGTGTGATGGCTACTGCATGGGGAGGACCCTAGTCAACGCTGCGTCCCTCGAAGCCCCAGCTAGCATTCCTGTTTTCTTCCCTGGGGCCCGGGATTAGAGAAGTCACAAATTACCCTGGAGGCTGGTGCTGGGGAGGACTTACAAGAGGCAGGGACACGGTGAGTAAATAAATCGAATGTACTCCATTCACGTTTGCCCTTCAGGAGGCCTTGGGCTTCCTCCTGCCCTTTGTGTTTCTTTTCTTTTCTTTTCTTTTCTTTTCTTTTCTTTTCTTTTCTTT
>NW_020954588.1:14553940-14614767 GCF_900497805.2 Vombatus ursinus | reverse complement strand
TTTTCTTTTCTTTTCTTTTCTTTTCTTTTCTTTTCTTTTCTTTTCTTCTCTTTTCTTCTCTTCTCTTCTCTTCTCTTCTCTTCTCTTTTCTTTTCTTATCTTTTCTTTCTTTCTTTTTTTAGAGGGGTTGGCCTTTCTCTTTTGTTTTTTGCTAGGTAATGGGGTTTAGTGACTTGCCCAGCATCACACAGCTAGTAAGTGTCAAGTATCTGAGGCCGGATTTGAACTCAGGTCTTCCTGACTCCAAGGCCACAGCTCCATCCACTGCGCAACCTAGCTGCCCCACCCTTTCTCTTTTTTATTTCCTTGTGAAAACCCCCAAAGTCCTGCACAGTTGAATAAACAGATAGACAAGGGCTGTATTCTTTTAAGCTCCGCTTCCTGTCAAAGGCTGAGGGTGCGCCTATCTTTGTAGGCTGTGCAGCCTCCCTCTGTCCCTCACCCCGGGACTAAGCTTTCCTAGCCCCCCCACTCCCCCCCACGTCTGTTCCTTGGCTCTTTTCCCAGGGGGCTAACCTGTCCATCTGCACCCTTGAGGGTCAGGCTGGCCATCCTGATCCTGGAGTGTCTCAAGGGTCTAAAGAATTTGTTTTGGAGTGTGATTGTTCACGAGCAGTACTAGTCGGGGCTTGGAGCTGTGGGGCTCGTTGATTTGGGAGGGTGGGAGGGCACGACATCTACCATTTCCCCCCAGGTCAGCTCTGGGGTGTGGGGAGATGACAACGCTGAACCTCCCTGTTATGGCTGGCGAATCCCAAGAACTGCGCTTTGTATTTCATGGGCCCTGAGTTGAGCAGTAGCACAGGGAGGTGTGGAGAGGCGCTCTCCTTGGAGACCTGATTCAGATTCTGCTTCAGACTCTTCCTAGCTGTGTGACCCTGGGCAAATCACTTAACCTGATTGCCTCACCAAAAGCTAATTAAAAGAAAAAAAAAAAAGAAAGACAAAAGATAGTCCCTGCCCTTAAGGAGCTCACAGTCTAATAACCTAATATCCAAGTAGGGATTAACATGGGTAAAACCATCATTCTGCTTCGGTCACTCAGACAAAGCCATGGCCGTGGCCATTGATTCTTTTGTCCAATTAGATTGTTTGCCAACTCCCATTAGTAAGATTAAAGATTATATTATTTTTACCATGAAATAAAGCCTTTGAAAATACTGGTATTCTTTTTAGTTACAGAATGAGTAAAAAATAGCAAAGAAATAATTTGCTTCCATAATATGAATTGCTTTTGAATACCTTTCACCACTTAGAAGAAATCCACATATCCAGTGCTATAGAGAGGGTATTGGAAGCTTTTTCACAGGGATATTGAAAGCTTTGTACACTTTTGTTTGTTTTTTTTTGTTTTTTTTTTTTGCACCACAGACATAGAAATAACTTAGTATCTAGCTAGCAGGAAGAATTAATTGAAATGAGAAACAACCAGATGGTCTGTGTCTTATCTCCAACATTTACAGTCTCCATCTATAGAACACTTGATTAAAAAGTTGGCAGGAGGGCATCCTTGATCCAGGTACAAATATTGCTAGTGACAGCTCTGCCCAGGCCTTTGGTTCATCTGAATCACTTTGGACTGACATTAATAGTTAAGGAAATTAGAGAAAATAGAACGTAGAGTCCAACTTTCCCCTAGGTTGAATGGGAAGAAGTTGTATGAACTCACTCTGTTTCTGCCCATTGGAAAGAGACTTCTGGGTCAACTGGGGTCCTTTATAAAGTCCTGCCCCCTTCCAGTCCTGTATTAATCTAAACAAGTCCAAATAAACTTTATAACTAAACCACAGGAGAGCATGTATATCCTTGTACATGATACTCATTTCCTCCCTCCATACTTTTGTTTTGGCAGTATACTCCCTCCTTGCCCTCTTGCCAACCCAAAGGGGCAGCTGTTGTCTCCCAAAAGTTTCCATTATGTTTGTAGTTGTTATTTAGTCAGTTAGTCACATCTGACTCTTTATCACCCCATTTGAGGTTTACTTGGCAAACACACCCATTTCCTTCTCCAGCTCATCTTACAGATGAGGTAACTGAGGTAAACAGGGTTAAGTGACTTGCCCAGGATCACACAACTAGTAAGTGCCTGAGGCCAGATTTGAACTCAGGAAGAGGAGTCTTTCTGACTCCAGGCCTGGCACTATCCACTGTGACACCCCCTGCCCTGCCGTTTGTCATCACCTCCATTTTGTAGGTAAGGAAACTGAAGAACATAGCATGACTTGCCCATGGCCATATAACTAGTAAGCCTCTAAGTTGGAATTTGAACTTGGGGTTTCTGAACCCAAAGATTGGTGCTTTTTCCATTATATGCCACTTAGCTGCCACAATTCTTTGAGGTATTGGATTTCATGTCAAGTAAGAAAGACCCTGGGAGGGGGCCTGGGGGAACCTGTGGCCTTGAGGCCACATGTGGCAGGTAGGACAGTATGGCTCAATGATATCTAGATAGTGGAAGGAAGTAATGTAAATAAGGGGTCTGGTTGTGAAGACTTTTAGATGTCAAATGAGGGAGTTTACATTTGACCCTAGAGGCAATAGGGAGCACCTGGAGTTTATTGAGTTGTGTGGTGACATGGAGAGATGTAGATTTTAGTAAAATCACATTTTGACAGCTGTGAGAAGGATGTTCTGGAGTGAGGAGGCACTTTTGAGGCGAGATGGCCAATCACAAGACTAGTATAACAGTCCAGGCATGAGGTGGTGAGGACTGTCATTAGGGTGGTGACTGTGAATGGAGAAAAGGGGACATATGCAAGAGAGATGATATAGAAATGACAAGATTTGGTCACTGACTGAACGTACAGGGTGAGTGAGAGTGACAAATAATGGATGGTGCCAAGGTTAAGAGCCCTGGTGACTGGTTCTTTCAACAGTAATGGGGACCTTCAGAAGAGAAGTCATTTTCACAGTAAAGATAATTAGTTCCACTTGGGCAAATTGAATTTGGGATGCCTATGGAACATCCTGTTTGAAATATCTAATAGGCATTTAGTGATACTGCTTGGAGTACAGGACAGAGACTGCAGCTGGAGAAATAGATTTGGGGCTCCTCTGCATAGAGATAATAATTGAATCCATGAGAGCTGATGAAATCTTTTAGTGAGAGAGTACAGAGAGAAAAGAGAATTCAGGATAGAACCTGGTTAGTCAATGTTAAGATTTTTTCATTGAAGCTGGCCCATAAAGATTGATTCATGGGCTCAGATTCTTAAAATCTAGCCCCTGCTTGGATTTGTATAATCCAGCCACTGCTCAGATTTTTACAATCTAGCCAATAGCTCACTAATGTTCAGACTCCTTAAGAGTCCGCCCAATATGACGGATGTTCTAATAAACCTTGTCTTTGACTGAAAAAAAAAAAAGAAGATTGATTCATGGTCATCTAATCCATCAGAAGCAGGCTCAGAAAATGGCATGGGCCATTTATTAATTTACATCCAGTCCTCCCATTTCTCAGGGTGCAATGAATGGCCTCTGACCAAGTTCCTGAAAAAGATGCTAACCTAAGATCCCAAGGATGCTTGGTGAACATGGAATTTTGACGTCGTAGGCTTGAGTCATTTCTTGGATGCTTTTTCTCTGATATCGTATTTGAAATGAATAGCTCACTTTTCATGGCACAGTGGAAAGAGCATCACATGGGAAGTCTGAGAACTTGCCTCCAATCCCAGTTCTGTCATTTATTAATTACCTTTGTGACCTTGGGAAAGTTACGTAACATCCTTGAACCTCAGTTTCCTCATCTATAAGTCTCGTCCAGCTCTAAATCTAAGAGCCTAAATTCTTTAATTGAGGTGGCCTTCCTGTCTAGAAAGCCAGCCAATGCTCTCATACGTGGTGCCCCACCCATCCATTAGCATCAGAATACTGGGACACCTACAAGGTGTGGGAGGCAAGAGAAATCACTAACTCTCATTTTTCTAATCTGCAAACTGATTATAGTAATCCTTGTTTCCCCTACATCCTGGGGTAGGAAAGCATTTCATAAGCCTTAACTCACTATATAAATGGAGGCTGGAAAATGGGGTTTGAATCTTGGTTTGTGTGTACATGTTCAGTATTAAATATTTATTTGCACACCCTGATTCTGTTCTGCTCTTAAGGCGGTGGGATGTCATGGATGTGTGGATGTGTATTTTCTTTTTTTTTTTTTTTTTTAATTTTTTTCTCTTTTGGCAAGGCAATTGGGGTTAAGTGACTTGCCCAGGGTCACACAGCTAGTAAGTGTTATGTGATGTGTATTTTCATAAAAGGAATCTTGCTTTAAATACATCGGGGGATGGCTGTAACTGCAGCTCTATTTTGATGCCTTGTCTTGTTACAAAAATAACTCTGGGATCTCAGAGACCGCATCAGAGGCACAAGTTCAAGAGACCCTTCTGGAGAGGCTGGAGGTATAACTCTGTGTGTGTGTGTGTGTGTGTGTGTGTGTGTGTAGGGGGTGGTCTGTCAGCAGAGGGCCAGATTTGTGAAATAAACTGGGGGAGGCCCGTCACCAGAAGGACAGCCACTAGCCATGGGTTTTAGTTTTGGCCACAGCGGCTCCCGCAAACCACCTGTCTGCCAAAGTGAAGAAGGTTGTGTCCTGGGCTGGTGGAGATGATATCCTGCTTGAAAAAGCCATGGATTGTTTGGAGGGTTAAAGTAAACAGGGATAAGCACTAATCATAAGAGCCTTGCAGCATTTCTTCCATGTGTAGATTTTGAGAAATGGCCCATAGCAGTCACACTTAATTCTCTGCACCCCTCTGTCCCTTCAGGTACTTTCCCTTCCCTCCCCTTTTCTGTGTTAGAGTGTAAGCTCCTTAAGGACAAGAACTACCTTTTTTTTTCTTTTCTTTTCTTTTCTTTTTTTTTTTGGCAGTCAGGGTTAAGTGACTTGCCCAGAGTCACACAGCTAGTAAGTGTCAAGTATCTGAGGCCGAATTTGAACTCAGATCCTCCTGACCCCAAGGCCGGAGCTCTATCAACTGTGCCACTTAGCTGCCCCAGTGAATTATTCTTAAGAAATAGGAAGTGGTAGTACGTAATGGCTAGAGTGGAATCAGAAGGACCTGAGTTCGGTGCCAGTTCTCACATATGGGGTTTGGAATTAAAGCTTTTCCTCATTTTATCAAATTCACCACAAGAGGTCACTGTTGCCCTCCTTCTCTACCAAGTCATTGCTGCAAGGGAAAGAAAGTGCGCCCAGTTTTCAACGAAATTCTCTAGTGCCACATTTTCTACATGTAGCCTATTAGAGAAATGTCTCTGGAAGCTCAGGACAGTAAATGTTATTGTTACCATGCTATTAAGTGGTGAACAGAGAAGCTGTCATCTATGAGTAACGGAGAATCTTCACCGCCATTTACCTGCTACATGATCTAGGACAGTGTGACCTTGGACAAGTCAGTGGCTTTCCTGAGATTCAGCTTCCTCGTGGGCAAAACAAGGGGCCAGCTCTAGATGGGTGGTCCCAAAGGTCCCTTGTGCTCAAACATTCTGGGCAGATGGAGTGTTAGAAAAATACAAATCTGGTGAGAAGTACAAAGGAGAGGAGACCTTTCAGTGAATCAAGCGAATAAGCTTGAGAGTGAAATGTGGATGGACATTGCCCTGGCAGGAGCTCCCAGCCCTGATTTCGGAATGCCCCAAATGATTGGGCGAGGGGTGCTGCAGGATTAAGCAAAGAGCCCTGGATCCCTACGGAGTTCGCCAACTCTTCTGGGTGGGAAGAAGTTGCTTACTTTCTCTCAGCCTCAGTTTTAGCACCTGTAAAATGATATGACATCATTTGTCCCTTCCAGCCCTACAAACTGTATGGATTATATAGACTATGCTGTCCTACTGTATATGCTATATAGACTACACTATATGCTCTCCTACTATATGTACTATGTATACAATGTTCTCATACTATATGTACTGTATATACTACATGCTCTTCATAGCATATGTAGCATATATACTATATGCTCTCATACTATAAGTACTATATGCTTTATATATTATATGTCTATATAGAATATACTAAATGCTCTCAAATTCTGGAAGCCAAAGCTGTTATTTTTAGAGACATGTGCCCTGTTTGGCTTTCAGATCTTGTCTCTGCCTCTCGATAACTCTTTGACTTGGGTAAATGACTGTACTCTCTGGTCCCAAGTTTCTGTATCAGTAACAGGAAGAAGTTGGGCTGCATGACCTCCAAGGGCTGCTCCAGCTCCAAGTTTTGCTTTTAGAAAATTAACCAAGGACTTCCAAAGGTTGGAAGTCACAGGCTGATTGAAGGACTGGTCACTCAGCAGCTCCCCATTCCCAGGGACCAGAGGATCCTTTGGCCTCTGTCACATTGGGATGGGAAATTTTGGTCTGTTTGCCTGGGTTCAGCAGTGACAGTGTCTTTGTTTTCTAGATAGATCAATAGACAGGTCCTGAAATGATTAAGGAGAGAAAAGTTTTTAACAGGGAGGGTATGTCCTCTGTCATTAAGAAAGGACTAGGAAGACAGAAGACTTGGGGTGATTGTTTGAATTTTAGAATTTAAGAAAATGATGCTTTTTAAAAAAAGAGAATTTGATGAAATTCATTTATTTTATACCTGGTGGTTAGGCAGCTCATCTACTTAAAGGTTTCTGTAAAAATTGAATAAAAATAGTGGATTTTTTTTCTTTCAATTTTATTGTATTCACGGATCTTTGAGTATTTACCAAGAGAGTATCTCAAATACAACCAAGTCAAACCCCTTTCCTGGCTGAAATCCAAGGGTAGCAGGTCCCCCGATTCTGTTCTTGTGTGTGTTTGCCTCTCAGCAACAAAATGATGATCATGTCTAAACAAGGCCAACATAACCCTCAAAATATAAACTCAGATCAAAGACAAGCAATTTTATTTCCCTGATGCAAAACAGAAAAACCCCAGCAAAACATTTATCTGTACTGCCTAAAGTAATCAGTTTGTCATAGATGCCTGAGCCTCAGATGTGATCACATAGCTAGAAAGGATAAAAGGCTGATTTTAACCCAGGTGCTCCTGAAAACAAGCTCAGGTCTCTGTCTCCTACATAATGATAACAGTAATGTGTTTGTAAAAAATAAATGGGCCTTCAGGTTACTGGAGGTTTACTGGCAAGACTGAAGAGCAGTTGGATAGAGGGCTAGCTTGGAATACAGAAGACCTATGTTCAAACCTTCCCCTGCCTCCCCCACCTCTCCCTTTCTCTCTGTTTTTTTCTCTCTCTGTGTTGTCTTTTCTCTCTCTCTCTCTCTCTCTCTCTCTCTCTCTCTCTCTCTCTCTCTGTTTCCCTCTCTCTTTCCTCTCTCCTTTCTCTCCTTTCTCTCCCTCTCCTCTCTCTTCCTCCCTTTCTCTGTCTCTCTGTCTCTCTGCCTCTCTCTGTTGTCTCTTCTCTCTCTCCCCTTCTCTCTGTTGCTCTCTCTTCTCTCTTCCTCTCTCTCTCTTCTCCCTCTCCTTTTCCCTCTCCCCCTCCCTTCCTCCCTCTCTCTCTCTCTGCTGTCTCTTCTCTCTCTCCCCCTCTCTGTTTCTCTCTCCCTTTCTCTCTCTTCTCTCTCTCCTTCCCTCCCTCCTCCCCCCCGCCGCATGCATACGCGCGCATAGGCATATATAAATAAAATATGTACCTAAAAGATCATTCCTGAGTCCCTTAATTTTTCAGAGCTCCAGGCCACTGTCTAAAACTCTTAATTACTGAGGTACTGTCACCTACATCCATAGATTGAGTTTCTACAAGCAATTGCCACACACTGATGAAATAAGTTCTCCCTGAAAATTGACAAGGCCACTTTGAGATCTACCTAGGATGACATTATAGGATAACATGTCCTAAGTAGAAAGGATTGCTATCACTCTACTCAGGACTGCCATGCCAAGTTATTTGAAGACAGCAATGGTGACACTTTCATCTTTGCATTATTGGCACCTAGCACAATGCCTCGGACATAGTTGTCACTTAGTAAATGTTTGCTGTGGGCATGAATCATCCTTACTTTCTCCTTACTCACACAGGAACTATTTGAAAAATAGGAAGTTGTGGGGGTCAGTGTGAAGGTCCCCCTCAGGTTATGCCCTGGCATGTGACTCTCTATTCCATCCAGGTGGACAGGAACAGCATTCACACACTATTCTGAAGCTTTCAGGTGCTTGTTGCATTCTGTATAAGTGCAACCCAGGGGAAAGTTAACAATTGCTTATTTTCACATTCCTCAATGATCATCTGAATCCACTCAGAAGATGAGGGCTCTTTGGACAATAGACCCACATAGGCTTTGCCTTTTTCTGTGTACCAGCAGAGAATCAGATGGGCACCCAAAAGTCCCTTCAACCCTATTGGGCATAGGTCATTAGATCCACAGTTCATTGGTTGGATCTTAGAAGCTACAATTTTACACCTGGACAGATAACTAAAATGTTAGTTGCCCAACCAGTTTCTTTTGTTTTGTTTTGTTTTTTCTAGGTTGTCTTTCAGTTCTGTATATTTGCCTTCCCAGTCTTTTGTGTTCTCTTTTGTTTCTTTGGTGAGGCTTGCCATCATAGATTTAAGTTTTTCCATTCTGCTCATTATTTTCCCTGTGCAGAACATACATTCTGCTCTCATAATTCTCATGTCTTTTTTAAACCACTTCAGAAACAGTATGTTGTGTGCTCCCATGTTCACCTCAAATTCCACAGGGTCTTTGGTCTCATCAAGTATTGGATCATTTCTCTTTGTTTTGTAGTATTTATTCATGGATGCCTGAACTTTTTTTTATTAGATATGGAAGCTGTATTTCCTTCTGTTGTTGCTATTTTCCCTCTTGATTTGTCCATTTATGTTTAAGGTCTCAGAGATTTTTCTCTTCCTGGAATCTTTGGTACTTTCAGTCTATCTAACCCCCACCTCCCCATTTTCCTTATCATTCAATTTTGACTCCCTCCCTTCTGATTGTGGTTTCCTTGGGGGCTGGATCTCAAAATGTCTCACTGGGCAATTCACAATTCACCAGCCTAGGTCTCTGTTCCAACTCTGTGGTCAGAACTGGCCCCACCTGGATGCTGTGCTCTTCCCTTAGGCTTGGTGGAATGGTGCATAGCCTTGTATGTGCACAGAGTCCTGTCCTGGGGGCCTTTCCTACCCCTTCTGTTCCTTAGTTCTCTGGCCTGGCTCCAGCAATTCAGAGCCTACCTTTTCTGTAATGGCAGAGGCTGGCTTCCTTGGCACCTGCAGAGGTTGCCTTTGGTGTGAGCATCAGTTTTGGAGTTTCTGGGTTTCAGTTTCTAGCAGGCTTTTGCCCATGAAGAACTGTGGCCACACTGGCCACAGTTGGGATCTCAGCAAACTTCTGCAACCTGGATCTGGGCTCTCTACCACACTAGAAAGAGGGAGGAAGGATCAGGATGTAGGGCTGTAAGCCTGTGTCATGTCCTTGGGTCTGTACTCTCTGTCATATTAGACAATTTGATAGGTGTGACGTAGTACCTCAGAGTTGTTTTAACTTTCTCTAATCAATAGTGATTTAGAGTATTTTTTTATGTGACTATTAATAGCTTTGATTTCTTCTGAAAGCTGCCTATTCATATCCTTTGACCATTTATCAACTGGAGAATGACTGATATCCTTATAAATTTGGCTCTGTACCCTATATATTTAAGAAATGAAGCCTTTATCAGAGAAATTTGCAGTAATCCCCCCCCGTTTCCTGTCTTCCTTTTAATTTTGGCTGCATTGGTTTTATTTGTGCAAAACCTTTTTAATTTCATGTAACCAAAATTATCTATCTAATTCCCATGATCCTCTATCTTTTGTTTGGTCAGAAACTCTTTCCTTATCTGTAAATTTGACAGGTAAATTTTTCCTTGCTCCCCTAATTTACTTATATCATCCTTTATGTCTAAATCATTTATCCATTTTGTCCTTATCTTAGCATATGGTTTAAGATGTGGGTCTATTCCTAGTGATTCAGCCAAACTGCTTTCTAGTTTTCCCAGCAATTTTTGGCAAATGGTGAATTTTTGCCCTCAAAGCTTGGATCTTTAGGTTTATCAAACAATAGATTACTAGAGTTTGTATCTAATCTATTCCTCTGATCCTTCATCTTAACCAATTCCAGATTGTTTTGATGATTATCACTTTGTAACATAGTTTGAAATTTGGCTCGGCTAGGCTACCATCCGTCACATTTTAAAAAGTTGATTCCCTTGATGTTCGTGACCTTTTATTTTGTCATTTTTTTTCCTAGCTCCACAAAATAATTCTTTGGCAGTTTGATCAGTATGCCAGTGAATAAGTAAATTAATTTAGGTATAATTGTCATTTTTATTATACTGACTCAGCCTGTGTGAAAAGTGTTTTGTAATTTATTTTTATTTAATTTATGTTTATTCGTGTGAAAAGTGTTTTGTAATTGTGTTCACATATCCCTGGGTTTGTCTTGGCAGGTAGAGAATTCTTAAAGCTGTGATGAGCTCTGTGAAATATTCAACTACCTTGGCCCAAGAGCCACCATCTTTGGAAAGTTCCTCATCCCCAGTACACTCACTAAGAAGTCCTTGGCACAAGCCCTTCAGGGATTTAGGTTCAGTTCAAAATCTGTATTAGAACATTAGTTTAAAAAAATAAGAAAAATAAGAAAATTAATTAAATGTTCTTTGAGAGTAACAAACGTATTTTTTGTTAAACTTTAAGAAATGCTTGTCAATAGTGACTATAAGTTTAAGTTAACTGTTTTTTAGATACAACCTTATTTTTGAGACCTAGGGGCAAAAGCCAAGCTTGTTTCTTTAAATATCTTATGGTTATAAAACTAGACACCTCATGCTACCCAGTACAGGGGGATAATAAACATTTTTGTCTTTTGGAATGCTTATCTGATTCCCAAGGAAATTCTTAGGGGTGAGCAAATGAAGGTTTTTCACAAAGGCTTGTAAGGGAAGAAATGTAACACCGATGGCATTATTTGATGTCTTGTGGTAATTTTCTTTGCATTGTTGGTGATGGGCTTTTTGACTCTACCATAATCTCTGATTCCTCCATTTTTTCCTTTGGTTTCAGTATAGGTATATTAGGTACCCAAAGCAAGGAGTAGAGGAAAAATAATTAACACATTAGTAGTGATCTTGTTAGCTTTACTAGGAATGCTTCCTGATTCTTCTCTCCAATGAGAAATGTCAAAATGTATAAAGAAAAATGATTTTGGAGAAGTCCTTTTGCCAGTTATTAATGCTTATATTTTGTATAGAAACAAGATAATCTCCAGAGGAGGCCATTTTTTTAACCCCTTGCATTAGGGTGGTACACCAGTCATTATGATTAGGGGCATATAAAGATAACAAAACTGATAAGATGGAACTCATAGAGGTACATCTTGGTTTGGTGAAGAGAGGGAAGGGAATAAGCATTTATATGGTGCCTACTACATTCCAGACACTGTGTTAAGCTCTTTTTATAAATATTTTCTCCTTTGAACTTCTGAACAACCCTGGGAATTATGTGCTTTTATGATCCCCATTTTATAATTGAGGAAACTGAGGCAAACAGAGGTTAAGTGACTTGCCCAGGGTCACGCATCTAAGTGTGTGAGGCCAGATTTGAACTCAGATCTTTGTAACTCCATGCTCTGTTCACTGCACTTGCAGTGATTTGGTAGACGGAGCCTTAAGCTGAGAAGCCAAAGACCTGGATTCTAGTCTGGTTCTGACTCTTACTAGTTTAGTGACCATTCTACTTCATGAATTCAAGATGTCAAGGCTGAGAAGACCTAGGAGATCTTGTAATTGATGTCCTTCTCTGCCCCATTTTACAAATGAGGAAGCTGGGACTATGGAGTTTAAATGACTGGCTCAACTTGAGGTTGCATAGCTAGTCAGTGACTGAACAATGATCCGATTTAAAGGGACGGCCCCAACTAGGGCTGAACAAGTGGAGCTTTGTCTCAGGGCACCAAAATGAAGAAAGTACTAAGAACACTTTCTGTTCTTCACCAGCATTTCAGAGAAAATAATAAACACTAACGGAAGCAGTCAGTGATTTCTGATTTACTTGACACTAAAACTTTATTAATCACTAACTTTACCTTTTGAATTGATATCTTGGGCTTTCATATCATACATTTCTGGCTCTACCCTGCCCCTTCACAACCGAAGCCATTCTTTTGACAGCTAAGCAAAAGTCACTGATACAGTGAGCGACCTCATCTGACGACATATGAAACAATCGGCCCCAGTTGCCTTCTACCTCTCTAACAAGAAGAGTATATCTTATCTGTTTACTGGGACTGATCAGGGCTTTACTCAGGATTCAGCTTCCTCTTCATTTACATCATTGTCATCATTGTAGATAGTGTTCCTCTGATCATTTCACCCAGTATCAATTTATCTCTCCCCATATTTCTCTGAATACTTCTTACTTGTGACCCTGCACAATTATATTCCATTGTATATTATATATATATGTATATACATATAACATTCGTATGTGCCAGTTTGCTCAGCTGGTAGTCAGTTAATGGATGCCCACTCTTTTCCCCAGTCCTCTGGTACCACACACACACACACACACGCACACCCATGCTATGAATATTTTGCTATATATTTGAGTTTACTATTTAATCTCCTTGATAAACATATATGTTGGCATTATACCAGGGACATGAGTATATACACACAAAACTACATATAGTATGTACATGTGTGTATCTGTACACATACATATGCCTGTATGTGTGTGCGTGTGTGTGTGTGTAAAATGTTGATGTTATACCAGGAATGTGTGGATGGTTCAACATTAGGAAAACAATTAACATAGTTAATCATTTATTAAAAATAGAAGTGTCCAAAACCACATAATTATATAAATAGGTATAGAAAAAACCCTTAACAAAATGACACTAATCTATACAAAGCAGAGTATGACTATTTTTAATATGATTAAAGTATCTAAAATTAAAAGCTAGTGTTATAATCAGTTTGAAAACTGTTTCCCCCCCATAAATGTAGAAGTAGAGCAAGGATTCCCTCTTTCCCTTCTGTTATTTGACAGTTATAGAAATGCTGCTGATAGCAATAAGACAATAGAAATTAATGGCATAAATAAATATAAGCAAAAAATTACAATATAATTCTTACTTGCTGATGACAATGGCTTTCTTAGAACATTCTAGAAAATCAACAAAAACTAACTGAAGTAATAGCTTCACTATGGTAGTAGGACACAAAATAAACCCACAAACAATTTACAAAATATTTATATAATGGCAAAATCTGGAAAGGATTAATAGAAAAGAGAACTCCCATTCAAAATACCTAAAATATCTGGACGTCAATTTACCAGGGCAAACAGAAGACTTTTATAGATAGAAACAATTGAAAATCGCTCTTTAAAGCTCAAATACGTGGAATGATACTTACTGTTGGTGACTGGGCCCTACCAATGCAATTTGCAGATTGCTGTTAAATTTATTTACAGATTAAGTGCTATACTTATTAAACTAGAAAAGGGGGTACTTTGTATAGAGTTAGACAAAATAATTCATTTGTGGAATCCAAAGGAATAGCATCTCAAGAGAAACAGTGAAAATAAAAAGGAGGAATAAATGAAGAATAACACTTCCTGACCCCCAATTATACTATGGAGCAGTAATCATTAAAACTATTTGGTATTGGTTAAAAAACAGAAAAGCGGGTCAGGAAAAGAAATTAGATAACTATGAAACAAATTCTTGAATTCAAGCATGTGGTATTTGGCAAACTTTCAGAGCACAAGGTATTTGGGAAAGAACTTTTTAATAAGAACTACTAGAATAACTGAAAAACAGGTTTGGCACAAGATAGATTTGACCACAGTCTTATATCATGAGCTCAGAATGGATATCTGCTTGAATATTAAACTTTGTACCATAGGTAACCATATCAGGTAGTTTTCATGTATTGGTAATGGGAGAGTTCTTAACCAAAGCAAGAGACAGAGATGATGGCAAAAAGATAAAAACATACAATTCACGTATCCTTAAAATTTTTTTGTACAAACAAAATCAGTGCAACTAAGATAAGGAAGTGGTCAACTAGGGAAAAAAAATCTTAGCATCGAGTATCTCTGGTAAGGGTTTTATATAAAAAAACATAGAGAACTAACAAAATATTTAAGACCAAAAGCTATTCCCCAATGGATAGGTCTTTAAGAGACATGAACAAACAATTCTCAAACTGGAAACTATTAAATAGAACATTAAAATGCTCCAAATGAAATGAACTGGAAAGTTTCACCTCATCTAGAAAATTGGAAAATGTGACAAAAGATGGCAAAATTGATCTTAGAGGGATTATGGAAAGACAGGTGCATTTAGAAACTATTTGAAATGTTGCTAAGGAAGTGACTAAAAAAGTCCTTACCCTCCGACCCAGAGGCCGTGGCTAGGCATATACCCTATGGCACTCAATGATAAAATGGTCACATATACACAGGGTTTTGGCTTTATGTATGAAGTTCTGAACTTTGCTTGCCCCTGGTTTTGTTTTGTTTTTATGTTTCTGGGTCCTTGGGTTACTTTCTCTGAGTGTTGAGTGCTGTATTCAAGGATTTCAGGGGCAGCTCTGGCCAGGGACCTGAATGGGCAAAGTCTAAAGGCTGCCCTCCTAGTCAGCTTTGCAAATGTCCGACCTCAGTCTGAGTCTAGGCAACAGAACTGTGGCTTTGTCCCCTGGTTGGAGCTCCAGTAGACTGTTGCTGGCTGCAGCCTCATAAACTAGCCCTTATTCTGAGCTTCTTGCCCTGGTTATTGAGGTGCAGACCTCAGACCAACAATGGGGTTGAATCCAAGACTCTACTCCAGGGCCAGAGCCAAACAGCTTCTGTTTACTTAGTACACAGCTTGAGGTTTGTGACCATCCCTTACCTGCTCCTCCGACCCTAGGTACAGGTCCCCTTCTCAGTAAGCACTGGATCGATGATTCAATCTTGGGTATGAGCAATAGAGCTGTCATTTGATTCCTATTCCTTTTCTCTACACCTGGTCAGTCCAGTCCCTTCTAGATTTAGCTCAAAACTCACTTTCTTCAAGAAGCCTTTCCTCATTCCACTCTTTTCTCCCTCCCACCCCCAAGTACCTTCTCTCTGACATTACATTCCATACATAGTTATTTATTCTGTGCAGACATAATTGCATGTTGTTTTCCCTATCAGAATGTGAACTCCTTGAGTTTAAGGACTGTGGGTTTTTCCCCCATTTCTCTTTATCCCCACCCTGGTACATTGCAAACACTTAATGTTTGATTGGTTGACTCTAAGGTTTGCAAATTCCTTTACAGATTAATCTATTTGATTCTTAGAACAATCCTGTCTTATTATCCCCACTCTATAGATGAAGAAACAGAGTTTGGGAGACATAGTTTTACTTACCCAAATTCACACAGCCAGCAGAGGTCTGAAGCAGAACTTCAAACTCAAGTTTGCCTGACTCCAAGACCAGCACTCTGTCTACTATGCCACCTAGCTTCAGCTTTTAGAGTCTAGGTGGGGCAGTGTGGACACTGGTACAATCCTGAAAGACCAGAGTTCAAAACTTGATTCTTGGTCATCAAATTGAGGAAAGCTTTCAAAATGTTGATCGGGCTCCCTGTGTCTGCATTTTAGTAGAACATGAAGAAGGATCACCATGGATTGGCAGGTACTGAGAGGTTGCCATCTACATCATTAGAGGAACTCCAGAAGTGATGAGATCATAGATTTGATTCTCTTTAGTAGGTAATACATATATTTTTACGATGATATATAATATTTCTATAATATTTTGAACCTTTGATACAGTGCTTTTCTGCACATACTCATATTCCTTTCTGCAAAAAAGATCTAATGGTAATCAAAATATGCTCACCTCTCCCAGGTCACTATACAACTATACAACTTCTCAACTATACAAACTTAAATGCCTAACAATAGCTCTTGAGCCTCGAGACCCAATCCACTCTGCTAGGCAAGTTTCAATTCCATTTAATAACTCATTTGATATTGAAATTAATGTCTCCCTGACTGTGCTCAAAGGCTCTCTTCTCTCCCCAGTGGCTTTGGGTCTCTTTCCCAGACTCTCCAACCACTGAGCTCTCTTCTCACCCTTTCCCCTCCTCCCTCAGCTCCTCGATGGGTCAGTTCTCAAAGGCTCCAGTCCTCCCCTCCTCTCCTACCGTGTCTCCTGGAATCAATCATGAAATAGCCACCAAGGTGCTGCGCTGAGGTACAGGAGTAAATAAAAGGAGAGGTGGGATAAGGATCTGCCCTCTGTGAGTTTATGTTGGAGATGAGAGATATGACTGGATCGCTGGTGGGTACTAGGATGGTTACAAAAGAAATAGTGATTGGAAGAGTCTGAGTTTGGAATGGCCTCTCGAAGGTGACGGCTTGAGCTGAGCTCCAAGGAGGAATGGTCCCCCTATCTCTGTCTTCTCTAGTTCTTAGCTCCCATTTTCATCCGTTAGCGCCAGCCCTTTCCAAAGTTCCAACTGCCCGGCCAGTCCAACCGCGAGTCTCCCCGGCCGATTTACCAGCGGTTTGTTCTTCCCACCCCCATCCCCGCGAGCCCAGTACAGTGAGGCAGCCCCGTAACTGCTGCCAGGGCCCCCTGATCTGGCTCCTTGAGAGTCGCTCTAATGCCAACAGTCATCGCACCCCAGTCCCGAGGAAACAACGAAAACGAAGGTAAGTAGAAACTCAATGCAGATACAAGTAATTTGGGGGGTTGTGGGACTGGGGATGGAGGGTGGAGGGCTCTTGGGGACTGAATGTTCTGCTCTACGGCAGAGTCTGGACCGGCCTCCAAACAGGTTGGGGGGATCACCTCCAAACGGGGTCTCTGCCTGGGCACACGGTGCCTACGGCTATGGGAGCTGTTCGTAGCCGTAAGGCAGCCTGGGCCCTGGCAGAATGAAATTTTTGAATCGCCTAAAGTACGCAGGATTATAAAGGAAACTAGTTATATTGGAATACATTTAGCAAAATATTTTCAAAATCCAGTTCATAGAACCCAGGTTAAGAACCTCTAGTTTATCCAGTGTCGAACATCCGGAGAAAATTGGAACCATTCAGGTAAAAATATTGAGCTTGGATCTAGGCAATACTGAGGTCTGGATTGGTAAAAACATTGGGCAAAAATCCTATTTCTTTATCTTGTTTCTCTCAGGCCCTGAGCCTACCTCAGGAGCAGCCATTGCTTGTCTGGGACTTCCACTCCACCCCAGTATTTGGGAGGTATTGGAGCCTTTCTCCCTGGCAGTCCTAGGAATTGATGCCAAACTTTCCAGGACATTCTGGGAGCTGGCTTTTATTAGACTTCCAGTCCAACAGTTAAGCATCTGCTACGTGCAGGGAGCGTGGTGCATTTGGAGCAGAGAGAAGGCAATGGGAAGGGAGAAAAAAAAGAACAAACGTATTAAATACCTACTGTATCCCAGTGCCTTACAAAAATATTTCATTTGATCCTCACCACAACCCTGGGAAGAAGGCACTATAATTAATCCCCCCCCTTTTTTTTAACAGTGGAAAAAGCTAAGGCAGATAGAGGGTAAGTGACTTTCCCAGGGTTACAGGTAGAAAACTGCCTGCTAGGCTCTATAGTGACTCCAAGCCCTAGCCACTGCCCCACAGGTGGAGGTGGGGCTTCAAAGTGCAAATTCAGATCTCTCTATAGGGAGGGTCACAGGTGAGGGTCAAAGTGATGTTCAGCATTCTCTCCTTCCTTTGGAGCAGAAGCTGTGGTTTGGGACATGGAATTTGCCTCCAGCAATACAGGACAGGCACCTGTTCTATGACTTTTCGCTTTGGATGTCCAGGGCTCTTAGGTATTAAGGGGACTTGCCTGGAGTCATTCTATTAGGGTATGTCAGAGGCACTACAAGGTGCTTCGGGGTCTTCCTAACTCTAAGGCGAGCCCTTTAGCCATGAAGCAGCTAGCTAGGTGTCTGAAAGGAGGCAATGCTGGGTTTGGTTTTAGGAAGGGCTGAGTTCAAGGCCCATTTCAGACATTTAATTAGCTGTGTCACCATAGGAAAGTCCCTTAAGCTCTCTCATTCAGTGTCTTTATCTCTAAAATGGGGATAATGATAGAATCCATCTCACAGGCTGGTTGTAAGGATAAACTGAGAAAACCTATGTAAAGTACAAGAGTATAGATGCAAGAGATGTTGACTATAGGGGGAGAATCAAGAATTGTATGCCAAAAACCTGGCTAAAAACCACATGTTTCAACACCTAAATATATGAATTATTGTACCATCTTTTATGTTGTTTTCATGTGGCACAGGGTTGTTTCCCTTCCAAGTATGTAAGCTCCACCAGGCCAGGGGATGTGTCTTTTCTTGCTTCTCCATCCTCCAGAGCATCAAAGTTGGAGCTGGGCTTGTAGTCTCTATCTTTGTCCAATAGTTATAGTGGCAAGGGTAATAGGATGGAATAGGGACACCTGTGGGTCCTTGGGCACTTCATTCTAGAGGCCTTGGTTCCTCATCCGTAAAATGAAGGGTGGGAGTAGATCTGGCCTCTAAGGTCCTTTCATCTCTAAAATCTAGGAGTCCTCAGCATTGGAGATGGAACTCAAAATGAGTTTCCCAGAGAATGAATTTTACACACAACACACAACAACAGACCTACTGAACAGGTCTTGGGTGAGCAATCTGGGCATCCTGACTCCCATTTATAATGTAATATGACTCATAATTTAATTTATGTGGGAAAATACAGGCTGAGTTGCTAAACAACCCACTTAAAGCATGTCGCTAGGCTGGAGACTACAATTCTTGTTTTCTTTTCAGATCATTTCATCTCTTAGCCCTAGAGGCAATGTGGTATATTGGGGAGAATGCGGGACTGAGTGGGACTGAGTAGTCAGAGATCCCATTGCCTTAGCACCAGGCCCATGGGCAAGTCGCTTAATCTCTGAGCTTCTTGGGACCACAAGTTATAGGGAGGTTGTTCCCACATGGAGGTAATCACAGGCACTTTACATACTGACATTATTCATCTCTCTTCCCAAATACCGTATGCTCCTTGAGGGAAGAGATTGTATCATCTGTGGCTTTTTCTTTGCCCCCATGGTAACTAGTAACTTAGTAGTTGTTGAGTAGATTGAACGAAACTGAATTCTCTTTAACTTACGTAATAACCTGGATAGCTCGGTGGATAGAGCTCTGGCCCTGGAATCGGGAAGACTTCAGTTCAAATCCAGCTTCAGACACTTACTAGCTGTCTGACCCTGGGCAACTCAAAAAACAAACAAAAACTTATGTAATACCCCTCTCTGGGCTCACTTGCCCAGCTCCATGGTCACATTGGCAAAGATGGTGCCACCCTGGACCGTGGTTACTGGACGGTGCCTGGCAGGCCTCCGGGCTTCTTGGGCTGCTCCTGCTCTTCTGGGCTATGGGGGCCGATTGGCCGCTGGAGTCTTCTCATAGATAACGTCAATCTGCTGGCCTCCTGGGCTTGCACTTTAATAGGATTCTGTTGGGTGAGATTATACTCTTCAGCTGGACTGTGATGGTATTCTTTCAGCAAGAGCAATGATGATGTTGATGATAGCAGTAGCAATAATAATACTAGCTAACATTTATATAGCACCTACTATGTGCCAGGCACTGTGTTAAGTGCTTTATAATTTTTATCTCATTTGATCATCACAACAACCCTGGGAGGTAGGCACAATAATAATCCCCACTGTACAGATGAAGAAACTGAGGTAGATAGAGGCTAAATGACTTGCCTAGAAGGTAGATGCTATTGTGATCTCTATTTTAGAGAAGAGGCAGCTGAGGTAGATAGAGGTTAAATGACTTGCCTAGGGTCACACAGCTAGTAGGTGTCTGAGACTGGATTTGAATTCAGGCTTTTCTGACTCCACTCCCAGTGCTTTATCAACGGCACCACCTAGCTGCTCATTGACCTTTTAGCTTAAGTTAGGATCAGCAGAAACCTCTTCCTTTGACTCCCCCAGAGCCCTAGTTTTGAGGTTGTTGCCTCCAGGCAGGAACTCACAGAGGTCTGTTCCAAATATCCTTCCTGACTCAAAGCCCCTTTCCCTCAGTAAGCTGCTCCACCTTGCTTTAGGGCCACAGTCCTTAACCATCTTTGTGTCACGGATCTCTTCTCACAGTCAGGTGAAACTTAGGGGCCCCTTCTCCGAAGAATTGTCCTTAAGTTTATAGTTGATATACATACCCTTTGACCTAGCAATATCACTACTAGACCTGTATCCCAAAGAGAACAAAGAAAAAAGGAAGAGGTCCTATATGTACAAACATATTTATAGCAGCTCTTTTGGTGGTGACAAAGAATTGGAAATCGAAAGGATGCCCATCAATTGGAGAAGGAGTGAACAAGTTGTGACATATGATTGTGATGGAAAACCATTGTGCTGTGGGAAATGATGAGGGGAATGGTATCAGAAAAAACCCTATATGAACTGATCCAAAGGGAAGTGAGAAGAACCAGGAGATCATTGTGTACAGGAAGGGGAGTGTTGTAATGATGATAAACTGTGAAAGAGTTGGCTATTCTGACCAATAAAAGACAATTCCAAAGGACTCATGATAAAAAATGCTACCCACCTCCAGAGAGAGAACTGATGAACTCTGAGGATAAATTGAAGTACAATTTTCTCTCTTTGTTATTCTTACTTTATTTGGGGGAGGGAATATGGCTGACACAGAAATTTGTTTTGCATTATTTCATATATATTAATTGATATCATATTGTTTGCCTTCTCAGTGGGTGGGGGAGGGAGGGATAGAATTTGGAACTCACAACTTAAAAAAGAAAAAAATGTTAAAAAGAAATAAAATTAAAAAGAAAAAAATCACAGTTGAAGGAAATGCTAAATTTTAATGGGAAGTCAATGAAAATAAAGTTATGTTTTTTTTTCCCATCTGAGTTCATGAACCTATTGAAATCTACCCATGGACCCACTAAGGTTCTCTGGATACCAGGTTAGGAATATTGATCTAATGCAGTCCAGTTCCATTTCCCACACTCCTTTTAAGATCTTATGAAGATGAGTGGCCAGATTCAAAGATATGAGCAATCTCTGCCCTAAAGTCAAGTTCATTACCTCACTGCTCTCTTCATATGCTATTACATTCTTCAAGCCTTAGGCCCTTTTTAGGTAGAGAATGTGTACTCTGCATTGGAAGGCACCCCTCTTTTCTATTTCCATGTCTTTATCTTTCAGCCTGTTCTCACCTCCAGCTTTGCTAGGTCTCATGGAGCACTCCTTTTACACCCCCGTTTATCTAGGGCTTTTGAGATTCACAACAACTCTGTTGGTTACTGTTATTGTCCACATTGTACAGATGAAGAAACTGAAGCTTGGTTATGTGACTGGCCCAAAGTTACACAAACAACTGGGAAGTGGTAACTCCAAGTCCGTTAAGCCATTTTACTTCTTTGTCCAAAGTGGAAGACCCTGGACCCTCAGTAAAATAAGATTAGCATGTCTCCACCAGGAATGCTCTTACTTGCAAGCCATTAGCCACAGTTACATAGGCCAGGCACTGTGCTAACCTCTGGGGATACAAAAAGAGGCAAAAGACAGCCCCTGCCCTCAAGGAACTTACAGTCTAATGAAAGAGACAACAAACAAACACATATATGTGAAGTGAGCTATATATAAGATAAATAAGTAATTATAACAGAGAGAAGGTGCTAAAATAATGGGGTTAGAGAAAACTCCAAGTAAAAGATGGGATGGAAACATCAAGTGAGGTTTGTTTTAAGATGGGGTTGAGATGGGCACTTTTGTAGGTGGTAGAGAAGGAGTCAGTAGAGAGAGAGAGATTGCAAATATGTGAAAAAGTGGGAATGATAGAGAGGGCAGTATTTGGAGGAGTTGGGATGGAATGGGACCACTTGAACAAGAAGAGGAGTTAGCCTTGGCAACCCTTAATGTGTGATCTCCTCATTGGTGGACATCAGTGCCTCTGCCTCTGTGAGGGCGAGGGTGGAGTTTGCAAGGACAGGACAGGAAAGATTTGGTCTCTTGAGTTGTTTTGCATCTTGAGACTCTTCAGGCACTTCCAGCTTCCAGAGAGGATGCCAAAGATGCATCTTTTCTGGCTTCCCCATATCAAGACAGCTTTGATAAATGTGGGAGACAGTCTTACTACACCCCAACACTGTTAAGAAGATACAATATGGAAGTCTCTAAAAGCCCCAGTAGGATGTGAGGCACAGTTGCCACCATATTGGATTTCTTTCTAAAAATGTTAATTAATCATTTAAATTATTTTTATAATTTATTATTTTCTAATTTCTTTTTTCGCCTTTCTTTAATATCCCTTTTCTAGGTCTCCCTACCCTTTTCAGAATTCAGATTTCTATCTCTGACAATCTTAGGAAGAAAGGGTAGGAGCTAGGTATGAAGTCCTTAAATGCAAACCAAGAGTTTTTCTTTGATACACTGGCAGATGGAAGTGAGGAGGGCTTAAACAACCAAGACAAAGGAAAATGGGACTCGTTGCTGTAACTCTAACAGAGGACAACACCTAGGATTGTGTTACTTAATGAGGTTGTATTAAAATCATATCTCATTTTGGTCCTCCTGACCACCCTCTCTTACCTCTAGTCCTCATAGTAAGCTTATAAGTAACCAATAGGAAGTGGCAATAGCAGGAATCTAGAAGTTACATACATATCATTCCAAAGATTGAAGGAGCATCATTTACAAACTGTATCATATATTAACCGAAATTCATATCCCGGTAATATGTGCTGATTCAGGGGAAATCACCTAGGCACAGCTGTCAAGGTTTCTGGTCCTTAGATGGATCAATTCCAGACAAAATCCAGGCTTCCACAGCTCCAGACCAGCAGAACATCAAAAGATGCTGAGGACTGAGGTGATGACTTTCATCAATAACTTTGAGATGATTGGGACGTGCTAATGAACTGACCCCAAAGTGGTACAGGGAAGAGTTGATTTGCTTCCCCAAAAAACCGAATGAAGAGGAGACCTCAAACTTTTGCCCCTTCCTCCCTCTCCATCAGGTCCATCCTGCCAAGTGCTCCCAACTCTAATCATGGTTATGGGAGTGATATTCTCTGCCTCTCCCAGTGCCCATTCTCTGCCCTTGTGCTGCCTGCCTTCCTTCACCCATCCCATTCTCTCTCTGCCTCTGTTCCTCTTTTTGCCACTTGTCTCTGCTTCTTGCTTTTATACTCTCTGTGTTTAATTCAAGTGTGATTGCCACCTCATTTCCCACTGTCAATCATGGGTTTTTCTGGCGAGTACCCAAAGAAGTGGGGGTACTGCGCCCAGTCCATAATTTAATAAATGATGAAAATCACAAGGAAAAAAGCGAAAGACACAAGACCCCTCTTTCTGCTTCCACAGTCTTTATATTTTGAAAGTTTTTCATTCCATGTAGTTTGGATATAACAAACATTCAGCAAGATGATAGCTACTAAAAATTGTTTGCAAGATTTTAGGGAGCACTGTCATGCCCAACTGGTTGTGGATGACAGTTTGTTCTGTCTCTATACTAATGTTCCACTTCTGGTATGTTTAATTGCTGAATTCTCAAAGATATTTGGAGGCTTGTTTTTGTAGCACAGGGAATTGTCATCTATGAGTACAGGATAGGAGCTTCTGGAGTTGAATTCTTGCCACCTGATTATGTCTTTCCCTTTTGTGTGTGTGTGTGTGTGTTTATGTTGTTTTTTTTTTTTTCATAGTGGACAAGGGTATGAACCTGTAAGAGCTGAAAGCAAAGCAGATCTGAAGTCGTGTTCTTTCCAGTTCCCAGTTCCAGCTACACAATTTTTTTTGGTCTGGATTGCCAGAATAATAATACAAGGTATTGGTCCACGTGGCCAAGTGAATACTCAGTAGGTAATGAACTTTATGGACACACAAAACTGAAAAGCTTCCAGGTCAGAGAAGAGCCCATGAATGCTGAAGGGAGTCCTGCCTCTATCTGAGAACAGATAGAGTCCTGTCTCCAGGACAGGGTTGAAGACCCCTTAGCATCCCGTCCCCTGCCCCCCAGCAGTCCCTCAGGACCGCACTCACCAGCTCTGGCGTAGCCAGGTCCAGGCGCCTTTCCCAGGGGCACCGGCAGCTCCCTGTCTATGGAGGCTGCTTTCTCACCAGGCGAGAGGCGTCTGTCCGTCAGTCAGAACGATGTGCTCTTCGGAGTACACTCAGTGCCTGGGTTTGGCGCTCCTGCCTCTGGCGATGACGAGTATATTTCTCAACAGTCTCCTCTTTTTCCCTGGAATGCAGCTTGTGTCGACTGACAAAATTCCCGATGAGGCCTGGGAGTTTGGAGGGTTTCTGGGAAGTGGGATCTTGGTGAGTAAATGAATCAAAAATCCCAACTCGTTTTCCCCTTTTTGGGGCATTGGACTGGCTCCTGTCCCTTCGTTTTCATCAGTACTTAGGCATTTGGGGATATGTTCACCTGCTGCTTCCTGAGTCTGGCTCTCTGCTGGTACCTTTACTTTGAGTACCTTTTATTTACACTGTTTATACCTTGTATGGGTGCTAGGGAGTGCAGTGGTCAGAGCGTTGAGCCTGGAGTCAGGAAGACTCATCTTCCTGAGTTCAAATTCAACCTTAGACACTTACTAGCTGTGTGACCCTGGGCAAGTCACTTAACCCTGTTTGCCTCAGTTTCCTCATCTGCAAAATGATCTGGAGAAGGAAATGGCAAACCACTCTGGTATCTTTGCCAAGAAAATCCCAAATGGGGTCATGAAAAGTAGGACATGACTGAAAAACGACTAAATACCTTGTATGGACAATTTTTGTATATTGTCTCCCTCATTAGAATGTGAGCTCCTTGAGGTGTCAGGCACTATATTTTTGCCTTTTTTTATGTCTCTAATATCCCAGTGCCTGGTATAGAGTAAGTGCTTAATAAATGCTTGTTGACTAGTTGCCTTCCTGCCACTAAAAACCCAGTAACTTCCTTGTTGTTGTGTGTTCTTTATAAGAACTTCACATAAGCAAAGTGCCCTCTGGCTTCTTAAATCAGTAAAGTAAAATCTCTTGACTATTTACTGTTTTGGTCCAATGGACTGTTTGCTGTCTCCCAATGGCCCGATTGAAGACAATGTGATTTCCCCCTCCCCCATAAAAACACCAAAGAAATCATATACTCACATGGTATGTATCCCTTCTGAATAACAGGAAATTATTAGAGTTATATCCAAAGCTATAAATAGGAAGGGTGATGGGAGTTTTCCCCAGGGCACCGAGTTTAAATGATCCCAAGAGCTCTTGTCTTTGAGCAACTGGGATATAAGTGAGCTTAACACCTAGTTAGCTAAAAGAGCCTGTGTCCATTCTACCATTAACTGAGTGGAAGCCCTTCCAGTTGGTCCCAGATTAAAAAGTTGACTCAAAAGTGTATTTTTGTCCCAGGCATAGATTGTGCTGTTTGGGTACAAATAATCCTAATGATAGTAGCTAATGTTTGTAGATCACTTTAAGTGCAAAGCACTTTACAAACTTTACCTTATTTGATCTCACAACAACTCTACACAGTAAGTGCTATTATCACCCCCATTTTACAGATGAGGAAACTGAGGTTCAGAGAGATTAAAGGTCACACACCTAGAAAGTCTTTGAGGCAGAAATCAAACCTGGGTCTTTTTGGTTCCAGATCCTCCGCTCTGGCCATTACATCACCGAGCTTGCTAGAAAGGGAAAAAAAAAATCATAGGATTTCCAGACCAGGTTTTTTCTCTGTCAAATGAAGACAGATTTTTTAGTTTTCACCATCCTCATGTACCTGGTGAAAGAGGGTACATGTTTAGATGTTGTGAGCTCCTGTCTCGTTTCAGTACTATGTTTAATCAAGTTCAGTGACCATTTCAAGACCAAAATAAAGAATATTGTCCATGATGTACTTCATGGTTCCCTGACATTCCAGTGGTTAGCTCACAGAGACTGCTGTCATCTTAGAGGACCTTAGAGCTCTTTCCCCATTGCCCAAACTCACTATTTGTTTTTTCTTCCTTCTCTTGACAGATATTTTTCCCTGCTGTTGTGTACTTACGGCTAAAGAACTTTGACTGCTGGGGATGCTTTAACCATCCTGCATGTGGGAGGTCATTTTCAGTAAGTGAGTAAGGAGCAGCAACACCCAGAGGCATCACTGGCCTAGGGCAGATCAGAAAGATAACCCCACAGTATCACTTTGGAGGCTTGCACTCTGTTGGTATTGGACCAAGTGAGTTGGGAAGGCATCAGGGAAGATGGGGAAAGAAAGGGGGAAAGGTAGACACACCTTGGAAGCCAGTGACAAAAAAAAAAATCAACACAAAGTTTTTTCACTACTAGTCAGCATTGGCATCTAATTTCAAAGTTTTCAAAGCACTTTTTGGATGTTAGATCACTTATGCCTGACAACAATTCTGGGAAGTAAATAGGACTACTAATTTTATCCTCATTTTATAGATGAAACAAATTGAGGCATGTAGAGATAAAGTGACTTGCTGAGCATATAACTTCTGAGCCTCAATTTCCTCACCTGTAAAATGGGAATAGTAATATTTGCCCTAGGGTGGCACAGTGGATAGAGTGCCAGGCCTGGAGTCATCTCCCAAGTACAAATCTAGCCTCAGACATTTACTAGCTGTGTGACCCTGAGTAAGTCACTTAATCCTGTTTGCCTCAGTTTCCTTATCTGTAAAATGGGCTGGAAAAGAAAATGGCAGACCACTCAAGTATCTTTGCCAAAAAAAATTCCAAATGGAGTCCCAAAGAGTTGGACATGACTAAAATTATTCAACAAATATTTGCATTATTGACCTTATGTGGTTACTGAGAGGAAGGCATCTTGCAAACCTCAAAGTAAACCAATCACTCACATGAAAAATCACTGGAATCATCCATTTTATCAGAAGAGTGGCTTTGCCTACCAGTGATTCATGTGAGGTTATTCTCAAAGAGGTAAAGAATAACTTCTTTTTTTTTCTTTTCCAGAATTTCAATTCCGTAATATTTTCTTCTGTTGGAATCCTAGGATCAGCATATGGATTATTTACAGCATTGTTTGCTATTTACAGGGGTCCCAAATGTTTTGTAGGAGCTGATAAATGGGAGTATCCTTTCCATAAAGGGTAAGGGCCGGCAATATCTAGATATGCGCTCTATTACAAGGACCTCTGCTGGTTACATTCTTCTGGACAATTTCTACTTTCTCTGCCCATATAGATGAGGAAATTGAGGCAATCAGGGCTAAGTGACTTGGCCAGACTCACTCAGCTAGTGTTCAAATCCAGCCTCAGACACTTACTAGCTATGTACCCCTGGGCAAGTCACTTGATCTGGTTTGACTCAGTTTCCTCATCTATAAAATAAGCCGAGGGGGCCATTGCCAGTCATCTGGACTTATGTCTTGCCACTGGACTCCGATGACTCTAGAGGAGAGAATGAGGCTGATGACTTTGTAAGGTTCTGCCTCACTTAAATCCAATTCACTTGCAAGTTAAGACATCACCCTCCTGATGTCCTCTTCGAGAAGGAAGAATGAACCAATGAATAAAACAACAACAGCAACAACAACATGAACTAGAGAAGGAAACGGAAACCCATTCTAGTTTCTTTGCCAAGAAAACCTCAGTCAGACACAACTATCAATTAAACAAATGAATTCACTTGTGAATCCATCTGGTCCTGGGGATTTTTTCCTAAGGAGTTCATTTATGGCTTTTCCAACTTCTTTTTGTAAGATAGAGCTATTTTAGTATTCCATTTCCTCTTCTGTAATCTGAATAATTTATATTTTTTGTAAGCATTCATCTATTTCACTTAGATTGTCAGTTTTGTTGGCATATGACTGGGCAAAATAACTCCTAATAATTGCTTTAATTTAAACGCCATAGGTGATGCATTCACCCTGGTTAATTTTGATGCTAGTAGTTTTTTCTTTTAATCATATTAACCAATGGTTTAGCTATTTTATTGCTTTTTTTTAATGTAAAACCAGCTCCTAGTTTTATTTTTATTCAATGGTTTTCTTTCATTTTTATTTCTTTCTCCTTTGATTATCAGGATTTCCAATTTGGTGTTTAATTAAGGGTTTTTAATTTGTTCTTTTTCTAGTTTTTTTTAAAAAGTTGCATGTCTAATTCATTGATTTACTCTTTCTATTACTGATATATGTGTTTAGAGATACAAAATTTCCCCTAAGTACTACTTTGGCTACATCCCAGAAATTTTGAAATGTTGTCTTGTTGTCATTCTCTTTAGTGAAATAATTGTTTTTATAATTTGTTCTTTGACCCACTAGTATAGTTTTACTCTCTCTTCCTGTAACTCATCTAACTTTTCCTTTAAGAATTTGGATGCTATACCATTTGGTGCATATATGTTTAGTATTGATATTGCTTCATTGTCTATAGTACCTTTTAGCAAAATGCAGTTTCCCTGCTTATCTCTTTTAATTAGATCTCCTTTAGATTTATTTTTTGCTTTTGTTTGTCTAAGATTATGATTGCTACACCTGCCTTTTTAACGTCAGCTAATAGAAGCAGGATAGATTCCACTCTAACTTCTTATGGTAATTCTGTGTATGTCTCTCAGTTTCAAGTATGCTTCTTGTAAACAACATATTGTTAGATTCTGGTTTCTAATCCATTCTGCTGTTTGTTTCCATTTTATGGGTGAATTCTTCCTATTGTATATCTCAGGCTCATTTCTTTCAACTCCCAGTATTCTATAGACTTATTGAAGGCAGGGACTCTGTCACTTTTTACCCCTATGTTCCTAGCCCTAGAACAATTTCTTATACATAGTGGACAATAAATGTTTATTGAATAAATGAAAGGATGAATGAACATCCTTATATTATAAATGAAATTCAACAAAGATAGACTGAAATACGTTCCCTCTGAGGAAGATAACATTTCATTAACAGGGTTGCTACCTGCCAAGAGAATAGGTCTATGGCTGCCTCCATTTTAGCCAAAAATCCTGAGCAGAACAACTTTCCTTTTATAGTTTTTGGGAAGTATAGAACAAAGAAAAGGACTTCATAGGTGGGGAAAGAATACAATTGGTTACAGATTGGCAGCATCATGGCAGTGAGGACATGATTGGTTATGAAGTTGAGTCGTGGAGGACAATATGATTGGTTGGAAATTGGGAATAAGCTAGCAACAGTCTCCTCCTTACCTCCTCTGACTTAAGAAAAATTCATTGAGTCCACGTACAAGGTTAGAGATAGTGGGCCCAGCTTTTTTGGTTAGTACATCCTTGAAGTATAGTTTGGTAGTGTAAAGATACTAGACTATCCTCCGTGGTGTCCACTTGCATCCCCCAAAGATAACAGATTTCCTTGAGTCAAGAATAGGACAGTGATTAGCAGAAGAACTGGGTTTCTAAAATTAACGTGTTAGAGGGTAGCTGAATTTTTGAACTGAGTTCAGAGATAGAAAACCATTACTTAGTTACAGGAAAAAAATTAATTAATTGTAAATAGCATCAAGAAAAAGGATGCAGAATCAATTTCATCTTATCAATTCCCTTCTCCTTTCTCACCTAGGAACTATCTAGTCGATTTGAAATTTTGGAAAGACTGCAAAAGTCCTCCCCATATTGTGCCCTGGCACTTGAGTATTTTCATCATTCAGGGGCTAGTAAGTTCCATTGAGTTGGTAATTTGCACCGGTGAGCTGATCTCTGGTCTCTTAGGAACAGTCTTTGTATCAGAAAAGTGCCCGTGGGCATACAGGGGTAAGTGAGTCATTTTGCCATTTTCTCATTATACTCCCATCATCTGAGTTAACCCAAGAGAGCAGGGCTGTTTGGTCAATGGAATCAAATAGTTTTTTGCATCCTCCTAGCAGAGAAAGAGACCATGACCAAAAAGTTCATCAGCCTGACTGGTCCCCAACTCACCTACAGAGTGAGGTTTAGTGACTGGATCCTAGAAGCACCAATTGTAATCTTTGGTCAACATTAAAACCACCTATAATGAAACAAGTTGACCAAATATTTCAGCCCTCTGTCTACTTTCCTGTAGTCATACGGACAAAGCATGAGTGAATACGTACATAGGGCAAATGGTTTCAAGGTTAGTAGACATTATTTTTAATTGATTTTTGTTTTTGTTGATATATTTTGCTTCTAAATTACCTAGATTTCCCAATACTTCTCTCTCTTCTCCTTCCCCTCTCAGAGAATCATTTTTCATGCCAAAGGAGAAAAAAATTCAGAAAAACTATGAACATAGCAACAAATTAATATCATATGATATTACTAATATAATTAGTGTAATTAATGATAATATTATTTTTATAATATCATATTATAATTAATATTATACATATTTCATCCATATCTATAGTTCCTACCTCCACAAAAAAAATGGAGGTGTGTTCTTACATCTCAAACTTGGTCATTTTAATTTCAGAGTATTCATTTTCTTTAAAAAATTTTTTTTGTATCGTGATAGTTTCTTCCATTAAAAATTATTTTCTTTCTCTTATACCTCATTCCATTTAAAGAAGAGAAAAAAGAAAGAAAAAACACTAACATGCATAATGAAGCCAAATTCCTACACTGGTTTTGTTGAAAAGTCCATGTCTCATTCTGTACCTTGAGTTCATCACTTCTCTTGTTGGGAGTAGATAGCATTATTAGCCCTCTGGAATTCTGGTTGGTCATTGTATTCATCACAGTTCTCAAGCTTTTCAAAGTCGTTTGCCTTTGTAGAATTTTTGTTATTGTATACATTGCTCCTCTGGTTCTGCTCACTTCCTTCTACATCGGTTCATACAAGTCTTTCCAGGTTTCTCTGAAACTACCTCTTTCATCATTCTTAAGGAACAATAGTATTGCATTATATTTATATATGGGCAGATAGGCAGCACAGAGAATAGAGCATTGGGTTTGAAATCAGGAAGACTCATCCTCATGAGTTCAAATCTGGCCTCAGATACTTGTTAGCTATGTAACCCTGGGCAAGTCCCTCCATTTCCTCATCTGTAAAATGAGCTGGAGAAGGAAATGGCAAACCACTCCAGTATCTTTGCCAAGAAAACCCCAAAATGGGGTCATGAAGAGTCATACAAATGAAACAACTGAACAACAACAGTATTATATACCATAATTTGTTTGGCCTTCCCTAATAGTGGGTGGCCACCTAGTTTACAGTTTTAGGCTAGTACAAAGAGAACTGCTAGAAATGTTTTTGCATATATTGGTACTTTCAGTTTCTCTTTGGTCTTTTCAGGGTAGAGAGTTAAAAGTAGTATTTTGGGGGGCAAAGCATATGAAAAGTTTAGTGACTCATGATATTGAAGGATGAAAATGTTCATGCCCAACAAGATTATTTTTGTTAGAAATGACCCTTTTAAAAGCATGAGAACATTGGACTGTGTCAGTTTCTATGTTCCCTTAACATTTATTGATTTCACCAGGAAATAACTTTATGATAGGGAATCACCAAATATTACAAATAGCCTTGAAATGCTCACACATTCAGTATGTATGAGCCCTGATACCAGGTAAATAATAAGTATTGCTGCCTTCATATTCCATCCTCGGGTAGGAATTGGACTAGATTTTTCTTTGTAGTTAAGTTTTTCCTGTCCACAAATCTAGTTGAAATGCCATTGAGATCAAAACGAGAATATTTTTTGAAATCTGAAGGTTCTGTATTGAGGTTTAATCTTATTTGGTATCAGCAATCTACTGTTTCTGACCAGTTCCATCCACTGCTACCATAGTGCTCAAGAAATCTAGTTAATTTCTAGTTTGAAGTATTGTGACATAGTGGATAGAGAGCCAGCTGTATGGTCACGAAGATATGAGCTTAAGACTTCTCTCTGACATATGCTAGCTGTGTGACCAAAGGGCAAATTGCTTAAGTTCTCAGCACCCCTCAACCCTCCCCAGGAAGCTTTTGAAGACTATAGAGATACAGAGGAATCACGGATGTCCATTCAGGGAGGGAGTTTACAAACAGGGAGTTTTCCACACTGATATTCATGGAAAATAACAAAAGACCATAGCAGATAATCATCAATTTTTTTGATGCTTAAATATTTTAGGGATAAAAAGGGAGAGAGGGAACAAGTATTATTGTGCCAGATACTGTGCTATGCATTTTACAGTTATTATCTCACAACAACCCTGAGAGGTAGGTGCTGTTATTATCCCTATTTTACAAATGAGGAAACTGAAGTCAACAGAGGTTCAGTGACTTGCATAGAGTCACACAGCTAGTAAGTGGCTGAGGGTAAATTTGAACTCAAGTCTTCCTGGCTCCAGACCTGATGTTCTATCCACTGTACCACCTAGATGAAAAGGAATAGTATCAAAATGAGCAATTCACTGGGACATGTTTAAGTGGACAAAAAAAGAATGATCATTCTAGTAGTAGTCTCAGCTAAAGTCAGTAAAAGATAAAGTTGTAAACAAAATCTGGTGATTGTGCAGCTGGTTATGTGTGGTGGTAGGATGAAAAACATTAAAAAGACTGAACAGCAATATAATTTGTGACCTTTTTCTCTCCTCTAGAGGTATAGAGCTGCTGGACTCTTTATAACATTCTACGATGCTCGCAGAAGATCTAAGAGTACCCCTTTTCATTATCTTTGGAAAGAACCTCATCTGTACACTCCATGAGAAGGACTAGAGAAAAGATAGCCTTGCTGCTTTCTCATCTGTGCAACAACCTTTCTGGATGTCAACTCAAGTTAAAAATCGCATGTTAAAAAGTTCAACAAGCTATTGTCCAAGAACAATACATGAAACAATTTCTCTGGCTACTCTCCACATTTTTATGCTTCTGTTCATCTTTTGGTTTTTCCAGATGATAGCTACTTCCTCTGGGTCTAGTGATTAACCTTTCGGTGGTTATTCCTATTGCTATATAGCTCCTGAGCCCCCACCAGTGTGTTTCCTATTAACAACCAGTCAGTAGACTTAATTAACTTTCAGCACAGACATTTATTAAGGTGGTAAAGACCTTTGGCACAAAAAACTGCCCAACAAAAACCCTGTGGTACAGACACTCACATATATACCCAGTTTTCATGGGATGATTGGGTTCAAACATGGAATGTAATAGTAGTGAGCCACACATGTAGCTACATGAATAGTAAAGGGTAATTTACAATTCCTAGTACTGGAAGTTCTTCTGTTTTTGTGTGATTTTCATACAACTTACCTTGGATGCAGCTCTTTTCTGGTCAGCTTGCTCAGCTGATTTCCCAGAGCCTGTTCTTTTCTTGAATTTATAAGCATTGCTTCTTTCCACCATAAGTGTTCACATTCTAAGAAGCTACCCCCTCCTTTGGAGGACTGTCTCTCTTTATCAGTGCCTTCTCTCAGAGGGTCTTTCTTTTCCTCAATGGATGCTCTGTCTCCTAGTAATTGAATAGCTACAATTACGTGGCCAGTGGGGGTGGAGGCAGAAAAAGTTCTCTCTTACTCCAAAATGACTCCCTCTCAGGGGGCTGGTTCTTCCTCCACTTCTAGCTCCAACTTTTAATTGCCACTAAAATTCCTCCAGCTATTTAAAGCCTTCAGAGGCACAGCCGACCTATATTCAAACTCATTCCCTTCTTGACTCAGTTAAGAAGTTCACATCTCATAAAGATGTAATAGTGAATCTTGTGTACTCATTAAAAGTGTGTATCCATCCTTACACTTAAAAGTTTGTGATTATACTCTGAACCTCTGTGATTATATCAGTGGTACTGCCTTCCTTACAAACATAAATATATGTTTAAATTTTAAAAAGTTTGGCAATAGTGACTTGACAGTTTAACCATTTTTGAGATCTGGGCCATGCGTGATGCAAGGCCATTTCCTCAAGTCTCTTTTTGTGTTTATAAAACCAAACACCTTAAGTCATCCACTTTGGTCCCCTTAAAAGCAACAGTGTCAAATTCAACTAGAAATGGATCCACTAATCAGTACAATGGGATCCCTGTGGTCCACATGTTGCCTTAGATTTAAAATTTAATATTATCTATGGTTTATTATATATTTATTTTGTTAAATATTTCCCAATTACATTTTAATCTGGCTCAGGCTACACTCTGGAGAGTTGTGGGCCATAGATGGGTGGTATGTGTGATATCTCTGGAAAATATCTCTTTGAAAATAGGCAGCCATTTAAATATCTTAGAATTTTTGCCTGCTTCAGAAAGAAACTCATTTGGGAGTGATCAAATGAGGGTATTTTTGAAACATCTGTGATGGGGAAATATTTCATAAGTGGTTTTTGTTTGATATCTTCTGGTAGTTTTCTTTGCATCATGATGGGCCTTTCAGTTCTACTGATCTTTTCTCTTTGACTTCAATATAATGTATCTGAAGCAAGGTTTATTGTTCAGTTGTGTCTGACTCTTTCATGACCCCATGGACCATAGCACGCCATGCCCTTCTGTCCTCCACTTATCTCTCAGAGTCTGTCCAAGTTTATGTTCGTTGTTTGCATGACACTGTCTATCCATCTCATCCTCTACCATCCCCTTTCCCTTTTGGCTTCAATCTTTCCCAACATCAGGGGCCTCTCCAATGAGTTCTGTATTTTCATTATGTGGCCAAAGTATTTAAGCTTCAGTATTTGTCCTTCTAGTGAATATTCTGAATTAATTTTTTTTTGTGAGGGGAAAACACTGCAAAAAGGTAATCTCTATTTACAGAAGAATGATTTATACACATTATGCTTTTCTTTACAAATAGATGCAGGACAGGAATCGCCTACTTTTTAGAAACTCTTTACATATTTATCTTCAGGATTCCCACCCTGCACTATTAAAATCCTCTTGGCGGGCTGTATCACAGTCATTTTTCTACTTGACTCTCCAAATGAGATTCCATCATTTCTTCATCGTGTGTGGCCCTCATTCTCCTGGAAAGTCTCCTTAGGCACAAGTCAAGAGACAATTTTTTTAGACCCACAACTGAAAACACACACACACACACACACACACACAAAACTGAAGATCCCTCCCCCCTGGTGTCAATCTGTGCATAATTCATTCATCACCATCTGATAGCATCTCATATTGTGAAGACAGCAGTGGGGCGGGCTCTGGCTCCTGCATCCTGTTTGGTGGGTGAGCAGCTGCCTGATTCACAGATGAGCGGGCACAAGGGATCGATGTTGGCAGTGTACAGCTGAGCATCTGCACCATCAAAGGGTTGAAAGGGAACTGCCTTGAACCTGTGGAAGAGGGCTGATCTTCCCAGGCCCACACAGGGGTCTGCCTGTGGTAGTCTCCTTCTGAATGGACAGATGACACTGGAGAAGGTCGTTCAGTTCCTAAAGAAGCCCTGACCAGGAATAGGTGATTTAGACTTCCGACTATTTGACTTGTCAATTAGCTTCAGTTTGCCAACTCCCCTGCCAGAATTAGGTGATGGGTTTGTTTCCTCTCTGTGGGTTTCACTATTGCCCAACATGGATGGGTTTGAACCACCTGATACTACTCCTATAGGTGGTATCAAGACAGCTCCATGATTTCTCCTTTGTCATCAGTTTTCCATGAGAGCCTTCCTTATTATGTCTTCTAGACCCAGTTAATTTTTTTTTTTTTGGTGAGACAATTGGGGTTAGGTGACTTGTCCAGAGTCACACAGCTAGTAAGTGTTATGTGTCTGAGGTTGGACCTGAACTCAAGTCCTCCTGACTCCAGGGCTGGTGTTCTATCCACAGCACCGCCTAGCTGCCCCAAATTAATTTAAGTATTGGCTGATTTGACCTCCTTGCTATCCAAGGGACTCTCAAAAGTCTTCTCCAGCACCACAATTCAAGAGCATCAATTCTGTAGTGCTCAGCTTTCCTTATAGTCCAACTCTCACAGCCATACATTGCTACTGAAAAAACTATAGCTTTGACCACATGGATCTCTGTTGGCAAGATGATATCTCTTCTTTTTAGTATGCTGTCAAGATTTGCCATAGCTTTCCTTCCAAGGAACAGATGTCTTAATTTCATGGCTATAATAGCTGTCTGCAGCGATCTTTGAGTCCAAGAAATAAAATAAAAATAAAATCTATTATATATAATATACACATATACGTATACATCCATCCAGACATGCATGTACATACACACACATACACACATGTAACTTCTATTTGCTAGAAGGAATGGAACCAGTTGCCAGGATCCTAGTTTTTTGAGGTTAAGCTTCCAGCCAGTTTTTATACTCTCCTCTTTCATCCTCATGAAGAGGCTTCTTAATTTTTCTTCACCTTTTGCTGTCAGAGTGGTATCATCTGCGTAACTGAGATTGTTATTTCTCTCAGCAACCTTAATTCAAACTTTTGATTCATCTAGCTTGGAATTTCAGATGATGTACTGTGTATGTAAGTTAAATAAATAAGGTGACATACAGCCTTAACATATGCCTTTTCCAATCTTAAACCTATCAGTTGTTCCATGTTGGCTTCTAAGCGTTGCTTCTTGGCCCGCTGGAATTCTATCACCTCCACTAGCCTTATTGCTAACAACGTGGCCTCAGGCCCACTTGACTCCATTCTCCAGGATGTCTGGCTTTAAATCAATAATCACACCATCATGGTTATCGGTGATATCAAGATCTTTCTTGTATAGATCTTCTCTGTATTCTTGCTACCTCTTCTTAATCTACTTGTGCTAAGTCCCTACCATTTTTGTCTTTTGTCATGCTTATTTTTTGCAGGAAATATTCCCTTGGTGTCTCTAATTTTTTTTTGGAGAAATCTCTTTTCTTTCCCATTCTATTGTCTCCTTCTGTTTTTTTCCATTACTCATTTAAGAAAACCTTCTTATCTCTCCTTGCTCTTCTCTGGAATTCTGTATTCAGGCAAGGAAGACAGGAAAAACAAATTGATAATATCTCTGTCACTTTTTCCCAGGGATGCTTCCTGAGCTCTCATTGGAAGAAATGTCAATGTATACAAAGAGAAGCCCTTTTGGGGACATCATCTTGCCATCTTGGCCTTACTTAGAATTAGATTGTTTCTGGAGGAGCACATTTTTTAACCCTTTTCCTTACAGGGATGGACTAGGTATTATGTGTGGGAAGATAAAAGAGAAACAAAAGAATTGATAGGTGGTACAGTGGATAGAGCTCCAGCCTTGGAGTCAGGAGGACTTGAATTCAAATCCAACCTCAGGCACTTGACACTTTCTAGCTGTGTGACCCTGGCCAAGTCACTTAACCCCAATTGCCTCAGCAAAAAGCAAAAAAAAAAATGATACAGAATTCACGAAAGGACATCCTGTTTTGTTGGAGGAAAACCTGGGTTGAGAGGCCAAAGACTCTAAAAGAGTTCTAAACTTTGATGTGCCCCTAAGTTGTGAGTATGTGAGTGTCTCCACCTCATGAATGATGAGGTATTAGAGCTGAAGAGATCTTAGCATGTAATTGACCCTCCCCTTGTGTCATTTTACAGACAAGGAAACTAAGGCCAAAGTAATGAATAGATTTGGCTAATTAATGGTCAAGAAGCTATTAAGTGGCCGAGCAGGGATTCAAACACAGGGTGTCTAATAGAACTGTAACTAGGACTGGGCAAATGAAGATTTGTCCTAGGGTGTCAACATTTACAGGGTGCTAACAACTCATACTGTCCTTCACCAGGTAGGAAAAACTCAGCACCTAGCCAATGGGAAACTGAAAATAGAAAGCTACTTTTCTCCAATAGCAGTCAAACCCCAAGTGAGTTCCTGGCCTGACTGATGGCATTAGTCTCCTAGCAGAACTTCATAATGGGTTTGTTGGACTTGTTCTGTTTGTCCCCAAAGGGCAGGACTAACAGAAATGTGTGAAAACCACAAAGAGAAAAAATTGAGACTTGATATACAGAATAGTCCTGACCATGATAGCTATCCAAAAGTGTGATGGGCTACCTTGAGAGGTGGTGGGTTTCCCCTTGATTGGAGGTCTCTAAGTAAAGGCTGGATGACCATTTTTATAGTGGAGATTTCCTCAGGGTAGGAGTGACACTAAATGGTTGCTGAGATCCCTTCCAATGCTCCCAACTCCCATGATTCTTTTAAAAGGTACTTTCCTCCTGCTATCGTGAGTTCTCTGCATCTTGAGTTCTCCATCCCTCATCAATGGAAGTCTTCAAAAGCTCCTTGACCACAAGTGCATTTTGAGGGGCTTACCCCTTGCATTAGAATTGCTAGTGAAAGCTCTGGCTTCTCCATTTCACCATTCTCTCTACTGAATAGGATGCTACCTGGACGAACCTGTGCTTTAGTTTTCTCATGTATGAAATGAAGTTGGGGCAGGGGGATGGACAAAAGCACCTCTAGACTCCCAAGATTCTGTAAATGAGAAACAAAAAAAATATTTCTGAAATTGGAAGCTGTAGAATATGCAAAAAAAATGCTTAACTTGGTTCAGAAAGCATATGGAGGCAAAATGGGATTTTAAAGATGGAAAGGGTCATGGAGGTCATTGAGTGCAGGTCACATTCCATAGATCAGCACTCCAAGCTCATGTCTGGGGCCATGTTTTAGGAAGGACATTGACAAGTTTGATCTCATTAGTTTAACAATAAGTGCTGACATTCATTATAGTGCTTTAAAGTTAAAAAGTACTTTGCATACATTGTCAAAGAAGGTGAGGCAACAGACTCAGTGAACTAAGTAACCTAGGGTCACACAGCAAATATGTCTTTGGAGATATTTAGATTGAAGAAGACTCATGACTCCCTTGGATTGGATAGTGTGGGAATGGACATCTGAGATCCACTCCCAGATCCTCCATTTGAGAAGGGCACCCATGACTTTTGCCTCATTTCCCACTTGACTGGTTTCCCGGACTTGATGTTTTCCAAAAACTCATCTTGCAAGATGAAATCAACTCCATAATTCACATTTTCTCACCCCAGTTTCTAGTTTTCATCATGATCTCCCATACTTTGTCAGGTACCTCCCTCACACCTTTCCAGTATTTTATGTGTTGTCTTCTGTTAGATTGTAAGTTCCTTGAGGGCAAGAAGCATTCCTACTCTGTGTCAGGCACAGTACCTGACACATAGTAGGCATTTAATAAATGTTTATTGACTCTGACTCATTGGACCATAGAATTTAGAATTAAAAGACACCTTAGAAATAATTTAGTCCAAGGCATTATAAAGAAGAAACTGTAAGCTCTGAGAGATTACTTCCCTAAGGTCACATACATAGCCAGTTGCAATATCACTATTTTGTCCTAGTTCCCTTAACTCCAGGGGCAGCAACGTAGCACTGCAGTGCATAGAGTGCCAGGCCTGGAGTCAGGAAGATTCATTTTCCTGAGTTCAAATCTGGCCTCAGATACTTAATAGGTGTGTTATCACTTAACCCTGTTTGCCTCAGTTTCTTCACCTGTAAAATGAGCTGGAGAAGGAAATGGCAAACCACTATCTGTACCAAGAAAATCCTTAACTCTAAACTAAATGTCCTTCCCACTTTACACATACCAATTTACTTTACACATACCAATTTTGCCCATGATAGCAGTGTTCAGGTATTTGAGGATTTGAGCAGGATTCAGGTATTTGTCATATGGAAGCCAGATTAGACTCAACATCTGTAAAGCATCTTGAAAACCTTAAGACACTATATAAATGTAATTTTATTCTTATTCATTTTTTTTCCAAGAGGCTAGAACTTGAACCATGGATAGAAATCGTAGAGAAACATATTTGGGTGAGGAAACAGAGGCCTAGCGAGGTAAAGCAATATGTGTGAGGTTACACAGCTAAAATAAAGGGTAAATAACAGATTTAGGAGCCAGTCACACAAGATTGCTAATGAAAGTCAGGAGTAAAGAGTGTGGTCGTCTTTTAGAGGCTTCTGGTTAAAGCACAGGTGGATTACTGACATTTCTCCCACCCAGGTAAAGACCTGAGAACTTTAAACTACTGAGTCTTCCTTCCATACTGAACACACAGATGGAATTTTACATAGCTAGGGATCATCAAATACTTGAACAAGTGTAATCTATTGAGGGGAGGACAAGGCAGATTTTTACTGACCTGGGTAGAGCACTGGGCTAGTGATCTGGTAGCAACTAAAGAGTATAAGATATAGTCTCCGTCCTCAAGGGGCTTAGAATCTAGTTGGGCTGATGGGGTGTATACATGGCAGTGATGTTAAACTCAAATAGAACTAGATCTGGAAAGGCTGCATATTGATGTAGAAAACCCCAAATTAACATTGTTGTATTTTTTAATTTTATCAAACATTTCCCAATTACACTTTAATCTGGTTCAGGATACTCTCCGGAGTCCCGCCTATTGTTTGCTGCTGTTTCGGCGCTTCTGCATGAGAAAGGACAACAAGAAAGGCTAACACTTGCTGAGGGATAAATGAAGCCTATACACTCCAAGTACAGCAGGAGTTTGGAGAAATCACAGCTTACTAGTTGCCTAGAATTCCTTGATGTAAACCATGCGGATGGGGTTGGGATACTAATAACTTATTTAAACTTTCAGGAGGTTTGACTCTGTCATAGTCAGAGAAGGTGAGAGTGGAAAGGGAAGTTATAGATCTTCTATTCCAGTCCTTTTATAAAGTGAAAAAAATTTATGCTGAGGAGTGACCTGTTCAAAGGTGCATAGTAGCTGAAAAGGCTATGATTGGAACACAGGTCAATTCCCATTTGAGTATGCTTTCTGTTAGAAAAATCTGAAACAAAAATCTACTACAGTGAGTGAATGAAGGAAAGTATTACGCTTCTCATGAGAGAAATGGGCACAACGCACTTTAGTAGCACGTGGGCACTGGTTCAGTGGTAGAATCAACTTTTAAACCATTAGTAAGATCCATATTCCACCCATCAGGGCTCCTGTTGGTCTAGTTCATCTGAGTTACATCCTTCCTGGACAGCCCATTGCATGTTCGTCCATGTTCTGTTAACTCCGCCCACTTCATGGGTCCCATGTTCAAAAATGGTGGCTATCTCTGCCCTTGGGGTGTGTCAGTTCATATTCAATAAGCTTATTAAGCAAGCTCAGTAGAGAAAAGCCTTTGCTCTGCTCAAAGCCCCGTCCTTGAACCCAGCTGGTTGCAACTGGGTTAGCCTCTAGGGCTCTTTCTTAAGAACTAGTTGTTTATAGAAAAGTTTGGAGTACTTTCTGATTGGTTGAGGGACTATCCACAAGATCTTGGAATTTCTTATCCTGCTGTGGAAGCCTAATCCCCTAAAATCTTTCTTATGCTTTCTACTACCACCAGTCTTTAATAAATGCTATGAAAAAGAGAGTTGATATGAATTTTTTGAGGTGGAGGGGCAATGTTTTATCAATAGGGAGGTAACATAAGGGAAAAAAGTGAGTAAGGATAGACACTTATTTGCTTGATATAATAGTGAGGTCCTCCAGAGACCATTGCTGGGTTTGATTTTATCATCTGATAAACAAACAGTTCAAAGAGCACATTAGATTCACTACCTTTTGGTGTTAACCCCAGGCAAGTTGTGTAACTTCTTTGGACCATCATTTCCTCATCTGTAAAATGGATATGGAGAGACCAGAATAGATGATCTCCCTCCCAGCTCTAAATCTGTGATCCCCTGATTGATCCCATGATTAGGGAACTGGAGTGCCCAGCAAAACCTCTAAACTTGCTGCTGATAACTGATTTCTCAGATCTTCCAGGGAAGGCCACAGTAGGTAGGCACAGCTCACATTTAGGTTAGCTTTGAGTTGGATTCACGTTGCTATAATGTAACACTGACATTATGGCGAGGAAAATGTTCACTCTCTTGTCAATACATTCAGGTTTCCTGGGACTTATTAGCTAATCAATAGCTCAGGATTCCTTTTAGTGTTTTCATTTACATCTTTATAGCCTTGGCAACTGTTAGTGCCCTCTCTTCAAAACTGCCAGGCATTGACTACTTTGTATTCATTTGTATTTATTCTCTTTATATTTATTTCCACTTATATCTTCATACACACTTGTTGCCTTCCTTTTTAAAATATAAATTCCTTCAGGGTAGGGATTGTTTGATTCATCGTATTTTTATCTCTAGTGCCTAGCAAAGTACTTCACATATCATAAATGCTTTTTGATGGATTGATTGCATCAGTACATTCCAATACATTCATATGCTATAATTTATTCAGCCCTTCACCAACCAATGTACTTTGTTTCCATCTATCTACCTTGTTTCCAGTTCTATCACCCAAAGTGATTCTACGAACTTTGGTAAATATTGGACTTAAATTTTTCTCTTTGATTCCATTGGGATAGATGTCCAATAGTGTGACTAGTGGACCAAAAGGTATAAATAGTTCAGTCACTTTTCTCACATTACTCCAAATTGTTGGTCCAGACTCCAAAAGAGTTGGACCACTTCTCAGCTCCACTAACTTTATTAGTTTATATGCCTTCTCATACCCAGAAACCCTAAACATTGACCATTACTATTTTTGTCACGTTTGCCAATTTTCCAAGTATGAGATGAAACCGCAGAGTTGTTTTAATTTGCATTACTCTTATTTTTAACTATTTGGAGCATATTTTCATATGGTGTTTGATTACAATCCTTTTGAAAGCCATTCATGTCCTTTGAGTACTATTCAAGAATTAACTGATTTTCCTGATTCTGTATTTATTTGAATGATTTTTTTCAACATAGCATTTCATGAGCTATTGCTTGGACAAGAGATCAGCAAGATTGCCTTGTATAACTCCTTCTCAGGAAATGGGCAGGGGAGCCTTTGGAAACTTTCAAAGATGATGGCTCTTCTGTCAGGGTAGTCAAGGGTGACAAAAGGCTCTTCAGAGAGCTTTAAGCAGATTCCTTACCCTAGATATGAGAAAAGGATCACATATTAGTATGCTATACCATTCTTAATTAGGTCAGAAAAGAATTTACAATTTTTGGATTTCTTCCTTCCACTCCCAACACATGACCAATAGACATTTGTCAAGTTCCTACCATGTGCCAGGCACTGTGATAAGCACTGGGGATACAAAAAGAGGAAAAAGACCATTGCTGCCCTCAAGAGATACATCATCTACTAGAAGAGATAACAAACAAAAACTGTACAAGCAAGCTATATATAGGATAAACAGGAAATAATTAAGAGAGGGAAGGAACTAGAATTAGGAGAGGTTGGGAAATGTTTACTATAGAAGGCAAGATTTTACTTAGGACTCAAAGGAAGTCAGGGAAGCCAGTAGACACAGATGAAGAGGGCATAGAGGAGTGTCTGAGAAATGGCCTCGAACAAAAGGACGGCGTGTCTTGTTTGTGAAACAGCCAGGAGGCTGAATAGAAGAGGATATGGCAAGGAATAAGATGTAAGAAGACTAGAAAGGTAAGAGGGGGTAGGTCATGAAAGACTTTGAATACCAAAATGAGGATTTTGCTATTTGATACTAAAGGTGATAGGGAGCCACTGAAGTTAATTTAGTAAGGGAGTGGGAAGGGTGATGTGATCAGACCTGTGCTATGGGAAAATCACTTTAGTTACTGAATGGAGAATGGATTGGAGTAGGGAGAGATGGAGGCAGGCAGAACCAGTGCCATCGACTGCAATGATCCAGGTGTGAGATAATGAGAGCCTGCAACAAAGTTAAGTGGTATCACTAGCAGAGGAGAGAAGGGGGTCTATTGTAGAGGTGTTGCAAAGGTGAAATCAACAGGCCTTAGCAACAGAGATAGTGAGGAGTCCAGGAGTACTCCTAGGTTGTGAATCTGGGGGACTGGGAGGATGGTGCTACCCTCTACAGTAATAAGAGAAGATGGGACTGGGGAGTGTTTAGGAGTAAAGATCATGAGCTCCATTTTGATCATGTTGACTTTAAGATGCCTAGTGGACATCCAGTTTGAGATGCCTGAAAGGCAGTTGGAAATGTGAGATTGGAGGTCAGTAGAGAGTTTGGGGCAGGATAAGTAGATTTCAGAATCTTTAGCATAGAGATAATAATTAAATCTGCAGGAGATGATGAGATCACTAAGTGAAATAGCATAGAGGGAGAAGAGGCATCAAGACAGAACCCTGAGGGACACTAATGATTGGAGTGGTCATGATCTAGAGATTGAAGAGGGGTAGTTAAAGAGGTAAGATGAGAGTGAGAGAGTGAGTCTCAAAAACATACACATGAGAGAGTATCAGGGAGGAGATAGTGATCAACAGTGTCAACGTCTGCAGAAAGGTCCAGGGGAGTGATGAATAAGAAAAAGCCACTGAATTTGGCAACTAAGAGATCACTGATAGGCAAATGACAGTCCAGGTTTTTCAGTGGAATGATAATATTGGACACCAAATTACAAGGGATTATAAGAGAATGAGAAGAGTGAAAATGGAACTACCTATTGTAAAAGGTCTTTTGGAGGAGTTTAGCTACAGAAGGCAGAAGAGATATAGGATGATAGTGGGGATGGAAGGATCAAGTGAGGGTTTTTTCAGGATGAGGGAGACATGAGGGAAGGAGCCAGTACCTGGGGAGCGATTGAATATGTGATAGAATGGGGATGGTAGAGGAGACAATCTGTTGGAGAAGATGGGATGGAATGGGATTTTTTGTACAGCTAGAGGGGTTAGCCTTGGTAAAGAATAAGGCCACCCCATTATGTGAGATAGGACTGAAAGGAGAAACTGTCTGAAGGCACTGGAGTGTTAGATGAGGAAGAGGGGAGAAGAGGGAGTTCATGGCAAATGCCCTCAATTTTTTCTGTAAAATATGAGGCAAGGATATCAGCTGATGGGTGTGGGGAGGGGGCGCTATGGGAAGTTTGAGGAGGGATGAAAAGGTTGAGAATTGCTGCCGCAGAGAGTGGGATAGTGAATTGATAAGGGAGGTATAGTAGGATTGCCTAACAACAGTGAAGGCTCAGTCAATGCTGAGTAATATAAATACGCAAAAGTTGAGTGATTTTTCTCCACCTTCATTCAGGAGGACATGTGTAGGAAAAAAGGTAGTGGGTGGATGGTGGGAGTGATCTAAGGTCAAGGTTTAGCAGGGCACAACTGGCAAGATAAGGGAGCTCAGGATCCAAGAGAAGAGGACAGTGTAGAGTCAAATTGGTTCACCAAGGAGTCAAGATGGAGAAAAGAAAAGAGACTAGTTAGTGCAAGGCAGATGGACCGAGAGATAGGACCAATTTTTTTTTTCTTAGGCTTGAGTTGAGACTTCTGCCCTTGCACTTTGATTCTGTTAGAGGGAAGATTCCTTTGCTTGATCATTCACTGGACCTCCATGAATTATTATTAATAGACTGTGAGTCTATTCCATTTGTCTTTTTTGACCCTCAAATATTTTGGCATCAAGAAATTTGGGGATTGGTTGCTCTGTTCTTGGACTTTTTTTTTTTGGTGTGAAGAATTTCCTGCTTGGAAATCCTTTCCGCTAATGTAGATTAGTGATTCTTTCATATGTTTGTAATTTTTAAAAGTTGCCTTAAGTACTGACAGCTTAAGTGATTTTCCCATTCTCACACAGTAAGTATGGTCTCACACACTAATCTCTTTGACTGTAAGTCTGTCCCTCAATTCACTACACTAAATTCATCTTTAGGATGTCAGAATAAGATTGCTTGGCTATCATGGTAGCCCTCATAAAATGGAAATAACTGGAAACAGGATTTTTGTGATAGCATATAAATACCTCAACCAAGGACTCTCATATTTCTGAACATTCTCTGAAACATTAATTTCTGAAACGCTTTCATTTAGACCTCAATAGTATTTGTAGTCAGCCTTGTGGATGAGGAAAAACTTAGCCAAGACAAATCTAGCCTGGTTTCCACGCAAAGAAGGAAAATAAAATCAATAATCCTTATTATCTGCCTGGCATCATTGCTAATGGAGCTTGAGTCAGAATTTGAAGAATGTCCTAAGTGTTTGCTATACTGATTGCCTTCCATAAGCCATTATCTGGTGAAGGCAATGACAGATTAAGGAAATACCCAAATCTACAGACAGTCTCATTGGCTTGAGTTTTCAAAGGGGTCCTTTCAATAATCCTATTGGTTATTATAAAAAATAATCCTATTGGCCCAACCCTGTTGGGTACAAAGGTTTTCATCTTTCACCATGTCATAATAAGCCTGTGGTACATTTTAGTCTTTTTGACTATTTCATATTTGGTTTGTTGTAAAGTGGGGTGTGAACTTCTTAACAGACTTTTTTATGATATGTTTTAGCTGATTTAAATGATTTAAATAAGCAATTAGGCCATTTTTACATTCAGTAGTTTTTCTTTTTAAATCAGCATTGTCTATGTGACAAAGACGCAATATTATGGGTATTATGTCCTTCACTTTGGAGTCTGGTTTTCCTGCACTAAGAAAAACATCCATAAAAATTTGCTTTTGAAGTGGCATGCTCTATGTTAGTGAGGAAAGAGTCATAGAAAATCCCCTTAAATAAGGTAAGGTAATTAGGTAAGACTCTTCCTCTTACCTTATAAGCTCTAGATTTGTTTGGAAAATAGATCAAATTATGTTTGGGGCCAAACAATGATGTTTTGTGTCCTTGGAAACTACTTGCTCTGTGCAGACAGACATTCATCCATGCTTTGTCAGTATGAACTCAGAATACTGGAAAGGTGAGGACAGATGGTCTTCATGATGCACCCAGAGTCAAACTGTTGCTTCTAGGATTCAACCAAAGCGTTATGGCTGTGGTGAACTGTGACCATTCGGGCTGACTGGACCCTTTGCTCCTGGTTTAGATCTCTGCTGGATGTGCAAGGGAGCAAAGGCTATGGGCCTCTATTGTTCAAACAGTCCTGCTCTCTTGAGTTAATTCCTATGATAATAGTGTGAGATGAGAAATGGGAAACAATGAACTTACCTCACAATGTTCATCTCATGTCCACTACCCAAATATCGTGCCAAGGACGCCATTTACCACTTGAATCCCACAGATTACCAGCTCAGCAGAACTTATTCCCAGTAGGATGGAGAAGAGAGTCAAGTTCCAGGTCACAATGCCAGCAGGTTTATAGCACTTACTCCACAAGAATTTATCACTCAGATAGTCCCTATGTGAGAGAGTAGATGGTGAAGACATTCATTCAACAAACACTTTATTAAATGCCTACTGTGTACATGGCACTAGGCTAGGTACTATGGACACAAAGTTGACAAGTGACACCTTCCCTGCCTTTAAGAAACTTATAGTCAGCTGGCATTTGAAAGATGCAAGCAAAATCTTAAGCTTTGCCATGGCAATGCTGCTAATAATTATGGCAATTCTTTCTATAAATGACATGAACTCTATACCAAAAGATCCTCTAATACGATCTGTGCAGATCTCAAAGTGGTCTGGCCAACTTGGTGTGGTTGTTGGAACCAGGATTTCATTATTAGCATTGAGAATTTCTTGCTGAAACTCCATTCGCTGATTCATTCAGATGGGCAAATTCTCTGTGGTTGTCTTAGTTATTTTGCCTAGAGCAACTTTCTTCGTTTCACTTTTGGCTGGGCCACTGAGAAATTAAGTGTTTGCCAATAGTCACATAGCTGGCTAGTATATGTCAGAGGCAATCCTTGAACCCATGTCTTCTAGATTCCAAGGCCAGTCCTCTATCCACTAGAACAGGGGTAGGGAACCTGCGGCCTCAAGACCACGTGTGGCCCTCTAAGTCCTCAAGTATGGCCCTTTGATTGAATCCAAACTTCACAGAACAAATCCCCTTAATAAAAGAATTTGTTCTATAAAACTTAGACCCAGTCAAAAGGCCTCACCCAAGGACCTAGAAGACCACACGTGGCCTCGAGGCTGCAGGTTCTCCACCCCTACACTAGATGATACTACCTCTTAGGTTTGTTACAGATAGCTTCCAGTAACCTGAAGGTTATTTATATACATATACATATACATATATATGTTGTGTATGTATGTGTATACATATAATATACATACTATATGTGTATATGTCCAATATACGTATGTGCATATACACATATATGTATATGTGTGCCCACATATCTCGCCATTTATTTTTACCCACAAAATGTTATCAGCATGGCGGCATTGCTGATGGTATTATGTAACTGGATGCAAGTTAAAATCCAGCCTTTGACCCTCACCAGTGGCGTGGTCTCATAGTCTCTTAGGCTGAGATATACTTAACAAATTGACCCTTGTTAGGAGCTGTATGGGCACTTTGCCAAAGTAGCAGGCTAATTCAGGCAATTCAATGAGGAGTTGCTTAGCAGCAGATAGGTCAAACAACTTTTCTTTCATCTTTTTTTTTAAATTTTGGAGGAGTTTTTCAGCCTTGGGTATACATACATACATATATACCTACATATATATATATATATACACATACACACATATATAATTATTTTTTATTAATTTCAAAATAATTTATTACTGATATTTAGACTTTAAGAGACTTATTATATTGAATGAATCTGTGATTTCATCAGTGTGGGAACTCCCTCCACCAATGTAGATTACAATAATAATGATAATAATAATAATTATAATCATCTGTAATTTATAGTTTAATAGAGTTGTCTGAAGCTCGGAGGAGGTTACATGAAGTGCCTGTGTTCTCACTGTTAATTAGTGTCAGATATGGGAAGCGAACTCATATCTGATCTTCCTGACTTCCAACTTAGCACTCTATCTATCTATCTATCTATCTATGCCATGTTGTCTCTATTAACTGTAGCTTATACATGTGCATATACACATATAACATATATATATATACTCTTATCCTTACAAAGTACTTGGCTGTGGCCAAGTCCAAGAAAGAAAGAAAGTTCAAGGGAAACACAGGATCACAGACCTAGAGCTAAAAGGGACTTTAGTAGACATCTGATCTAACCGTTTCTCAATGTAAAGATGAAATCCATGGATATGAGATGACTTGCCCAAGGTCTCAAAGGTAATAAACATCAGAGGCAGCATTTGAACCCAGCTCTCCTCATAGCTGTGAGTCCCATTGGACTACAGCTGCCCAGTCACATTGTTGTTATTCTCCACAGGAAAAAACAGAGGTGCAGAGCACTTGTATCTCACCCAAGATGAATCTAGGCAGTGCTGAGCCTGGGATTCCAACTGAAGCCTCTTGGCTGAGATGAGAATTCAGGGCTTTTTGAACTATACCAGAAGGGTCAAATAGTTGGCCATAGGTGGCATTCTGACATAAAATGTAATTGGGAGAATACGTAGCAAAATAAATAAAAATACAATTGAACAGAGATGATGTTAATATGTGTCGCTATGAGGCCAGTAGGGGGTTTAATGACCCCATTTCTATTTGAGTTTTATACCACTGTACTGCACCATAGAGGTTGTATATTTCCAATGAAATTCCATGCTATTGCTACTTATTTCTTCTGGCTATATTCATAGGAAAAACAAATGCCAATAGTGCAAACTACCAGGGCTTCATAGACTGAAGGGTTATTAGCAAGTGATGATTCAGCTAAGGATTCATGTGTATCTTGAGCAAACTTTTGAAAGAAATAAAGGTTTCTAAAAGGCAGAGGTGTGCATGGAAGGTAAAGGAAACAGATAGGAAAAAGGTATGGAGATGAGAGGTGGAGGGTTGTATGAGAGAAATAGCAAGAAGGCCAGTTTGGTTGTATTGTAGAAAGAGTAAAGGGGAGCAGTTTGTAATAAGGGCTTTAAAAATTAAAGAGAAAGTTGCTCAGTGGATAGAGCACTGATCCTGGAGTCAGGAAGACCTGAGTTCAAATCCAGCTTCAGATACCACTAGCTATGTGACCTTGGGCGAGTCACTTAACCCCAATTGCCTCCAAAAAAAAAAAAAGAGAGAAGAGTTTATATTTGATCCTAGAGGCAACAAGGAGCCATTGGAGTTTATTGACTAGGGGAATGACATGGTCAGACCTTCACAGACAGTTGTGAAGTGAATGTATTTGGAGAGGTGAGAAACTGGAAGCAAGAATACTATTAATTAGGAGGTGGATTGTGAGAATCCAAGTGAGAGGTACGAGAGCCTAAACTAAGGTGGTGACTGGGTGAGTAGAGAGAAAAAGACAGACTCGAGGGATGTTGTGAAGGTAGAAACAAGAAGAATTGGCACTGATTGGATATGTAGCTTGTGGGGCAGTGGAGATTTAAGCATTATGCAAAGGTGCAAATCTGGGTGACTAGAAGTAGTGATATCTTCAACAGATATAGGGAAGTTTTAAAGGTAGATTTTCAGGGAAAGATAATGAATTTACTTTGTGGTATACTGATTTTGTTTTTTTGGCGAGGCATTTGGGGTTAAGTGACTGGCCCAGAGTCACACAGCTAGGAAGTATTATGTGTCTGAGGTCAGATTTGAACTCAGGTCCTCCTGACTCCAGAGCTAGTGCTCTATCTACTGGGCCATCTAGCTGCACCGAGGTATATTGATTTTTAAGATACTTTTGGGATGTCCAATTGGAAATACTTGATACATGCATGACTAGAGATCAGGGAAGAGACTAGGGTTGAATAATTAAACTCATAGGAACAAGATTAGTATGTAAGAAAGTATAGAGAGAAGAGAAGAGAACCCAATATGGAATTTTGCATAATATTCCCAGTTGGAGGACATGATATGAAGAGCTAGTAATGGAGACTGAAAAGGAGCCATCGAATAGGATGGTGGAAAACCAATAGAGAGTAAAATCATGAAATCCCAGAGGAGAGAGAATGCAGGAGGTGGTCAACAATGTCAAATGTTACAGAGACATTAATAAGAATGAGGCCAAACAAAGAGAAAAGGTGACATGGCCTCATACTGGCTTGTCCATAGAAATCCCTCCCAACTCCCCCCCTTTATAAGAATGATGGCTTTCAGTAGCAGACAAGTGTACAATGCTACCATTATTAAATACCTTACTGGCAAGAGGTCTATCACTAATAAATCTTGCTGAAGTTGTCCTGGGATGGATGGATGGATGGATGGTTTTGAGCTATAAGTTACAACTCCGGAATATTGTCAGAGTATGCTGCCTGCTTTCTAAAACAGTGCAAGTGACAGCTCTCTTCCACTTGGGTAGTAGCTCCATTTCTGTGTGAAGTGTGCAAGCATTGAAATGTAATTGCAAAGGGCAAAGAACTCAGAGTCAGGAGAGAACTGGTCTCCATTCTTGCCTTTGACATGCATGAGCTATGGGGTCAACAATTGGGCAGGTCTCTTGGCCTCTTGAGCTTCATTTTCCTCATGTGTAAAATAGGGGATAGTTTGGGATGGCCTGTAATTAAGCCTGTAATCTCTGCTATCAAGGAGGCTGACCTTAGTAGATCATTTGAATGCAGGAGTTCTGAGCTGTAGTGAGCTAAAGCCAATAAGATGTCTGCACCAAATCCAGAACCCATATGGTTAGCCTCTAAAAAATGCATGTCAAAGTTCTCTTTTCTGAGCTATGTTCACATATTTATCAGGTATTTTTAACTGGATAGCTCAAAGGTGCCATAAAAATCAACATACCCCAAACTGAATGAGAGCAGGCCTATAAGTAGCCCCTATATTTCCAACCTTAGAGAGATGGGGAGATCCAACCTCAAAAAGTATACATGAGTAGTATTATATATGAGGTAGCATTTACCTCACAGGGTTTTCATGTAGATCAAATAAGGCACTCTTGAAATCTTAGTATACTTTATAAATATCAGCTTTTATTATAATCAGGTAATGTGAATCATCAATAGGATTTAGAACTGGAAGGAGCTTTAAGAGTTATTTAATTCAACCTTCTTATTTGATGGTTGAGCAAATGAAGGCAAAGGTGAAGGGACTTTATCAAGATCATAGAATCACTCTGTGACAGAGTCAGGATTTGAACTCATCTTCTGACTCCATTTATAACACTTTAAGGTTTAAAAAATATTTACTTACAAAGACTCCAAGAGGCAGTAAAGCAAGTATTATTATCCCCATCTCGTTGATGAGGGAACATGTGTAGAGGAACATAGAGGTCAAATGATTTGACATGGTCCACAAAAATAGCAAATAGCATAGCCAAGAACCAAACTCAGGATTTGGGATTCTAATGACCAAGAAAGGTATCCTGGAAGAGAGCACAACCTGCATTGCTGGACGGGTATCCTTAGTCCCACCCCCGTTAAAGTGAATGAGAAGATCTTCAGATCATAGATTTGGAACTGAAGGTTTGGCACTTCCTTAAAGGCTATCTTGGATAATTTGCTGATATTACAGATGAGGAAACTAGGGATCAGAAAAGTTAAGTTTTTGCTCAAGGACAGGCAGATTTTAAGTGGCAGAGCTAGGATTTTAACCCAATCCTCTTACTCCAAAACCAGTGTTCATTCTGCCCATAGCATCATTAAACAGGTCATCTATTGAGTCTGAATATTATTTGGATGGAGAGTTCCCTAAGTATTATCCAAGCCCATAATGTTTCAATTTTACATTCACCAAGAATCCTTTGGATTTTGAGTTGTGTCCTTCTCAGAACTTTGGGCAGAGGTATGGTAACCTTGGGGGCATGGGAGGACTATTTTACACCAGTCTGTCTATTTTTAAATTAATAAAAGGTCATGCAGGCTTGTAAGTTAGCCTTTAGTGGCTATGGCTAGTATGAATCAATCCTCTTGTACCAGGTTACACAGAATAATCTTACTTCAGATTAGATAGATTCATGTGGCTAGCATTTAATCTGGCAGATAACTAACATCATTTTCACTAATTCTGCTCCATTAAAAGATTGTCCCGTTATTGGCACTTTGTGTTTGTTAATGAGAACAGTCTAAGCTTGCTTAAGAAGAAAACTGTGCTTTTTTTTTTTTGGAAAGGTTTGACATCAGTTGTACTTCTCTAATTAGTGTTAAGTTTACACACTTAATAAGTGTTGGGTTTTTAGCTGTTACACAGGTAACACACATATACACACATATGTACACACATTTTCCTTTGTCCTTCCCTTGTGCCTCCCCAAAAGATCCTAAAGTTCATTTCTCTCTCTCTCTCTCTCTCTCTCTCTCTCTCTCTCTCTCTCTCTCCCTCTCTCTCCCTCACTTACCCACACACACACACACACTCTTTCCCCTGTCAGAAGGAATAAGATGTAATGATAAAAGTTCAGGACAGGTTCAAATTCCACATTTGCCCCTTGCTAGCTATGTAAATAACTTAGGAAAAATAGTAACTCTTATTCACCTTAAAATGAGTGTGCAATCTGTTGATGGAGTTGTGAATTGATCCAATCATCTTGGAGAGCAATTTGGAACTATGCCCAAAGGGCAAACAAACTGTATATGCTCTTTCATCCATCAATACCACTACTAGGTCGTATCCCAAAAAGATCATAAAAAAGAGAAAAGGACGTATACATACAAAAATATTTATAACAGCTCTTTTTGTGGTGGTAAAAATTGAAATTTGAGGGAATGTCCATCAATTGGGGAATGGCCACAAATTGTGGCGTATGAATGAAATGGAATACTATCATGCTATAAGAAATGATGAGCAAGTGGATTTCAGAAAAACTTGGAAAGATTTACATGAACTGATGCAAAGTGAAGTGAGCAGAACCAGGAGAACATTGTACATAGTAATAGCAACATTCTGCAATGATCAACTATGATTGACTTAGTTTTTCTCTACAACATAATGATCCTAGACAATTCCAAAAGACTCATGATGGAAAATTCTATCTACATCCAGAGAAAGAACTAGTTGACTCTGAATGCAGATTGAACCACACTATTTTCACTTGATTTTTTTCCATGTTTTTTTCCCTTTTGTTCTGTTTCTTCTTTCACAATATGACCAATATGGAAATAGGTTTTACATGATTGCACATATGTAAAATATCAAATTGCTTGCTGTTTTAGAGGGGAGGAGAAAATTTGGCACTCAAAATTTTATAAAAAAGAAAGAATGTTAAAACTTTTTACACATAATTGGAAAAAATGAAATGTTATTAAAAATGAATGTGATGATCTAGATTTCTAAGGCTACAACTATCTAACTACAATATTCTATGACACCTATTATTCTTGGCTCAGAGCTATTTAAAGCTACCTTGGATTCCCCACCATATGAGATTGCTGTATGAGATTCCCAGAGAAAGACCATAGTTCTTCCCTATTTGCCATTTGACTTCTCTGTCACCTAATACTGAAAAGAGCTGTGTAAAACATATGACAACAGGAAAGTTGATTTTGCTCTGGAGAAAGTAACCTCCAGTGATCCTTGTGGGTAGAGTACATATCTGCAATACTTGTTCTTACCATTCTTCGAAGGGATATTCCCAATGATCACCTCCTACATCACACTTGGGACCCTTTTTAATAGCAATCCACGCTATTATCATTCCATATGCAGCTCCTACAACTCCAATTATAGCAGCTATTATGGAGATAAACATCTGAAAAACAGAGAAAGAAAGCTAAGTAGTTTTCACTCCTTCATGATATTGAAAGGGACTTGACCTGGGATTTCATTTAGTATATGTAATTCTCAGACGAGGAAATTCCCTCTACTAAAACAAGTTGGCACTGTCTCTACAACTAAAGACAATGGTTCTCAATGTTATCTATAAAACAATATCTAAGAGTGTTTCCTTAGCATTAATAAGTTAAGTGACTTGCCCAAAGTCTCCCAGCCAGTATGGCCAAAAGATGACCTAACTTCACAGAAAACGTTCACAAGCAGAGCAATCATTCTGATCACACTGATGGTAGCAATGGCTTACCATTCAAGGTGATTGCCTGCTTTCAAGTTTAAATATCTATTAAATGACTTCTATAGTGAGCCTATGATGAAGTACAAGTTTTATTTTCCCTATTTTATAGATGAAGGAACTGAGATACAGAGCAATTATGTTGGAACTATTGAATTTATTGCTCAGCTATTAGTACAAGAATAGCCTGAAGTGAGCAGAGTTGGTTGCTGCCCATTTTATGTGCATACACCAACTTTTCAAAGGCACACCATTTGCTACCCTTCCCCCCCTCCAAAAAAAATTCTTCCCTCACCTGCATGTTGACACATGAAATGCCATATTGCAATTTCATCCCTCTTGCTTGTGCTTTTGTGTTGTTAAACATTTTCTTCTTTGAAATGAAAAAAAAAAAAGGAAAGGAAGCATATTTTTTCTTCTCTTCTTTGGAGACAAGCCTAGTCATTATAATTAGTGTTCAGTTTTGAGGTTATTCGTCATTATTATTCTTTGATCTGCATTATTGCAGTCATTGTACATGTTGTACATTTTTTCCTAGTTTTACTGACTTCATTTTGCATCAGTTCAAATAAGTCTTCCCAGGCTTCTTTGTCTTCTTCAAATTTCATCATTTTTAAAATACAGTTTATTTTTTCCTCAATCACATGTTAAAACAATTTTTAACATTTGGGTTTTTTTAAAGTTTTGAGTTCTAAATTGTATCCCTCCTTCCGTCCCTCTACTCCCCCTCCCTGAGACAATAAGTAATCAGATATAGGTTATATAATTTCATCATTTCTTATGACACAGTAATAGCCCATTACTATTTCCCACTGGATAGATAGCTTCTTTATTTTCAGTTCTTTGTTGCTATAAAAAGTACAGCTATAAATATTTTAGTGTTTATGGAACCATTATTTTCCTATCTGTTTCAGAGTATATTCCTGGCAGTGGGATTTTCGAGTTCAAAGGGTAAAGACATGTTAGTAACCATCTTAGCATAATTCTATTTTACTTTGCAGAATGTTTAGGCCAACTCATAGCTTCACTGACACTTTATTAATGTGTTTGGGGTTCTCATCTTTCCACAGACCCCTCAGCAATGACGATTCCAACCTTTAGTCATCTTTGTTAATTTGCTGGGTATGAGATGGAAAGCTCAAAGTTGTTTCTGAAATAATTATTGAATGAATTAGCTTTTTATATGGTTGCTAAAGTGATTTTCCTAAAGCGCATATCTGACATGTCACTCCCTTGCTCAATAAATCCCAATGGCTCCTTAATGCCTCTGGGATCAAATAAAAGACGCTATGTAGAACTTCATAAACTGGGTCCAACTTTCCTTTCCAATCGATCATTTTCTTTCATGCACTCCACAGCCCAGCCAAATTGGCCTTCTTGCTGTTCCTTACAGTACTCAATCTCTTTATCCCTGTGCCTGTACACTGATTGTCCCCTGTGCCTAGGATATGCTTGTGTATGTTCATGATGTCTTTCCCAATAGATGAGGACCATTTCATTTTTGTCTTTTTGTCTCTAGTGTCGAGCCCAGTGCCTATCACACAGTAGATGCTTAATATATGATTGTTGACTGATTGACTCTTGATTGTATTAAATTTGTCTTTTGAGAACTATTTGTCCATATATTTTGATCACTTAACTACTAAGGAATTACCTTGGTCTTTAATGTTAGATTCCTCTATCTTAGATACTAAACTTTTATCGAGATATTTGATGTAAAGATTTCCCCTTCAGTAGACAACTTTCTTTTTCATTTTAATTTAATTGCCTCAAAGGCAACCTACTGAAAACAAAATTTCTTATCTTTCCCCCATGAACTCACTCTTCCTCCAAACATCCTCATTTTGGTTGAGGATACCACTTATCGTTCCAGTCATCCAGGTTCACAATCTTGTCATTAGCTACGGCTCTTCACTCTACAATTACTTGCCAAATCTTATCAGGTCTGACTATAACAGATTTCCGCAATAACCTTCAACCCCTTCTGCCTTCTTCACACAACCACCACCTTGGTTCAATTCTTATTACCTCTATCCTGGAGTATTGCAATAATCTCCTAATTAGTATCCCTGCCCTGAGTCTCTGTTTGCTCCAATACATCTTCCAAATAGTTGCCAAAGTGATTTTTCTCAAGTACATATATGACCATGTCACTCCCTATTGAAAAATGGTAGGGCAGCTAGGGGGCACAGTGGATAGAACACCGGCCCTGAAGTCAGGAGGACCTGAGTTCAAATGTGGCCTCAGACCAGACACTTGACACTTACTAGCTGTGTGACCCTGGGTAAGTCACTTAACCCCAAATGCCTAAAAAAAAAGAAAGAAAGAAAGAAAAATGCCAATGGCTCCCCATTGACTCCAGTACCAATTCTCAACTCAGGCTTTTAAAGCCTTTCACAATCTAAGCCCAAGCTACCTTTTCAACTTTGATATATATTACTCTCCTCATCATACTCTGTGGTCAAGTCAAAACTGGCTTTGCTGTTCCTCACAGATGACACTCCATCTCCTATCTCCATGCACTGATGCTAATTTTATTACGCATTTATTACACATATCTAGAATTCAATCTCTCCTCAACTCCATTTCATAGAATCCTTACTTTCTTTAAAACTACCTGTGCAATCCTGGGTAAGCTGCTTAATTTTTGTATGCCTCAGTTTCCTTAACTATAAAATGGAGATAATAATAACACCTACCTCCCAGGTCAAATGAGATAATATTTGTAAAGTGCTTACCATAGTACCTGACGTAGGTGTTTAATAAATGCTTGTTCCCTTCTCTTTCACTAAAACACCACCTTTTATATGAAGCCTTTCCTGGTTCTCCCTACTGCCCTCCCTCCCCAAACTACCTTACATTTATTCTGTATAAACATATACATGTACACATGTGTATTTAAGTATGTTCACATGCTTAGATGTGATAGAAGATGAGCTCCTGCAGAGCAGGTACTATTTCAGTTTTTGTCTTTGCCTCCCCAGGGTTTAATAAAGCATCCAACACACAGTAGGTGTTTTAGTAAACACTTGTTGACTGAATGGAGGGAAGATATGCATGAAGCTTTAGTGGAGTGTCTTTCTTTTTCTGCACCTCAATGTGGACTGTGTTTATGTGCTGATGAGGAAGATGCAGTATTTGTAATGTTAGAGGTGCCACTTATCAAGAAGAATCCTTGTTCTTCTTCCAGATCTGGTATCACTTCCTGTAGAGCCTCCATTTTTTCCACTAATATAGGAACACTGTTGGGCATAATGGAGCCTGTTCACAATAGAAGGGCTATTCAAGATGAAAATCGGATATATTGGGGAGTTATCCTCCCACTCTAAAATTAATCAAAAGATTTCAAAAATTTAGATTTTCAATTACCTCAGAGCTATCCTTGGATTCCCACATGGCAGCATTGGGATTGGAGGTGGGGTCTTAAGTGCAAAAACGGACACAGCATCTAAAATTAGTGCAGCATGGTGGAAAGTAAACTGGTTTGGGAGGACCGATGTTTATATCATCCTGGGGGAAAGATTGTAGTAAGGCCAGGAAGCAAAGAAGAAAGGAGGGAAATAAGAGGAAACATGGGAGCAATGATGGTTGTGTTATATAACTCTGGGAAGTGTTTTTAAAAGGACTCAGAAAATAAGTGCAAAAACCAAATGCCTAGTGGGAGAGACAACTAAATTGTCCAAATGGGAGAAAATTATTCTTTGGTCTAACCAATAAATCCAATAAATATGAAGTACTTACTATGTGCCAGGGACTGTGCTAACTACTGAGAATGCAATTAATAAAAAGAAAAGCAATCCTTGTCCTCAAGGATCTTACAATCTAATGGGTGGAGATAATACAGAACAGGAGGCAGAAAAGGTGAGGAGAAGGATCTGGAGGGGAGGAGCAGTACAGGGTACCCAGCACAGAGGTATTTTGTTCTGTGGAGGTGAAACCAGGCAGAGCAGCAAATGCGAAGTGGGATGAGCTGAAATACCAGTTTCTGCTCTCTTTAAAGGAAGGCATTGGGAAGAGTTTGGTCTTGGAAGCAATATAGAAGAATATGTCCAGAGCAGGTATCTCAGAAGCATCAATGTTGCTATACGTAACTTGTACCTAAGTACAGTGCCAGGTCTTAATGGCTTGGAGAGAATCAGGTTCAGAGAGAAGAGAAACAAAATACCTTTACAAGTCCTCTAAAATCTGGATAAAATTATGCTGATTTTCCACTTGATATCTGCACCCCTTGGACCAAGGCTATTCCTGGTCTACACAGCAGGGAGGAAAATCATTCGAATTTCTAGTTTGTCTTTCTTCTATCCAGGAGTTAGCCTGAGCCTTTGCCACATATGGCAAGAGCCCAATGGCATTATAAAGACACATGACAGATTATATGGCAAATATCTGTCCCCCAGGACTCAGCTACACTTGTAAGAACACAGTGTCTTTCTAATATGCTCAGAGCTGAGTCAGGGTGTTGAGGGGGTTCTGCTTAATAGTTCTTCAGAGTGACATTTACCTTCCAACTGGTGTGGTTTTCTAGGTCATGAGATAACCCCTCATCATGTACTCATTCAATCTTTCTTTCTCTTACTTGCTGTCACAGAATGGAAAGTTTACTTTCTCAGCAAGGATTTTTTTTCTTGCTTTTAGCCCAAATTCCAAAACTAAGAATTCCTTCCTTTCTCACATTAAACTCATTACTGAGAGGTTCTTAGGGAGTAAAAGAGCTAATCGACTCATTGATTGTCACACTTGCTCTAACACTCAGGCCTTCAGACACTGAAGGGTTCTTCCCAATCAACCAGATAAGGCATTTCTTCAAACCAATTTGTACTCTGGTTATCACATTACCCCTCCAGGCTTTCCTGCTCCCCAAAATAGCCATGTGTCCATTTAGCATCTAGTTTCTATGCACACCTACATACAAACATATCCATTGTCTTCCCTGGTTAAATTATATACTCAAGGACAGGGACTATTTCACTCCTGTCTTTGTATTCCTTTCACATAGTAGGTGCTTAGTGAATACTTGTTGGTTAAGTGATTTCATGGCAGGCTGATGTTCACAGAAGGAATGGTGTCTAACAGGAAACATTTCAAAGCACACATGCATTCAGTGAGTCTGTAGATGAAAAGTGTAAGATTAGGCTGTGTAATCCTCTTAATTAGAGGTCAGCCTTCCCTAGCACTAAACCTAGTCCACAAAATGACATGACTGGGAACACAACAGGGAGTGTTGTGGGGCTCCATCCCCAATGAGTCTAGTCAAGTACTCTTTTTATGTTAGATATGGAAATTGAGAAGCACTGTGAGACAGTGGATAGAGCGTTAGAGAGGCAAGTAGATGGGCCAATCATAAAGTCAGAAAGACTTGAATTCAAATCCAACCTTAGATATTCACTAGCTGTATGACCCTGAGCAAGTCACTTAACTTTTATGTGTCTCAGTTTCCTTACCAGTAAAATGAGTTGAGGTAAAACCCTTTCAGGGTTGTTGCTAGGATCAAATGAGACAATTATTTGTAAAGTATTTTGTAAACTTCAAGGTGTTATATCATTATCATTATTGTTATTACAGGACTTAGCAACAGAAAAATCTGTATTGGTTTTTTGTTTGTTTTGTGAGGCAATTGGGGTTAAGTGACTTGCCCAGGGTCACAAACTAGTAACTGTCAAATGTCTGAGGCCCAGACTTGAACTCAGGTCTTCCTGACTCTAGGGCCAGTGCTCTATCCGCTACACCACCTAGCTGCCCCCATCAGAAAGGTCTGAATTTAAATTCCACCTCTGAGATTTGCAAGGTGTGTGATTATAGGCAAGTCATTTAATGCTCCCAAGCTTCAGTTTCCTCATCTATAACAATCCCCATAGTGCTTACCTCCTGGGGTTCTTGTGAGACTCAAGGGACATAAGATAATACCTACAAAATGCTTTGAAACATTTAAAAATGGTATTTAAACATCAGTTATTACGTGTGAAAGGTTTAGGTGTTTCCTTTTAATCACCAGTGATCAGGAAATGCCTCTATCTTTCCCTCTTTGCCCCATCCTCTTTTAATTACTGTATAGCACTCATGGGATCAGAGTTCCCCAAAGTATGGGTCTGCAATCATCCATCTGATTTCCATGGAGTTGACTATTACTACCGTGGATTCACTTACCCGACGCCTCACCCCACAGATATCACAGCCACAACATTTCTTCATGTTACCTCTCCTCCAACACAGAAGTGAGAAAGGAGGAATGAGCATCTGTCAACAATGGGAAACATAGCATAGTGAGTTTGGGCAGATGCAAAGGAGCTCAAGG
>NW_020954588.1:14512086-14553930 GCF_900497805.2 Vombatus ursinus | reverse complement strand
TACTAGTTACAGCTGTATATATGGAAATTGTTACTAATAATCTATGGTACTCAGAAATAATTCATGTAGTGGAATGAAGTTTTTTTGAGTGCTTTTAAATAAATCAGCTTCCAAAAAGAATATTGCTTTTTTCAAAACCACTCCCATAATAAAAGAATAAGGCAGTCTTGGATTAGGATCATGGCAGACAGAGATGGTTTGGTGATTCACTTGGCCAAAACATTCAACAGACAAGGCCAGGATTTTATTTTAAGGAGTGAAGAAGCAAGATGGAGTTTTAATCATATTAGTTATAAAAAGGACACAGAAGAAGACTGAGTTTCTGGCAGGACAGGGGAGGGTTTCTGTCATCGACTGACCATACTCCATAATGCATACCCCAAATGCCAAAATACTGATGAAACAAAAGGGACCTAAGCTAGTCCAATCCACCGCCCACCCCACCGCCAGAGGGGAGATGACCCGTGGGAGGTTTGGTAGGGTCTGTTCTACTCACTATTATCCCACACCCGATTATTCCTCCAGAGTATAAGACTTCATCAGAAAGTCTGTGTAATTCCAGAGGTGACATCGCAGGGAAGAAGAGCAGGGTATTTGTCAGGAGACCCAACAAAATCAGAGGGATGAGTAAGTATCCCAGGCATCTTGTACATTCCACACAGCACATCCTGCTGATGGGGAAAGAGAGTCACACAGACTTATGGCGGAGAACGCATTCTACCCGCTGAGCACGGTCCCCACCCCCAGCATCCTCTGAGATCTTAGCTTCCCCATGGAGAATAGGATGAGAACCCAGTTATTTGCCAACCACATCCCAAAACAATGTTGCAGCATCTCAAAAGCAGGTAGAGCTCCCCAAGGCATTTTCAGGTTCTCCATGCCCCGGCAGGATTTTTCGTTGGCTCTTTATAAATTTGATTACCTGGGGAACTATCACTTTTCCATGGATGCCAATAACTCCTTCAGCACAGACAAGACTCTTGGTTCCTGGTATTGGAAGACGGAGTTGGAGAGAGCATGTTTTTAGGTCTTCTTCGCATTGACTCTCAGAGCCTTGTACGCTTGGCCACTAGGAGGTTTAAAAAAAAAAGACCCTAAGGCCACCTTATAAATATCTCACAATTTGGCTAACATGCCACAGATTCAGTTACCCTGTGTTAAATTGTGATCCCAGGGGCAGCTAGGTGGCGTAGTGGATAAAGCACTGGCCCTGAAGTCAGGAGGACCTGAGTTCAAATCTGACCTCAGACCAAACACTTGACACTTGCTAGCTGTGTGACCCTGGGCAAGTCACTTAACCCTAATTGCCTAAAAAACAAAAACAAATTGTGATGCCAGGATTCAAAATAACCCCTTCATTTTAAAGTTGAGAAAACCAAGGCCCGAGGAAGGTGTCCATTGGGTGCAAGATAAGAGTGGAACGGAGCTTTGAAACCGGGTCTTCTGACTCAGCAGCACTTATTCGGGGCCACCAGATGATTTCAAGGATGTCCTGCATTTCCACAGGGGTGGTTTGTAGGCCAGCATGAGCAGCTTTTTAAAATGGGAGCCAGCTGTATTTCCCAGCACAGACATGAAAGCGTCTTTACTATCTGGCTATCCTTGTGGTCAACCTCCCACCTACAGGAATTTCTAAGAAACACAACAGAATGGCTACCCAGCCATCAATTTGACAATACAGTAGACATTTAGAAGGCACCATCTGTGAACAAGGGATTGAGAATACAAAGACAAAAATGAATCATCCACATACACAAGGAGTGCCTCTTTTTCTTTGGGTGTTCCAAGTGGACTTGAGAAGTCATCCAAAGGGATCTGAAAACATTTCAAGACGGAAAGGGCACTGGGGGAATCAAGAAAGGCCTCTGGGGCTAGGAGGCTCCTGAGTTTTATTTTGCAGAAAAATAGCAAAATTAAGGAGATTGATGAAAGGCAAGGGAAACCTCCTGGTTAAAGGCAGGAGATGAATATTCAGGGATGGGGGACAGTTAGCAGGTCGTTTTTGGTGGAATGGTGTGTGTGTGTGTGTGTGTGTGTGTGTGTGTGTGTGTGTATGTGTGTGTGAAGGGGATCAGTGTATCATCATCTTCTCAGGCTTGCTCCTCAGAGTAGGTGAAACGTAATCTCTGATTACCTTTACAGACATACCCGCCTGATTCTTTGTCTCTCTCTTAGAACAAGAAACAATCTATATTAAGCAATGAGAAAATTCCAGGCCACCTGGCCTACTGAAGAAAAAGTCTATCTCACAGGCAAGTCCCTTAATATTTCAGCAGCCCCAGATAATTCTCTAAAGCTCAAAGTTACTAGAGAAGGTGCCCGCCTGCATTTCTGGAGGCAGCTTCCAGACTCTCCCATCCAAAAAGAAGGAAATTGCGGCCAAAGGCCACATGCCCACACCTACAGCCTTCTCTTTGGGAGCTGGATTTCTCTTTTGCAGCTCCAACCCTCTTTTCTCTGCCCTCAAACCTCCGCTTGGCCACGCCTAGAGGAGATGCTTAACATGTTGTGATAGGGAAGATAGGGAACGTCGGGACTCCCACAATTTCCCTGTGAGCTCAGTGTCAGCTCCTGAGACTCCCAGAGAAAGACTCCAATGTCCCCCAAGTGCTGTGAGGGTGGGTACATGAAGCCCCAGCTAAAGAGTCAGACTATGACTGCTCCTGAGGAAAGCTCAAGGCCTTGTTGGAAGAAGAAAAAGCAATGGGGCAAAAAGTCAGATTTTTAATGAATCCAGAGCTCGGCGGTGCCTGCATTTTTCACTTAAGAGTTCCAGTTTTCTCAGGATGTTTGGCGCGGGAGACAGTCATCAGCCCCTCCATCCTCACCCCCACTCCACCCCCAGGAACCTTTGTTGGCTGGCTCAGGTGTGGGTCCGAGGCCTCTGCCTTCAGCGCTGCCTCCTGCCTCCAGTCCTTCAGTCTCCTAGCCCCACCTCCTCTACCCATTTCTCATCTACGTACCTGAGGTAGCGGGTTTCCTCCCAACCGAACATAAAATCCCTCGATGGCTCAGATGGTTGGCCCGGTGTGGCTGCTCATGGCTGGTCCGGGGATCGGAGCGGTTGTTATGCGGGGTTGTCGGGGCGCGGGGCACGCAAGACGAGACAAAGGGCTGCGGACTCTAGGGTGGGCAAGGGCGTCAGAAGGGCGCTGGCCATCGGAAAGGAGAATGACTGCGGACAGGCGGTGCGGTGCTAAGAGTGGGAGAGGAGGAGGTCAAAGCTAGCGGAAGACGAGGAGAAAGGAAAAGGCTATTCCTTTGTAAAGGATCAGCGCAGTCACCTCCTTTTAGCGATCTTTTGTGCTAACTCGCCCGTGTACTTGTTTATATATATTGGCATTCTGACCTCATCGTTAAGTGAACATTCTATTAGAGAAGTACTTGACTTATATTCTTACCTGAGAACGTCTCGTATCCTGTTTGGCAAGCAGAATGTAAACTCCTTCAGTCAGTCAGTCGAGAAACCTTAAGTACAATATGCCAGGGGGCAACTAGGTGGCATAGTGTCAGGAATCAGGAGGACACATCTTCTTGAGTTCATATCTGACCTCCGACACTTGTGAGACCCTGGACAAGCTACTTAACCCTGTTTGCCTCAGTTTTCTGATCTGTAAAATGAACTGGAGAGGGAAATGGCATATCTTTGCCAAGAAAATCCCAAATGGGGTTTTGAAAGGTTGCACAAGACTGAAACGACCCGAGCAACAATTATATGCCAAGCACTGTGCTAAGCACTGGGGATACAAACACCTCCCCCCCTCCAAAAAAGAACAAAAACAAAAATCTGTCCCTGACCTCAAGGAACTCACACTAGAATGAAAAAGACAACATGCAAACAATTATGTATAAACAAGTTATGTACCAGATAAATAGGACATAAACCACAGAGGAAAGACACTGCAGTCAAGAGGCATGGAGAAAGGCTTCTTGAGCAATGTGAGATTGTAGCTGTGAGGTGCAGATGAGGAGGAAGAGTGTGCGTGTATGAGAAACAGGCAGTGAAAATGCCTTCAGTTGAGATACGGAGGCCAGTGCCCCTGGATTCAAGAGTACTTGGGAGGGGGAAGGCAGGTAAGGTGCAAGACTGGAAAAAAGTGTGGGGTTTTTTGGGGGGGTGCTGTCAGGGTTATGAAGGGCTTTGCATTTGAGAAGATTTTATATTTGATCTTGATAGGGAGCCATTGGAGTTTATGGAGTGTAGGTGAAAGAACTGTTTTAGGAAAATTGCTTTAGAGGCTGAGTGGAAGATGGATTGGAGTGGAGAGACACTTTGCCTGGTAGACCCACCAGCTAGCTGTTACAATAAATAGATCAAACATGAGGAATTGAAGCCCTGTACCAGGGTAGTGACAGTGTCAGAGGCTTTTTCTAGAAATGTTAAAAAGGTAAAAATCCACAGGCTATAGCCATAGATTGGATATGCCAGTTGAAGATAATGCCTAGCTTGCCAGCCTGGGCTCTGGGAGTATTACAATTATTATATATGCCTTGAGGGCAGGGAATGTCTCAGTTTTGCACTTAACCTACTAGCAATGTCTGGCATATGGTTCCCAAACTTTATAAATGCTTGCTGATTGATTTAGTTTAAGTCTTAAACGCTCCCATTAAAATTGTTGCATAATAGAGACTCCAAAGGCTTTTGTCAGTAGTTCTCAGGCTTGGGCAGGTCTTATCAAGCTGGAAGGATTTTCTGTCAAGGGAAGATCAGCATAACTGAAACTGCAACTTGATGTTGCCAAGTTGGCTGCACTGATGAATTGTGGAACCATGACTATAGGTGGTCTTTCTTTTTGTTTGTTTTTTTTCATTTTGGTGAGGCAATTGGGATTAAATGACTTGCCCAGAGTCACACAGCTAGTAAGTGTCAAGTGTCTGAGGCTGGATTTGAACTCAGGTCCTCCTGACTCCAGGACTAGTGCTCTTATCCACTCTGTCACCTAGCTGCCCTCCTATAGGTGGTCTTTTAAAGACCATCGTCTAAGATGTGGAAGAATTGCCTTGGGCGTAGGAAAAGGGATCAACCGTATCAATGGAATTCTGGAAATTGAATTAAAAGAACACTGAGATGGTTGTAAATTGATTCTGCCTCTTTTCCAATATTGGGGTTTCAAAGTGTTTGATTTCCTTTTAATTTTGAAATTTACTTAACATGAAATATTTACGCTGGACCCCAAATATTTTGATTTATTATAAAATGATAATAATACCTAGCGTTTATGCAGCTAAGTCTCCATTAGTGCATTTTCATTGGGCTGGAACCGTTTACCATATTTTACATAATTATAACTTCAAATAGTAAATTCTGAATACACATGACCACTTTCAGGGGATTAATTATTCACACCAATTGGGACCTATCTTGAGTAGCACTTTAAGGTTTGCAAAGTACTTTACATAAGATATCTCATTTGATCTTTACCTTACTTGATCACCTTGTGACATGCAAATTTTATATGACTACATTTTCATCTAATTAACTTTTTGAAAGAAAAATCAGAATTATAATTTCATTGGTATTAGGAATGCCCAGTGAAGAAATTTCCTCTCTTCCAAAGCAGACTGGCACCTTCCCTGCAATTTATATTCTCTAAGATTTGTCTTGGACATTGAGAGGTTAAGAGGCAGGAATTGAACCCAGGTCTTCATGACTCTGAGGCTGGCTCTATTAGTATTATTACTATTATAGTATATTAGAGTATAGAGTATATCACTATGATAGCATAGAGTATGTCATAGTAGTATTACTATTATAGTATAGAATATATTATAATAGTACTAGAATTATGGGCCCTGGAATTAAGACTAGATCATCAGTTTATTCAATCATAGTTAAGAGGTAGAAAAGATTTGATTTGGAAAAGTCTTTAAAGTGTATTGAGGAATCACATTTCTGATTTGTTTGCTGTAGTTAATCCAGCAATCCCTAGTTTGTTTTTGAGTGTTTTCTCTGAGTTTAGACTCACCACCATCTTTGGAGGTAGCCTGAGGGGAAAAACAGTCAGGCGATATACTTGCTCCTTAATTTCTGTTTTGTTCTTGTAAAGCTTCCACTATTGGGAAAAACAAAATAGGTTTTTGTGCAATACAATGTACCTAGCAGAGGGACTCGAATTGACTTCCTTCTCGGGAGAAAACTGACTCTCCTTGTCTTAACTTTCCTGTCTATAAAATGGAAGTAATGACCCCATATTGTTGTAAGAAATATTTCAATTACATAATTTTGGTAAACTGACTTCAAGATAAAGAAAAACTAAGTCGCCTGATGTCTTAATTGTAATTGTTGAGAATGGTTAAATTTCAATTTTGGTAGTGAGTTCAGGAAACAATGAAACTCATTTTGATGACTGAGGATGAGCCCCAGAGTTATAGAAATCACAGCTTTGCCTACAAGTTCCTGCTACAGAAGTAAGAAATATCGATAACTCCATTCTCTCCAGGGGCAGTTAAATCTCTAACCACAGGACAACGAGCTGGGAAGAAAAGCCGTAAAATAGCATTTGGCAATATTATCTACAACTTTCCTTTTCTTTAAGGGGAGGAATGGAGGGTGAGGACATTTACTGGTTATTTATTTATGATAGTAGATAGTAGACAGAGTCTTGGTGACAGTCATCTCCCAGACTCTTGAGACCATCAGGCTCATTGTAGCATATTGACATGAGTATATAGCAGTGCTTTTTCAGCCCTGCATATACAACTTTCATAGGTGAGTGGTTTATTATCTCAACGAGATTCTGAAGATAAGAGTATTATTTTGGGTGTGTTCAGTGCTTCCTGAATGTGATTTCCTTTCCAGAAGATCTTGGGTCATTTTACACACAAACACACACACACACACACACACACACACACACACACACACACACACACTTTGATTCTTGGATGGATCTACGAAATCCATCAATGCCCATCAATGGGCTATGTCCTCCACTGGTGGAGATGACATCCCACCCACAATTTCCCATCCTATGTATCATCACATCTTTCAGCAGACTCTTCTAGGGTGCTCGCCATCATAGTGGAGCCTGTCCTTCAAATCTCCTGACATTGAGAGTATACCAACACAGGGCTGTGAATATTAGTGGAAGGTTGTTCATGGGTTAGTCTTCATTCTTATTCAATGACCAATCTTCCTTATTTTCTAGTTCTATGTGACATATTTTTACAGAAATATATATGTATATTCTTATATAATATCATATATAATATAACATATAGTAATATAATGTAATAGGGACATATAATATAATGTTCTTTATGCTGCTTCTCCTATGCAGTTTTTAATTAGTAATATATTGGATCCTATTCATGACCACCATGTTCTTCTCCATTGTCCTTCAGGTGTCCTGAAAAATACATACAGTGTTTGCACTGCAGAAATGAATACAACTTTAGAGCTGCATTATGGCTGTTATCTTTCCTTGTGCATTTCCCCTAAGAATGCATTGGGGCAGTGGTTGCTAACCTCTGTGGGTTTCAGGACTTCTCATCTGTAAATGAAGATTGGGCTCAATGACTTCTACGGTCCTTTCTAGTTTTGTCCACAGTCTTAAGTAACTATCTTCCAGTAAGATAATTAACACTGATCTAGCTGCAGCAAAAACATTTTAGCTAACGGTCACTTCTTTCACAAAGCTGATGAGCTTTGATTTAGGCCCTGCCCCTCAAGGAAGTGTATTTTATGAATGCCCAAATCTCAATGGGTAGCTAGGTGATGCAGTGGAGAAAGAGCTGGGCCTGGTAAGACTATTTTCTTGGATTCAAATCTGACTTCAGACACTTACTAGCTGTGTGACCCTGGGCAAGTCACTTAATGCTGTTGGTCTCAGTTTCCTCATCTATAAAATGAGCTGGAGAAGGAAATGGCAAACCACTCCAGTATCTTTGACAATAAAACTCCAAATGGGGTTGTGAAGAGGCAGACACAATTGAAACAACTGAACAGCAACAAATCTCATAATTCTCATTGCCTATCCTTCTGAGGACAATGGGTAAAAAAGTGGTCTGCATTTCCATGTGTTCTGTGAGTAGCACCATCATTTTGCAGTTCTCAGTGCTTATTTGAGGCAGCATGGTATAATGGATAGAGAACTAGGCTTGGAGCTATGAAACCTTGGTTTAAGTCTCACCTTGGACCCATCTTGGCTATGTGACTCTGGGCAAATCTCTCAACCTCTCAGTGATCAGAGGTTCCCAAACTTATTTGGCTGACTGCCTCCTTTTCAAAAAAAAAAAAAAAAAGAAATTACTCATTGCTCCCCTGGAAATCTACTTTAACCCTTTAACTGTTTTTTTTTTAAATTTGCATCATTTCCAAAAAAAGTAAAATTTAAAAAAAAATGATGTATCTTAAATTTAATGATTTATTGTCAATTTGTGGCTTTTTCCTGCATTGAAATTTTGATGACACAGTATTGTGTCATATAACCATATAGCATCTTATTGTAAACAAGTCATTACATGAACATATTCCTGCCGTTGCATTCTGGACTTCCCAACAATTCACAACACGCTCACTTACCAACACTTGCTTATTAAGACCTGTCAGTGAACTTGACCATAGATGGATTATACCTTGCATTTTGTGTATTTATTTGGAAAAATAATGTAATCACTATGACTTTAACTCTGTTACGTGACAGATGAAACATGTACAAACGATTTTTCCAAATTTTCTTCTCTTCTTTCCTTATGCTTCCATTGTCCTCTTATTTTTCTTCAATACTCCTCAATTCTACTAGAGGCTACTACTATGTCACTGGATTGCTCCAGCATCCCCCAGGGGGTGATATTGACCACTTTGGAAACCTATGCACAGTTCTCTAAGATCAAAAGTAAAAGATGCTTCCAGGTAACACTAGAGGAAATCTCTCCTCAGAAGTTCCTTATAGCAATATAAATCATAGCTCGAGTCTTTATCCCATTTCTCTCCAACTAACTAACTCAACCACTGGAGCCATTGTGAAGTAACTGCTTTGTAACCTTTAAAGGGCCATGAAGATGTGAGCCATTGTTATCACTGCCTAGCACAAGAGCCCTTCAGACTGATATCTATCTGTCTTCTGGTGACACTTATTTATGTGGGCAGAGCTGAAGGACAGAACAACAGCTGAAGTCAACAGTGTAAGAAACACTTCCAGATGGCTAGAAGCCACGTGATGTAATCACTTCAATGGTGTCTAGTAAAGGCTAATGACCTCCTTTTTCTTTTATTCCTTCCCCCTTGGCCTTGGAAAAACCATAATGATCATTGTACCTGTGAACCTCAAAGAGCTGACCGAAAGGAGGCAGATGGCTGAAGGAGATGATTAGAACTGGCCAGGATCCCTTCCAGTTAAGACCTAAGAGAAAAGGGAGGGAGAGAAGTGTGCCAGTGGGCTCTGTCAGATGCTCAAACAGGACTTCACTTTACTGTTGAGTCCATTTGCATGACGAGCAAGTCAAAACTTCTCCTCGTGATGTCATTGGTCCTCTCCCAAAACGAAAGACAACAACAATGACATTTGAATACAGAGATGACTTCAAAGGCTTTTGATCTTTTCCTGCAAGATTCACGTCCAGGACCTGCCCCTGATTTAATGTACTTGACTCAGTCCCTGCTGAGATGCCTAGAAGCCCCTTTGTTAGGCAAGCCAGGTGTGCTAAAAGATTGATTATAGGATGATCACTTCCTTCATCTCTCCCCCCACACCTTGTAGTAGAGTTCTTTTGTCTCATTTACTCTTTTTGGTTGTTGTTGATTAGTTTTGTTGGACTCTTTGTGGGGTTTTCTTGGCAAAGATACTGGAGTGGTTTGCCATTTCCTTCTCTAGCTCATTTTATAGATGAGGAAGCAGAGGCAAACAGTGTTACGTGACTTGCCCAGGGTCATACAGTTAGTGTCTGAGGCCAGATTTGAACTCAGGTCCTCCTGACTCTAGGGCTGTACTGCCTAGTTGCCCCCACATTTACTTTGGGTTACTTCAAAAGAGTTTGATGATCAAATAGCAGGGAAGCAGCCAAAATTCTGATTCATCATGTCCAGGCTATTAAACCGATTTTCTATCACTCACGAAAACTTTTTGTTTTGGGCGAGGCAATGGGGTTAAGTGACTTACCTGGGGTCACACAGCTAGTGTCAAGTGTCTGAGGTCAGATTTGAACTCAGGTCCTCCTGACTCCGGGGCTGGTGCACTATCCACTGTGCCATCTAGCTTCCCCTCATAAAATCATTTTAAAGTATTTTATTGATACTTTTTGTTTTTATGCTGTAGTTACTTCCCAGAACCCACTTCCCATGTAGAAACCTGTGTTATAACAAAGAAAAATTGTTTACGACTACCCAAAAAAGCAAGAACAAAACAACAAAATATTATTGTGCCTAGTAATGTGTGGAAGATGCTGTCCCTATAGCAACTACCTTTCTTACTGAGAGCAGTGTATTTCATCATTAGTTCTCTGGAATCAATATTGGTCATTGCATCTAATCTGATTTCTAGGATCTTTTAACATTGATCTCATTTACATTACTGTAGATCATCATGTAGACAGTTCTTTTGGTTTGAGTTCCTTGTTTTATGCTAGTTTATATGCCTTACCACGTTTCTTTGAATTCCTGGTATTCATAATCTCTTACACTACAATAATATTCCATTATATCCAGACACAACAATTTGTCCTGTTATCCCCCAATTAATGGCACCCACTTTGTTTATAGTTTTTTGGTACTACAAAAAGTGCTGCTAGAATGTTTTGGTTTATGTAGAACCTTTCTTTCTTATATAACACAGACAGCTAGGTGGTGTGGTGGATAGAGCACCAAATTCAGCCTCAGATACCTACCAGCTGTGTGATCCTGGGCAAGTCACTTAACTGCTATTTGCCTCAGTTTCCTTATCTGTAAAATAGGGATAATAAAAACAACACCTACCTCCTTGGGTTGTTGTAAGTTTCAAATGAGATAATATTTGTAAAATGCTTAGGACAGTGCCTGGCACACAGTAAATACTATATAAATGTTAGGCTATTATTAATGTTGCTTTAAAATTTGTTGCAGTCACTCATTCAGGGGGCTGGTAGTCTGGGGAAAAAAGAACATTCGTGGAGAAATTGCAAGTCTTATTTTTATTCCCTGCCTTATGTAAAATGGGTGCAATTGGTGTCTGTTACTAACCATGTCATTTTACTGTTAAAGATTGCCTCTAAAAAAAAAAAAGACTGCCTCTCACTAATTTAAACTTATTTCTCATCAATACCTGTGGTTGACACAGTCCTCGAATTTTCTTGTGTCCCTTTAGTCATGGCATCAGGCCTTGGGGCAGCTCTGGAAGCCTCACAGGAGAGAGTGACATTTCTAGGTTATGGCTGGGATCCCAAACACTCTTCATATTGGTGCTTCTGTCTGAAAGCCCAGGCTCTGGAAGAGTCTGAATCCTCTGAGGACTTTCCAACATGGAACATATAGGGTGGCCCCATAACTTGCTCTTCCCCCAGTGATGGCATTAGACCAAATGGCCCCTCACCTCCTGCCTCCCAGATACTCTATATCCTTCACATACTTGTTCTACACAATCCATTTATCAATTTGTTTTCTCCTTCTCTTGATTAGTTTGTGTTTTTCTCCATTGGAATGGCTGTCCATGCTTGGAATGCTCTCCCTATTCATCTCTGCCTTCTGACTTCCTTAAAAAACTCGGCTCAAATGCCACCATCTGCAGGAAGGTTCAACCAGCCCCTTCTTCTTCCATCCCCTGGAGCTAATGCTTTGCCAATGAGATTTCCTTCCATTTATGCTGTACATGCCTTATATGTATGTAATTATTTGCATGTTGTCTCCTTGATTAGAATGTGAACTTCTCGAGGGTAGGGACTATTTTTTTACTTCTCTTTATATCTCCAGCACTCAGCAAGGTACCTGGCACATAGTAATAGCTTAATAAATACTTATTAACTCCATTCTTTTTGACTTTCCTTTCTGTATCTACTTCAATGTAAACTGTTTGTGGACCTCCACTCCTAAGGGATTTGACAATGTGGACCAAGATGGCCTTGATCATTTGCTGTCTGATGGGACTCACCCCACCTCATCAGTCTATTCTTTGACAATGTGGAAGTGTCCTTCTAGGGGAGTAGGGCAACTCTTAACAACAGTTCCTGCAGTTGATGACAAGGGGATGATTTAGAAACTTCTTAGACTGAATTAAAATATCCTCTATTGGCAGCCATAGGAGTGAGCAAATACCAGGAACCGCTCCAGAAACCTATTGACTAATAAATCTTTCCAGAAACTGGCCCCTTTTCTATCACTCAAGTTTGAGTTCCATGGCCTACCATCTAAAATTCTCTCCTATCTCGTTCCATTGATCCTTCTTATAACTATCTCACCATAACTCCAAATGACATCCCCTGAATCTTTGCTCACTCCTGCTAATCAAGGACATAAGAGAAGAATAAATAGTGTTGGAAATGCTAGACTCACTGAGGCAATGGTGCCATCTTCACTAACATATAGGGTGGCAAGGTTATGACCCTAAGGAGAGGATTCAGTTGCCAGTACATAGTGATCATGTTGACAGAGGTCTTCCTACAATGTTGTCTGGTTGAGACAGGGCCTTGAGGTCTGGGGAGTACTTCGAGGGGAACAGATAATATCTGAGCTCACCATGATGCTGAGGACCTGAAACAAAGATAGCATTGCTTCTGTAATAGAACAATCTTGTGGGGTCTCTTGGGTAGAGATGATCCATGACATGAACTATCATTTTGAAGATACTTACTCCTCCCTTATATCTCTGAGTTGACCTTTCCAGCTTTGAGCATTGCTAGGAATGTTGTCTAACTCCTGCCTAGCCCATGGGTTTTATTACCCAATGAACTCTGGTTTGACCCAAAATATGATTCTACTTACTTTCCTAGAACATGACTTGGACCACCCTTTTTTTTTTTCCTCCAAGGTTCTCTCCCTTGGGCAATGTGAATATTGTTCCTGATTACCAGCATATGTTGCCCTGATGACCCTTAGAGAGTAAGGGCCCAACACTTTTCACATTTTATGCCACACCTTGTATCTATTTTGTGGTTTTCCTTTCCAGAGGACAAACATTTTTCCTTCAAATTAAAACTTGTCAGGAGAGAATACAAAGGGTCCAATGAATACATGAAGGGAAGAAGGGATAATGGTTTACCTATATGGTTGTATTTTATAGTTGCAATGTGCTTTATATACATTATCTCATTGGATTCAATGAATGATCCTATGAGGTAGTTAGTGCATGTGTTATTCCTATGCTATAGATGAGAAAACTGAGGCTGAGGGAAATTAAGTGACTTACTCAAGGTCACACAGGTAGTAAATGCAAGTGTCAGGACTCAAATTCAGGTCCTCAATTCCAAATTTAGTCATTCAGCTTGAACCTCAGTTTTCTCATCTGTAACATGGAAATAATAATATTTGAATTGTCAATCTTTTTGACCAGGCTTATACTGGAGAAAGTGTTTTGCAAACTTCCAAGCTCTCTACAAGGTTCCAAAAGACTTAATGGAGTTTTAAGCCATCACAGCTTAAAATTCACCTTTTAAGTTATTAAAGCTTAAAACTCCACTAAAACTTATGGGACACAATGCATCAGTATGAGATTTTTTTGTTATTTTTAAAATTTAATTCTTTTAATTGGAAATTGAGACGATGCCCATGAATTGGGGAATGGCTGAACAAGTTGTGGTATGTGAATGTAATGGAATACTATTGTGCTATAAGAAATGATGAACAGGATGACTTCAGAAAAACCTGGAAAGACTTATATGGTCTGTTGCTGAGTAAAGTGAGCAGAACCAAGAGAACGATGTATGCAATAACAGCCACGTTGTGTGATGACTAATATTGATAGATTTAACCCTTCCCAGCAATACAAGGATCTAAGACATCTCCAAAGGCCTTGTGATGGAAAATGCTATCCACATCCAAAGAAAGAACTATGGAGTTTGAATGCAGATCGAAGCATACTATTTGTTATTTTTTTTTTCCTTCTGTTGAGTTTTGTTTCCTCTTTCTGGTGGTTCCTCCTATTGGTTCTAATTCTTACTTACAATATGACTAATGTGAAAATATGTTTAATAGAAATGTATATGTATAGCCTATATCAGATTGTGTGCCATCTTGGGGAGGGTGGTGGGGAGGGAGTAGGAAAAAATTTTAAACTCAAAAGCTTATGGAAGTGATTGTTGATAAACTGAAATAAATTAACAAAAAATTTAATTCTTTTAATCAATAAAAATTTATTTTTTCCCTCTCATCTTTCTCCCATTTGAAAAAAGAAAATCCTTATGACAAATATGCATAGCCAGGCAAAATAAATTCCTGCGTTGACTATGTCCAAAAAATATATGTCAAATCATTAATAATAATTTACCCCAAAGGAGCAATGGTTTCCCAGGCATAGCAGCGATCTTTGAAGTAGACTATAAGGTCATTGAAGGCAGACGTGGTTTCATTTTTGTCTTTGTACTTCCATGTACTTTGCACAAGGCCTTATACGTAGTATATATTTAGTAAATGTTTGTCCAACTGAACATAATTGAATTAGGATGAGAAAACCTGGGTTTTACTTCTTCTGGCTCGGGTTGTGTTGTCATTATTATCATTAGACACGTTTTGAGAGCCTCTTGTGTGAATATCAGCCAACACTCTGCCATTGATCAAAGGGATATGCTTGCTTCATTAACGTAAGGATTCAGGATGTCATCCATCTAGACAATCCAATCATGGAGAACTCAACTGCCTCATTCCTTAGGTAAGCATGTTGATGAATTGCTATGGTTGAAAAAATTCCATTTGTGGTGACCAAGACACTAGGAATGAGCCCCTCTGTGCTTGATGGCCAGTCTTCCCACAACATAGAGGGGTTTATATTCCCCTAGTACAGTCTTCCCAGGGTCACTGCCCTCGCACGAGGCGGGAGGACTTTAGGGGAGGACTGAAGTTGGACTGAGCAGCCTTCACGTGGCAACTTGAAGAACCAACAAGTCAGGAATAGAACACAGTTGTGAATTGTTCCAGATTGCCTAATGTTTCCCATTTATTTCCCTTTCAAATCTGCTATTTGTGATTGTTGGATTCTCCACGGTATGAAGTTGCTTGCGTTTTGAAACTGAGCACTTAATCTTTTTCTTTTAATTGTCATTGATATCCTTTGGTTTTATATCACTTTCATTTCCAAATATGTCCTTCCTTCTTTCCTACCCTGAAGTTATCCTTAGTAACAACAACAATAACACTCCCCCCCAACCAAACAACAACAACCAGAAAAAAAACAACCACATCTAAAAAGCAGTTCATTCTCCAACACAACAGTTGTACCTGACAGGGTTAGCAATATTCCACACCCACAGGCCCTATCTCAGGAAAAGAGGTGGCTAAGTTTGGCTATTACAATATTCTTTCAATCTTCAGAAAAGAGTAGTTCACTGATCTTTTTCCAAATATTTAAAAAGCTGATAGAAATTTTAAAAAGTAATTTTGATTATTTTATTTTGTTTTGACACAAGAGATATCTTCCAACAAACTCCAAAACATTTCTCTGCCCCAGCAAGGTACATTCACCGAAACAGTTAAGCATCACGGCCTATTAGCATGGTTGCAGTAGACAGCGCATGTTGTATTCCTCTTTTGGAATTTATCAATTTTTAACAAAAGGGAAAGATATGTGCTCTAATATTAATAGCATGATAACAATGTTCACTCTGGTATTTGACCAGAGTTTTGTTACTGTGTTTTGTATTACCTTTATTTAGGACCATAAGCTCATAGATTAAGATCTGGAAATTAAAAGCCGTCCTGTTGCAATTATTTCATATATTATTGTTTTGTTACATCTCTCTTCACTTGGTATCACTTCATACAAGTCTTCCAATGTTTCTCTGAACTCTTCATATCTGTTATTCCTTGTGGTACGATGATATTCCATTTCATTCACATGCCACAGTTTGCTTAGGCATTTCCCAGTGATTGAGTGCATATATACTTCCTAGTTTTTTAATGCAAGTTAACACTGATATGAATACTTTTGCACATATTGTTTTTTCTTCACTCATCCATGCATTCAGCAAGAATTTATTATGAGCCTATGTGCTCAAAGTGACTTTTAATAGAGTGCAGCTCTGACCATGTCACCTCTCTACTCAAGGGTACTCAAGTGCTTCCCTATTACTTCTAGGATCAAATTTGAACTCCACTGCTTGTCATTTAAAGCTTGTCACAACCTTGCTATTCTCTACCTCTCCAATAGTCTCGCACAGGAAATGTAAGTGGAGGATACTGCGGAGAACTGATTCAATACGGGGGCATGAAGAGACATGAATAACCACAAGGTTGCAAGTCTGGGTGAATGGAAAAACGGTGGTGTCTTCAGAAGAGGCAGGTTTAGGCAGGCTACCACACATACCATTTTGGACATACAGAATTTCAGGTGCTTATGGGCATGTTTAGCAGGCAGTGGGTGATATGGTTATATTATTATTCCTGATGTTATCAAAATGCATATATAGGTTCAGGAGTTAACCGTGTTGAGATGATAATTAAATCCATGAGATCTACTTAGATGCTCAGGAATGTAGAGTGAGAAGAGGAGAGGGCCCAGGACAGAATATTGGAAAACACCCATGTTTAGGAGTCAAGAAATGGCTAATAATCCAGCAAAGGAGTTTGGGGAGTAGTCAGAAAGATACAAGGTGAATCAGGAGAAAGAAATGTCAAAAACAAACAAAAAAAATGAGCGAGGTGGGGAGGGGCCCTGCCTGAGGCAGGGAGGTTAAATAATTTGCCAAAGATCACAAAATCAGGGGTGACATTGGAGCTTAAGTTTTTCTGATTCCAAATCCAACTGAGTGACCTCACACTGCCTTAAGAACATGAACATAGGAGGACAGTGGTTTTTTTTTTTATTATTCACATGGATGCAAAGAAGAAATAACTGAGTAAATCATCCAGTTCACTGCACCCCATCTAAAGTTAAGTGATCAGATGCTTACTTCATCAATCAATCTCAATCATAAGGTTTAGACTAAGATTTTTAAAAAAGTAATTCAAACTGGAATGATGTTACATGAGAATTGTATTAATAGGCTGCGGAAATCTGTCCATAAACCTGTGACCATCTATAAATATCAAGGTAGTTAGAATCAAACTGGAGCAAGCCTAGCTTGCTCCAATAAAAACGCATGAGAAGGAACTGCCTGGAGGAAAGGAGAAGCCTTGGTGATCCACTTACTAGAGGAAAAGGAGAAGCTTTGGCTTCAGCCCTGGGTATCCTTCCCAGCCCTCCACCCCCAGCTTTGGATAGAAGAGGAATCTGTGAGTTTCCAAAGGTCCCGAGAATGCTGGAATTCTCATTTCCCCATTGTAGTGAGTGGTACATGTGTACCAGCACCTGTGAAGACCCCTCAGGACACGATCCCCCCTCTTCTTTAGTTGTGTAAACAGAAATTCCTGAACTATAGTGTATCCTGTTTTATCTCATCGTCTAGCTATATGACCTTGTATAGAAGACTGTCGAAACCATGGGGCCCTGAAAAGGGGAACATGCTGCGATTTCTGTACTCCTTTGTTCTCTTTGTTGCTGGGGAAGATTTACTTGAATAGATTGTGCCCCTGAGGCTCAGCCAATGGGCCAATGGGAAGGAGGTTAAGGTGGGCTATTGCGCTAGGATCTATATAAACCTATTTTGAACAAAGCACTCTTGCAGCCTCTGGCTGACGCCATTTTGGGCGACACGGGGTGTCCTTTCTCAAGCGAGCCAATAAAGCAGCTTTCCTTTTTGCAAATTCTTGTCAAGACTCTGATTCAAATTTGGGTAGGTGGTCTTACGTCTCACACAGTCGTCTCAGCAGTATCACCCAATCACCACCCAATGGTGGTGTCTAAATTGGGAACCAAGGACAGACTGGATATAAATTCATGGCTCCACAAAAGAGTGCAGGAACAAAATTATATGACGACTCGGGAGATTCTTAAGCACTCCATGAATGGAAGAAAAGGACTTCCAGCAACCAGAAGCTGTTACTTGGCCCTTTGCCAAAGGGGTACCTTTGCAAGAATGTATACTCCCTAAGATCAGGGACTATGTGTTCCCTGACCTTTGAATCTGCCTTATCACCTAGTATTATATATAGTCATCTGAACACTGGATGTTTAATAAGTGTCAAGTTGAGTTGAATTGAATTGAATTGGAATTTTGACTTTGTGATGTAAGGGAGTCCAGATCGGGAAAGAAAAAAAAAAACCCAAACAACCCAACCTCATCCCTCACAAACAGCTTTAACAAATTTTATTGCTACTCACAATAAAGGAGGAGATGAACAGTGCTAACAAGGAGAGTCTCAGTGTTTGGCCTCCGTGCCCTCGGTGGGCAGCACATAGTGGCAGGAAGCTTGGTTTGGTGGGGGAAGTGGTATTTGTGCCAGTTGAAGGCCCAGATTCCCTCAGGGTTCAAAGTTATTTATTGTTTGAGACAAAGAATCTGTATATGTGATAGATATTCATGGAACCTTGCTCTATTATCTATAGGATCAGTAAAGTGAGGGCATTTTCTAAATCACCTAATGAGGAATGAGGATCGGGGAAGTAGAAATAAGGAAATAGAGAAATAGGGAACTTAACCCTAAAGGTGCCATTCTAGCAAGAGATTGCAAAGGGTTAATGTCCAGTCTCTGGGCTTATTAGCCGTGGTAACCTGCATCCTGGGGGACCAGGAATATACCAGGTGATCCATCTTTCACTAGTCAATGATCTTTAAGGCTCAGTTTGGAGTATTCTGGTTTGTACAAATCAGTTTTTGGGGTTCATTACTGTTTAGACTAAAAAAGTTATATGGAACAGAAGTCTATATAGTTGAAATTGAGTGAATGGAGTGTGCTTACCTTTGTGCTTGTCCCTAATGTAAGCCCTGCCCTTCCACATTTAAGTCATGCTCTGACAGTAACACCAACTGCTCTAAGACAGAGTCCAAGTTTGGTAGTAAAACTATGAGGGGAACTGAAATGTTTTGTTCTCCTTTCTCAAACTTTCTTCCCTCCAGGGCTAGATTCAAATCTTCTGAGAGACAGTGCATGACCTCATCTTTGTGCAATCCTTTTGGTCCTGGTTTCTTTAATCTTCTCTTTATGTATTTGCAAATGATTGTCCTCAGTATTTACTAACTGGAAGGAGGTCACAATGTCAAGGAAATATATTTGATTTCTACCCCCCCCCCCAGGGAGTAAAATGTATGTGTAGGAGAAAAACAGATGGGATTTTAGGGGGGACTTGAAGAAAGCCAGGGAAGCCTGGAGGCAGAGATGAGGAAGGAGAGTGGTCCAGGCATGGGGGATAGTCTGGAAAAATGACTGGAGGCTGGGAGATGGAGTGTCTTTATACTAAACCCTGATTTTGAAGAGGGGAAAGTGTCATTCTTGCCTCTTGAAGGTTCAAAGGGGCTTTCAGAAATTGTACTTTGGCTATTTAAGGCAAAGAAATCATTGCCCAAGAGTATGTTTGTGGCATTATGAACATTAAAGCAGAGATCATAGGATTTAGAACCGGGTGGTGGTGACTTAAGCATCATCTGATTCAACCCTTACATTTTACAGAGAAGGAAACTGAGAAAGGATAGGGGAAGTGATTTGTTCGACATCACCTGGGAAAAAAAAAGAAAGCCAAAGTTCAAACCTGGGTGTTACCGCTTTGAAATTGATTGTTCTTTCGATGTATTTGTGCTTGAAGGTAACTACTGATGGCGAAGCTGTAGCTATGTAATAAGGGTGGTAGCTGACATTTACACCGAGTATTAAGGTCTGTCAAGGGACTGTATATGTATGAACTTATTGATTCCTCACTACAACAGGATGCGATGGGTATAATCATTTCAGCCTTATAGATAAGCACACTGAGGCTCAGAGAAGTTAGATGTCTTCCCCATCGTCACATAGAGTTAGTACTGGGGTAGTATTTGAACCCCTGTCTCTTTTTTCTTTTAAAGGCAATTGGAGTTAAGTGACTTGCCCAGGGTCACACAGACCCATGTCTCTTGATACCAGGTCCCATTCTCTCTAAATTATATCCTGGTGGAGGGGTGGGGGCAGGGAGGATTAGAGCCAGCTTGGATAGGCTTGAGACTCCAACTACTAAATTTTCAGTGTGAATCTTTACACCTTGGAAATCAGCAGACATTACAAACCAGTATGGATTTATTATTTTGTTGATTTTCTAGACTTAAGAAAGTGATCGAGAAAATGTTAAAATTGAAAATTGTACTTAAACTGTGCCAGGAACATATTTCCCTACCCCCAGCCAATTGTTAAATATTTACATTGCCCTATTTTTTTCTTCAAAAAAAGTCAGGGCAGCTGGGTGGCACAGTCGATAAAGTACCAGCCCTGGAGTCAGGAGGACCTGAGTTCAAAAGTGACCTCAGACACTTAAAAGCTGTGTTAACCTGGGCAAATCACTTAACCCCTATGGACTCTAAAAATAAACAAAAACAAAAAAAGTAAAAATGATGAAATTAGATCCATTGCAAAGACGGGGATTTTAGAATCGTTAGCAAAAGTAATTTTCCTGAGTTGAGATTTATTAGAAATCCTCATTTGGTATAATGATTGGCAAATCTCTCCAGCTTTGAAAAGCACCAACTCCCAATTCAGAGCAAAAAAAAATCACCTCCCTGTTCTAATTAGCTCACTTCAGTCTGTATTCTGATGCAGGCAAATACAGACCTTACTCTTAGCAAACTTCTATTCATTTCATTTTGCCTTGGGAAGAGGTTGGGAATATCTGGGGAATATCTGGTGCTTATTAATAAGAATCTTCATTCTTTTCTGGGCTTCATTCCTGAACTCACCAAGCTCTCTCCACTACACCATAGCAGCCTCCTCACCATGGATGTTCACTCCACCCCTGTGGCCCCTTTCTCTGATTGGCTGGTCTGGCTCCTCCAGTAACCCCATTATAAAGAAAGTGCTGAGACCAGCGAGGTCTTCATTCTTCTTCATGTCCTACTCTTGAGTCTCTAGACCTATTCCACCATGCTCCCAATGGGTCCACTCTCTCTACTTCCTTCCCCTACTTTTCAGCTTCCTTTTATAGGCTGTCTTCCCCCAGTAGAATAGAAGGTCTTTGCAGGCAGGGCATTTCTTACCTTCTGCTCCCATTTATATTTCCAACATTTATCACACTGCTTGGCACACAGTAAGTACTTAATAACTGCTTTTTGACTTGATTTTGAATAGAGAAGCAGCCTGTCTAAGGAGTCTTGCCTCATGTTTACTTTTACCATGACTTGAGATTAGCACATCTCCTTGCATGGTACAGGCTGTCTCTGAGGTCCCTTCTACCTCTGTGATTCTGTAATTTATTTATCTGCTTCCACACTATCACTCCTTTAGAAAGTACACTTTTAGTGGCCAGAGAACCGGTCCCATTTTACGAATTTCATGGTGTTATGCTGTCCCACTGAATGAATAGAAATCATTTCAATTCAAGTCAATTTGACAACTAATTAAATTTAATTTGAAAATTGTGTGGCACTCGGGAAGGAGAGCCAGATTTGAAGTCAGTGGGCCATCAAATTCTCGTTCTGCCACTTACTATTTATTTAATTTTAGACTATTCGCTTAACTTCTCTAGGACTCAGTTTCCTCACCTATGAAATGAAGGAATTGGATTTGTTTGACTTCTAAGGTTTCCTCCATCTCTAAATTTATGAGGTGAAGCCCCTGCCTATTGCGTGAAGAACATTGTGGGGTAAAGGGGGAGGAGTATAAAATTTATTTATGTATTTATATTGATTTACATAGACATATTACATTTATATATTACAATATTATTTGTCCTATATTATAATATATAATATATTTTTATATATTACATTTTATATATTACATTATATATACATATATGTGTATATATATATATTACAGATATATATAAAGTCCTTGTCCTTTTGGACCTTATAAATGTGCCTGGCAAACAGTAGGCATTATATAAATGCTTATACCCTCCCTTCTCTCTTATAGTCCAGTAGGGAGATAAGACATAAGTACAGATAATGATAATATATACAATGATAAATGTGTAATCTCTGTGTCAAAAATGGGGTTCCTAGGCCTCAGTGGAGATCTTATACTTTTTTCTTCTTTTGGCAGATGGGACAGCTTCAATGTTGAGGAATTTCTCTCTGATAATATTGATATAGCTCATGTTTTTCCCAATCCAAAATTCTCTCTGGATACAGCTGAATTTAGCTTGTTTCCAGCTCTTCTCCTTGAAAGCAACAGTCTTCATAAATATTTGAAAATAAAGTATAGCTATTCCATCATATAGAGAACTGAAATGGGATCCATTTTTGAGGCCCAGTTAGTGAGATAATGGACATTGGCAGAGTACCTCCTTCTTAGAAGGCCAGTCCCCTTCCACACATTAAAACAAAAGAATAAACAAAAACCCTCACAACACTAAAGGAGGAACTTTCTTGTAGCAGGAATGGAAGTGGAAACTTTAGGAAAGCCAGTGTCTGTATTACCTTCATACTTCCTTCCGCCACTCACTTCCTCTGGTATCCACAGATATCTAGCCTGGCCTATTTTAGATCTTGGGTCTGTGGCATCCCCACAGCACAGCCCAGCATTGCTGGGTGGTCTCAGCAACCATGTCCTGCTTGGCACAGATACACTGAGTCCCTGTAGCCACAAGTTCCTATGAGGCACTGCGAGTTGTGGACATTCTTTCTTGGTTTCTTGATCTTTATTAAGGTAGCACCATAGAAAAGTGAGTCCTTTCTTTTCAGTACATGGTCAACTACACATTAATGCATTAGACAGGTACAAAATTAAGTGCTACATGGTTCTGAGAAGAAAGTCATTCAGGCAGAGAAAGGGAATAAGCATTTTATCCCATTTGATCCTTACCATAACCATTCGAGGTGGTTGCTATTGCCATTTTACAGCCAAGGAAACTGAGGCAAACAAAGATTAAATGGACTTGCCCAGGGTCATACAGCTAGGAAGCTGAATTTGAACTCAGTTCCTGATGGCTCCAGGAGCAGCGCTATATTCACTGTGCCACACAGCTACTTCTAAGAAGGAAGATGTTCTAGGCATAGGAATGAGCAAAATCAAATGGGCAAGAAAATGTAGGGAGCATTCAGGAGAGAGAGGGCAGTCCTGCTGCAGTGAGTATGGATTCAACAGAGGGTAAAAAACAGGAGATGAAGTAAAAAATTTAGGTTGGCACCAGATTTTGGAAGGCTTTCAACACAAAGCACTGGAGTATGAGCTTTGCTTAGTAATCACTAGGTAGCTATTGACAATTTTTGAGCAGAGAAATAACCTGAAGAAGCCATGTTTGATAAATTGCTCCAGGGTCTTGTACCTCTTCCCTTCTCTTACATTTGGTTGTATCTATTGCTACAACTTCTATCCCTAATCCTCAGTCTTCTAGGAAATTAGATGCTGAACCGTATCAAGGAGGCCTGCCTTCTGATCTTCTGACAGACTACATAGAGGTCTTGACCATAGCATTAATCCTGGCTAGAAGAGACCAGAAGTCTGCCATTTTCTCCAGTGTTAATAACGGAGATGAAGAATGAATTCTTCATTCCTTGGAAGTGACATTTCTGCCTATGGCTTAAAGTATTCTGAAAACCAGTTGAGGCAGAGATAGTACTAAGTATTTGGCATCAGCTAATCCTGTGTGGATCTTTTGCAACAGATAACTGATAACCTGAAAAGGAAAATAATGTGGCCCTTTCCTAATTACTCATTTTTGCTAATACTTTGCAGGTTGTGAGATTGGCTCTGGATCTGGGGTAGAAGGGTTTCCTTGTTTAACAGGCTGTCACTTAAGCCTGGAATGTAGGCGCTAGTCTCTTCCTGTCTCCCACAAGCAAACATAGAACACATTGATTATACAGACAGCTGGGCTCAATCCAAGCTCTCCCACTTATTTGTTATTTGACTTTGGACAGGCAGGTCACTTTTTTCCATGTAATTTCCTTATCCATATAATGAAGGAGTGGGAGCTAGTTTAGGTGGTGTTTGAGAGGCATTTTGGTGTAATGGAAAGAGTCTGGGATCTCACATAAGAACTGAATTTAAGTCCAGTTCTGACTCAGTGATAAATTAAAATGAGATGAATTGAAATAAAATTTACATGCTATAAATTGAAATGAAAAAATGAACACGATAAAGTAGACAAAGTACTGACTTGTGAATCAGAAGATTTGGGTTCAAATTATGCTTCTGACACTTACTTCCTTGGACAAATCACTAACCTACCTGTGTCTGCTTCTTCATTTGTAAAATGATGACTGGAGTTGTGCTAGACATCCTCTTAGGTCTCTACTAGATCTAATTCTATGATCCTATATAGGATTTTGGGTAAATCACTTAACCACTCTGAGCCTCAGTTTAATTATCTGTAAAATGGAGATATGATACTTATAACAAAGTCATTGTGCTATCTAATAAAACAATGTATTGAAGCACTATTAAATTAATCAAGCATTTATTAAACATAAACTATGTGTAAGGTAGAGAACAGCTAGGTGGCACAGTAGATAGAGCACCAGACCTAGAATCAGGAGGATCTGAGCTCAAATTCGGCCTCAGACACTTACTAGCTGTGTGACCCTGGGCAAGTCACTTCACCCTGTTTGCCAGTTCCTTATCTGTAAAATGAACTGGAGAAGGAAATGGAAAACCACTCCAGTATCTTTGCAAAGAAAACCCCAAATAGGGTCTCGAAGAGTCAGACGCGACTCAATAACAACACACAACACTGTGTGAGGCACTGTTGGGGCAGTACTTGCTCTCAGGCAGCTTATGAACCTGGAAACAAGATCTGAATTACGAGAGAGAAAAATGAGGAAGGAGTACATTCCAAGGATGGGCTCTGGAGGGGGAAATGCCTGGAAGAAGGAGATCAAATGTCAGATTCAAGGAGTGACTACCTAGTAGTCCAGTTTGGCTGGAATTTGGTGTGTGTGGAAGGTAGGGCTGTAAAGGTAGATGAGGAGTCAGATTGTGACAGACCTTAAATGCCAGGCAAGCTGATGGAGGTGGGCTTTTGTTATCCATATGATAGCTTCTAGCCCTAGCTTTCTATGATAGGTACTAACCAGACAACACAAACCACTTCCTGGTCAAATTCTGGAAGAAACCATAAAGATAAGGAAATGTAGCTGTGCATAGCTGTACTGTGACCCCTAAACCTTCACCAGAGTGAGAGGTAACAAGGAGGGTAGAAAGGGCATCTGATTGGATATGTGAAGATTTGCATCATTTAATACGCTGCATCTCCCTGGCAAGATAAAATCTCCTTGAGACCAGCAGCTGTTGGGTTTTGTCTTTGTATCTCCAGCACCTTCCACAAAGAAAGGACTTAATAGATGCCCTTTGGATCCGATTGGATTCCGATGACAGATTTGATTATTGATGACTGTGTGATTCTCAGCGAGTTGCTTAGTTTCCCTGAAACTCAATTTCTTCTTCTCTACAAGGAGGGGCGATAGACTAGGTGACGTACACCCAGCTCCAACATTCTAGAAATCCTTCTATATCTCAGTATTATTGTGGTCTTTGTTGCTGTTGTTGTTTTGACAGCCCTGTGACCTTTTTATATTCCTATAGTTTTGACTATGGTAGATCACATCATTATGAGGGTTATAATTATTGAGTAAAAGCTTCTTGGATGTTTACCCAAGGAACTCTAAGCATTTAAGTCTAGTAATTTTAAAATACTTATTATATTAAGCAGGCAAATATTACAGTACTATTCCATTTTGTAGACAAAGAAATTAAGAACTAAGACATATTTTAAGAAGGATATTGACAAATTAGAGAATGTTCAGAGGAAGATAACCAGTACATGAGAAGATTGCAGATCACGTCATATGGGAAGACTTATGGGAGAGAGGAAAGTTACCTTTAAGTACTTGAGGAATTCTTATGTGGAAGGGGAGTCAGGAAGACCTGAGTTCAGATCTGGTCTCGGACACTTACTAGGTGTGTGACCCTGGGCAAACTGCCTCAGTTTTTTTATCTGTAAAAATGGGGATCAGGTTGTTATGAAGATCAAATAAGATATTTGTAAGCTACTTTACAAACTTTAAAGCACTATGTAAATATTATTGGTGCTGCTGCTACTGGGCTGTTTGTTCTCTCAGGTGCCCCTCAAATCGCACCAGGTGGAGCTGTCTTCTCTACTTCCTTTAATAAGTCAATTGAAACACTGACTAAGCACTTTGTGCCGGGCACAGCACTGGAGTCTGTGGATAAAAAGATCAAAACAAAACAATCTCTTCCTTCAAGGAGTTTATATCCCTGTGTAATGGGTATCATTTTGCTTGTCTTCTCAGTGGGTGGGGAAGAGGCAGAAAGGAGGGAGAGAATTTGGGACTCAAAATGTTAAAAAAAAAAGTTAAAAATAAATGAATGAATGAATAAATATTTTTAAAAAGAATTTCTGTTCCACAAGAGGAATACAGCATGTACACAGAGTACATGGATTTTTGAGCAAGAAAACTTTGGCTTTAATCCCACCTCTGTAAGCCATGTCGTTTTAGGCACATTTCTTAATCTCTCTGGGCTTCTTCTATACTGAGGCTATATTAAGACTACATCTCAATCCATTAGAATATAATCTCCTTGAGGGCAAGAACTGTCCCACTGTGGCATAGTGCATGATTGCTGGACTTAAAATCAGAAAGACTTGAGTTCAAATCCTGATCTAGATATTTTCTAACTTTGCAAACCTGGGGAAGTCGTTTATCCTCAGTCAGCCTCAGTTTCATTACCTGTAAGGTGGGAGTTATAATAATACGTATTTCACAGAATTGCCATAGAAATCTAATGAGATAGCTGTAAAGTGGTTTGCAAATCTTCGAGAGCTATATAAATATTAGTTGGCAGATAGTCATAAGTCTATTGTTAAGTGGTAAGTATCTATTGATATAATCTCTATAGTTCCTTTCAACTTTAAAACTTTGATGGGATGACTCAGGAAATAGAATTTGGCAAAAGTGAATGGAATATAATTAGAGGAGGAGAAAAACACTAATAATAGGGGGTTTCAGAAAGGCTTCTTATAGAAGCTCTATCTAACCTGATCTTTGAAGAAAGCTAGACATTCTAAGAAGCCGAACTGGGAAGAGAATGCATTCCAGGCATGGGGATGGGAGATGAAATGTTAAGCTCAGGGATCACAGACCAAGAGTTGGAAAGAACCCTCTCATGTTATGGATGAGGAATCTGAAGCCCACCAGTGAAGTGACTTGCCCAGGGTCATACAAATGCCAATCAGTGGCAGAGGAGAGATTTGAACTGAAGTCCCCTGACTCCAGAACTAACACTCAATTCCACTGTCCCCACGAGTAGGCCAGTTTGACAGAAGACTGGCTAGTATCAAGTTTTATGCAGCTCACTAGTTTTTGGTTCACTGGGTTGACTGTTAACCTGATCCTTAGATCCTCCATATGCTTGTAGACTTTCTGGACTTTCAGCCTCTTCATTTTATGTATTATACCATTCTTTCTACTTCTTTCATTTCTTCTCTTTTTATCCTACATTGACCCTGCCCTCCCATGCATCCATTTCATATAGGCTAAAGATACTGACATCCTGCAATGGGAACATGCTTGTGTTGGCACCATTTCCAGGTTCAATAAGAGCTTTAATCCCTGACAGAACCAGTTTCCTAATCTTGTCTCTGGTATGAACTTTGCTCCAGCCTCCACATTCTTACTATCCAGCTGTCCTTACCCACTGTGGGTCCTGCTTAATGCAGGAAGCCCTAATTAGTGCCTCTGATTCATTGTTCTCCCTCCTGTCTGATTTGCTACTAGACCACTGCTGAAACTGATTCTATTTTTCAGTGAATCAAAGATTCTTCAACTTTTGTTCTAAAATGACCTCTGAGCTTAAAGTATACTGAACTATGTGAGGATGCAGGAATTTCAGACCTGGAGTCAGGAAGATGAGTTCAAATTCTATCTCAAACACTTACTAGCTGTGTGATTTTAGGCAAGTCACATAACCTCCATTACCTCAGTTTCCTCAATTGTAAAATGGGGATAATAATAGTACTTAACTTCTAGAGTTATTGTGAGTTTCAAATGAGATAATATTTATAAAGCACTTAGCACATGGCAGGCAATATTCTAGCTATTACTGTTGTTAATTATCATTATTTATTATTAATGTAGTACTTTGTTTTAAATGTTAAAAGTACAACACCTAAGTTCCACAAAGGTAGAAGGAAACATGAAGACAATGTTCTTACCAGGTAATCTCTTGAGATCACTTCTAGTGATGTAATCTATGATTTTATGATTCTTTCTATTGCTCTTGACAATGTTGAATATTGAGTCTACATAATTCATTACTCACAAACTTTCCAACCTCTGTCATTTTAAATAATCTTTTCCCATCAATCATACTTTAATATCTGTAGAAAAAGAGTATAGTATAGTCAGGGAAGCCCTGTACTTGGAATCTACCAATCTGGGTTGGATTTCCGGCTTTGCCTTTTAAGAGCTATGTGACCCTGGGCAATCCATTTAACTTCTCTATGCCTTTTATATAAAATGGGAGACATGATACTTTACAATTTATATTACAGAGTTGTTATGAAGAAAGCATACATTTGATCAATTATTTTTTTTGGAGACTAGATCAGTGGCGGGATGTCCAACTGGAAATGGTTCAGCTACCTTCTCCCTCTGCCCCTTAGCTCCCTACTCCTATTGGTGAGTTGCTCCCAGGACTTCCATCTTGCAGAATGGCCAGGACTAGCCATCCTTCATTCTCTCGAGTCTAGACTTTGCCACTGTGCCCTAAGGTCAGTACCTCACTCCTACCAACTCTATTTTTTAGCTCCCTTTTCTTCTCCTATTATAATGTAAGCTCCTTGAGGGACTGTCCTTTTGCTTGTATTTATATCCTACATACTATGTCTGGAACATTTGTTGTTCAGTCATTTTCAGTCATGTCCAACTCTTTGTGACCCTATTTGAGGTTTTCTTGGCAGAGATACTGGAGTGGTTTGTCATTTCCTTTTCCAGCTCATTTTACAGACTTGGGAGGATCCAATGAGATAATATATGTAAAGCAATTTGCAAACCTTAAAACTCTATATAACTGCAATTACTTATTTTATATTGCAAGAACAGATTCAGAGGCAGCTTTTCAAATGATATAAGGAAATACAATAATTAGAATAATTTCTAATAATTAAAATTTGATAGTGTTGGATTGCCTGTCACTGGAAGCATTTAGTTAGTTGTTTTTTTTTTTTTGGTTTTTTTTTTAGGCAATTGGAGTTAAGTGACTTGCCTAGGGTCACACAGCTAGTGTCAAGTGTTTGGTCTGAAGCTGAATTTGAACTCAGGTCCTCCTGACTTCAGGGCTGGTGCTGTATCCACTGTGCCACCTAGCTGCCCCCGCTGGAAGTATTTAGGCAGAGAATAGACTGCCATTGCATATTGCAGAGGGCAGAGATTAGATCATCATAGTATACTGTAAAGAGTATTATTGGAAAGAAAAGGAGTTTCAAAAAGATGACCTCAAAGATCCTTGGCAACTCAAAAATTCTACTTACAAGTTTCATAGGTCATTACTCAAGAGCATCGAGTTAGCAGCTACATTAGACTAGTTGGACATAGGATCAAAGATTTACAGCCAGAAGAAAGAGGTCATGAGGTCCAACCTCCTCATTTTACAGATGAGGCAACAGGGGCACAGAGAGGTTAGATAATTGCCCAAGGTTTTAAGTAGCAGACCTGGGATTGAAAACTAAACAGTCTGACTTCAAATGACTGATGTGCCTCTCAGCCAATGAGTGTGTGTGTACCATCTTGCAATAGTCATCCACTATACATATCACTCATGACCTTGTGGTCCACACAAAGCGAATTTTTTATTGGTCATTATGAACAATTTAAAAATATCAACACTAGATCTAGTTACATGAATTAGATTAGGGATTATAGTCAAGGGAAGAGAGAAGAAAATTATTTTAATTCACATGAACTCACCAATACCTTGGTATTTCCCAAAACAGACACCTAGCTTAAGATTCCTGACTTTTAGATGTCTTTGTTAGTCCTATTTTTAAGTTTTAGGGTGGAATAACAAACTTTAACTTGGATGATTCGTAAATATGAAAAGTGGGCGTGATTTTGTGTGATGGAGAATTCATGGTGAGAGAAATCCATCCACCAAAGGAGATACATCCTGTCAGTGATTTGGTAACTGAGTACTAGGGAATTGCCAGAGACTCTTAAAGGTTAAGGGTCTTGCCGAGGGTCACCTTGCTCTGTCTACAACATATGATGGGAAAATTCTATAGACCAACGCTCTCATCCTTACCTTGCAAATGTTCGTGATTTACTTTATAAGTTCCAATCAGGAGATACATTTTAGACTTTCATGTATCTTGCAATCTGTCCCCTAGTAGAAAATCAGATTCTGTGTCAGCTACCAGGAAACTATTTTATAATGTAGAATTCCTTAGTGGAATTGGTGAAGGTACAATGGGAAAAAAGTGGAAAGGGTTTGTGTCTGAGAACCTGGGGTCATAACCCAAATCTGCCACTTGCCACCTAAGGGACCTTGGGTAAGTCACTTAACTGGGCCTCAGTGTCCTCATTTGTCAAACAAGGGAATTTAACTAGATAGCATTTAAGGTCCCTTCCAACTCTAGGTCTAGGTTCCTAAGGCAGCAATAGTCTTGGCTATTTGAGCTAATTGTAACTGCCTTCTGAGCAACAAGGTCCTTGAGATCAGAGACCTTCAGAGATACATCTATAGGCATTTAAAATAATGAAAACTTGGGAGAATTCCAAGTCACACAACTTCGGTCCCATCATTTTATTGGTTAGGGACAGTTGTTTTCTTTGGGTTTCTGATCTGAGGTAATGAGGAAAACAAATTTTAATCAAGGAGAAATGTTCTATCTAATTGGCTAATGAATGTGGCTTTGCTCTAATCTCTATTAAATTAGTTTAGTTTCTAGGACAACCTTTTCTGCTTCCTGGATAACTCAGTTTCAGGATGCATAAAACTGAAATGGGAAGGCAAATGGCTAAGGGCTTCTGAGGGGAAAAACACCCAATATCCCTTGGAATTCAGGAGAGCTCAAAACAGGTCCTAACCTTCTGATATGACATATTGCTGATAGATAAATGCAGTGCATAACATGGGGAAATGGCCATTGGGACTTGGAATATTGTGACAAGGAAGTTCAGTAAGATTAAGTGATAGACTACAATCTCAAATAGATGGTCCCTGATCCTACCTTCTCTTTCCATCTCTCTTTCATACACACAAAGCTATTGATAATTGACTTTCATGGAGAAGCTATTCTATAGCTAGGATGAAGCAACATTGGCTTTTGTTGGGGCAGGATAACAATTGATCCATCAAGTTTGGGTGCTCAGATGGATCAGTGATCACTTCAGTGTAGGCACTCCCTAAGCCAGTGCCAATCAAAACCCACCCTGACCTTTTTATCCTATGCACCTGTTCTCCATGTGTACCCACAAACACTCCCTAGGTGGTCTGTGCGAGGTTGTGGGAAACTCCCTTTAGATCTCTAGACATTAGGTGCAAAGCAATTGGACAAATAGGGTCTCTACTGGTTATTCCTCACTCTTGCTATTTGATCAGATCACTTATACTCTCTCTCTCTCTCTCTCTCTCTCTCTCTTTTAATTTGGGGAGATCACCCATGGAAGATTATGATAAAACAGAAAAATAACATCTCTTGCACCTGGCTTGTCCTCAACACTCCCACTGCAGGCATCCCGGTTCAAATATTCATCTCTCCTTGTCTAGATTATTATGGCAGCCTCTTAACTATCATCTTCCCTCCCATCTAATCCTGCAATTTATCCTCCATACCTGAGAAATCTTCCTAATGCATTGCTCCAATCACATCATCCTTATATTCAAGAGCCTTCAGTGGGTCTCATTGCCTTTACTGAATCAGGTATAAACTCCTAACTCTAGAATTCAGTGTCCTCCAAAATCTGGCTCTCCCCACTTACCCTATCTCACACATTCTGTGTTCTGTGAGTGATTCTCCATCCCGTGATCTTAATGTCCTCTCATCTATTTTTGATCTCACTGTCCTTAAAGACTTGGTTGAAGGAGAACCTCATTTTGATCTTGGTGATTGATTTATGGTGTTATGAAACTCAACTGGATTAGCCAGTTGAGATATTCTGACTTGAAAGAAACTAGTTTTCCATGTCTTGGATCATCATGACTCCTGATGACATCCCAATACCTATAGGAAGTTTCTGTTTACCATCTCTGCCCACTCTACTTCTTGGAAAGAGAAGCACAGATTTTCTTGTGACTTCATTTTTATTTGCATAAGAGATGTCATCACTGCTTTAGATTAAGATGGAGATCACCTGTAGAGTTTAAGATTTTTTAATAAGTTATTTGGGAAGTGTTTTAGAAGGATGTGGAAGGACAGTGACCCTGAAGGTTTCTTTTCAAATTCCATTTCTTTACAACTTACGTCCACCAAAAAATAACTGAGCAAAAGATAGCAATTTGGACAGCTTTTCTATTATTTAGCAAGTTGGGGGAATTGGGAATGTACTTTTTTTTCCTTTTTTTTTTTGGAGGCAATGAAGTTAAGTGACTTGCCCAGGGTCACACAGCTGGTAAGTGTCAAGTGTTTGAGGCCAGATTTGAACTCAGGTCCTCCTGCCTCCAGGGCCGGTGCTCTATCTACTGCAACATCTAGCTGCCCCAGCAATGTACTTGTTAATCAACAGAATGTATTAGGGATTGATGGGTTAAGTTGCGCAATGTGAGTGAGGCATTTATGCAGGTAAAATTCCAGAATGAGGAAAGGGCCCATCAAAGGAAACTGGCCAAAACCTATTTGTTCCAGGCTTTGGAATCCAGAGGATAGCTGTATGAATATGAAAGGTCCAAGCTCCATGATTCCAAAGTCCAGGAGAGGAAAGATGGACCTCTCTGCCTCAAGTCTCTCCCCACACCAGTAGCCGAAGTGATCCTCTTAAATCACAGGTCTGACCATAACTCCCCTACTCAATAAACTTCAATGCCTCCGTATAACTTCTAGAACTCAGACTCCTTCGTTAGGCATTTAACATTTTTCACCATTTGGCTCCTACTCCCCTTTCCAGGATATTTGCACATTACTCTCCTTCATATGCCCAGATAAAAGAACCCTCTTTTGGTTCCTCATTCATGATATTCCATTTCCAACTCTATTTCTTTGCATAGGCAGGCAGTCTCTTATGCCTGGAACACCCACTTTCTCTTCTCTCTTCCTCTAGTTTCCTTCAAAGCTCAGTTTAAACCTGAGGCATTTCCTGGTCTCCCCAGCTTCCAGGACATCCCTATCCCATTACTCTATACTTATTTTGTATATACACATACCTGTTGTATTCTCTGATGGGATGGAAGCTCCTTCAGGGACTGTTTGATTTTTGTCATTATATCCCCAGCATCCAGCACAGTGCCTGACACAAGGTAGGTACTTAATAAATGCTTGAGGATTGATTGATTCAAAGAGGTAGGAGGTAGAATAAGCCATGAGGCTGGGTGAAAAGTCCCAGGGACTGCCTAACGGCAGTCCTGATGATAACATTTATGAACTTATCATGGTAACAGAGGCTTGTCTAACTCCATGTCTCATACAACCTTGGTCCTCAAGCATGACCCAGATAGGATTACAGAGTCCAGGGGGGTTTTGTTTTTTTTTTTTTTAGCTAGATGAAGCCAGATCACAGACTGTGACTGGTATGGGAGACTTCTGGGAAGATGGAGGCTCAAAAGATCTGTTGGGGATCCCAGATACACGAATGAATGAAAAAGTATTTATTAAGCATTTACTATGAGCAAAGCACTGTGGTAAGCACTGGGTGCACAAATAGAAAAACAAGACACTCCCTGCTCCCAAAGAGTCCATATTGTAATGGGGGGGGCACAGAGAGGACAACATATAAAGAGGATATTCAGCTGGAGGGATGATGGAAGAGCTTTGTGATGGCTAAGATACATTAGCAAAGTGGATGACAATGCATCTTTTTTTGTATTGTTTCCACTGGTAAGTCCACATCTGTTTCTGACATTGAGCCATTTGACAGTGACCTTAGCGTCCAGAACTTTCTTTTCTGAGTTTGGCAGTTACCATTCTGTATCTCATAAGAGCTGTTCTCCCGGGTGATGACTGCAGGGGCCATGCTAGTAGTAGGGCTGGTGGTCTTGGGGGCCTTGCTGTTTCCTTGAGGTTACTGGGCTTACTTGTCCACCAGTGACAATTGATCAGGAGGTGGTAATATCTATGACTAGAGTAAGTTCATGCTGAAAGGTGTGAAACAAAGAGATTAGATTCAATCCTATAGAAGTTTGGAAAGTTGCCTTCTAAGAGGTGAGAAGAGAGAGGGAATGCACCTATTAATGATTGAGACCTGTGGCTTCTAAGAGCAGACAGATGTGTCAGAGACTGCAATTGGTAAGTCATGACACCAAGGATGCCTGCGTTGAACCTCCACCTTGTTCCAATGAAAGGGTGAGGCACTTTTCCATTTTGATGGTATGAATCTTGGAGAAATTATTTTCCTAGATTATTTATGTAGGACTCAAGAAGAGGTGGGATAAGGCAGCTAGTTGGCACCATAGTGGATAGAGTACTGGGTTTGAAGTCATCTTCCTGAGATCAAATCTGGACTCAGACACTTACTAGCTGGGTGACCCTGGGCAAGTCACTTATCTCGTTTGCCTTGGTTCCTCATTTGTAAAATGAGCTGGAGAAGGAAATGAAAAACCACTCTATTATCTTTTCCAGGAGAACCCAAATGGGGTCATGAAGAGTTGGACATGACTGAAAAACGACTGAATAGAACTGTTCTCTTTTAGTTACTTTGCAATTTTGTACCAATTAAATTCATTCTATTTCAGTGTCTATTGATGCCTGATCTGTTAGTAAGGTACAAACTGAATTTAGTTAACCTTAGAAGATCTTAGGGAATCAGGTAGGGGCTCAAGTTAGTTAAGATGAAATATCATTCTAAATTCTTTATCACTGAACCTCTCATTCATGTGAATCCTAAGTTGAGTGCCCTCCTTATCAGAGTGAGATAATCTACATTCAAGGATGGACAACAATTATGGGGTGGAACAAGGGATTGTGAAATTTGACATTGACAGGAGTGGGGAAAGAGTATGATGTAACAAGGTCATCAGTAACATTGAGTCACTTGTTGAAATGTGGTATCTCTTAATGCTGCCTTGGGTATACTAAGCCAAGTGGCAAATAACTCCACTTGAAGATTAAATAGTCACAATTTCTTGTGTCTAAGTTATTCTTGCCCAACCGCTTCATTTTACTGATGAGGAAACTAAGACCCCAAGGGTAAAGTGAGTTGATAAGTCATGTTGGAAAGGCGATCGCACCTATTAGCTCCCTTATATGCCATACGTCAATGACCAATTTGCAAAGAATTAGAGTACACCTAACACTGACCCTATAAGAAACAATTTAATTTCTAATGATAAAAAAAGCACTTTAGTGTCTTCTTATGGCTTAGGATCATTATCACAAACATCAGTTATCAAGATATTATAGGTGTGAGGAAGAGTGGGTTAATAGAGAGCTCTAGATACAGCAATGCCCAGTAACCTAGAATTTCCTATTGCAGTGGGGAAGGGTATGAGATTTACTTTGAAGGAAATATCCCTTTGTAAAAGCTAATTGATGTTAATTAGTTAAAAGGAGGTCCTACTCACTGGCATCTAACAGTGTGAAGAACACGCTGGAATGGAGGCTTGAGCTGATAATATTAGAGACACATCACCACAACCCCTCCATGGTGCTCCTAGAGTGTGACATGTAGCTGGCCTCCTTCTATGACAGTGAGTCCAGAGCAGGTTCCTCACCCCTGTTCCAGAGTATTACAACACTGTACTGAAACCACAGAACTAATTCTCTGTCCTACCTATTTGGGGAGAGCTAAAAATGATTAACATGTTATAGAAAACCTCATTGAGGGGGCAAATATTAGTTCCTGATATTGTATGACTGCTGTTACACAGTGCTTTAATATTTCAGAATATTAGTAATTTTGGTGATTTGTCTGACAGAGATCAGAGGTCCTTCATGCCTTAGTATATAGTTTCACGAATTGCTTAGATCAAAAATATCTATTGCCTGATGGCTGACCTTCTGGTGTTATTTATTTCTGATAGCTAGGCTGATCTTTGAACATCAGACTATGGATTTGTACTTGGAGTCTTTCTAACTTTATACAATCTGTCAGAGCTTGCACAACTCTGATGTAGCTTTTGAGAACTCAGGCTTGTTCTCCAGTCATAATTAAGTATCAGGGGTCTTTAGCGAGGTATTAGTATTCAAGTTAACAATTATAACAATAACAAATAATAATAATTTATTATTAAAAAAGAGAAGCCTTAAGTTCTGAGAGAAAAATTGACTCCTGCTAATATTGTCACCCATTTGATGGCTTTTGAGTTGTTTTTTTTTCCTTTTCAGAAGCAAGATCTGGGAATGACAGAAGTCAGAATACAGAAGCAATTGTCACAAATCTACATCTCATGAGTCATGTCAGTGTCCTGCCTTGTAAATATATAGCATCTTGATTAGATCTATAGCTAGTATGGGAAGGCAGGGCTTTGCCCCAGGGTGCCAACATCTGGGTCTTCTGGGCCTTAAGGTTTTCTGTCAGTCCAGTGCTGCCCAGGCTCCACCTCTTCCCCTAGTCCTCTATTACTATCACTGCTTCTCCCCCTGGGAGTCTACCTTTCCCTCTCACCATGGGGGGTTGATTGAACCTATGCAGGTATAAATTCAGATCAAATCTAATTTAAAGTTGACCCAAGTGCTAAAATTCCTAGTTACAGCTCTGATTTTTGATGGTTTGAAACATAAGCTAAAATTTTAATTAGCATAGGAACCTCTAAGATGCCTTCTAGCTCTCAGTCTGTGATCCTATGATGAGTCAATGAGTGGTTTGAGAAATTTCTCAGCAAGAAAGTATTCATCATGAAAACTTGTTATTAGGTTATCTGATCATCACTCCTTGTAAAACTTTCTGTGGAATGAGGGGTTTCAATAAGAACTTTCAACCAAGGATTCAGATGCATCTTCTCTTGGTACCTCTCCTATGTCTCTGAGAACTCATACTGTGATTGGTGAGAGTCAGGCGTTTCTTTTGTCTTTATTCAAATAGAATGAAGCAAACCACTTTGATCTACCAGCTAAATGTCTGCAGCCACTTGGCTGAGATTCATTTGAAACATACTTTAGCCATAAGAAAATATGCTGGTGTTCAGCCTGCTCCAGGCACCCCACCCTTTCAATGTAAGAGTCTTGTGTTCTGTTTACATATGTTGCATTAAAATCTCTATAAGAGGTACCATGCCAATACTAATGCCATAGTTTCTGTCTAGACCACACAGAAAATTAGAACCACCACTGGCAGCATGCCAACAATAAATGATAAACAAGGAGACAAGGGAAATAGGGCAGTACAAAAAAATATGGTGGAAGAATTTTCTTGGTGTAAAGGGGAATCAGGGGAACCTCTGATTTATAGAAACTAGAGCACCTCCCATGGAGCTGGGAATGTTGCTCGGGAAGGAATCAGAGCATATGTTTGACTCCATGGGGTGGTACTCTAATCCACAAATTAGGGTTTCCCTTAATTGCTGCCCCTTTCACTAGTTTGTTGTTGTTCAGTCATTTTTCAGTTATGCCCAACCCTTAGTGATCCCATCTGAGATTTTCTTGGCAAAGATTTTGGAGTGGTTTCTTTCTTCAGCTGATTTTACAGATGAGGAACTGAAGTAAACAGAGTTAAGTGACTTGCCTAGGGTCACACAGCTAGTAAGTGTTTAAGGTCAGATTTAACTTCAAAAGATGAGTCTTCCTGACTCTAGGCCTGTTGCTCCATCCACTGTACCACCTCAAAGTCCTATTTTCACTGGTTTGGGACTAGGTTAAATAAGTAGAATGGATTTCAGGTCCAAATCTTGGCTCTTGTCTGTCTGCTGGAGTTACCATTTGCTGAAAGGTTCTGAGTCTTGGTTAATCCATCCATCAACAAATATTTATTGTGCCTATTAATTGCAGACTCTTTGGCTAGAGTATGGGAAGAATGCAAAGAAATCTAAGAACCAGCTCCTGCCCTCAAGGAACTTACTGTGTAGCTAGAGAAATGCATCATAGACATTTGAAAAGTTATAAATAATCTAGGCCAAGCTTATAAGAGATTTCTCAGGGCAGTCAAATGTGCTCAGTTGCCAGATGAGTGATCAGACGAGAAGTGCTATAAGATCAGGTGAGACAAAGATTTCTGTGGGCTGGGAAGACTTTCTAAAGTATATGGGAAAACTGGTCTTTGAAGAACAGGTGGGACTTAGATAAGCCAGAGGTGAGTGGCATCACTGGGGGAAAGGCTATTCCAGCCCCAGTGGATACCCTGAGGAAAGGAAAATGGCTGGTATGTCTGGGCTCATGAGTAAACCCATTTGAGACGTATGGAGCACGTATCAAGTCGATGAGCATTTATTAAGCGCTTACTAGTGCCAGGCTCTGTGCTAAGTGCTGGAGTTACAAAGGAAAAGGTGTGGTCCCTGTTCTCATGAATCTCACATTACAATGGACGAGGCAACGTGCAAACAACTATGTACAGCCAACATATATGCAGGATAATTGGAGGTGATCCAAGAGGGAAGACATTAGCATTAAAATGAGTTAGCACTGGCGAATAATGAGGGATAAACCTAAAAAAGTAGGGTGACTGCCAAGGGTCTCAAATGTCAGGCTGAGTTTTAGCCTATAAACACTTGGGAGCCACTGGAATTTTTTTTTTTAATGGGGTAGGTGGTGGGATTCACATGGGAAGAGGTATTCGTTCCTTTGCTTGTAGGATTGGGAGCATTTATCTTGCTAGATTTTCTCTGGAAAATACTTGACTGGTTGTCCCTTCCCTCTCCTACCCTCTTGGTCCACATTAAATAGTCTAGGGTTCAACAACTAGATTTGAGCTTGCATTGAGTTCTCTTTTTACTCCTAATACTGATTTGAAACCAGCTCTCCTACAGTTTCAGCTCTGGTGGAGCTGGGACAGTCAGTGAGAAGGAGAAAGTGTCCAGAAGCAATAAAACTCTGTCACTTTAGGGTGGGGTAGGACATGAAGTTCCATTCTGGAAAACAAGATGTTCTAAGGTTCAGGGATGGAGGGGAAAAATATCTGTAAAGGGATCTACCTCTCTGAGGAAACTGTAAGCAAGGTGGTCACCTTGGGCCAGCTGGGCATGGTGCTCTGACATTTTCTGGTCCCTTTCCAAATTGCTACAAAGAATGAATATAAATATGAAAGATAAATGTAAATATGAAAATGGCCCAACAAATACTTCCTCAAACCTCTTTGGAGAGCTCTCTCCTTCTTCCTTTTGTCTACTTTTTTTCATAGCAGGATTTTCCTGCTGCCCTGCCCAGACTGGAAGGACTCTGGGATTCTTGAGGCTTATTTTTTTTTTTTTGTTGGAATACTACCTCTCATTTTCCTTTCCTTTTAGGGCCATGCCAGCCAGGATGGGTGGGCCTCTTGACTGCAACACTGGATCAGACTCAACCTGTAAACCAACCAAAAGCACACAACACAAAAGTGCCCTCAAATCAACTCCTTAAAGGCAAATAAATCAATAAGCAAGTATTTATTAAGCACCTACTATGTGCCAGGAACTGAACTAGGAGCTGGGAACATGAAAACATAAATTAAGTCATATCTGCCTTTGAAGAACTTATAGCTTATATTCTATTGGGAGCTATATATGTAAGTATAGGCAAAATAAATACATGTATTGAGGTTGACTTGGCCTATAAGGGTCATTCCATTCATGGACCATGCTCAGAGTTGCCATGTCTGGGTCTTGTCAACCACATATGTATTTTTAAAGCATTTTATTCTGGTCAACAAAGAATGGACTTTGCATTTTGAGATGATGTGGCAAACACTGAATGGCTATTTGGTCCTCTCTCACCCCATAATGATGGCAGAGGGGCAGGATGCTATGTCAGTTAAAAGAAGAAAGATTCCTGATTGGTGTGTCTTGCCCCAGAATCATTAGTAGCATCATGTAACTTCAAAATTTCTTGTGATACAGTAACAGCCACATTGTGCGATGACTAACTTTGATACACTTAGCTCTTCTCAGCAATACAAGGATCTAAGACAATTCCAAAAAGACTCATGATGGAAAACGCTTTCCACATCCAGAAAAAGAACTATGGAGTCTGAATGCAGATCGAAGCATACTATTTGCTTTCTCTCTCGCTTGTGGTTTCTTTTTTGTTTGTTTCTTCTTTCTTATGGTTCCTTTCATTGGTTCTAATTCTTCTTTACGCCATGACTAATATGAAAATATGTTTAATGTGAATGTATATGCATAGCCTATATCAGATTATGTGCTGTCTTAGGGAGGGAGGGAGGGGGAGAAAATTTAGAACTCAAAATCTTATGAAAGTGAATGTTGAAAACTAAAAAACAAATTAATTAATTAATTAAAAAAAGATTTCTAGGTCTGGACCTCTCCACCCTAGCATCCTGGTGGCCTTGGACTTAAAGCAGTTGGTATAGGAGGACACAAAATACATGAGCTTGTACCTAATCTTTCTGCTGCCTTTTCTGCTGTCATCTTAGTTCTTTCATGGTCTTACTTGAATGAGTGTCTATTCAGAGTACATGCTCCTAGTCTTAAAGGCAACTTAGAGGTTTGAAAAATCTGGAGATTCTGGATGCCATCAGATTAGAGTTGAATAGTGACAGGAAAGGAGCCCCTAGAAATGATTTCAGTGGTTTTGGAGAGGATGTCACCAACAAGAGTATTGGTTCAAACCTTGACCATTTTACTAGCATATAATGTCCTGAGAGTTGTTTTGACAGTAGAGAGTTAAGGTGAAACATAAGCAGTCCAGCAAACCATCTTATGCTCTGATGGGGTTAAGTATTAGTCTCTTAGTAGGTTGTAAGAGCAATTAATAATTGTTATTGAATCCTGTTATGGGGTTTTTGGGGGAGAGGGTGAATTTGTGAATGTGTGTGATTTTTGAATATCTTATGTTTAGCATTCCTTTTATGTGTAGTAACATGCATGGGGTGACCATCTAAACTGTAGTGCCTCATGTCTCTCACAGAGTAAATGTAGACACCTATTCTCATTCTCTATTCTGACTCACTTCAGCTTACCCTAATACAAGTAGGTTTGGGTTCCCAGAGAAGGACCAAGACCATGTAATTACATTCAAACTCTCTCAGGGTCCTAGAAGTGACTATTGTGGGGAACACATTCCCTGTTACTCATCACTTTAGCTCTTATGATGCTACCAAAATGCTTCTATTTATTAAAAAAAAAACCTACGCACAGTGATGACATTTAAATCTTTAAAATAACCATTTTCCTAGCAGGGAGGCAAAGTATATAACACTATAGATACTCATATAGTAAAGAAAATGTAGGAATAATAAATTATATCATAATCCATACATAAACCTGGGTGCCAGTCTCCCACCAATGCACACAGTATCTTCGGAGAGAGTAGGCATACATTTATAGAAATCTCCTAGGAGAACAGGAGAAAGGAAAACCTATGTGCTTGGAGTAACTCAGAACTCTTGAACTGTGAACTTTATTGTTCTCTTTCTGTCACAAGAATTGTCCATAGAAAATCTCTCTCTACCTCTCTCCCCCTCTCTCTCCCCTTTCTCCCTCTCTCCTTTCTTTTTCTTCTTTTTCTCCTCCTCCTCCTCCTTCTTCTTCTTCTC
>NW_020954588.1:14449484-14512076 GCF_900497805.2 Vombatus ursinus | reverse complement strand
TCTTCTTCTTCTTCTTCTTCTTCTTCTTCTTCTTCTTCTTCTTCTTCACAGAAACTTAAAAGGAAAGTACATTACAGGGGCAGCTAGGTGGTGCAGTGGATAGAGCACCAGCCCTGGAGTCAGGAGGACCTAAGTTCAAATCTGGCCTCAGACACATAACATTCACTAGCTGTGTGACTCTGGGCAAGTCACTTAACCCCAACTGGCCTCACCAAAAAAAAAGTACCTTACAGCAGGAAAAAATTAGCTGTCCCATACCTGATTAGGCACAGAACAGAAAGTGGGTACAGTACTCCATCCCCAGTGGACCTAATAATAGGTCCTTAAGTTTAGATACAAAAGAAATATGTAATAATTGATGTGGGGGGTCACTACCAATGGGGGGAGTCAGAAAAAGTTTATGTAGAAGGTGATGCTTTTGCTGAACTTCAAAGGAACTGAGATTCTAAGAGGTAGAAGTTATTGGTACATGTCCCATTTTAGATAGCCATGGATGCTACAAAGCTCAGGTTCCTAGTCATAGTCTTATTCCAGGAGACAAAGTTTTGGCTCAAGCCAAATGGAGAGATTGCTGTAAGTTATTTCTTTGCTTTGATCTAGGAACAAATAATGCTGTTATCCTGAATTTTTATTACATGCACTCTCTTGATGTTTTGTTTTTCTTAAATAAAATATAAAGGGCAAAATGAACCCTCATTTCCTTCTGAATGTTTATAATTTATGAGACAGAGACTACAAAAGTAGGAAATAGTTCCTTTCAATTTATCATCCCTGAATAGAATAGTAAGCAAAGAGGATACTGTGCTTAATATAAAACATATTTCAAAAAGATCAGCATAGTGTACCTCACCTGATGTCTTAGACATTTCCCAGAAAAATTGGTTGTAAAATTAATATTTGTCAAATAAATTGTTCCATGTTTTCTCCCATTAGAAGCTTAGAGATGTGTTTCTATGGGGAATTAGAGCAGCTGGGTTGAGAGAATTTTATCTCTAGTTAATATTTCTCCCACTTACTAAAATATCCTTTAGTCCTTTTTTGGTTCCAAATGGAGGGATGAGGTCTAGGGTACCCATCTTAATCTCAGGTACTATCTTCCTTGGGTTTGAAAGATTGGTAGACACTGAGCATTCTAGCCTTCCTTTTATAGTGAATGTTTCCTAATGTCTGATAGGTAGTGAGAAGATACCCAGTGTAGGCTGATTTAGGGGACAGGGATGCCCATGTCAACCTCAGGGAAGTGTCCTGAAATAAAGCCTGGTGGTGGAGGTAAAAGATCAGGTGGGGGGAAATGATAAACACTAAATCCCATTCCTCACCCTCCCCACTCCCCCACTCCTCCATGTGGTATAGTGAGAAAAGTCTGAATTTTTACTCAGAAGACCAGATCGGTGGAAATTGAAACTCTACCATTTACATTACCATCTATATGACCTAGGGCAAGTGATTATCCATCTTAGGGCCCCTGTTTTCTCATCAATTAAATGAGGATGTTGAACTAGTTGCCTTCTATGGTCCCTTCCAGTTCTAAATCTCTGAACGTATTTCTTTTTCCCATATTTTAAGGCCCGGTTCAAATATTGTGTCTATCCCATTTTGGGCCAAGGGACGTGTAAAGAAATTGACCCAAAATGTATTTAAGCAAGACATTTATTTCTTAAAGCTGTAAGAAAAGAAGGGCAGCTAGGTGGCCCCATGGTGCATAGAGTACTGGCTCTGGAGTAAGGAAGAATCATCTTTCTGAGTTCAAATCTGATCTCAGACACTTACTAGCTGTGAGACCCTGGGCAAGTCACTTAAGCCTGTTGGCCTCAGTTTCCTCCTCTGTCAAATGAACTGGGGAAGGAAATGGCATCCTTGCCAAGAAAACGCCAAATGGGGTCAGGAAGAGTTGGACGCAAGTGAAAAACAACAACGAATAAGGAAAGAGATAGACAAAAAGACATAGAGCCTTGGTGCCCCAAATAAGCTCCTTCCCAAATGAGAGCAAGCCTGAAGTTTTCACAATCTTTTGAGAAGATTAAAAAAAAAGACCAATTGAGGGTGGTACGATGTTAGGAAAAAAATGGAGTATAAACAAAGTTGTGATATTAATGAAGATATATAAAAAGTATAGTCTCTGAAGCTCAGTGACCTTCAGAATGTTCCAGGAATATCCTGAAAAAGAGGTAAAATATTAACTTATAATGATTTTAGTCAAATTAGATAGGCTACTCCTTTGTTTTACTTGAATGTAGCGAGGTTTCCCATGGGAAAGTCTCCTATTTCTAAGCCAGTTCATTCTCACAATAAAAAAAACAACTGCAAAATGAAAAGATATAATATACAGATCAACAACAGCTTGGACATTATTTTGTCTTGATCCTTTGTTGAATCTCTGGTCTCAGATACTTATGATCTGTGGGTGCTTTCTCCAACAGGGTAGATTAAAACCCGCCCAAACTTTTATATCCCTGTGCAATGCTTGTCCCTGTCTACCTGTACACCAGGCCCACCCAATATTCTAAGTATCTCTCTCTCTTGATCTCAACATTGATTGGATACCAATAGAACATCCAAGCTGCCTACCAGCTATCCTTATCTCTCTTACATGACCGGCTCACATCTTTTGGTTTCATTTACAAGTATGTTATGATTGCTATGATTCAGTTTCTCCAGAAATATGTAAACCCACTAGTCATTGGACAAGAATCGTACATTTAGAACACCACCAGTTAAGTTAATCTTTTTATAGCCAGTCAAAAAAAACTGTGTGATTCTTAGTTCTCTTACCACACGCAACCCTCACCCTCCTGGCCTTTCTGTCACCATCATTGGGGAATTAGGAGGATTCACAGGACTGAAGGCCATTTTGTATTTTCCTTTGTTTCATTGATCACCATAGCTAAAGAATTTGTCACCAGGGGCCAGCCTGCTGATGAAAAGCCCCTTCCTGCCAGTTAGACTGGTCCTCAAAAAGCAAATGGTTGGCTGCTGGGATTGAACTGAAGTCTTTCTAGAAATGATAGAGCCTGCTTAAATTTGTGGCCCACTGGCATTTCTTTAGAGAACATAGGGCCACTCCTCCAATGTTTTCCAGTAAGAGATCAGGGAGCATGATCTTTTTATGTAAGGATCATATTATACAGAGACAATTTTGCATCATGTCTGGAAACTGGGCTCGGAGTCATAAAGATTTGGGTTCAGATGCTGCCTCTGATGCTTACTAGCTGTGTGGCCCTTCATGAATCACGGGGCCAGAATGTCATAGATTTAGAGCTGGAAGGAACCTTAAAGGTCAGTGATAGTCCAACTCCTTCTTTTTTTAGTTGAGGAAACTGATCTGGAAGTTTAAGTGACATGCCCGAGGCTTCCTAGTAGAAAGTGCCAGAGACGGGATTTGAATCTGGATTTTCTGTCTCTACATCCATATCCATTGTAGTTTCCTCTCTGTCATAATGACTAAGTCACTTAACTTCTATGAACCTCAGAGAACTCTGATGACATCTTCTAAGTCATAGGTTGCAAGCAACATCTAGGAAGGACTTCTCACACCTCATTCTTTTATCGAGATCAGAGATCACCTTAGTACAGGGAACACCCAGAGAAAATTCCCTCTAGGAAGACAGATTGACCCCGTTTTACAACTCATAGTTTTAGAGAGTTGTCTAGGGGTATTGAGAGATAAAGTCGTCCGGCCAGGGTCACATGGCTAGATTGAAATCAGGGATTCCTGTCTTGGATGGCAGCTCTCTGTTCACAATGAAATGCTACCTCTCCTATATGCTTAAAAGCAATATAATTGCAGCTTCCATAGCCTCTCCCACAGAAATTGTAACTGCTATTGCTGTATCTTTAAGAGTTAGAAATGTAATTAAATCAAACTAAATATAATTAAATTTAGAAATGTAAGTAAACTGAAAGGTTGGCTTTTAGAAGCAACTAATAAAATTGATAAACTTTTAGCCAATATGATTAAAAATAAAAGACATAAAATGAAGTCAACAAAATAGCAAGTAAACTAGGGGAAATCACAACAGAATGAAAATAAAGGGAATTATCAGAATCTACTCTGCACGATTGTATGTTAACAAACCTGAATTTGAATATCCTAATATAGAAGATATCCAAGCTAAAAGAAGGTCAAACAGAGATCTTAAATAACCCAGTCTCAGAAAAAGAAAAAGAACTAGCTATAATGGAGCAACCAAATTAAAGAAAAAACAAATAAGCAAATAGAAAAATCTCTGGCACTCATGGATACTCAAAAGAATTTGATCAAGTTTTAAAAGAGCAACTAGTAGCAATACTACACAAATTATTCTCAAAAATTGAGAAAGAAAGCATAACACCCCTTTCATTGTACGAGACAATATGGTCTTAATGCCTCAACCAGGAAAGGATAGAGCACAGAATCAGAATAGACTTACAGCATTAATGATTAAATTTAAACTAAAATCCTGTTAGACTATAGCAGTTTATCCAAGAAATCATTCATTAAGACCAAGTTGGATTTGTATTAGGAAGGCAAGGATGGTTCAATATTAAGAAAACAATCAATATAATTAATCAATATTAAAAAAAGAAAACACTCCAGAACACAATAGATGGAGAAAAAGTCTTTGACAAAGACAAACACTTATTTTGCTAAAAACTCTGTAAGGAGGTCACTGATAAGAAGAAAGTTTCACTATGCACCAAAATATTTATTACAGTACTGCTTGTGATAGCAAAGAATTGGAAATAAAGTAGACGCCCATCAACTGAGGAACGGCTAAGCAAATGGCTGTAAATGAATGTAATGGAATATTACTGGGCTGTAAGAAATGACAAGTATGATGAATACAGAGAAGCAAAGAAAGAGCTACATGAATTGATGTAGAGTAAAAAAAGTAGAGCCAAGAGAACAATTACATAATGACTATAACAATATGAATGGAAAGAACAACCATAAAAATGTGAATGTTGCAGAATTATAAGGATAAGTATGGCTTGAAAGAAGAGATATGAGAAGACACCTTGATTCCACCTCTTTGCAGAGGTAGGAGGTCCACAAGTGTTGCACATTGCACAGATTTTCAGAGGTTTTTTTTTGATGTATTGATCAGTTATGCTGATTTTATCCTCTTCCTTTTCTTTCTCTTTTGTCTTCAGAAAATACTCTTTGTTATATGGGATGGCTTTCTGGGATGGGGAGGGATGGGATGCCAGGGGAAATTACGGTAATGTTAAAACTTATTTTTTAAAAAAGAATGGAATCTTGAACATTAAGAGTTTTAACTGCCTTTTTGTGAGGATTCTATGAGTAGACTTAAGAGTTGAACAATCATTGTATAGAAACTATTAACTATGAGAACTGAAGAGAGGACGTAGAAATAGAAGAGTTATTTACTAAGAGAATTGAATTTAACACTTATCTTTTAAATAAATTTGAAAAAAAATTCTTGCAAAGAGACTTTAGTACTCTGAGAGAACTGAAGGATGGGATTTGTTTCTGGAATTGAGAATTTAGCATTTGTAATGATGGTTTTTCTAAAGCTCACACATTGTAAATTAAGTATTTATGTCTTTGTTTTATTATTGGTTACACTGTTAACAGAGTATAACCAGAAACATTGGTGTGTAATTTAAATCTAGGAGATTAGAAAGGATGATTTACAGAGAAAAATGAACAAATTCTTATGGGAAAAAGATAGTTTATTAAAGAGATAGTAATAAATTACATTTATTATCACGGGCAGGTAGCTTGTACAGTGGTAGAGTGCCATTTGGGGAGTTAGTAAGACCTGACTTCAAATCTGACCCCAGTCAATTATTAGGTGTGTAATCCTGGGCAAGTCACTTAATCTCTGTTTGCCTCAGTTTCCTTATCTGTAAAATGGGTGATAATGATAGCATCTACCTCCCAGGGTTGTTATGAGGATCAAATGAGATAATAATTGTAAAGTACTTAGCATAGTACCTGGCACATAGTAAAGGCTGTATAAATGTTAGTAATTAGCTATTATTACACTTAATCAACTAGGTGGGGCTTAGAACTAATTTATTAATTAATAAGACAGATGTTAGAACTTAATGAGGATGTTTTAGAACATACCTTTTGATTATTTTGGAAGCTAAGATGAGAATGAATAAGGAAAATTAGCTAGTAGCAAATAAAAAGGAAAGGTGATCAATTCACCAAGGCAGCACTTTTTGTGGTAGGCAAGAACTAGAATCAAAGTAAGGTTCCCATTAGGAATTAAGGCTTAGAGAATGAACAACAAATTGTAATACAGAAATGTAAAAGATTACTATGTTGCAAGAAATTCTGAGTATGAAGAATTCAGAGAAATGTGAGAAGACCTTTTATGAACTGATGCAGGATGAAGTAAGCAGAAGCAGAAATCAATCAATCATTAAACATTCACTAAGACAATAACTACAAAAATAGAAATGAGAAGAAAAAAATAGTGAAAGTGAATGTTGCGTGATCAAGCATGACTCTAAAGAAAAATTGAGAAAATAAACGTATCCCCTTCCTTTGGGGGAATATGGATATGGAGTCTTGTAGACACTGTCAGTCGTGGTTGATATTTTGATGAACTCCTTTTTTTTTTCTTTCTGTTTGGATCTTTGACAACAAAGAGGGATACCTTGCTGGGTAAGGGAATATGGTATAAAGGCAAAAGTCATCAGTAATTTTAAAATTTTATAAAATAAAGTGTTTTTAAGTGCACTTATTATTTAGCTTCATTTTATTAGCCAACTGTCTTCAAAAGTAATGTTCAAAACACTTTGGGTTATATTGCATTTTTTTCATCTACTCACATTGAACAAAAGAATGCTTTATGGCAGAAAAGTCTGATGTATGCATTTGGTCAAAGGAGAAATGTCTTCTGCTTCTGAGAAGAAATAACTTTGGCAATTGTGTGTTCATCGGGGTGGCTCTGTAGTAATGGGGCCGCTTCCAAAAGCCTCATGACTCATTGTCACCTGGGAAGCATCTATGGAGCCCACCAAGGAAGCATCTTCCTTTGCAACAGTCAAAAAGATCACCTCATCCTTGGAATTGTCAGATGAGACAGGAGTTTCATTAATCAATTGATTCACAGGGGAGAGTAGTGAGCCCACTTTAAGCTGGCAAATTTTTAAGGTATAGAATCTTTTTTAAAAAATGTAATTTCTTACTTCAAGTTCATACTTCAAGGATCTGTTGTCTTCTTGGAGTGAGTTTTCCTTCCACTATATACCTTAGTAATCATAATAATTAGGCAGCTAGGTGCCATAGTGGATAGAGTGCCAAGTCTGGAGTCAGGAAGACTCATCTTTGTGAGTTCAAATCTTACCTCAGACATTTACTAGCTGTGTGACCCTGGGCAAGTCACTTAACCCTGTTTGCCTCAGTTCCTCATCTGTAAAGTGAGCTGGAAAAGGAAATGGCAAACCACTCCAGTATCTCTACCAAGAAAAACCTAAATGGGGTCATGGAGAGTCAGACGTGACTGAAAATGCCTTAACAATAATGATAATAATAATAGCTAGCATTTATAGAATGCTTTAAGGTTTGCAAAAATGTCATTACAATTGATCCTCGCAATAGCCATAGGAGTTAGGTGCTATGTTTATCCCTATTTTGCAGAAGGCAACAGAGGCATAAAGAGGTTAAGTGACTTTCCCAGGTTTGCACATCTAGTGAGTGAGGATGGATTTGAACCCAACTCCATTGTTCTACCCACTGTACCTCCTAGTGAGTGGTCTCTGGGAATCACGGAGAAAAGATCATCATCACACAGGCACTCTCCTGATGAGTAGATTTTCTGAACCTCGCTGACCTGATTCTCAGAGGATGGGTACCATGTCTAATGTTGGTCTTGTAATCAAACTTGTTAGGTCCTTCCTGACTGGTGAGTACCTCCCATGGGCCACTATATCTAGGTCACCTCTAACCAAATTTCACTCTTCTCCCTAACTATTTTCTCACTACCATCCTAGCCATCACATGTGACCTCTCCCTTCTCATCCTCAGCTTTATAGCTCTGGAACCATAATTAAATCAATATTGTCATTGCTACTGGAAAGGGGCACATCACTCTTCTCCCTTACTGTTCCCCTCAACTCCCTGCAATTTCCCAAACTAAAACACCCTTCCCTGGCCACCCTTCCCCTAGATTTATTGTGTCTACTATTAGAATATAAACTCCTTGTGGGCAGAGACTGTCTTCACTCTTGTAGTTGTATCTCCAGTGCTTAACACTGTGATCATTGTCAAACTCAGGAAACTACACATTTTTCCTTGTGCATTTGAAGATCCACACTGGCCTTTGTTTCATGGGATAACTTCTGTAGGAAAGTCATCCTAAGAGTCAGTATGGTGTGGGCGCCAGAGACTGTTCTTTCTGAAACCAGTGGACAGGGGTTCAAGTCCAGATTCTGGCACTTACTAATAATTTTCTTTTTTCTGGGCTTCAGCTTTCTTACCTGTAAAATAAGGGTATTGGACTAGGTAATCACTTTTGTGGTCCATGACCAGGACTTGAAGAAGCTTGACAGAAGAATTAAATGAAATAGCAAATGCTGAAAGAAATAGGTTCTTTTATTTGGAATGTATAAGGTTATGGTTTAACTGGAGATACCCAAGGAAATATGGAGTGGAAGGCAGGGTCAACAAAGGAATAGTATCGGGCTGTCATCCTCCTCTCTCAAATTATGAAAGTACTTGGTATCTCCAAACTAGGGCAGAAAGACACCCCTAACACTGCTTCCTCAACCTCTCCCCTACTCCCTTTATAGACACACACTGGGGCTGACAACTCCAAAGTGGGACTGGGGAGGGCAAAGATGGTTACAACGAGGGATGTCAGCTTGGCATATAGTCAGTTCCTAATAATTATTTTTTTTCATTCATCCATTCATTGCAGGTCTTTTTCTTGGCTAGGATGGCTTTCCCAAACCCAAGTCACTCCTACATCATGATGGGACGTTAGAGGAGGACATGGAGAATTTGGGAAGTTTCCTAGTTCACAAACTAAGAAAAAAAAATCTTGCCCACTGTGTGATCTCCAGTTGCCATTCAAGTTCTCTAAAGTTGTATTGCTCATCTATGATAATGGTGTCAGCAGAGCTGACTCTCAGACTAGATGGAGATTATTAGTGATACCTTTGTGCTTTGTCCCTAAAATTCCCTTTGGAATCATAGGTGATCATTACATTGACCAGAGCTCTTATAGCTACCAAAGTTATTTTTTTTAATAATATTGATATTATAGTGTAAATTGTTCTCCAAGTTCTGTTTACTTCTCTCTACCTTAGCTCATACAAGTCTTTCTCTGTCCCTTTGAAATAATCTATTTCCTAATTTTTTATAGCACAATAGTATTCTAATATGCTCATATCTCATAATTTGTTAAGCCATTCCCCAGTTGATATTAACAGTTTTGTTGCTAGTTCTAACGAAAGAACTGCTATGAATATTTCTTGTAACTATAGGACTTATTTCTTTGTTCTCTTCTGGGAACAGGTCGGAGGGCATGTATTATCTAGTAACTTTTGGTGTATAATTCTAAATTTCTTTCCACGACGGTTGTATCCATTCCCAGGTCCACAAGTAGTGCACCAATGTGCTGTTTTCCCACATTCATGCCAACGTTAGTCATTTTCTTTTCTTTTTTGGGGGTCATCTTTGTCAATCTAATGAATGTAAGGTAGAACTTTAGAATTCCTTTAATTTGTATTTCTCTAATTATTAGTTATTTGGAGTATTAGTTCATCCAATTCTAGAGAGTCTGAGTTTGTCTTGAGAATAGAAAGGAAAAGGAGTTATGGAGATTGTAGTAGTCTAATGCCAAGACAACCATGAAGCAAAAAGAAAGACCCCTTTATTCACAGAGTTTGGGAGCTGAGGGTGACTCCAGCCGCCATCTAGTCCAAGCCATAAACAAAAGGAATCTTTCATATACTCAACAACTGGGCGTCTAGCCTATGTGTCAAGACCTCTAAGGAGGGGAACCCACCACCTCTTGAGGCAGCCCTGTGCACTTACAGTCACCTCAAATCATTAGAAAATTTTCATGACGTCAATCTTCAATTGACCTCTTTGTGCCTTGGGGTTTGCTTTCCAGGGTCAAACAAAACAAATCAATTTCCTCCCCTCCATGATGGCCCTCCACAAATATTTGAACACTGCTATTATAGGCATGAGTTCCTCATTTTACACCCTGGGCCACAAAACTACTTAGACTGATTTTTTTTCTGCTAAATTCAGTGGTTGTTTTCGTATCAGATAGCCCCACCTACAGAAAAAAAGACAAGAACTAGTAGTTAATACCTACCCTATTATTCTTTTGTAAGCCCTGCAGCTGGCAAGTCAGTGGGTACTTGGTGCCCATTCATCTCAAACTGTCAACTGGTGGTTTTCTCTCTTCTCTTTTATGAGTCTGCTTTCTGGAATTTCACCAAGAAACAAAGAGAACAGATACAGTGGATAATTCAGGAAATCTCGCATTGGACCTACTGGCCTCTGAGAAGACATATATAAACATAGGAATAAGGTATAGTGATCATCACAATTCACACCTATGTAATACTTTAAGGTCTATGAGTCCACACAGCTGCTAAATTAATATTCCTAAAACACAGCTTTGAACATGTTTCGTTGTCAAGAACCTCAAGTGACTCCCTCTTGCCTTGGGATTAACGTATAAATTGTTATAGCTGACATTTAAAGCCCTTCACAATCCAGCTCTAGCCTCTCCTTTCAGATCTTTTTTTTTTTCATGTGACCACCCTTAATCCACACTGTTCCACTCAAACTGGTCTATTTGCTTTTCCTGATGAAGAACATTTCATCTCTTACCTCTGGGCCTTTGCCCAGGCTGTGAGCCATGCTAGGAATGCTCTCACTTTTCATCTCTGTCTCACAGAATCCCTAAATTCCTTCAAAGTACAGACCAGGCACTACCTTCCCCAGTAGACTTTTCCTGATCTCCCCAACTGTTAGTGATCTGAACCTTCTGAAATTCCTTTGTACTGACTATATCTATATCTACACATATATATGTGTGCGTATGCGTGTGTATATGTGTATGTATGTATATACATGTGTGTATGTGTGTGTATGTGTATACACACACATGTGCACACATATCTGGGTACACATTGTTAATCACTCCCTCCCCAAATATGGAAGTTTCTTGAGGCAAGCTTATTTCAGTTTTGGCTTTATGTTCTCAAAGTCTGACACACAGCCTGGCACATCAATCAACCAATCAATCAATAAACATTTGTTAAGCACCTTCTATGTGCCATGCACTGTGTTAAGTACTGCATTTACAAAAGACAGTCCCTGCTCTCAAGGAGCTTATAATCAAATGGGGGAGACAGTATACAAATATATGTATAAGCCTGGGGCATAGTAGGTGCTCAATAAAGCACCAAAAAATAAATTGTAGAATTGAATTTAAAATACTTTTGTTACTATAACCTTGTGAATTTACCATATTATTTTTACTTTAAGATGATGAATCTGAGGCTTAGAGTCATTACATGACATGTTCGGGGTTAAATAGCTAACAAAGGTCACATCTGGGATTGGAACTCACGTCTCCCTGCTGCCAAAGCTATTGTTGTTCCACTCTGTCAAGCTGCCTTCCCTCCAAAACACAACTTTCCTGCTTCCTTCATAACATACCTGTGAAACTGTGATATGTTTTAGCCAGTGATTGCCTGCTATGAGATAGGAGACTAATTTGAATGATAACTTTGGATGGAAAGGAAAGTGGAAAGAGGGCTCCCCTGGGAAAACAGGCAAACCTGAGTTCAGGTCCTGTTCTAATAACACACTGAGAGTGTGAAGAGGGAAGTCATATTTTCTCAGCACCCTGGGGAAGCTCTTTAATATTTTAAGTTACAGAAAATTTGCTGATCTGAAGAAAAACTTTGGACAGGCAGAAATTTCTCATCGTCACAGTCCATTTGTACCTGTAAGGAATCAGTGCCCATGGGGCAGCTAGGTGGCATGATGGATAGAGCTGTGGCCTTGCAGTCAGGAGGACCTGAGTTCAAATCTGACCTCAGACACTTGACACTAGCTGTGCGACCCTGGGCAAGTCACTCAACCCCGATTGCCTCACCAAAAAGCAAGGAAAAAAAAGAAATCAGCGCCCACATGGTAATGAACTTGTCTCTCAGATTCTCTTCTCTTAATCAATCAACATTTATGAAGCACCTACTATATACCGGGCACTGTGCTAAGTGCCATCTTTAAATGAATTTGGTTGATCAAGTATAGGGCAACTATTTATTTCCTTTGTACAAAATAAATGATTAACAAACCCAAGACCCACAAGTAAGCATTGCTAGAAGGAAGGTTAACAAGCAGCGGCAGTTTTTACTGTTACAGTCTCCCATGAGGTTGATACCTAAAACAATAAGACATTATGTGGTTGGCACAACTGCTTAATAGGCATTTTACATTTCACCTTGACTCTGCCCTGCCCCCCTCAAAGTCCAGGTTTTCTGTCAGACTAGGCCAAGATTCAAGTTCATCCTCCTGTAGGTAATCATCTTCCTCTCAGGAATCTTTGAAGTGGATATGGGGAATTCCTTCTGTAGCACAGCCCGCACCAACTGAGGAATCCAAGAACATCAACATTTTCAATTCATAAGGTTGCTTCCAAAACTGGACACAGCCATCTGTGGTTTTCTGTCTGATCACCTATGCTTATGGAAGGAAGCCCCAAGCAGAAAAATGAGACCCAGGCTCAGCTTGCCTAACCAAATCTCTGCTCTGGATGCCACGTGAGAGCAGTTGCTGTTCTGCCGGGGTAGAGAAGGCTAACACATCTACAACCTCTCATGAAAGTCCCATGGTTACATAATGCCACCTGAGGACTCAAAAAGAGACATAGAACTAGGAACTGACTCTTTCTCTCTCTCTTTCTTTCTTTTTTTTTTGACTATTGCAGCATCCTGCCATCTTGCCGCTATCATAAGGCAGGGGAAGGATCAAGAGACCAATGAGTGTTTGCTTCATTGTACCAAAGTGCCAAGTCCTTTAAAGTGAGCTATATCTGAAACTACCTGGGGAAGTCAAGCACAGGCTTTATGAGATGGCCCCTGCAGGCCAATCCCTATGTATGCTCGATGGGGTTCAACTCTCATTACACTTATTTAGCAGGCTGATGTGGTACACAGATATGTTATCAGTCCCTGTTTTTAATCACATCTTGTGTATTCACTATTAATTTGTTCATCTACTCATTTGCTACTGTCATAAACTTTTCCTTTTTTCTGCCTTTACCTGACCATTCAATGGTTTCTGTTGAGAGTGCTTAACATATCTCTAGAGACAAGGACACAAATAACCTTGTATACTCAGTTAGCGTTTCCCCTGTAAAGATAATCTCTTTACATTCTGGAAATTTAGATTACAGAAGTAGTGAATTGGAAAGAGTTTGGATTTATCATCTAAAAACCTGGATTTAAATCCTGACTCTGTTCCTTGCTTCCTGTATGACCCTGGGCAAGTCACTTTTTATGACTCTTGGCCCCAATTTCCTCATCTGTAAAATGAAAAGATTGGACCAGAAGGCTTCTAGGTTATCATGGCTTACTTGGTTTAGAGTCAGATGACCTGGGTTTGAATTCTGGCTCTGCCACTTACTACCTAAGTTCCCTTGGGCAAATTACTTAACCTCTCTGTGCCTCAGTTTCTTCATCAATAAATTGAGGAGATTGTACTAGACTTCTAGGGTTTCTTTCAGTACTCAATCTATGATTCAACTGATCTTATCTTTCCCAGTTTTAAATTTATAATCCTACACTAACCTAGCCTATATTCTATTGAGATATTCTTGAGTAAATTAGACTAGGCATAACCCATTGTCAAAAGGGGTGACCCACCTTCTAGCTCCACGGTGTTGGGCGTGGGGGAAGTGTTAAATGAATGCCTGTGTTATCATAACCAGAAATTCTAAGACTTTGGCATTGGATTGAGAGGAGTAGTCCATAAATCTAGTGAGAAACATTCTTTCCAAATTCTTCACTTACCTGAAATTTATATGTACAACTGAAAGTGAATTCATTTACCCAATTTTTGTTGTTGTTGTTGTTAATTCTAGACCTCAGTACTCTTTTTTTTCCTGCTCAGGAAAACTTAAAAATGCAGTTTGTTGAATACATCCCTGTGATTCCTTAGCTAATGAAAGTCAGATTCTCAAAGAAGGGCCCTTTCCTATAGTTTAAAGCATTTGTAGCTAATCCATTTGCTAAGGTTAGAGAAAAACCTGCAACTAGTAATTCAGGTGCACAGCCAGCACGAAAGAGAATCTCATAGTTGTTTCTATGCTTTTTTGTTTGTTTTGCTTTTTGGCTAGGCAATGGGGTTAAGTAACTTGCCCAGGGTGACAAAGATAGCAAGTGTCAAGTGTTTGGTCTGAGGCCAGATTTGAATTCAGGTCCTCCTGAATCCAGGGCCGGTGCTCGATCCCACTGCACCACCTAGCTGCCCCCGTTTCTATGCTTTTGAACAAGTATAAGTTCTGCCAATACTTTTAAAATTTTCTTTGCCCTGGGCAAAGCCCCTGTCACCCAGTCCTCATTATGGCTCTGGTCAGAGGTTTGTCTAATATCTGAATTATTGTGTGGTTAATTTGTAGACTACTATTTCACAAAAATCCTGACTGTGATTAAGGGAAGGTTAATGGAATAACAATTTTTCTATCTGGCTTTCACTTATTTCTGTAAACACTGTTATCTATTTCCTTTATTAACGACCTTTCATTTCTATGCCTTGTGGCCAGCATGATCCTTTACATAATGGAACATTATGCTGCATGACCAAAGGTGGCCTTCATACAAATTCTTTGGCTTAGTTTGCACTCTAGTGGTACTCACCACCTTGCTGGTACTATACTTGAAAGCAAGGTAGGAGTTGAAAACATTTCTTCTCAGTTCTAGCCCTCTTCTTCCATGATTATAAGTCAAAATAAGAGTCCATTCTGATGTTTACTATTGCCACTTAAGTATGGGGGGGTGTTGAATGCTACCATTGCTTTAATTAGAAGGGGCATAATTTGGGTGGTGCAGTGGACAGATCACTGGGCTGGAGTCAGGAAGATTCATCTTTCTGAGTTCAAATCTGGCCTCAGGCACTTACTCACTGTGTTACCTTGAGCAAGTCACTGAGGGTGGTTGGCCTCATTTTCTCATCTGTAAAATGAGCTAGAGAAGGAAATGGCAAACCACTCCAGTATCTTTGCCGAGAACACCCCAAATGGGGTCACCAAGAGTCGACTGAAGTGACAGAATAATGATAATTTGGGTGGGACAACCTGAGCCTTGCTGAATTTAGAGAGTTCTTACAATAATTTCAGGACTTTAGCTGTGTAGAAACAATAGAGTTTAGCAACTAGATTAATTGGTTAAAATAGGAATAATAAAAAAAGAATAATTAGCTAAAATAGAAGCTACCATCTAGAGGTCTGGGTAAGCCCCTCTCCCTTTTTCCTCCTTTCCCTCCCTACATGGTGGCATCCCCAGCATCATCCTTGGCCCTCAGTCTCAAGGTCTTAAGGCTCTCCACCACAAGGATTGTGTCCTAGCCTCTCTGTAGCTGAGGCCATGCTTCATGCCCCAAACAGTCCTCATGCTACTTGTTCTACCTCACCAATTCCAGGCAGGAGCTGCCACAGGAGTGGGGGAGGGGGAAATCTGGCCCCCGTCTCCTTCTCCTATAGACCCACAGAGTATTGTCAACCTCTAGCAATAGCCAGTGACACCCAGCAGACCCAGCCAAGATGTGGGTGCCCCAGAGCACAGCATGTTTTCTCATCCTGGAGTATCCCTCTGACTCTGCAATCTTTTTCAATTGGCAAGTTTCTCTCAGAACCTCCATTTTGAGGAAGGGCCCTAGACCAGCCATCCTTCATTCCTCTCTCAGTTCTACTTCTGACTCTTCAGACTTTGCCACTAGGCTCAGCCACAGGTACCTTCTCTGCCTCCCATCTCCTTTGCTTCTACTTTTCAGCTCCTGTTTATTTGTTGTCTTCTCTCATTAGAATGTAAGCTCTGTGAGGGCAGGAACTCTACTTTTTCTTTCTTGTATTTGTATCCCCAGAGCTTAGAACAGCATCTTGCACATATTGAGCACTTACTAAATTCTTGTTGATGGTTGACCAACTGAGTAGTTAAGGTTCTGGAAATTAAATGGTTAAGAACCAAGATTGTGTCAAACTCAGAGAAATGAGGGCCCCTCAATTGCGCATAAGGATACCTTCTGGCTATAAATATTTACTTAGAAATCTACACATTAATATTATATGTTTTGTTGTATCTTTATTTATTTTGTTAAATAATTCCCAATTATGTTTTGATATCATTTGGCCACATTTGGGAGTGTTGTGGTCTGCATGTCACCCATATGCCACATGCATAATACCTCTGGTCTACAAATTCATATTAGGGCATTTCTATACCTCCATAACTGGACCCTGGGTATAGTGGACACCTCTAGTGTAACTTTTCAACAAGATAGTATTAGTCTGTAGCTTACGTTTCTGGGCCTATGAAAATTGGTTGCACTATTGCAGATAGCTATAGAAGAACACACTTCAGTAGACCAGCAATAGAGATTTTAAAAACAAAAACCAAAAACCCCCTCTATTTTAGTGGCTGTGTGTAGCCTTAGTATCTGCACAATGGGGACTAGTTACCACCAACAAAAACCCTTGAAAAGCCCTCACAAACAGAACAGTTTCACAATATATTTTTCTACAAGTACCAGTGAGTGTTAGTTGGTCTGTGTTTGTTTTAGATAACAGTGTTGACTAAAAATTGTTGGCAGCTTAATGTTTGGATTCAGCCTTTTGCTTTGTTGTGTGATCGAAACAAGTGAGTTAGCATTATCCAGTCGTAAAGGAATGACAGGTTTTAAATATTTTATACTTACTCCTACATCATCACTGTTCATCAATCAGGCTTTAAAAAATTCATTTCAACTTGATGGTATCCCTTTGAAAAATAAAATAAAGCATTTTGGAAGGGATGTTTTCACTTGAAATTCAAAATACTGGTTTTGGTATTTCAGAGTTTTGGGGTCTTTTCCCCTCCTTCCTCCCTTTCTTCTTTTCTTTCTCCCTCCCTTCCTCCCTCCCATCCTTCCTTCCTTCCTCCCTCCCTTCCTTCTTCCTTTCTTCCTTCCTTTCTTCCCTCCCTCCCTCCCTCCTTTCCCTTCCCTTCCCTTCCTTCCTTCCTTCCTTCTTCCTTCCTTCCTTCTTCCTTCCTTCCTCCCTTCCTTCCTTCCCTCCCTCCCTCCTTCCCTTCCCTTCCTTTCCTTCCTTCCTTCCTTCCTTCTTTCCTTCCTTCCTTCCTTCCTTCCTTCCTTCCTTCCTTTCCTTCCTTCCTTCCTTCCTTCTTTCCTTCCTTCCTTCCTTCCTTCCTTCCTTCCTTCCTTCCTTCCTTCCTTCCTTCCTTCCTTCCTTCCTTCCTTCCTTCCTTCCTTCCTCCCTTCCTTCCTCCGTTCCTCCCTTCCTTACTCCGTTTCTTCCTCCCTCCAACACTACTGACTAATAAAATGATGAAAAAGTCTGAAAACCTGTGTAATATGTAACACCTGTGGACTTCCCACCTCCATGAAGGGGTGGTTTGAGAGGCTTCTTTCATATCTCTTCATTAGAGTACTGCTTGATCTTCATAATTTTGTTATATTTCTTTTTGATTTTTCAGTGTGTCATTCTTCTTTCCATACACATTGTTGTAGTTACTATGCATATTGTTTTCTTGGCTCTGCTTACTTCATTCTGCATCAGTTCTTAGAGATCTTTCAATGTTTCTCTGTATTCATCATCATACACATCATTTCTTGCAGCATAGTAATATCCCATAACATTCGTGTAGCACAATTTGTTTAGCCATTTGCCAGTTGATGGGCATCCACTTTGTTTCCACATCTCAGCTATCACAAGAAGTGCTGCTATAAATATTTTGGCATATGTGGGGACTGACTTCTTACCAATGGGTTCCTTGGGGCATAAGTCCAATAATGCATTCTCTGTTTCAAAGAGTGTGGACGTTTTAGTCACTTGGTTTACATAATTCCAATTTGCTTCCCCTTCTTGTGATATTTTAACTTCAGGAAAAAAATGTAGTATGCTTCTTCTTTGGGAGGGCATATTAGTATCCATACCTCTGATGTATGAAATTCACAAATTAAATATATAAGATTATGAAGAGCTTATCTCTCAGTGGTTAGTAACGTGTATCTCTCAACTTGGATCAGTAACTCTTTATATAAATAATGTATTATGTTATCTCATTACAAAGCCACCAACCCTGTTTATGAATGGTATCATTTCCTAGTACCTTGGAACTACAGATTATAAATCATTAAAATAACAGTGTCATGGAGATGTCTAAAGATTCAACTGAAAACAGCAGATAAAAATATTTTTCTGGGCATCGGTCATCTCTATTTTCTTTAGGACAGTAATTTTAAAATATATTAATTTATATTCACTTTACATGGAGGTAATACTGTTGACAAAAGTAAAATAAAATAAAAAATCAGCCTCTCCCTGTTGTAATTTGGCCTTTTTAAATGGAAGCACTAGTAGCCACTTCTGTAACAGTAGCCTTCTCCAGAGAGACGTTGTGCCATAGTGGTTAGAGACTTAGTCTGGAGCTCTGGAAGACCTAGGTTAGAATTCTCCCTCTGTCACATACTGGCTAGGTGGCCTTGGTAAATCAATTAACTTCTTTGTGCTCAAAGCAAATCTCTAAAACTATAAAATGCAGCACAGTTGATGATCTGCATTGGTCATGGGATTTTCTTCACCAGAATGGAATCACAGGTCCCATCAAAAAGACCTCTTTGTCAGGATGCAGCATTTGGTTTTGAAGCTACTATATCTTGTCCAGAAAAAAAAAAAGAATGACATGTATATATGTGTATACACTTCACGGTGATGAAATTTTGCAGAGTGCACAACTTTCATTTGGAAAAAGAGATTGGAAATGACAAAGGTATGATGAAGGCCCTTACAATTAATTCATTAATGGAAAAAATACAAATGAATGAACATTCCTGTCAATCAGTCAAGTAAACTGATTTAGAACAGATATAGAAAAGTTGCCCAAGCTAAGTTTCTTACTTTGCCTTAAGACCTGATAGAAAAAAAAAAAAAAACTAAGGTGGTGGTGATGGCTTAAGTCATGATTCACTCTTCAATTCAACAAAAATCGATTAAGCATCTACTATGTGCCAGGCTCTGCACTAGGTTGACAAATACAAAAATGAATCAATTTTTTGCCTCAATCTATTGATTGAGAAAATATTACATTTTGGGTTTTTTGGGGAATGGGGAAGACGGAGAAGTAGGATGCAACATGTATAATGGTAAGTACAAAGTGAAAGATAATCTGAAGGGCACAAACACCCTAGAGGAGCAAGCAAAGTCTCATAGAGGAAGTGGCTTCTGGGCTGTGCATGGATGAAGCCAGGGACTTTTAGGAGCAGAGGTGAGGATGGACCACATTTTAGCCAAGGGAGATTCAGAGACAATAGGCCTCAATAACCCAGGGCTTGAGAAAATGGAAAACATAAATTATCTAGGACAAAGTCCCTTATTTGATTAAACCTTCTGGAAAAGCTGGTAAGTAGTCTGGCAGAAATTAGGCTTAGGCCAACATTTTATACCATACTCCACAATCCATTCTAAATGGGTATGCAATCTTAATAGTAAAGATCATACTATACAAAAATTAGAAGAGAAACAGATCCTATACCTCTCATAGGTATGTGTAGGAGATGTTTTCAGCATGACACTCTCTCCCCAACCCCCCACCATATATACACACAGGAGCTAAGATGGATATCTCCAAAGCGGACCAATAACAGAAAGGACATAACTAGGGATGTCAGCAGGAAGACTTGGATCTTTAGGTCATGGCATAAGGAGTCTGCAAAGGTCTAGCGGGAGAGATGCTGCTCGTTAGACATCATGTGTCATTACAATAACCTCTCACCTCTTTAACAAGTGGGACTCTTAGGTCTGTCTTCACTTCATGCCTCAGAGAAATTCTTCCAGAGGGGGAAATTTCATGAGGACTCTACAAAGGGAGAAAAGAACTTCCAACAAATAGGAAATGTGAGTACACCCCATAGTCATGTGTGTTCTTTAAGTCTGAGCCTACTCTGCTCAGGGATGTTGTGTGTACAAGGGAAGAACATGCCTTTAGTTTGTGGAGATGTTTCCAAAACAACTATCCTTTTCATACTTGCTTGGTAAATGCCCTTTCTAAAAGCTAATTAACTTTAGCAAATAATTGGGAATATACTGGTGGGGGCTCAAAGAGTGATAATATTAGAAATCTTAACCCTTTAGGATTAGGGAAAGGAGTTAGCCACCCTCTGGGGACCTGGTCATCCAAAGTGAGTGAGAGTTGGGGAGGTAACTTGCAGGTGGAAAAAGACTTTAACGCTCATTTTGTCCAACCACCCCAGTTTACAAATGAGGAAATTAAGGCCTCAAAAGGATAAGTGATTTATCCAGGAAATATTGGTAGTTAGGAGTAGAGCTAAGATTTGAACTCATATTCTTTGTCTCTAAATACCATGCTCTTTCTACTTTGTTGCTATGGTATCAATATAGCTGTCAAGTTGCAGATGGTCAGGAGTATAATAGAGTTCTGGTCAAGTGTATCTAGTTGGTTTCCCACGTATGCTATCACAGGTGGGAAGAAATTAATTAGTTAAGAAATTTTGAAAGTTTTTTGGTTGTTGTTTTTAGGCAATCAGGGTTAAGTGAATTGCCCAGGGTTACAGAGCTAGTAAGTATCTGAGGCTGGATTTGAACTCAGGTCCTTTTGACTCCAAGGCTGGTGCTCTATCCACTACACTACCTAGCTGCCCCAAAGATTGAAGTTTTTAGCACACAAGTTCCTAGATGTAGAAAATTCCAAATAAGGGGGATGGTGTGCAGAAAACGACCAGCGCAGAAAGAATGGGGTGCCAGACCAGGGGAAGGAGTGTGGTTAGGATAGTGACCTGGTATAGATCAGAAAAGGACTATGTCCTACAAACCTCTAGTCCAAGGGTCAGCAAACTACAGTCCCCTCAAGGGCCAAATCTTCCTATTTTTGTATTGCCAAGTTAATACCTTTTTATAATTTTAAATACCATAAAACACTATTTTAAAGTGTAAAAACCATTCTTAGCTTGGACTAGATAAAAAAGCAGAACGCAGGTTGGATTTGGCCTTTCTGGCCATGGGTTACCTTAATTTACAGTTGGCTGCCCCCTGATAGTTTTTCCAGAACACGTGACCAAATCAACTCTGCCATTGTTCCCAGTGGGGTGTGCCCCTACTCCCCTATAGCCCTAAGGACCATCCCTGTAACTTTCCAAACCAAAACATCCCTCCCTGTCCACTTATAAGAATGAAAATGACTTAAGTCCAGGGACTGTTTTCACTTTTGTATTTGTATCCCCAACTCTTAGTACAATCCTTGTTAGGTGCTTCATAAATGCTTTTTCATTAATTTTTTCAATCATTCACTACAACACCCTCTAAAGTCCCTTCTGGCTCTAGTTCCTTTAACCCTGAAAGAAACAGACCTAGGGTGAGAGCATATCGAGTAAGCAAACTAAGCTGTGACTTGAAAGGGGAAATTCTTAATTACGAGTGAGGACATTGGGCTTGATTTTGCAAAGAGAAGACAAATCCCTTCTAAGCATCTCTGGGCTTTCTCATCCACCAGTAATCCTATTATATATGAAACAAACATATAATTTTATTTTCAAGTAATAAGCACAAAGCTCAAGGCTAAGTGAATTCACGGTGCACCAAGGATTTGATGTTTATCATCTGGAATGCCTTCCTCCCCAACTCTCCCAGCTGAAATACTACCCAACCTCCTAAAATGCCCTGTCCACCCTGGTCTTCCCTGATCAACTCAAAAGAAATGGTCATTCCTGTCTCAGATCTAACAGATTTAAAAAATATATATCTTTTATGCACTTACCATGCTCTATTTCAGGTTATGATTCTTTGCATATGTGTCCCATTCCCCTTCTAATTTGTAAGTTCCATACAGGTAAATCAGTGTCTTATTCATCTTTGTGTCTCCCCAGAATCTAGAATGGTGCTCTGCTCATAGTAGGTGCTTAATAAATGCTTGTAGAATTGAATCAAATCTGCATATATTCTTCTTCTTTAATGCCGATGTAGAAGGTAGCACTAAAATTTTATTTAAACATAGGATCACAGAATTTTGACCTGAAAGAGACTTTAAGTCTGAGAGTTCTATAATAATAATAGCTCACATTTATATAGTGCCTATGATGTGCCAAGCCCTAAACATTTTACAAATGTCTCATTTGATCTTCATAACAACACTGGGAGATAGATTCTGTTATTATTCCCATTTTACAGTTAAGGAAACTGAGGCAGACAGAAGTTAAGTGACTTGCCCAGTATCACACAGTTAGTAAGTGTCTGAGGCTGGATTTAAGCAGAAGTCTTCTTGACTGTAGGTCCAGCACTCTATCCACTTAGCTACCTTGCCAGATTATGAACCATTGAACCTCAAAAAGGCTGTGGATAGTTTCCAGGGGGGCTGTGACCTGGGATAGGAAAAAAAGTGACATCTTTATTTTATCTTCACTAATATTTGTTTCTTTTTTAATCCTATGTATTTCATTTTATGCATTTAAAAATATTATTCCATAGGCTTTACTAGATTTCTGAAGGGATGTATGACAAAAAAATGGTTTATGAACCTCAGTCTGTCTAGCCCACCCATTTTACAAATGAAGAAGATAAAGCTCAAAGGTTACCTACATAATAAGGAAGAAAACTGAGGATTAAATCAAGGTCTTCTGATATTAAATCTAGTGCTCTTTCTACTACATAACTTTTAATTATGCATTTATATTTAAATTTCAGGGCACCAGGTATGACCCAAAATTATTTGAAAAAGAATACAAACCATCTTTTGCCCTGCCCATAGAGGCATGGCCAAGACAACCTTAAGGGGAGAGGACCTGCCTGCTTGGTGAAGGAAGATGATCCAGAATTCCTCATGTTCCTGTTGTCTTGAACTTGACCTGGGACAGGTACCAAGAGGTAACTTTGCTCTCCCACCTCCTGCCTGGGAAATGGTAAACCTCAGAGCCAAGTTGCAGCCAAGAGAGAGCAGAATTGGAGAAGTTTCTGCCTATCTTAAGCTAAGGGTGTCTACTCTTTCTAAAAGAGCGCAGTAATCTCCTAGTTGAAGATTACAAGTGAGCCTTAAATTAGAAATGGTAAAGACTGCAAAGATCCATTGTAGTTCAAACCCAGCCTAGCAGAGAAGTAAACCATTCACACACAGTGGTAAGCTTTGCTAGCATAGTACAGAGAGAAAAGGGACATACAGGCCTTGCAGTTTTGAAGTGTGAATATCCTTGGCCATATGTGTGCCTCATTATCATTATTTGTTCTTTATCTTGTAACTAGTCTTCTCGTGGACATGATGTTTATTTATTGGAGATTGTGTCCTGGGGATTTTTTTATATAGCAACCTTTCTATACTATTTTAGTAAATACTTTTCCTAAAAGTTAATTGTCTACTGGCTGATTGTTAGTGGGAAACACACCTATGGGGTTTGTGAATTAAAGTAGGAGGAATCCATAAAGTTAGCCCCTAGGATCTGAAATACCTCTACCCTTCTAAGAGGTAAATGAGAGAGCAGGTTGGGAAATTACGGCTGAGGGGATGTTATATGTATTTATTCTCTATATACAGAAAGTTCTCACTTTATATAAATTTATGTTAAATAAATTTAATTTTATGTAAAGAATTCTGAAAGAAATATGCATTTCAAAAAACCACCTATGTTAATTTTATTGTACAGTACTGTGCCCTCTGTGTCTCTCTCTCTGTCTCTGTCTCTGTCTGTCACTCTGTCTCTCTGTCTCTCTCTCTCAACACTCCTGCCCCTAGGCAATCTGTGGCCTCCCCCGCCTCCATAAAAAGAAACCCTAAAAAAAAACCTCCAAGTGAAAGCAGAAGAATGGCCACGCAGAGAGGCTGCACCTCCACCACTGTAAGATCAGGGGCTTGGCTTGAGACCTATGGCTGGGAGAGGAGACTTTTGCCTTACTCTGTTCACCTGCCTGAGTATTTGTCCCCTGCCAATTTTTTTTGTCCATCCCTGCTACGATATCACATGTCTTTGGTTCCCACATGTTGCCCAATCTCTCCGGTTTGTGCCTGTGTTCATCCCTCATGTGTCTATCTCCACCCCCCCCTCCGATCTCCTGCATGTTCTTCCTTTTGGTTCCAGTCAGATCCTCACATAGCTGGCCCTTGTCACATGTTCTTCCTCCTTTTCTTGCTTCTCAGTCCTTGAACCATGTATTGGCCCTTCCTTCCTCTCTTCCTTTCCCACATCCATGGGCAAATTCATATCTTGTAAAATTTGCTTTACTAACTGGTCTGTGGAATGGTTCACTTATGTAAAGTGAGAACTGTCTGTATTTGTTATTTCCCCTAGTAGAATGTAAGCTCCTTGAGGGCAGGGATTGTTTTGCTTTTGTCTTTGAATCCTCAGCACCCAATACTGTTCCTGGCACATAGTAGGCACTTAACAAATGCTTGCTGGCTCATTAATGTGTCAAACTTAATACAATAGACTTATAAGTGGAAAGAATATTGGAAGTCATCTAATCTATCCACTCATTTACAGGTAAGGAAATCTAGGCAAAGAAAAGTTAAATGATTAAAACTTCTTTTAAGCCATCACACAACTAGGTCTAGGCTTTCAGAGGGTTGAAAATAATTAGGACAAAACTGAAACTAAAGAAATGGGCTTGGAGTTTTGGTCTTGTTTCCTTTGTCCTTTTCAGCTCTTGTTCAGGAAATGGAATCCTGGACCCAAAAGCTTGAGTAGAGCTTAGGATTCCAGTCTGGATGTTGCAAGGGAACCTTGAGAAGCCAGGAGGTCAGAATGTAAACCTAAGGGGGTGCTTTGGATTTGGAACTAGGTGGGGCTGATGCTATGGAGGAACTGAGCTAAGTTGAAAGCCTAATGCCCACCCTCCTTTTCCCAGAAGTGTTATTGGGGGGATTATGCTTCCCAGGTGTTGGGGAGAAATGTTCGTAAGTTTATTCTTGCTATATCTTTGAAGTAAATATCCCTTTGTAAGAATTGTTTTGTTAAAAAAAAAAAAAGAAAGAAATCCAATGAGAAACTACAGTGATTTCTTCTACCCCAGAACTACACCAGAAAATTAGCTACAAGTCCAGAGAGCCATGACTAAAGCCAGCACCAGTGCAGACAAGCAAGCTAGCAGCCTCCCGGAAACATCAGACGTAAGTCAGAAACAAGTTAAGTCAGCAGGGTTCAGCAAGGCAGTGAGAGTGTCCTTATCCTGAGAGGCAGAAGTTTGCAGCTGGACCCTAGTAAACCAGCTGGAAACCAAGCAGAGCTGCCACAGGGCAGTCAGACACCCACAACAGGGACCTTGGAAATTTCTAGAAGTGACAGTGACCGGTTGAAGTGGCAGTGCTTAGGCTGGACTACCCCAAAGCTTTGAGGTCCTATCATTCTATCATGATATACCATAGAGGGCTCTGAGATCCAATGATGACCTAATCCTGGGAGGTGAAGGTCAGCACATAAACCCTAGTAGGCTAGATTGAAAACAAGCAGGGTTGACCACCATGGTGCCAAATTGTGTTATCCCCATAGACTGAATGCCAAGCAGCCTTGTTCTATCATTTACTAGCTATGTAACTTCAAAGCAATCATGTATCCTCTCTGGGTCCTGGTTTCGAGATGGGGCAATTGAGTGGTGAATTGATACTAACACATCTTATATCCTTGTCAGTGATGTAAATAGCAACCAAACTCAGCATTCTAAACACGATAAACATGAAAACATTTCATTGAGTCATTTCCAGTGGTACATAGTATATGTGTGTGTGTATTTAGATCACTGTCAAAACCAATGGCATGTGGCATGTGTTTAAATTAGCATCAAATGTAGTATTCATCATTACAAGATTAGCTGATCAGATCATGTGACCTGTGCATGGATTATAAGTTGTGTTAATTTTGTTTTGCTATGTCATAATCTTTGGGGCTCCAATAGGGCCGCAATGGCTCTATCATCTTAAAAAAAATACTGAAAGTTTGAGGGAAAAAAACTATAATAGTCCTTGAAAGAAGTAAATTTACTTAGTGTCAGCAATGGCTCCTTAAGAATTCTGTGGTCAACTTGTTGGAGACATTTTAAAAATGTTTACTTTCAAGCAACAAACATGGGCTTTATCCAACATTCTAACCCTTTCCAATGTGATTATTAATGTTGGAGATAAGCAAGTCACTAGGAAGTCTATTACTGAATTGTTGCCTTTAACATCTTGACTGACCCTACCCAAATACAGGCAACTCTTCATTATCCAAGGGATTGTTCAGGGTTAACATCATTTTCAAATCTCATATATACTGTGACCTATTGTCCTTGTGTACTTTTGTGTACATAAACAGGACATTTTTCAGACTAATGGGAGAATGAAAACAAGAGTTTTTAACCCCAAAAAGAGTCCTCCTGGTCCATAGAAGTTGGAAACCTGTAAATTGGCAAAGGAAAACAGTTTGTCTGTTCTAGTGTGTGCCCATTCAGCTCATTCCTAGCCTAAAGTGAGAATGAGGAGAACTGTCCAATGGCACAGGAGTGGAAACTAGATGGCCAACTCATTAGAGTCTTCTCCCCTCTTCCTCATCTCCTATCCCTCGGCTGCCTTCGTCCCTGTCTCACATGATGAAGTGGCCTTACTCTTTACCAAGGCTAACCCCTCAACTTGCTCAAGAGATCCCATTCCATCCCTTCCCCTCCAACAGACTGCCTCTCTGTCATTCCAGTGCTTTCACATATTTTCCATCTCTTCTTATCTACTGACTCTTGTCCTACTGTCTACAAACATGCCTATGGCTCCCCAAATCCTGCCCTCACTCAATCCTTCAATCCCCACGGACTATCATCTTATATCTCTTCTGCCCTTTGCAGCTAAACTCTTCAAAAGGGTTGTCTACACCAGGTGCATCTTCTTTCTTTCCTCTCATTCTCTTCTTAACCCCTTACAATCTGGCTTCTGACCTTATCATTCCATTGAAATGGAATCTCCAAAATTACCAATGATCTCTTATTTGCCAGATCCAGTGGCCTTTTCTCAGTCCTCATTCTCCTTGACTCCTCTGCAGCCTTTGATACTGTTGATCACTCTTGCCTCCTTGATATTCTCTGCTCTTTAGGTTTTTGGGACACTGCTCTCCTGGTTTTTCTCTTACCTCTCTGACTTCTTCTTTTCTGTCTCTTTTTTTGGATCCTCCTCCAGGCCCTCAGGACTCTGTCCTGGATCCTCTTCTCCCTCTGTACTTCTTCACTTGGCGATCTCATCCCATGCATTTAATTACCATCTCTATGCTGATGATTCTCAAATTCACTTCTCCTGCTCTAACCTCTGTGCTGACCTCCAATCTTGCAACTCCAACCACCTTTCAGACATCTCAAACTAGATGCCCAGTCTAATTCCAAACTTAATATGTCCAAAACAGAAATCATTATCTTCCCTCTAAAGTCTCTCCCACTCCTACCTTCCCTATTGCTATAGAGGTAATACCATTTTACCAGCACCTTTAGTTCTCAATCTGAGATACATCCTGGATTCCTCACAATTTCTCATCCCCCATATCCAATCTATTGCTGATGCCTATTGATTTCACATTCACAACATCTCTCCCATATGCCCCCTTCTCTCCTCAGAAACTGTCACCTCTCTTGTGCAAACTCTCATCACTTCACACCTGGATTACTATAGCATGTAGGTGGGTCTGCCTGCCTCAAGTCTCATCCCACTCCCGCATTCAGTCATTAAATTGATATTCCTAAAGCACACATCCAATCATGGGCCCACCCTGTCTCAATACATTCCAATGACTTCCTATTGCCTTACAGGAGCAAGCACAAAATGCTCTGTTTGCCATTCAAAGCTGTTCTTAACGAAATCCCCTCCTACCTTTCCAGTCTTCTTATGCCTTACTCCTGGACACATACTCTTCAATCCAGTTATACTGGCTGTTCCACAAACAAGATACTCCATCTCTCAGTTCTGGGTATTTTCTTTCACTGCTCCCTATGCCTGGAATTCTCTCCCCCCTCTACCCTGACTATTAACCTCCATGGCTTCTTTTACGTCTGAATTAAAATCTTACCTTTAACGGGAAGCCTTCCCCAACTCCTCTTAATTCTAGTTTTCCCTTTCTTAATCTTTTCCTATTTATCCTATCTATAGCTTGCTTGTTATATATTTGCTTGTATGTTGTCTCTACTATTACATTGTAAGCTCCTTGAGGGCAGGGGCTGTCTTTTGCCTCTTTTTGTATCTCTAGGGCTTAGCACAGTGCCTGGAACATAGTAAGTACTTAATAAATGTCTTTTGATTGATTGATTATAATATTGCCAATTCCCATAATACCAAAGACATCCATATTCTGAAACACCTCCCAAAGTGTGAGTAATCTGCTTTTTGGAGATCTATGACTCGCCTTCATTAAAATGGTTATTAGAGGTTTCCTTGTGCAAATATATAAGGGATTATGGTAGAATGGAAAGAATGCTGAGTGGGAAGACATATGAATAAAACAAAATAAGCATAACCAGGCAAACCATGTATAGAAGGAAGAATGTAAATGCAAAGATCAAAAAAGCAAAACTGAAGGTTGTGTAATCATAATGATTGAGCTTGGGTCAAATCAGAAATCGAAAAATGCATCTCCCTTCCTTCTTTATAAGGGCAAGGAACATGGTGGGTATTCAGACTTAGTTGATCTGGTTAGTTTGGATGAACTGTTGCTTTTTTTCCCCTCTTTGTAAATCTTTGATTCAAGGAGTGGCTTTCTGGGTTTGAGAGGAGAGCCATATATATTTGGAAATAAATATGATGTAAAAACAAAAGACTTTAAAAAAATAAAGAATGCTGGATTTGACATTGGCAAAGACCTCAATTCAAATTCTATCTCTGATATTTATTAGGAGTGTGACCATGGACAAATCACTTAACTTCTCCAGTGATGCAAGAAAAGCATGAAAAATGGGTCAACAGCTTGCTAAAGGAGACTCCAAAAATGCTGAAGAAAATAATATCTTAAAAATAGACTAGACCAAATGGCAAAAGAGGTCCAAAAAGCCAATGAGGAGAAGAATGACTTAAAAAGCAGAATTGGCCAAATGGAAAAGGAGGTCCAAAAGCTCACTGAAGAAAATAATTCCTTAAAAATTAGAATGGAGCAAATGGAAGCTGATGACTCTAAGAGATATCAAGAAATTATAAAACAAAACCAAAAGAATGAAAAAAATAGAAGATAATGTGAAATACCTCATTGGAAAAACAACTGACCTGGGAAATAGATCTGGGAGAGATGATTTAAAAATTACTGGACTACCTGAAAGTCATGATCAAAGAAAGAGCCTAGACATTATTTTTCAAGAAATTACCAAGAAAAATTGCCCTGATATTCTAGAACCAGAGGGTAAAATAGAAAGAATTCACTGATTACCTCCTGAAAGAGATCCCAAAAATGAAAATTCCAGAAATATTATAGTCAAATTCCAGGTCAAGGAGAAAATATTGCAAGCAGCCAGAAAGAAACAATTCAAGTATTGTGGAAACACAATTAGGATAACACAAGACTTAGCAGCTTCTACATTAAGGGATTGGAAGGCTTGTAATATGATATTCTGGAGTTCAAAGGAGCTAGGATTAAAGCCAAGAATCACCTACCCAGAAAAATTAGTGTAATTAAAGAGGGGAAAAATTCACATTCAATGACATAGAGGAATTTAATGTATTCTTGAGAAGCCAGAGCTAAATAGAAAAACTGCCTTTCAAATACAAGACTCAAGAGAAGTATGAAAAGGTAAACAGGAAAAAGAAACCGTAAGGGACTTATTAAAGTTGAAAGTTTACATTCCTACATGGAAAGATGATATTTGTAACTCATGAGACCTTTCTCATTATTAAGGTAGTTGGAGTGAATATATATATATATATATATATATATGTATATATAGATAGATAGATAGATAGATAGATAGATAGATAGATAGATAGATAGATAGATAGATAGATAGACAGACAGAGGGCACAGGGTGAGCTGAATATGAAGGGATGATATCTAAGAAATAAAATTAAGGGGTGAGAGAGAATTACATTGGAAGAAGGAGAAGGAGAAAGGGAGAGGTAGAATGAGGTAAATTATCTCACATAAAAGAGGGAAGAAAAAGCCTTCACAGTTAAGGGGAAGGGGGGGAGGTGAGAGAGAATGAGTGAACCTTACTCTCATTGGATTTATCTTAAGGAGGGAATAACATACACACTCAATTGGGTATGGAAATCTATCTTACCCTACAGGAAAGCAGGAGGGAAGGGGATAAACAGGGGCATGATAGAAGGGAGATCATATTGGGGGAGGGGGTAATTAGAAGCAAACACTTTTGAGTCAAAGGAGAGAACAGAATAAATGGGGGGCAGGATAGGATGGAAGGAAATATAGTTAGTCTTTCACAACATGACTGTTATGGAAGTGTTTTGCGTAACTACACATGTATAACCTGTACCAAGTTGCTTGCCTTCTCAATGAGGGTGGGTGGGGAGGGAGGAAGGAAAAGAATTTGGAACTCAAGGGTTTAAAAACAAGTGTTAAAAATTGTTTTTACATACAACTGGAAAATAAGATACACAGGCAATGGGCTATAGAAATCTATCTTACCCTACAGGAAAATAGAAGGGGAAGGGGATAAAATAAGAGGGGGGTGATAGAAGAGGGCAGTTTGGGGGAAAGGTTAATCAGAATGCACTCCATAATGGAGTGGGGAGAGGGGAGAGATAGGGAGAAAATTTGGAATTCAAAATCTTGTGGAAGTGAATATTGAAAATTAAAAATAAATTTAAAAATTCATATGTGAAAAAAAAACCTCTGAGACTCAGTTTCCCTATATATAAAATGAGGGTAATAATCCTTGTAATGCCTACTTCACAGGATTGTGAGGGTCAAATAAATTTATTATATAAATTTGCAAATCTTAAAGTGTTACAGCCTGATTGTTATGATTATTATGCAAGTGGTAATTAATCAATAAGCATTTATTAAGCCTTTTCCATGTGCCAGGAACTTTGCTAAGAACCAAGGAGGCAAAAAACAGAATTGGAAAAAGCCCTGCCTGTATGCATATTAATAGCTGCTTACATTTCTAGTAGGCTTGAAAGTTTACAAAGCAATTTCCTCACAAATCCCTTGTGACTTATAGATGATTAAAAATAGCTCGGAAGGGCAGTGTGCTTAGTGGTCAGAGTACTGGACCTGAAGTTGAGAAGATCTGGACTTTCTATTTCTGCCTCTCACAGTTACTAACTTTGGGATCCCAGGAAAATTGCTATATATCTCTGATCCTCCATTTATCCTCATTTGTAAAATGGGGATTAGGTACCTTCCTCACAGGGTTGTGGGGAGGCTCCAGTAATATAATGTTTAGGAAGCAATTTGCTATCTTTAACATGCTACGTAATTGGCAATTATTGCTACTTATTTTTCATCATCTTTTAGATGGGGTGGCCTGGTGGATGACAACACCAGCCAGGGAGTCAGGAAGGCTAAGTGGAAATCCTTCCTCCAACACTTGGGGCCTCTTTGACCCCAGGCCAGTCACTTAACCTCTCTCAGATTCGGTTTCCTCATTTGTAAAAAGAGGATAGTAATAGTCCTCACCTCATGGGATGTAGGATTGTCATGCATAACAAATCAGATGACATATGCCAAGCTAACAAGCCATGGAAGTGTTAATTACTGTTATTATTATTATAGGCTTAAGGGTTCCACCAGAGATTCCCTACTGCACCTGTTCCAGGTGGGATCAGCAGATACACCGTCCACCTCTCTCTTCCATCCCCCACACTCACCCTTCACCTGGAGCCACTCCCTTGGCAGCAATTTCTTTTTATAGTTAAAAAATTCTTCCCTGGACAAGTGAATCACCCATAGGGAGAGCCTGAGTGATACTTGGACAATGGGTGTGAGACATTCATTGACATGGGTCAAATATGACTTTTGAGGTGGTGGGAACCACTTTCTGGAGTTCACTGCACTACGGTCTTTCCTTCCAGACATTGACAGCTTAGAGGTGTTGTTTGAAAGGCTGAAGCAAAGGATGTGATGGGAAGGGTAATAGCCATGGCCAGAATCTGGCTGATGGGAAAGAAAATAAAAACAAATCTACATGATAACTTCGCTGTTTATTTGGAAGGAATAATGAGTTATACACGATAGATTTGTAGTTTCGTGTGCAATCATCTTTTGTATTGGACTATGTTATGGAAATACTTGGCTGTTTTTTTTTTAATATTAATTAATTAATTTAGTTTTAGTTTTCAACATTCACTTCCATAACATTTTTAGTCACAAATTTTCTCCTCCTCCCTCCCTTCCCCCCACCCCAAGAAGGCCTGCAATGTGATATAGGCTCTACATATGCATTCAAAATGCTTGTTTTGTTCCCTGAATTGAAAATAAAATAAAATTTTTAAAAAAGGATCTGGTTGCTAGGGAGGTGATACAAAGGGGTGAGGATAAAGATGGAATGAAGTAAATCATGTGCCTTTCACTTAGACCAGTTCTGTTCCTTTTCTTAAACACCTCCCCCCAAAAAAGTAGCAAAGTATTTCACATTTATTTGGAAGCATAAATAATATTTAGAGAGCTACCTGTAGTTTTGATGTCATTAAGAACAGAAAATAAATTCATACATATATAAAATTAGTTTAGGGAACCATTACAGAGTGATATGGTAGTGAGGGTCAAGAGTACTAAATTTTTAAGTCAGAGCATCTGAATTCAAATTCTGGCTTTGCTATTTAGTCATTGGGCAAATCACTCAACCGCTCTGGACCTCCATTTTCTGTTCTATAAAGTGATGGGGTTGGTCTAAACCAATATGAAAGATTTTAACAGGGGTCTGTAAAAATATTTTGACAATCACATACCAACAATCCATATCCCATTCTACCTCTCCCTTTCCCTTTCTTTCAGTGCATTTCTCTTTCATCCCTTAATTTTATTTTTTAGGATATCATCCCTTCATATTTAACTCACACCTGTGCCCTCTGTCTATATATACTCCTTCTAACTGCTCAAATAATGAGAAGGTTCTTATGAGTTACAAGTATCATCTTCCCATATAGGAATGCAAACAGTTTAACCTTATTAAGTCCCTTATGATTTACCTTTCCTGGTTATCTTTTCATGTTTCTCTTAAATCTTGTATTTGAAAATCAAATTTTCTATTCAACGCTGGTCTTTTCATCAAGAATGCTTAAAAGTCCTCTATTTCACTGAATGTCCATTTTCCCCCCAGAAGGATTATACTCAGTTTTGCTGGGTAGGTGATTCTTGGTTGTAATCCTAGCTCCTTTGCCCTCCAGAATATCATATTACAAGCCTTCCAATCTTTTAATGTAGAAGCTGCTATATCTTGTGTTATCCTGACTGTGGCTCCATGATATTTTAATTGTTTCTTTCTGGCTGCTTGCAATATTTTCTCCTTGATGTGGGAACTCTGGAATTTGGCTATAATATTCCTGGAGTTTTCCTTTTGGGATCTCTTTCAGGAAGTGATCAGTGGATTTTTTCAATTTCTATTTTACTCTCTGGTTCTATAGTATCAGGGCAGTTTTCCTTGAAAATATGTTGAAAGATGCTGTCCAGGCTCTTTTTTTGATCATGGCTTTCAGGTAGTCCAATAATTTTTAAATGATCTCTCCATATCCATTTTCCAGGCCGATTGTTTTTTCCAATGAGATATTATATGTTGTCTTCTATCTTTTTCTCATTCTTTTGGTTTTATTTTATTGTTTTTTGATTTCTTATAAAGTCATTAGCTTCCATTCACTCAATTCTAATTTTTAAGGAATTATTTTTTTCAGTGAGCTTTTGGACCTCCTTTTCCATTTGGCCAATTCTGCTTTTTGAGGCATTTTTCTCCACATTGGCTTTTTGGACCTCTTTTACCATTGGCCTAGTCTGGTTTTTTTAAGGTATTATTTTCTTTGGCATTATTTTGTGGCTCCTTTAACCAAGCTGTTGACTCCTTTTTCATGATTTTCTTGCATCACTCATTTCTCTTCCATGGCCTGAGACCAATTCATATTTTTCTTGGAGGCTTTTTATTTGAAGTTTTGACTTTGTTATCTTCATCCGAGTGTGTGCTTTGACCTTCCTTGTCACCAAAGCAACTTTCTATGGTCAGAATTTTTTTCTATTGTTTGCTCATTTTCCCAACCTATTTCTTGGCTTTTAAGTTTTTATTAAAGTGAGGCTCTGCTTCCAGGGTGGTGGACGCACTGCCCGAAGTTTCAAGGGGTTTGTGAAGCTATTTTCAGAGAAACTTCTAGGGACCTGTAAGTTTTCGGTTCTTCCAAGGTGATATGATCTAAGGAGAGGTGTGTTTACTACTCTCTTGGCATGTACTCTGGTCCGTGAGTGACCAAAAGCACTATTTGCTGTCCTAGAACTGTGATGAGGGTCCCAGTTCCACTGCAGCCACAAACTCTGGTGTACTACTACTCTGGGACTGATACCCAGGACTGTGACCTGGATCTGAGTATGGGCAAAGCAACAGAGTCTTGCCTCGGTGCCAGCAAAGAGATCCCTGTCATCTCCTTCTGACCAGTTGTTCGACCCCCTTACCATCTATGGACTGAGAGCTCTGGAAGTAGCTGTTGCCTCTGCTGATTCAGTGACTCCCAAGGTCTGCTCCTCGTTTGCTGGGGCCGAGTCTGTGCTGGCTCTGCGTTCTCTCTTACTCAAGCTCCAGGCTTACCTAGGCTCAACAGACTTTTCCTGACAAACTTCTAAGTTGTCTTTGGTTGGAAAATTATTTCACCCCATCATTTTGTGGGTTCTGCCACTATCGGAATTGTTTTATGGCATTATTTAAAGGTTTTCAGAGGGGTTTGGGGGAGAGCTCAAGCAAGTCACTGCCTTTTCTCTGCCGTCTTGGTTCTGCCTCCTATTAGTCAACATCTTTTGATAAAGAACCCCAGCCAGGAATCAAAGGAATCCCTTGTGGGATGTAGGACTCAGATAAAATCCCACTGTTGCCTAGCTCTCCCAGCCTTATAATATCTGTATATTTCTGAAGTCTGATTTGAATGAACATCAGCCTGGGATGTCTAGAGCTCAGGGAATAGTCAGTCAAGAGCAGTCAAAGTAGAAGTTTACTAGATTGTAAGCTCCTTGAGGACAGGGTCAGAATTGCATCTACCTTTGTTTCCAGTGGCTAGAACAGTGCCTTGCACATAGTAGATGTTTAATACATGTCTAAATGAATTGAGTCTAATTAAAATACTGAACAGAAGATGAAGCAAGTAAAGGGGGGGAAAGTCCCCATAGGGCAGCATACAGTGTGAAAGGCAAGCCCAGGAGTGAGAAGGGGGAAATATTTGTTGGTAATATTGTTCATTTGTTTTCAGTCATGTCCAGCTCTCCATGACCCCATTTGGGGTTTTCTTGGCAAAGATGATTTGGCATTTTCTTCTCTGGCTCATTTTACAGATGAGGAAACTGAGGCATACAGGGTTAATTGACTTGCCCAGAGTCTCACAGCTAGGAAATGCCTGAGGCTGGATTTGAACTCAGGAAGATGAATCTTCTTGCCTTCAGGCTGGCACTCTATCCACTACACCACCTGGCTGCTTTTTGGCAGTATTAGAAGAAGGTAAAGGGGTGGTCACATGCTGATTACATCTATTTTCTTCTTTAGCACCACCTGACATTATGACATTTTTTTTCTTCCTCCATTCCAACCCAACAAGGGAATTCTGAGAGGGGTAGGTAAGGGGAGAGAGAGAATTCCAGGCCAATGTAATAATAGATGGGCTGGGCCCTACAGCCATCCAGAGTTCCCAAAAGGACAGGACCTAGGGGATTGCCCCCAAATCCTATATTTTAGAAACAGTCAGGTGGCACAATAGATAGAGTTGTGGGTCTAAAGATGGAAGACCTAAGTTCAAATTCAACCTCAGACTCTTACTAGCTGCATTACCCTGGGCAAGTCACTTAACTTTTGTTTGCCTCAGTTTCCTCAAATACAAAACTAGGGAAATATTAACATTCACCTCTTAGAATTTTTATGACAATCAAATGTGTAAAAGTCTATCTTCCTGGTACACAGTAGGCAATTGATAAATTTCCTTCCTTCCTTCCTTCCTTCCTTCCTTCCTTCCTTCCTTCCTTCCTTCCTTCCTTCCTTTATATATTCTACAGACAACTGCCCAAAGCACACCAGTCTACCTTATGAACTTGACAGGAGAAATAAAGGTTGTTTTGTTTTGTTAAAAAAAATGTTCATGTCTATTCCTTTTTAAAAAAATAGGTAATTTAATTATTTTTAAAATAAATTTTGTTACTACCTTTTGTTTTTATATTACCTACATTTTCTCTTTTATAATCTGCTCCCCACCCTTCTCAGAGAGCCATCCAAAATAACAAAGGATGTTGTTATATATCCCTCATCTTATAATTAGGGAATTCAGAAACCCCACTTTCAACCTCTCAAACGTTTTGTGCAAGGAAGCTCAGGATTGTTTCTAGAAATAACTGCTCCCTACAAACATAAAACAGATTATTTCTCTGATGACCCAGCACTTAGCTAGAATCAAAATTTACTATGGTATGATTTCAAGCAAATATTTATCAACCCACCTCCCAGAGTTCTTTGCCTCTAAAAGAAATGTAGCAACAACAGCCTCTATCATTCTTATTACTCATTAGGGACTCAGTACTAATGTTTTTTTTTCCAGGTTGTCATACTTGAACCATTTAAACAAATTTGCTCTTTTCCATAAACTAATTTGGTCTCTAAGGGAAACTCAGACTTCCCAAATAGCTGTCTTAGAATAGGGGAGGGCAGTGTAACATGGGAATGATCTAAAATATGGGTTAATTTTGAAATAATTAGGAAACCTAAGGAAATACTACTTTAAAGGTTTATCCCATTGCTAAAACAGCATTTTTATTCTCCTAAACAGAATACCTACAGACCGTTTCTACCTTACTGGTTTCAATAACATTAACCAAATATTTTCCCCCTTCAAGGCTCTCTTTGAAGTTATTAGCAGTCTTATCTGTACTAGGTCCACTTTGTTTCATGGCAGCGCTAAATCACTTGAGTGCTAAAATAGTTACTCTTGATCTTTACATATATTATGAAGCATTGTGAGTGCTGAATAGTTTTCAGTATCCATTACTTAAAGATGGCTCCTGGAACTCCCTTCTTTTCCTCTTATCATTATTTAGGATTTCCCTGTCTCTCTTATTTTTTTTTTTTTGCCATCTTTGAAGCCTACCATCTAGAACCACCTCTCACGTCTAATTCCATGTATTCTAGCTTCTCAACTTTGGGCTTATCCAGGCAAGTTCTCTCTGTCTCTGTCTGTCTGTCTCTCTGTCTGTATGTGTATGTCTTTGTCTGTCTTTCTGTGTGTCTCTGTCTCTCTCTGTCTCTCTCTGTCTCTCTGTCTCTGTCTCTCTCTCACTTGTGCTAATCTCTGGGGCAATGTCTTCAACCCCAGTCCCATTTTTCACAAGACCACTATCCTCTCTACTCTGGAACTTCCACCCAACCTCTAGTGTCTAAGGTTCTAATTCAGAATCAAGTTTTTATATTCTCATCTTGTTTTTATTTTTCTCTTTAACTGACACTTTCTTTTTAACCTGTCTCTCTTATTTATGGAAGGTCTATATACTGAAGCTCAATAGCTTAAATTTATTTGTCTTCTGTTGGGTAAGAAAAACCCAGAATAAGCTGAGTCTGATTTTCTTCTGAAGTAATGAGTCATCTTAAATCAAATCTTTGTAAACAAAGACCCAGTATTAGCACAGATAAGAAGCAGCAGGTGATATTAGGAGAAAGGGAAATAGGTGGGTCAAATCTTGGGGCACAAGGAAAGAAGGAAAATAAAGGGGGTCACTCTTAAGACAACCAGAATTGAGAAGATTTTTCTGGTAGTGGGATGGCCTGGCCCCTTATACCTACTTCCCTCCAACCCCTTGGAGCCCCCAGCTTCACTTTTTCCTCTCTCCCACAGCCTTACCTACATCCCCTGTGCCTGTCTTCCTTGATGAAGCTCTTGTCCCAGGACTTAAAAGTCAGCACTGGTTCTCCATAACTATGGAAGTCTGTCTCGCACTGCCTGCCATATGAGCAGTGGTGGTGGTGGGGAGAAGGGAATTGGTGGGGGCAATAGGAGCGTTGAAACTACAGTTATGTTCTTGTCATCTAAGGCTGGAACTCTGAATTCATTGTTCGTTAGAAAAATTGTTACAGTTTTACTAGGTCCTATAGTACACACAACATTGCATTTTGGATGTATTATGAGTTTAATAGTCTTATATGGGCTGGACTGAAAACATAGCCATCATAAATTAATGTTGCGTTTATGGGGAAATAGACTCTGAGTTTTCAACAATGATCAGTTTATAAGTAAGGTTTTGGAACACAATCAATAGATAAGTTAGAGAGTTGTCCATAATAATGGACGACTGGCTTGGTGGCACAGTGGATTTGAGCACCAGGCCTGGAGTCAAGAAGGCCTGAGTTCAGATTCAGCCTCAGACACTTACTAGCTATATGACTCTGGACAAGTAACTTAACCGTGTTGGCCTCATCTGTAAAGTGAGGTGGAGAAGGAAATGGCAAAATCACTCCAGTATCTTTGCCAAGAAAACCCCAAAGAGGGTCGTGAAGAGTTGGATATGACTGAAACAACAACAACAAATATCCTCCACATATCTCTAATCCTTCTGCTGAAGAATATACAGTGCCTGTGATTATAGGTGAGAACGAGGGTGATGATGACGATGATGATAATGACTTCCCCTGCTCCCACCAGGCACGCCTGTCCAACTTCCAGTCTTGCTCCTGAGTTGATTTGTACTATGACCAAGGACTTTATGGGACTGGAAAGGAATGCCTTTATCACAATTCCACCCAGTGCTTCGTCAGTCATGATTTGAAGAAAACTAGGCTTTCCACCCAGGGGTAAGAAAAATGAGCTGAAAGGGCTGAAGAGAGGAAAGGTGTAGGGCAACCAGGAGCTGAACCCAGTTAAAGAATGAACATGATTGGGTTGAGAACTTTCTTAAATGGAGATTTCCTGGAGGAGATATGTATAGGGTAATTGGAAGCATTCCCTGGAGGTTCCAGGGTATATAGGGAACCTATAGGGTTCCCTGGAGTCACTGTCAGGGTGAGAAGGCCACTGGGGAGGAGATAGGTAGATAAACTAGGGCAATAGGAGCTGAGCTTGTTTAGAGTGTCCCCTTGGGCAGCAAGGTGGTACAGTGGATAGAGCAATGGACTCTGCAATCAGGAGGACCTGAGTTCAAATGCAGTCTCAGGCATTTCCAAGCTGTGTGACCCTGGACAAGTCACTTAACCCTGATTACCTCCAACGGGGAGAAAGAAGAGTGTACCCTTGTACACTTGAAAGAATTTCTTTTTGTCACTCATTTTTTCGATGTTATTAAATGTCTTTGATATAAAATATTTTCTAGCTGGCCAATAAAAGATATTATTAGGGCCAGTGGACTATGTTTTCGAGTAGGTGCTCATGCACAAAATTCCTCTAACCTTGAGAAGCTTTCTGGGAGCCCACTTGTGAGGGGGAACCCTGGGTGATACATTAGTTTGGGGTAATTTCACTTCCCTCATACTTCAAAATTGAATTTCTAATACTCTATAGCACCTAATGGGAGTCCCTACCCTTCTCATAAACAAAGCACCGTGAAGAGTACTGCTTTCCCACAACCTTTCCCGTTTCTTGTACCAATGTAGGAAAACTGGACGAGATAGGTGCCTGAGGAGGACAGTTTCCTCTCCCACAAAAGGGGGCTGGCCAGAATCCTAGACAGTCCAGGAAGGGGGTAGGGCTGAGAAGGGAAGGTGAGCAACTCTGGACAGTTCTCCATAGAAGGTGCCAGCAAAGCCTGGCTGATCTTCAATCTAACTTCCAGATTCATTGATTTTCTAACTCGATGTGAGTGCTGGTTAGTATATACCCTAATTGGAGGAGGAAACAGCAGTGGTAACAACCATGTTGGGATGGGGGTGAATGGTGGAAAGCAATGAATATATTCTTTCTGATTCCCTCCATTAGGTCCACCAGACGTTTCCGTTCCCTTGTAGGGAATGTTTTTGCTTTATGTTTGTCATCCAAGAACTTAAAAGAGACAATCAATCCAGCTTATAAAATAACTACAATTTTTTTTGCAAAATAAGAGAAATGATGGTAAAATGCTTGATTCTAGGACCAAAAACAAAACAAAGCTACCCACTTAAAAAACTTTTATAGAACTTAAGCGTTCTCCCTCATAACAATAGGGAATGGCAGAGAGGAAAGACAGCTAATTCAAAGCCTGCTGAGTGCAGTGAAAAGACCATTGGATCTGGAATCAGAAGAACTGGGTTCAAAACCTACCCCTGCCATTATGTGATCTTGCCGATCAATCAATCAAGTAGTCAATCAACAAGCCTTTATTAAGTGACTACTATGTGTAATAGTGCCTAGCACCGTGCTAGGGCTACAAAGACAAAAATAAAACCATCCTTGTTTTCAAGGAGCCTATATACTCTGAAGATGGAAGGAGAGGGACAACAACATGTCCATGAATCTATATGCAAAATATGCAAAATAAATGCAGGACAGTTTTGGAAAGGAGAGTAGCAGGAGCTGGTAAGGAACAGGAAAGGCTTCATGTGGAAGGTGGCCATTGGATTGAGTTTTGAATTAAGCAAGAGTTTCTAAGAGGTGAAAGAAATGAGTAAATTGAAAGAATGAGGGGCAGGCAGTGCAAATGCCTGGTGGGACATGAAACCTAGTGTTTGAGGCACAGGAAAAAGGGCAGGTTGGCTGGACTAAAGCACCCATGAAGGAGAGTGGTGGAAACAATGAGGGGAAAGCAAGTCATGAAGGGTTTAAATGCCAAATTGAGAAATGTATGTTTTATCCTAGAAGCAAAAGGGAGCCCTTGGCATTTATTGAGTAAGATAGGGACATGTTCAGACCTGTGCTTTAGGGAAAATTGCTTTGGAAATTGTGTGGAGAATGGAAAGTCATTGAAACTTTCTGAACAAACCTCAATTTCCTAATCTGTAAAATGAGGGGCTCAGACTAAATGTTCTCTGAGGTTCCTTCTAGTTTTACATAACATGATCCAATGGTAACCCAGCAAAGATTTCATTCTAAGTCAGGACCTTCCATTATCAGTGAAATATCAAAAAAAAAAATACCCATAAGTAATATATTAGCGAGTTGGGAAATAAGAGACAAAGGAGCTTGACACAGTGGAGGACTTGAAAATACTCTTCTTGGTGCTCCCAGAAGAAAAGCGTTTGCACGAGGGAGTGGAAAGTGCCTGAAACCATCGTTTGTTGACTGAGATTCCAAGTTGGAGCTGAGGTCATGTGGTCACTACTTCTTGTCATTTTATATGATCCACTCTACTTTCTAACTTGTATTTCTCTCATTTCTTTTCATTCTGTTCATCACCATTCTTATTTACGTAATTCACAATGTGTCCACTTTCATTAGAGTCTCTCTGTAACAAAAAAGGTTAGACAAAAATGACATCTGATAGCATATGTGATATTTTGTGTACATGGTCCCCCACTTTTCTCATGGTGACTGAGAAAATATATTTCCTCATTTCCACCCCCCACCCCCAGGATCAAGCTTTACTACTACAACTAATCTAAGTTTGCTGCTTTTTTGTTTACACTATTACAGTAATTGTGTGTACAGTTCCCCTGCTTTTGCTTACTTCACCTCTTCCATCAGTTCACATAAAACAATAATATTACATTACATTCATGTACACAATTTGTTCAGCCATTCTTAAATTGGTTGACACTTTTTTTGTTTCTCTTTTTTTATTTTTATTTTTTTCTAACACGAAAACTGCTACTGTGAATATTGTGGTATACATCAGACCTTTCTTTCTGTCTTTGACTTCTTTGGGGTTAATGTCCAATAGTAAGTAAAGCATTTGCATTTTAGTGACTTTCTGTACACAGTTCTAAATTCCTTTCCAAATCAGTTGGCCCAATTTACATTTCTGTCTACAGTATACACTACAGTGAATGGCCTATCCCGCATTCACCATTTCCATCTTCTTTTATCTTTGCCATGTTAATGGGTGGAAAGTGATACTTCAGAGCTGTTTTAATTTGTGTCATTAGTAGTGATTTGGAGCATTTTGCCCCATGGTCGTCTGTCTCTCATTTCTAAGAATCACGTATGGAAAATCTTATCCTGAAGTACAGCAGTTTATGGGTAAGAAATGAACTTGAGAAGTTTGGGACACCTTGAGGAAAAAAAAACTGCCACAAACTTTACATCTAATATATAGAATTTCAGTATAGAACATTTCAGGCCCCACCCCCCTTTTCTTACTCTGGCATTTGTCCCATCAAGGTCATTAAACATCATTCTCAAATCTCACTGAAGGTGTTGTTTTAAAGCAAACATTTTATAGACTCTTTTATTGTTGTTAGTCAGGGGGTCACAATTAAAGTGAATGGCTTTTTTTTTTTATAATTTAGGTTCCCATAGTAAGAGACTCTATTTAAACCTAACACAATAAAGGGAGTTGTCAGGCAATGATTCAGCTGGATAGAATCTGAACTCCCTTTCTGGGGAGGAAATCTGAGGGATTGTGCTTTTATTGGACTCACATTCATACAAGGTAATTCTCATTATGACTTCAGTTCTGCCATATCAATGCCCATCAAGGGCTGTGACCAGTGAGGCCGGAAATAGCAAGGTCACTTGGTCACAATCACCGTCAGCAAGCTTTCATTGCCACTCCCAATTGTGCTTCCTTGTTCTCTCTCTCTCTCTCTCTCTCTCTCCCTGTCTCTGACTCCTTCTTTTCCTATTTGATCTATTTCTTTGTCTCTCTCCCTCCCATCTTTTCTCTGTCTCTTTCTGTCTTTATCTCTGTTTCTGTCATGCTCTCTCTCCCTCTTCCTCTTTCTGTCTCTGTCTCTGTGTCTCTGTGTCTTTCTCCCTTCCCTATTGGCACTAGAAGCAAAGCAGCCCAAAGCCTCCATTTTTAGCTCATTCAGTATCCCTGGGGAATTGGAGTGAATTGCGCAGAGAAGGCCCTAGAAACCATTTGGCCTGAGAGCAGAGGGACCACAAGTAGAAAGTACAACATTCACTCAGGAGATCTGAACTGATTATCTGGAGGTTTCCATTAGCCATAAGTATTCAGGTTTCCCTATGCTTTACTTTATAATGAGTCTCTACTTGTCTCTGAGGGGACTTGAGTCATAGGAGCAAAGAAGCAAATATAGCTCAACCAGCTCTTTCATTTAGGATCCTGTTGGGGAGGGGAGAGGAGGGAACTTGTTTCTTTCTGTAGGTTTACATGAAAAGGGAGGGAATTCTGAAAATGAGTGAGTTGGAAAGTTATTGCGCCTTTTCTTTGGAGAATTTTCAAATCCCAACTGCTAGAAGCACTGTTTGGCTGAGGTTCATCTGGCACCAGGGTATGGGAGGGAGAAAATTTTATTCCCACACCTCTTTGAACAATAGAGTAACAGTTAACATGTATAATAATAGTTTATAGAATGCTTTAAGGGTATGGACTACCCGGATTTTACTGGTTTAGGATACTCCTTGGTGAGGAAACTCTCTCTGCCAGTGCAGATTGCCACCTTCTCTAGAACTTAGTTTTAGAAAATTGCCCACAGCACTTAAAAGTTAAATGATTTGAGCAGAGTCACAGAGCCAGTATGTACCAAGGACAGGGCTTGAACTCAAATCTTTTGGTTTCTAAGACTAGCTCTCTATCCCCCAACCCTGTACCAGCCTTAACCCTTCCTACCCCACCAAGGGAAAGCTAACTGCCCTTCTTCAGTCTCATGGTGACTGAGAAAATATATTTCCTCATTTCCACCCCCCACCCCCTTCCTGCTCCCTGCAGTCATCTCCTTATACCGCCAACATTGAAGGTCAAAAATCCAAAAAGCCAATGAAAGGAGGGAGCTGGAACAGAAAAGAAATGAGGATGGCTATGAAGTTGGTTGAATACAATATCCCATGGAGAGTCTCAAACCAGAGATAAATACCTAACTTCTGTACTTTCACTTGTGCTTATCAGATTTTGCCCTGCCCCTCACATTGAACGCTCTCTACCCTTTTTATGTTCTAATTCATTCTTCTCAATACATACAATTCTTCTTAGCATACCAGCCTTGGCTATGTGATCATTTGGAGAGTGCTGGAGGTGGAGGGAGGAAGAGTTGGTCTGGAATTAATTCACACAGTACTTGGTCAGGGATATAGCACCACCTCAGGGCTCTGCATGCAGTAGGTGCTTTATAAATGTTTGATGGACTAAATTGAATTGAGACCTCATTGATGTGAGTAAAGGTCACAGACCATTCTGTATGAAATATATTTCTGAAAATCCTCCAGTGGGTACTGGGGTCCTTCCTGTAGATGACTTGACTTTGCACAGGTAGCTAGGGAATATGACATGTCTAACAAGTCATCCCTCACTCTTGCTACATTACTGACACGTCTTTCAGTCACAACTTTCTTTAATATCTTCTTTTAATTAAATATTTTTATTGATAACTTTTGTTGTTACATAACCTTCATTTCTGAACTTTTCCTTCTCTGCCTCCCCTTCTCAGTGAGCCATCCCTTATAATAAAGAATAAAAAAGAAAGGGAAAAAAATAGTTCAGCAAAACTAACCAACACATTGAGTCTGACATGATCTGCAGTAGCAAAGAAGGGAAGGAGGAACATTTTCTCATCTCTTCTTCAGGGTCAGGTTTGACTATTATAATTCTACCGTGTTACATTTCTTCCCCCACCCTTTTCCTTGTTAAAATCATCGTGGATATTGTTTGCCTGGTTCTGCTTGCTTCTCTCTGCATCAGTTCACATAAGTCCTCTCATTCTTCTCTTCATTCTTCATATTTATCACTTCTTTTGGAACAGCAATATTTCTTTACATCAATGAACCACAATTCCTTTTGTTGTTTCCCAATGAATAGGCATTTGCCTTGTTTCCATTTCTTTTCTACTGCAGAGTACCACTATGAGTATGTTGCTATATAGAGAGAACTTTCTTTCACCTTTTTGGTGTATATGTCTACCAGTAGGATTTCTGGATTAAAGGATATAAACATTTTAGTAATTTTTTTTAAAAAAGCTTAATTGCACATTATTTTTCAGAAGGCCAAGACCAATTTATAGCTATATCAATAGTGTATTAGTATGTTTATCTCAGCACAGATTTTCCAATATGAACTATTTCCATTTTTTGGTAATCATTGTAAATTTGCTGGGCATGCGATGTGCCCTTGGAGTTTTTTTTTTTTTAACTTGCATTTCTCTTACCAGAAAGTTATAAATAATTTATAGTTCTTTTGAGAACTATTTGCTCATATTATTTTTGACTACTTCTCCACCAAGTAATATTTCTTGGCCTTTTATATTTATATTAGCTTCCCATATATCTTGGATATCATATCCTTATCAAAGATATTTGATGCAGAGAATTTTTCCCCCAGTCAATAACTTTCCCACTTATTCTAGTTGCATTGGTTTTGTTAGTGCAAAAACTTTTCAGTTTCATGCAATCTAAATGTCCTGTATTTTCTTTTGTGATCACATTTATCTCTAGTTAAAAACTCTCCCCCTAAGCCATAGCAGTGAAAAATATCTTTTAATTGTTTAAAGGTTTAGCTTTATAAAGACTGTGCATTAATTTTGAGACTAGTTTTCTAGGCAGTTCTTGTCAAATAAAGAGTTGTTCCCCAAATAATTATATTCTCAGGTTTATCAAATTTTATTGAATTTATTTGTTTATTGAGTTGAATTATTTTTGATCCTTCTTCATCTAATCTGCTCCACTGATGTACTTATCTGTTTTTAATTAATACTAAGTAGTTTTAAGGGCAGTTGGGTGGCACAGTGGATATAGTGCTGGGCCTGGAGTCAGGAAAACTCATCTTCCTGAGTTCAAATCCAGCTTACTAATTCTATGACCCTGGGCAAGTTATTTAACCCTATTTGCCTCAGTTCCTCATCTGTAAAATGCCCAGTGACTGGGAGAATACCAGACAGTACCTCAGACAGTAATAAGGAAATTGAGAAGAAGAAAGGATTTGGGAAAAGACAATGTGTTCTTTTTTTGGACATGTTAAGTTTGTGATGTCTACAAGACCTCCAGTTTGAGATGCCCAAGAGGCAGATGATGATTTAAGACTAGGGCTCAGGAGAAAGGTTAGGACTAGTCATATAGTCTGAGAAAGAAGAAAAGGCTATGAAAATTCCTCCCACTCCATTGCACCCTCCATTCAGCTGTCAAACTGATCTGAAAGAATGGGTCTCAGCATGTCACTCCCTTAACTCAATAAAGTGCCTCTCTGTTACCTCCAGGATAAAATGAAAAATCCCGTTTGCCTTTTAAAGCCTTTCATAGCCTAGCCCCTTCCTACATTTCCAGTCTTCTGACACTTTATTCCTCATCATGTACCCTTCTATCAGTGACACTGGCCTCCTTCCTCTCCCAACTCTGTACATTTTCACTGGTTGTCTGTTCCCTGTGCCTGGAATTCTCTCCTTCCTCATCTCCATATCCTTCCTGCCTTCCCTGACTTCCTTCAAGTCCCAGCTAAAATCCTACCTCCTCCTTTTCTAGGAGAAGAATTTCCCAATCCCCTTTAATGCTAGTGTTTTCCTCAATGGCTATCTTCAACATATCCTGTATAGAGCTTGTTTATACAGAGTTGTTTACATACTATCTCTCTTAAAGTGTGAGCTCCTAATAGCTGGAACTGGTTTTTGTTTGTTTGTTTGTTTGTTTGCCTTTCTTTGTCTCTCCAGAACTTAAAATAGTTTCTGGCACATAGTAGACATTTAATAAATAATTATTGATTTGAATTGACTAGGAATCAACTGTAAAGAAATGATAGCTGAGCCCTTGGGAGCTGATAAGATCATAAAGGGAGAGAATATAGAAGGAAAAGAGAGAAAGTCCAGGGCAGAGCTTTGAAGGACACGTGCTGTTAGTGCATGATCTAGATGGTGAACCAAATCCAAATTCAAGAAACATTTAGTAAGTACCACCCATGTGCCAGGCACTGTGCTAAGCACTGGGGATACAAATTAAAAAAAGAAAGATAATCATTAACCTCAAGGAACTTACAACCTAATGGGGGAAAACACACAAAAAGAAGGTAGAAAGAGAGGTAAGAAGAAAAGGATGGGAGAGTGGACGGGAGGTGGGGTTGGGGAGAGCCACATCTTGTTTCATTGAGTTCAAATCAGGGTCGCAGATCAAAACTAGAGTCAGTTGGAAAGTCCAGATCTCTGCCCTCTCTAAAGGAAGGTTTTGGGAGGAATTTAGGGTTCTATCCTCTCGTCCTCCAATCAGAGGAGAGAAGAGGCTGAGGGAGTTGGGAAGGTTAAAGGATGAGCTAAATAGCAGCAAAGAAAACAGAGGATTGGTCAGACAGGTAAGAGAGCCAGGAGAAGAGCTGTCAATGGCTGCCATTTTTTCAGTGAAGTATGAGGTAAAGTCCTCAGCTGAGAGAATGAGGGTAAGGATGGATGAGAAAGCGCAGAATAGCTGTTGTAGTGAGTAATAAAGTAAATCTGTTGGGGAGGGGTAAAAAGATTGACGTGTTGTAGTGAGGGTTCCATTAAGATTATGTATCATGAATTTGCAGTGGACCCAATCATCAAAGTTTGGGGACTTTCTCTAGATCTATTCAATAAGCAGCTCAGGAAGAGGAACAGATGGTGGGAGTAATACAAGATTGGAGCTTGAGCTTAGGTATGCCTCATGTTTAGAGTCTTCCCTAAAACAACCAATAGGGTCCCGTAGAAATGTTATTCAGTGTACAAAATAGATAGCAGCTTTAGTACAACTATTTTACTCCCTCCACTTCAAAAGAGATAACTAAAATTCAAAAGACTCCTAAAAAAGCATCTACCACTGGGCAGGTGGCACTACCTTATTAACTCCTGATTTCCTGGACTCTTGCTATTACCATCAGTGCTGGAAATGTGCATTTCTCAGGATCAATGTTTGTGACCTGGACTCAGGTGAGGAAATTCAAACAGATGAGGCAGTTAGGGACTTAAGGTCCGGTCTTAGGTTCACTTATACAAGCACATGCTGTTCCTGCTCTATGGTTGTAGCTAATGTGGCTCCTGGGGGGGATAATGGAATACCTTTTCCCTAAAGGAGAACAGTCAAAGCACTCGATATTTGTTGAATTTAATTACATAACTAGACTGAGATTTTTCACTGTTAAATTACTGCACCAATGCAATAAGGATATGCTGTTGACCATAGACATGCATGGATCATGAGCTTAATGTCCTGAAGGGCGAGAGGGGGAGAGGACAGGGTATTTCCAATGGTATTCCCCTTTCTCTTGTCCAGATAAGTTATGTGGCTCAGGGGAAGGACCGATGGAAATGTTCCCCCATGATGGAGCAGCACACCTGGCCCAAGTGCTATGCACACATATGCTGCTAACAGAGATACATATTGTTTGTCCTTTGTTTTTGATGAGGACCAATGACATCATGGGGTGAGGTCTTGATTTGCTCTTGTATTGAATTCAAGAGAAGCAGATTTGCGCAAAGTTGTCAGCCTCGCTCTCTTTTCCAGAGTTTTCAAAGTCCATTGGGAAGACAAAAGTCAGGATGGCTGGTGATGGCCTGGGATGCAGTGTGACCTTGGTGTCTTTGACCAAGCTCTAAGCAGTCCACCGAACACACTTCAGCCACCTTTAGGACTGTAGGAACAAATTGTTCTCATCTGCCCATTCAGCAGGAGAAATCTTCACATGCTTGGGGTGAACACCCCCCCCATTACACTGCTGCATTTGAATTACTCTCTGCCAAAATGGGTTTACAAGGGTGTGGCTGCTGTGCATATGATAGCTTCTTTGAGCCCCAGGTGAGATTTAGGTAAAAATGAGCAGCTCTGAAAAGGGCTTCGAAAGCTTGGAAAGATGCTAGTCCTCCCTAACAGAGGTACAACCCTAACACAGGTACATAATAAAGACAAGAATGCAGACTAGGTGGGTAGAGAACAAAGACCTTGCCTTCTTAGCCTTCCTTTTGCTCTAGTTCATATTAATTGACAGCTAAGCCAGAGGGAATCTTGGGAGTAGCCAAGAGTATCTAACCCTAAATTAGATAGTTATCTGTAACAGAAGCCTTTGATCTCCACCAAGAAGGTAGTTTGGGACTAAAAAGAACAGATCTATCCTTCACCTGACTTTTGTTGATTAGGTGTGGTGGCTAAGGATAAAGATTTGGTAGCCTGTTATTAACCCAGAAGAGGCTGTAGCCATTACATTCTAGCCACCTGAAGGTGAGATGGCTTGGCTGGTCTTGAAGAGATAAGCCTAGAAGATAGTAGCAGGAGGCAATACCCAACAGAGACTATGAAGGTCCAGTGTCTATCAGAGAGAGAGAGCACCATTCAGCTGAGACCAGCAGAAGAAAGTGGCCAACAGAGATGCTAAGGTCAGCAGAGGCTACAATGGAGTGGTTTGGACACAATTAGACCAGCGGAGACATGCTCAGCAAAGAATGAGCCCAACAACAGCAGAAGACTTGAGTTAGAATCCTCCCTCTAGAACTAAGCAGCTGGGTGACACAAGGCAAATCACTAAACTTCTCTGGGTCTCAGATGTAATAGCTATGAAATAGGGAGAATGATAACTCATTTACCTAAAGGCAGGAGCTGGGACCAGATGGGTGGCACAATGGATTCTGGAGTCAGAGGACCTGAGTTCAAAGCCTGTTTCTGATGCTCACTACCTATGTAACCTTGGTTAAGTCAGTGAACCTTCCTGAGCCTCAGTTTCCTCATATGTAAAAGGAGGATTTGGACTAGATGGACTTGGTGGTCACTTCCAGGTGTAGATCTATGATCTTATGATGTCTTGGGGGAGGGAAGTAGTCTGCTAAATCTAAGGTCTGTGATTTTATCCTGGAAAACGTTAAAGTGTGGTATGGTAAACAGTATATTGCATTAGGAATTATATGTCTGTGTCTGTGTCTGTGTGTGTATGCATGTACGGTTGATCTTCAGCATTTGCATATTTAACTTTTATGACTTCAAGCATTCAGGTGATCTTATTGGTAACTTCATTTTCACTTTCACATGGGCAACTGTGCACATTTGTTGTTATGCACAGTAGAGAAAAAAAAATAAGAGGCATGATACATGTAAATTTGTGGAGTGGCCATATGCTGAGATCTTTAAGGATCTCAAATGGTGCACAAAGCAGACATCACTGAGAGATTATTTCAAGCTGGTATGTCTTTCACAATCTCCTATGCCATCCACCAGCCATGAAGGATGGAGTATCAGAGGTGATGTTGAGACCTTGCCAATCTTCCTGTCTTCTAACAGCAGTGACTGAAGTCCCAGTAACATCTTTCTTGGTTTTCAGAGGATGGCCAAGATAGAGAGGTTACAGCATTGTAGTATGCAATACAATACCCTCATATTGCCATCTGACACAGGGAAAGGTAGGATTCGAGTTAAAAAAGTTTTAGTTTTAAAAAAGTTTTAGTTTTAAGAATTTTATTTGCTGTACAGTATGGTACTGTAGATTTCATATGTTATGAAAAGTGAATATTGTCTGAACTCAATTTTTTTTTAATTGAGATGTTAGCACAAAAGATCACAGAGTTCTAGGGAATTTCTAGTGAAAAAATATTTTGCATGCTACCAATTTTATTTTGTGTACTGTATTTTATGGGTTATTTCATGTTACTGTGTCAGGAGAAGTGCATTTTATCAGAATTAATGTTTTGCTATAAAATTGTATTCAGATAAGTGTATTTTCAGCAATCTTTGGCAATAGATTGTAGTTTTTGATGGTTGTGGGAACCTAACCCTTTATTTTCCATAAGCTCAATGTATCAACATTTGCATTTTTTCGCATCATTTGCTAAAAATATTTTCCCCATGAAGGTTGAGGATTTACTGTATATCTATATCTGTATACAAATAATTAGATTTTTCTTCCAATTCTGGTGCCTCACTTATCAGTGGTATGTCCTTGGGGAATGTGTTTATATTTTCTAAGCCTCAGTTTCCTCATCTGTGAAATGGAGCTAATTATCTTCAGCTAATCTAGATCCCAACATTAATGTGAGGAAGAGATCCTTTAACGTGCTATATAAAAATGAGCTATTATTATATCCAAAAGAGTAGTCACCACTGGGATTTTTCTTGGGGTCACAACCACAGATGCATTTGCATATAATGGTTATAATAGTCTATTCTTAAGCAGCTTTCAAGTTTAAGATATTTTGACCACTACTTCCCTCAATCTATTCTCCCTTCTATCAGACCACATCCCCCCACTTTCCTTTCCCCTTCCCCTCCTACTTCCCTGTAGGGTAAGATAGATTTCTTTACTCAACAGAGTGTATATGTTATTCTCTTTTTGAGCCAAATCCAATAAGAGTAAGGTTCAAACATTGTTCACCCCCTCGCTTCTTTCCTTTTTCTGTAATAGGTCTTTCATATCTCTTCATGTGATATAATTTACTTCATTCTGCCTCCCACTTTCCTCTTTTCCCTGTACAATCCTTTTTTTCACTCCATAAATAATTTTTTTTTTTATCATCACATCAAAGTCAACTTACACCAACGCCCTCTGTCTAAGTATACTCCTTCTAACTGCCCTAACAGAGATACAGTTCTTAAGAGTTACAAGTATCATCTTTCCATGTAGGGATGTAAACAGTTTAACCTTATTGAATACCATGATATTTTTTTTTCTTTCCTGTTTACCTTTCTATGCTTCTTTTGAGTCTTATGTTTGAAGATTAAATTTTCTGTTCAGCTCTGGTCTTTTCATTAGGAAAGTTTCATCAGGAAAGAATGCCCATTTTTTCACCTGAAAGATTATGCTCAGTTTTGTGGGGTAGTTGATTCTTGGTTGTAATCCAAGCTCCTTTGCCTTCTGAAATATCATATTCCAAGCCCACTGATTTTTTAATGTTGAAGCTGCTAAGTCCTGTGTAATCCTGACTGTGGCTCCTTGACATTTGACTTGTTTCTTTATTGCTGCTTGCAGTATTTTCTTCTTGACCTGATAGTTCTGTAATTTGGCTACAGTATTCCTTGGACTTTTCATTTTGGGATCTCTTTCAGGAGGTGATCAGTGGATTCTTGCAGTGACTATTTTACCCTCTGGTTCTAGGACATCAGGGCAGTTTTCCTTGATAATTTCTTGAAAGATGCTGTCCGGGCTCTTTTTTTGATCATGGCTTTCAGGGAGTCCAATATTTTTTTTTTTAGAAAGGCCTTTTAACTCCTGTTTAATTATTTTTTATTTATTTTCTTATTAATTTATTTATTTTTTAGTTTCCAACATTCATTTCCACAAGATTTTGAGTTCCAAATTTTCTCCCCATATTGTCCCTCCCCCACCCTAAGATGGCATGCATTCTGAATACCCCTTCCCCTAATCTGCCCTCCCTTCTATCTCCCCCCTTCTCTTATCCCCTTCTCCTTCTATTTTCCTGTAAGGCAGGATGGATTTCTATACCCCATTGCATGCACATCTTATTTCCTAGTTGCATGTGAAAACAATTTTTAACATTTGTTTTTAAAACTTTGGGTTCCAAATTTTCTCCCTTCCTCCCTCCCCACCCACTCTCATTGAGAAGGCAAGCAACCTGATACAAGTTATACATGTGTAATCATGCAAAACACTTCCATAGTAGTCATGTTGTGAAAAACTAACTTTATTTCCCTTTATCCTATCCTGCCCCCCATTTATTCTATTCTTTCTTTTGACCCTGTCCCTTCTTAGAAGTGTTGACTTTTGATTACTCCCTCCCCCAATCTGCCCTCCTCTCTATCATTTCCCTGCTCTCTTATCCCCTTCTCCCCTATTTTCCTGTAGGGTAAGATATGTTTTCATATCCAATTGAGTCTGTATGTTATTCCCTCCTTAAGCCAAATCCAATGAGAATAAGATTTACTCATTCCCTCTCACCTTCCCCCACTTCCCCTCCACTGTAAAAGTCTTTTCTTGTCTGTTTTATGTGAGATAATTTACCCCATTCTACCTCTCCCTTTCTGCTTCTCCCAGTATAATTCTCTCTCCCCTTCATTTTATTCTCCAGATATCATACCTTCATCTTCAACTCACCTTGTGTCCTCTATCCATCCACCTATCTGTCTATCTATCTATCTGTCTATCTATCTATCCATCCATCTATCTATCTATACATACATACATACATATTATTTTTCCCCTACTACCCTAATACTGACAAAGGTCTCATGAGTTATAAATATCATCTTTCCATGCAGGAATGTAAACAGTTCAACCTTAATAAGTCCCTTATGATTTCTCTTCCCTATTTACCGCTTCATGCTTCTCTTGAGTCTTGTATTTGAAAGTCAAATTTTCTATTCAGCTCTGGTCTTTTCATCAAAAATGCTTGAAAGTCCTCCATTTCACAGAATATCTATTTTTTCCCCTGAAGGATTATACTCAGTTTTGCTGAGTAGGTGATTCTTGGTTGTAATCCTAGCTCCTTTGACCTCCGGAATATTACATTCCAAGTTCTCTGGTTCCTTAATGTAGAAGCTGCTAAATCTTGTGTTATCCTGATTGTGTTTCCCCCAATACTTGAATTGTTTCTTTCTGGATGCTTGCAATATTTTCCCCTTGACCTTGGAACTCTGATATTTGGCTGCAGTATTCCTAGGAGTTTCCCTTTGGGGATCGGTGGATTCTTTTACTTTCTATTTTGCCTTCTGTTTCTAGAATATCAGGGCAGTTTTCCTTGATAATTTCTTGAAAGATGATCTCTAGGGTCTTTTTTTGATCATGGTTTCAGATAGTACAATAATTTTTAAATGATCTCTCCTAGATCTATTTTCCAGGTCAGTTGTTTTTCTAATGAGGTATTTTCCATTTTCTTCTATTTTTTCATCCTCTTGATTTTGTTTGACTGATTCTTGATGTCTCCTAGAATCATTATCTTTCCCTTGCCCAATCCTAATTTTTAAGGAGTTATTTTCTTCAGCTAACTTTTGTACCTCCTTTTCCATTTAGGCAACTCTACTTTTAAAGGAGTTGTTTTCTTCAGTCATTTTTGTGCTTCCTTTTCCAAGCTGTTGACTTTTTTCATAATTCTCTTGCAAAACTCTCATTTTTTCTCCAATTTTTCTTCTACCTCTCTTACTTGATTTTATTTTATTTTATTTTTTCTTAGGCAATTGGGGTTAAGTGATTTGCCCAGGGTCACATAGCTAGTTAAGTACCAAGTGTTTGATCTGAGGCCAGATTTCAACTCAGGTCTTCCTGACTTCAGGGTCGGTGCTGTATCCACTGTGCCACCTGGCTGCCCCCTTACTTGATTTTTAAAATCCCTTTTGAGCTCTTCCAAGAGGATTTTTTGGACTTGAAACCATTCATATTCCCCTTTGAGGCTTTGCATGTCCTCTTCTGAGTTTGTGTTCCGATCTTCCCTGTTGCCGTAGTAAGTTTCTCTGGTCCGGGCTCTTTTTTGTTTTCTGCTCATTTTTAAAAAAATTGAGCATTCCTCCTTGATATGGGGGAAACTGTCCCATGCCTCTTGCAGTGGGGGCCAGGGATCTGGTCACTGGCTTTCCATGCTGTGGCCTAAGGAGCTTGAGACTTGCACACTGCACTAGAGTGGCCTGGCCTAGTCGCTCCTGTTGTGTCCTGGGTTCCAGGGCTGGCAATTTGCCTGCTGTGCTGGAGCTGGAGGCCTTAAAGCTGGCCTGCTGCACCACTGGCCTGCTGAGCCTGGACTGTGGGGCCTTGGTTACTGATCTGTGCTGTGGCTAAAAGTCTCCTGCTGCCTTGCCTGGACACCACCTGTGCTGGGCTGTGCTCCCCTTTAATCCAAGACAGAACTTTCCTGAAGTCCTTCTAAGTTATCTTGGGCTGGAAAATTGTTTCACTCCATCTTTTTGTGGATTCTATCATCCCAGAATTCTTCTAGACACTTGATTTAACGTTGTTTCTGAGGGAAACTGGGGAGAGTTTCAGGCAACTTCCTGTCTTCTTTCTGCCATCTTGTCTCCACCTTCAAGTTTAAAATATTAAGATAGCCAGCACTAGACTGTAAATTTCTTGAGGCCACAGATTGTGTTTTAATCAGTTTCAGTTGAATTTATTTCATTTTTTCATAAAGGTGTTTATTTTTCATTCCTTTTCCAGTTTTTTTATACTTCACCTCAATTCCCCCAACTCATGAAGTTGTAATGGCCTCCCTCCCATCTCCCAAACCCAGGCATTTTCGCTGTTTCACTCCCACAAGCCTGAAAAGCTCTCTCACCTCATCTCTGCCTCCTGGCATTCCTGGCTTGCTTCAATTTCAGCTAAAATTCCACCTTCCTGATCCCTCTTAATTCTAGTGCCTCTTCGCTGTTGATTAACTCTAACTTATTCTGTATATAGCTTGTTTGAACATAATTGTTTCCACTACCACCCTTCCCCCTTGAGAGCAGGGACTGTCTTTCGTCTTTCTTTATATCTCAAGAGCTTAGCACATAGCAGGTACTTAATAAATGTTTATTGACTAAAGCAATCATTTTCCTTACAGTATTTATCCTTGTACCTTGAAGGTACCTCAGGACCTTGAACAGAGGAGCATATTCCAAGTACTTATTTAATAAGTGTTTTTCAATGAATTATTGATGACATTTAACTAAAGCATTTTATTTTTGCTATAGAAAGATCTCCATGAAGCTGTGCTCCTTCCAAGGCTGTCTTATTGATTCAAAAGCAGATGTATCACTTCATGCATGGTGATTATAGCTTGTTTATAACTTATTAGAAGAACCCTCCCATCTTCTTAACTTTTCATTTACTTTTGAGGGGATCACCATCTTCCTAGTCACCTAGGTTTGCAACCTAATTGTCATCCTTCTCATATCTAATCAATTGCGAAGTTCTGTCAACTCTACCTGCACTAAATTTTCCTCTGACAACTTTGATGCTTTCCACAGTCACTGCTGATGCTACCACCACTGTGTGACAGGCCCTCATCACCTCATGGTTGGATTATTGTGATAGTTTGCTGAGGAGGAGGGACAGTGATTATATCTCTACTTGTGAAGAAAAGAGGCAAATAATCAAAATCCATGGGAAGTAGCCTCTGTATGTAGTAAGGATTATTGGGTAAAGGTGGAAGATGAGATGTTTCCTTGTCATGTAAAATCCTCACACACTTTTAAATTGCTGGAAGAAGAAGTAGGTATATGGGAGCAGTAACATGCAAACCATCTGAGGAATCCAGAAAGACATTCACCCCTACTTCTCCACAGCACGGACTGGATCGTTTCTTCTTCAAGGGGCTTACCTTCTACTTGGTCTAATGATGTGATTTGATTAGGTTATTAATGTCTTTTGGCTTACCACCTCTTCTGCTCTCTCTTTGAGCTAAATAAGGAATACCAGTGCAGAGTTAGACCAAAAGATTTGTGATTTCCCGAAGGGGAAACCATCATTCTGATACTTTCCCATGTCTTATACTAGAATCTAGATGTGTTGCCCACTTTTTCTAGAATGTTTATATCCCTATCCACCTCCACGTCCCCTCGTCTTTAGAGGCATGGCTAACATTAAATGCAAGAAAAGATTTAGCAGCTGCTAATTTATTTTTTAACATTGAGAATAAGTGGTAGCAAAGACAGAATAGAGGGGATAGTCTGTGAATTCATGCACTCAGCACTGGTGCTGCTATCTACAGTAGGAACCAGTTTTTTCCTCCCTTCTATTCCTTTTCTAGAGGCAGCTTTTCCTTTTTCTTTCCTTTCCTCCTTTTTCATCTTTCTCCTAGAAATCTCTGCAAAGCAGCCCCAGAAGCCTTCACTCCACCCTTCTCAGGAATCTCAGTCTCTAAATATCTGCAGCTGGTGGAATCTGGGGCAGTGCCTCTAGTGCCCTTCAAAGCAACTGATGTTTTCCCTGGTGAAGACAGGAAAGGCATGATTGCTGTTGTGTAGAAAGGGATTTGAAGGGCTGCCATGTACAAAAGGATTAGCCTTGTGCAGAACCAAGAGGAATGAATAAAAGTTGCAGAGTAGACCTATGCTCAATGGAAAGAAAAACTTTTTAAAATAGAACTGCCCAAAAGTGGAGTGGGCTGCTTTGGGCAGTGGTATTTCCAGGAGCTTGAGGTCTTCAAATGGTGACTCAATGGCCATTTATTCAGGATGTTGTTGGACAAATTGCTGGACTAGATATAACCTCTGAAGGCACATTCCTGGTACGAGTTGGACTAATGACCTCTGAGGTCCCTTTCTACTCTGAGATTCTATAACCTTTTGACTCATCCCGAGGCTCCAGTTTTCTACCTGTGTTGCAATCATTGATCACAGCCCCTTGCGTAACCCTGTCCTGCCTTGGAAAGAAGTGTAGGCACTTTCAGTCATAAATCTCCAGCCGGAAGTGACTTCAGAGACCATCCAGCTCAACCCCTTCATTTTACAGATGAAGAAACTGACCTTCCCAAGGTCATACAGGTAGTAAGTGGCAGAGCATATAGGTAGCAATTCAATCCCAGGTCCTCTGATTCCAAAGCCAGTGCTCTTTCCCATGCACCTGGTCTAAAGTGATGGCAACTTATTCAAACATCAACTGAGTGATTCCTTCCTTGAACGTATCATGACATAACAATTATTTTTATGTTTTATCCAGTGGAGAAAGCTCCATCATTCATAAATTAGTGAATCAGAAGCTATCTTTGAAATAATCTAGTCCATATCCTCCTCCATAATTTCAAACTTGAGGAAACTAAGGCCAGCATACGTTAACTGGTATACTACTTATTGGTAAACAAGTCAAGTCTCTTGACTCTTGGTGTGTGATTTTCTAGCAGGGACATATTGCTTGTTCATACTCTCTTACCCAATCCCCTTGGTGACCAATTGTATACATATATATATATATATATATATAAAATACACACACACACACACACACACACACACACACACACACATATATATATATATATTTACAAGATGGCTAGCCAAAGTAAAATCTTAACTAGAGTTAGGGGCTCCATCTGAGACCATGGAACAGAGTGAGCCTAACTGGCCAACCTGGAGCTCAAATCTATGATTCTGACTTTTTTTTTTTATTACTACCTAACTACTGAATTAACCAGTACAAGCCATACCTAGTTCTACAGCTGTATCAGATCCCTTTGGTTAAATACACATGAAGCTCAACTTGAAAAATGGTTATTTTAGGACAAACCAACTTGAAAAAGTTCCATTCTACATTTAATGTACTTCTTCTTTTTTTCCCATGTCTTTTCTCCCATCTTCTCTTTAATGTCGAGGCCATGGAACCATGATGGAGTAAGAAAGTATTAGATGGAGCTTCAGATAATCTGTGTCTTTGGGAGCTGTTCAAAGGCACTGAGGAAAGAGATGAGACAAATGTTTAGAGAAAATGCAAAAAAATTATCCACACACCAGAGCCATAACTAGGGTACGACAATCAGGGTACTGTCCAAGAGCACCAAATTCAGAGAATCCTGATTTTAGAAGGCAATGATAGCACTTGCTACCTTTTATTAGTGTAAAAAGAACAGAATGATCAGTTAAGATAGGAAGAAGTCAAATGGCAGGTTGGGTGAACTACTCTCCTGTCTCATTCTATTCTCCCCCCACTATTGAGCAGTGTCCCACCATCCCCCACTCCCACTTCACCAAAGGTTGTTTGCCCTAGAAAGGATTCATGATATTTTTCTCTAATTACAGTGCTGCCATTCTTTGATGGCAGATGCCCTCACCTGACAGGGTACACAGATTGCACTATTGGTATAACTCCCTATAAGCAAATCTAACATATGAAAACCTTATTTGTGCAAAAGACATTAAAGGATATTCATATTTTATGATAAACTTCCTTTAAACAACACCAATATCTGGATGGAGCTGCCATCTTGCTGATGTGAGTATTCTCTCCGGTAATGCATAGGATCATAGGGGTAAAAGGGACCTTATTCAGTTCATTTTACAAATGAGAAAGCTAAGACTCAGGAGGGTTAGCTGACTTGACTATAGTCACATGGATAAAGAGAAGAGCTAGAATTTTTCCAGATTGTTTGACTCCCAAACCAGATTTCCTTACTGGACTACCCTGTCATCCATGCCTGGCCATGATACTCTCATCCTTGTTGTCCCATAAATTTGCAGCAGTTTGACGGGGGTGGTGGGGAGTCTACCTAAGCTTTGGGGCAGGGGTCAGAATCTTTGCATTCTCTTTATATTGCATGGCTCCCAATGGAGTAGATTGGCCACTCATCTGTTAGGTTTTATGCTCACTATGGCATTCCCACCCATCTTTTCCTAGCAAATATTTCTTTGATGACATCTTTTGCTTCAGTTCTCCATTTTAATTCCTTGCTTGTAGCTGTTGCCCTCCACGTACCTCTCCATTTGCCTCTGAGTGACCTTCAACTTCAGTATATCAGAAGCAGCATGGAATGGTGGAAAGAATGCTGGATTGGGAAGTAGAGGACCTGGGTTTGAATCCTGACTCAATTACCGACTGTGTATGTGACCTTCAGCTACCTCTCTGCCCCTCAGTTCTTTGTCTGTGACACAAGGGGGTTGGATTAGATGACCTCTATGCAATGAAGTGCTGATGAAGGTTTAATAACCAGGAAAAAATTTAAGCATGACACACTTTCTGCAGCATGAACATTTTCTCCACCACTTTTTAAAGTCGGTTGTTGTTGTTCTGTTGTGTCCAAGTCTTTGTGATTCCATTTGGGGTCTTCTTGGAAAAGATACTGGAATGATTTGCCATTTCCTTCTCCAGCTAATTTTACAGATGAGGAAACTGAGGCAAACAAGCTTAAGTGACTTGCCCAGGGTCACACAGAACTCAGGTCTTCCTGACTCCAAGCTCAGCACTCCATCCTGGACTCCAGACAAAACACACACACACACACACACACACACACACACACACACACACACAAAACAAATTAAACCCTAATTTGTAGACTTTGTCAATTTCCCAAGCATAAATGCTTAGACTGAAAATTTAACAATGAGTGGTCAGTAAGAACTGGCCCCAGCCCACCCCTGTTAGTCAGTGAATGAGTATTAATAAGCACCTACCATGTGCCAGGCACCCGGCTGTGCTAAGTGCTGGGGATACAAAGAAAGGAAGAAGACAGTCCTGACCCTCCAGGAACTTACAGTATAATGGGGGAGTCTGGCAAACAAATTTGTACAGACACGCTATGTACAGGATAAATGGGAAATAATTAACAGAAGGAAGGCACTAGAATTAAGAGGGGTTGGAAAGGCTTGCTGTAGAAGGGAGATTTTAGCTAGAACTTAAAGGAAGCCAGGGAGGCCTAGAGAGGGAGAAGAGGGAGAGCGGTCCAGGCATGGGAAACATGTGCCTCGATGGTCTCTTCCAACTTTGGGTCTGTGATCCTATGCTTATTAATGGTACACTACTGATCCTGGAAAAAAAAAAAAAGGAAAAAAAGAGAAAGAAATGGGCCTTTGTTTCAGGGAAAAGCTCTGAGTCATTAAAAGAATTTCATTAATTTCCAAGAAGCAGTCAGACTGGATTGCCTTTAAATAACTTCAATAGTAAGCATATTACAACAGAAAAGAGAACTGGTTCTGAAGCCAAAAGGATATGGGATCAGATCTTCCCTCTGCCTACTTACCACCTGTGTGACCTTGGGTAACACTGCCCAGCCTCAGTTTTCTCATCTATAAAATGGGATGATGATTTGGACCTGATGTGTTTGAGGTCCCTTCTGGCCCTAATCCTATGATCTTATGAACTTAAAATAATCCTTAAGTGCTCTGTAAAGATGATTTGATTCACATGCACTGTTTCTAAAACACAGCTCTTGTATACAGAGAAATGACCTTTAAATCTCACCAGCACTATGGTTAGATGTGTAGGTGGTAAGCCTTTCTGGATAGGTGAGGAAATAGGCACAGAGGGCTTAACCAACCTGCCTCTAGTCATAAATTAAGTCAGAGACAGAGATAAAAATAGAACACCAAAGTGCCCCACCTCAATGAGAAAATCCCCAGAAGGTGACATGGGATGTGATGCAACAGAGAGCAGCTTTTTTAAAAAAAATTATTTTGATTTGGTTTTCTTTGTAAGTGTATGCAAGTTAGAAGTTGCTAAGGGCTTTCTTCCCCATTTGATTCCAGTAAGGATTTTCTTTACAAGGTCCCATGTTTGACCCTGTTGTTGAAAATTAATCATATTCACTTGCAGCTTCTCTTATGACGTCGGGGTCCTGATGCCTAGCCCCTTCTCCCATCCCCGCCCCTGATTTCGTTTGTCCACAACTGATTTCATGTGAAGGGCGGGCCATTGCCATCTCCTCCTCCTTCTGCTTTCCCTCCTCCTTCTTAGTGGAAGCTGCAATCGGGACCAATGAAAGCATGAAATCCTCACCCACCCAGTGACTAAGAGCTGGCTATATATTTCAGAACTTTTGCAGACCCGGGCTGTAGGGTTTTATTTGCTTTGTCCTCAGCCAGTCACCAATTCTCCTGATTTTGGGGGCAAGCTCCAGGCTAAAGACAGGACTCCAGGCCCAGCAGGCAACATGAGTTTCGGCAGATGTGCCCGGTGCATTGGGCACTCCCTGGTGGGCCTCGCCGTCTTGTGTATCGTGGCCAATATTTTGTTGTATTTTCCCAATGGGGAGACAAAGTATGCCAGTGAAGACCACCTGAGTCGCTTCGTCTGGTTCTTCTCAGGTATCGCAGGAGGGGGCTTGCTGGTAAGTAGAACGTAGATCTATTTGCTCTTTTCATCTATACCTCGCTTTGGGGAGATGTTTCAAAAAGGCTCTGTTTTTATTCAAAGTTGTTTTCTAGAGTTCACCTCAAAAACTCCTTTCAGAAAGGAGCCTCGAAAAAAAAAAGAGGCTAAGAAGGCTGCATTGTGTGGGGTACAGGGAAGCAGAATCTGTGAGGTGTCCATTTACACTATCAGCTAGCTCTCCCCTGGATTACTCCTGCCTTTTCAAATCTTCAGTGTTACCTTGATACTAACCAAAGAGTTGAAACTGTCCTAGGAAATAGGAATGTGGCCCCAACATCAAATGGTCAGTAATCTAGGACAGGATAGCATTTAACTTTTGGCCTGAGGACTTGGGAGGGGGTTGGCCAGTTCTCTCCCCTGTGTTCTTTTTGGGGTAAGCTGACTGCTGTTTATTCTGTTAAAACTAAGAGATATAATTACGGGCTCTATTGCCTGGAATTGTGGAGCTTCAGGATAATAAGTTAATGAGGACGGATATGAGTGGGGTGTGGTTTATAGGAAGAATCTGACAGAGCTTTGTGGGATCTTGGGTCAGTGTCTGGAGCCAAGATTGGAATGTGCTGTTTTTTCCGAGGCTGGTTTTGCGTGTGTGTGTGTGTGTGTGTGTGTGTGTGTGTGTGTGTGTGTGTGTG
>NW_020954588.1:14405392-14449474 GCF_900497805.2 Vombatus ursinus | reverse complement strand
TGTGTGTGTGTGTGTGTGTGTGTGTGTGTGTGTGTGTGTGTGTGTGTTTTAAATTAACTGGAAAGTGTTGGAATGCCAGCTTCAGGAACTTAAAATGTGAGCTTAAGCCCTGCCATGGAAAAAAATGTGACTCAGCTTGGGTTCACACTTTTACTAACATACTGGGAATGGACCTTAAAAAATTAATTTCTTACAGAAATGTGACCTTATAAGCACATGACCTTACTGATTATTGGTTAGGTAGGGAAATATATATATATACGTATATAATCTTTCATCCTAATAAGTAAATTGTGTGCAGTAGAAAGAACCTTGAACTTGGAGGCAGTTGGGACACTTGGGTTCAAATCCCAGCTATTCCTCCTACTTTCTGTGTGACTGTAAGCAAGTCATTTAACTTCCTCAGACCTCAGTTTTCTCATCTATAAAATGGGTGGGCTTTTGAGGCTCCTTCCAGCTGGAGATCTGTAATTCTGACAGTTGGCTAAGCTAGCTTTGAATTTAAATTGCCTTTTTTTACTCCATGCTTTATATTACAGTATCTGTGTCCTTGTACTTGTCTACCTCCCTGCACATATGGAAGCAAACGGTTTTGTTTTGCCTTTCCTAGTCCTGATTCCACCTGCTAGTACCTTTCTCCTCTGAGAATTCCTTCCTTCTACTCAGCCTATATTTTATGTGACCTTGTTATTTGTATGTCAGCTCTTTAGAATAGGAGCTCCTTGAAGGCAGGCATTTTTCACCTTTGTATCTTCAGCACTTAGCACAATGTCCTGTATACAGTAAGCACTGGATAGATGCTTGTCCATTGATTGACTGATTGATTGCTTTTATTCACAGAGCCTGGCACATAGAAGGTACTAGATAAATGAGGGATATTTTACTGATGACTTTTTTGTTTTTGCCACAATCATTTCCTCATATTACTTCACTCCTTCCAGCTTAGAACCCTCCCTTGTAGCAAAGAAAAACAATTCATCTTAACTAATTGACATAGTAACTGGTTCTGAAAACAATTTCCCCCAGTTTTCCACTATGAGGAAGGCAGCAGATTTCATCATCCGTTCTCCAGAAGTACGTGCTGAAAAAATATTTGCTAAATGCTGAGAAATTAAATTGACTTCAAAATTGTTTTTTTAAGGTGACCCATCTATTCCCTAAATATTTCCTATATCAATTTTTTTAAGGTGACCCATCTATTCCCTAAATATTTCCTATATCAATTTGGAACCCAAAGTTTTAAAAACAAAAGTTAAAAAAATTGTTTTCACATGCTATTGGAAAATAAGATATACAGGAAATGGAGTATAGAAATCTATCCTGCCCTACAGGAAAATTGAAGGGGAAGGGGATAAGAGAAGGGGGGGGAGAGATAGAAGGGAAGGCAGATTAGGAGAAGGGGTATTCAGAATTCGTACCATCTTGGAGGGGGGAGGGAGGAGATGAGGAGAAAATCTGGAACTCAAAATCTTGTGCAAGTGAATGTTGAAAACTAAAAATAAATTAATTAAAAAAATTTTTAAAAAAACTTCCTATATCATATACAGGGATAGTGTCTAGACCTGTGATTTTGTTAGTATGGGGAACTCCCAAGTGAGGGAACTCTCTTTACTAGATACAGGTTGGCATCTTCTCTGCTATTTATCATCTTAGAGAGAAACTTAGAACACTTAGAGGTTAAGTGACTTGCCCAGAGTCACACTGTCTAATGTGTCAGAGGAAAACCTTGAACGAAAGTCTTCCTGGCTCTGAGGCTGGTTCTCTATTCCCCTCCTAGAGTGCCACCATACTGGGAATCTTAAAACCAAAATGATATTTTTCCAATTCATAGTCACCATAAAGAATTGATAACAGAACTCTCCACCCAGTCTAAGATGTTTTAATTATTTAGCAAAAGCAATGCAGGCAGTTATTATAATTAGTGAGATACTCAAGAGCTAGAGTTCCATACTCACCCATGGCTGAGTTTGTGTTTCCCAACTTTGGGGTTTGGCTCCATTCCCAGCTCCCACCTACTCTGTTCCCTCTCCCAAAGTAGAGTGCCTTATGACATTTAGCCATATTTAAATGCATTAAAATTCGTTTTCCTTAGAGACTTTTTCCCCTTCAGAATTTCACAACATTGCATGAGCTCATTTGCGTCCCGCCCCCAGCAGGTCCTCAGACCACAACTGGGCATCTCCTGGCTGTTCCTGACTATTAGCAATTACAGCCCTTAGGGGCAAGGAAGAATAAAAAGTCCTTGTATAGCATTTAAATTAACCAACAAGAGGCCTTGTGAGAAGAAACTAATATCTGATTGGCTTGTTTCCTAACTAGATGCTCCTCCCTGCTTTTGTATTTATTGGGCTGGAAGAGGAAGACTGCTGTGGATGCTGCGGCCATGAGAACTGTGGGAAGAGCTGTGCGGTAGGTTTTCTCTTCCTGACTCCCACACTCTGTCCCGCTGATGGGTCACAGGTCATTTCTAAGCCTCAGTTTCTTCCCTAGATGCTCTCCTCCGTGCTGGCGGCCCTCATCGGAATTGCAGGATCTGGTTACTGTGTCATCATCGCAGCTCTTGGCTTAGCTGAAGGTCCCCGATGTTTAGACAACTATGGCAAATGGAACTACACCTTTGCCCACACCAATGGAAAGTACGTAGTGTTTTACGCACCTGGCAAAGCCCACTTTTCAGGACGCATGGAAAGAAATGTACTTTTTAGCAACCTGGTGTAGAGAGCTAGGAGGGACTTTAGAGGTCATCTGCTCCAAACTCCTCATTTTACAGATCAGGAAACCGAGGTACAGCAAGATTAAGCGATTTGCCCAAGGACAAATAGGGAGTGAGTTGATGAACAGGGATTTGAACTAGGTCCTTTGAATTCAGGGCAGAGAGTACTTTCCACTAAATCATTCCGCTTGACTGAGTGGATTGAGTGTCAAGGATTTTCTGATTAAATGAAAGGATATTTCACCATTGTGATAGATGTTATTAGTGTTACTGATTATTACATGAATTTAGTTATATCACAGGTCAAGGTCAAAACAAAATTAGCCATGTGTAGTAAAGCTAAGATAAACAGGGAGTCTCTAAAGTCTTACTGAAGTTTTAAGCTTAAAACTTCAAAACTTCAGTAAGACTTTTGGGACATCCTGCATGTGTATACACACATGCATGTGTACATACATAAATATACACACAAATGCATATATGTATGTATATTAGACACATTCATATGTAATACTGCCTATATGTAATCCTCAGCCAGTTGGCACAGTGGATCGAATGCAGGGTCTGGAGTCAGGAAGACTCATCTTTCCAAGTTCAAATCCAGTCTCAGGTGCTTACTAGCTGTGTGACCCTGGGCAAGTCACTCATCCCTGTTTGCCTTAGTTTCCTTATCTGTAAAATGAGCTGGAGAAAGAAACAGTAAACCATCTAATATCTCTGCCAAGAAAACCCCAAGGAGTTGGACAAAACTGAACAATGTATGTAACATATATATATGGCATATATGTACATACACACAAGTATACATGTATTTACACATATACATATATTATAGTTAAGTTATACTAAATATATAATATATACTATATATAATGATATATTATTATGTTACATAATAATATATAATATTACAATATAATAATATTATTATAACATAGAGCTATTGTTCCTGGCCCGAAGGGCAGTGTAATTAAGGGGTTCTCACCAATATATTTTAGCATTTACATCTTGTCAGGGACACAGTGTGATGCAGTAGAAAGAGCAGTGGACTTAAAGTCAGGAGTCATGGGTTCAAATCCTAGATGTTATACTTAATAGCTCTCTGAGCGAGTAACTTAACCTCTCTTATTCTTATTTTCTTCGTCTGCAGAATGAGGGGTAATAATCCTGATAAGTATATGCCTAACAGGGCTTTAATGAGGAAAGTGATTTGTAAAACCTTTAAGTATTGTATTCATGTGAGTTATTATCAAGAGAAGTCAGGAGAATATCTAAGAGAATGGCGTGGATATTCAGACACAGGTTATGATTAGAGAACATTTTCCCTTTGACACGGAGTCATTCAAGGCTGGCCCTTGTCCAGTTTCCTTTAATCCCTTCTGAATTCATTTTAAAAATTTCAATCTTTCATTTTGGAGGGCGGGGGAAGATATCTATGAACTCAGGAAGGTCATCGTACAGTATTTGATTCTTCCCTACGATCACCAATTGGGCATTTGACATCTCTTATATATGTATAACAAGTTATTCTCACTGTTAGTTTATAGCCAATACAGCGTAGTTGTGGAATCCAAACTAGTAGTTAGCATTTAAAGAATTGCAACATGTGACATTAAACTAGTCCCTGAAGAATAATAATGATTTATAGAGCACTATAAAATTTGCCAAGTGTTTTACATACATTACCTCAATTAAGCCTGGTAAGAGCTTGGTGAATGAAGGGTTCCTACACATATTATTAGCCTCATTTTATAGATAAAGGAACTGAGCCTCAGAGAAGTTAAGTGATTTACACAATGGTCACATAGCCAGGAAATGTCAAGGGTAGCTTATGAACCCCAACCTCCCTGATGCCAGTTCCAATGTTCTATTGCCAACTCCATTTTGTCTTTTTGGAATAACCCACGCAGTGGGTCCTGCTAATTTCTTGTTCAGAGCAAGAGATCTATTTCATATGTGCATAACCATAGGGAATTATACCTGTCATGAAGAAATTAAGACTATTGCAATAGGAGTGTAGAGAAGGATGACATTCTCCTTTTTGGCCCCACTTGACCATGTCAAACAATGGCTGGATTGCTTCAATATATTTCTCTGAGCTTTTTACGGATGAAGAAACTGTTAAGGGACTAGCTGAAAATATAACGGGAGTAAATGTCAACGCTAGCGTTTGAACTCAGGTCCTTTGACTCCAAATCCAGCTCTTTTTCCACCTGTAGCAACACTTGTCAAAGTGTGATCTGGGGACCGAAGGGAGTCCCTGAGACTCTTTCAGCAAGCCTACAAGATCAAAGCTATTTTCATAATAATACTTTGTTATTATTGCTGTTTAGTCATGTCCAACTCTCTGTGACCCCATTTGGGGTTTTCTTGGCAGAGATACTGGAGTGGTTTGGCGTTTCCTTCTCCAGCTCTTCTCACAGATGAGGAAACTGAGGCAAACAGTGACTTGCTCAGGATGACACAGCTAATAAATGTCTGACCAGATTGGAACATAGGAAGATGAGTCTTCCTGACTCCAGGACTGGCATTCTATCCACTGCAACATCTAGCTGCCATAATAATACTAAGACTTTTTAATTTTTCATATGGCAAATAACAATAATTGTGCCCATGTAAATAAAAGCTAGGGGGTGAGGGTGTCCCCAATACTTTTTTAAGAAAGTAAAGATGTTCTAAGAGCAAAAAGTTTGAGAACCGTTACGCTACGCCATGTTGTCTCTTAAGCAGAAACCTACATGAACCAATGACCTAACTAGCTAGACCTTTATACAAACAGATCACAAATGACCTGGGCCTACATTTAGCTGAATTGTTGGGCTAAAAGTTGAGTGGTTCTCAAACTTATTTGTCACCACGCATAGAGATACATTCACAACACATGCCAATGATTTATATGGGAGAATCTAAGCTTATAACACTGTTAAGGACACTAAGCAACCTTCTGGTTCTATAGATGTGTATATATACATGTGCACAGACATATAGTCATCTATATGTATATGTGTGTGTATATATCTGCATATATATGTGGAGAGAGAGAAGAAAGGGAGGAGAGAGAAGAGAGAAATAGGAAAAGAGAGAGAAAGAGATAAGAGAAAAAGAGAGAGGGAGAAAGAGAGAAATAGAGGTAAGAGAAAGAGAAAGAGAGACAGGCAGAGAGTATTTAGCATTTTAAGATTTGCAGAGCTCTTTACATTTAATAAAAATGATCCTTATAATAACCCTGGGAGGCAGGTGCTGTTATTATCTCCCTTTTACAGATGAGAAAACTGAGGCAGGATTTAAATTTAACTCTTCCTGGCTCTAGACATCCATTATACCCACAGAGCCACCTAGCTGCCTTTTTTTTTTTTTGGATTTTAGATAAAGCATTGTTTTTATTTGTATCAAACTCATCATGCCTTATCCACATCAAAATTTAAATCATAACCTGCTTGCCCCAAGCTCTCAGTATTCTCTTGGTCTGCTGCTTTCACTGATACCCACTAGTATGTACTCAGGAAATAGGGACTGATTTTAATTTAACTCTAAGAAAAACACCATCTGGGTCATATTTGTTTACAGCAGAAGCCCCCGTATTGCTATTTGGTGTCTGTATTGATGATAGGACCATAGACCTGAGGTTGGACAGGATCTCAAAGGCCATCCGATGCTACCCCCTCAGTCTGCTTAGAAGGAAATGAAAGCCCAGAAAGGTTAAGTGACTTGTGTGAATTCATTCAAGTTGCAAGTTTTAGAAGAGGAGGCTTGAGCCCAGGTCCTATGACTCCCTTACCTTGGGAACCACACTGTAGCAGCTTAATCTTGATGTTGCACTAAGTATGCATGTTGTAATATTTTTTTAAATTTTTTTTAGTTTTAATATTTTAACTTAATTCCCAAATGATATTTAAGACAAATTATAATGAAGACAATCATGATGAACATGATAAACAGCTGTCGGGCCTGGCTGTAGGTTAAATTTGGGTCTTTCGTATTATGCATACAATAATAACTTATCACATGTTAATATAATATTGTATGTTGATATTAACAACATTATTATATCAATATATAAGATATTATAATATAATGATATCTTTATATATTATTAAAAATAAAAATTATATCCTGTTTTTAGATCACCTTCATTTCTGAATATATTTCTCCCTCCTCATAACAAAGAATTTTAAAAGAAATAAAAATTAATTCAGCACAACTAACCAACATATCAACGTTGTTTGACAGGGTTTGTAGTGTTTCCAACCCACAGTGCCCAACCTCTGCAAGGAAAGGAGGGAGGTGCATTTTCTCATCTCTTCTTTGGGACCAAGCTTGGTTATTATTATCTCATATGTGTTTGCTATTTTAGAGAGAATATTCATTGTCCTTCCGAAGAAAGGAGTGATTGGGATCATAGATTTAGATTTGAAGGGGATCTGAGAGAGCCTCCATCTCAATTCTTTCCTCCCCCCATTTTACAGATGAGGAAACTGAGGTCCAGTGGAGTTGACTTATCCAAGGTCACAAAAGAAACAAGTATCTGAGTTGGTTATATCAAAACCAGGTCCTTGGACTTTAAGTACAGCACCGTTGGCATGCTGGACTTTGGGGGTAACAAATTCAGCTTTTTAAATCCATCCCAGGAACATGGGTGGTGTTGGGATCATTATCTTATAGAATGGCCAAGTGCCTGCATCAGAGGCTTTGATATTTCTGGTTGAAAAGGAAAGAAGTCTTTCCAGGCATAACATAATAGGACTAATCAATTTCTATTCTTATCAACAACAGTTACCTTACTGAGCCCTCCCAATGGGACGAGTGCGTCGAACCCAAGAATATTGTGAAATGGAACGTGACCTTGTTTTCCATTCTCTTGGCACTTGGAGGAATCGAATTAATCTTGTGTCTCATCCAGATAATAAATGGCATACTTGGAGGCATATGTGGTTTTTGCTGTTCCCGCCACCAGGTAAGAGGCTCCATGCTAATAAGACCTCATTGGGAACAGAGTATTGTCCAATTTTTGCAATGTAATACAGTTTAAGTTATTGGAGAAACAGAAGCATACAAATATCAACTTCCTGGGTCTGGTTCCTCTGTAATGAAGCTAATTACAACAACAAAAATAAATAAGAAGAATAAGACTATGTAAATAGCATTTATATACATTGCCAAATAAGATAATTGATGCGAAATACTTTGCTAATCTTCAAGTTTATATAAGTATGAGCTGTTATCAGTGGTATCTTATTTGTTCTCAAGTGAATTTGTCTTAAAAATTTGATTTGGGGGAACCATTCCAATTACTATCCCCAGAACATGGTTTATGGTGCCTTCTCTGGTGCTAGAATTAGTAGTTATAACGCTGCCCCTAACAGTCCCATTTACTCTATGAGCTTAAGTCTAAAGAGTCTTGCAGGTGGCAAAATGTTCATTAGAACACAGTGCCTGTAAGGCATGGCTTTCCCCCACCAACCTGCATCTACCAACATTTTGAATTTACCTAGTAGAGCTGATGAGACATAAATAGATACAAGGTATAGTAGGCTCTAGGGTACCCTTCATTCTCTAGTGGGAAGAAGGCAATGCAGAGAATACAAGAACCAAGGACACTTGGTCCATCAGAGAGCCACTGTACGTGAGGGGCATGCTCAACATGGTACATCTAGCTCTGTTAGGCTCATAACAAAGCCCCTCTATGAAAACCAGGAAGCACATGTTTCCTGAGGATATGGTTTAGGGGACAAATACCCTACCATTCAGTTCAGAAAAAAACTATCTGCAATCTCCCCACCCTCTTGCATAATGTTGCTCTGCTGGCCTGGGTGTGTCCAAATTCAATCCAGCAAACGTGGGTTAATGTTCAGTTTGGAGATTTGTTTTTCTTCTGTTGACTTTGTAATCTGGGTAACAGGATTAGGTAAATAGCAGATCTCTCCAGTGGAGAAGCTTAGGTTCTTTTAAATCCAGCTAAACATTTGGCCCTAAGACAAAGAGGTTTCTCCTTTATGGAGTTCCTTCTTTCTTTAAAAGGTAGATCAAACCCCAAACCTAAAAGCCCACCCTTGCCACAAAATTCAACCCTTATTAGGAATAAGAGAAAAACATTCCCGCAAATGAGAACACGAGAACAAAATTTGGTTGCAGAGGGAGCAAGAGTCTGATTTCCTCAAGGGCTTCCGATGCAAGTTTTCTAGGAGTATAAGCTAAGAAAGTATAAGTATAAGATGGAGTACAAATTGAGAAAGGATACTTGGATCTTTGGTGTTGGCTAAATTTGGAGAAGTTCATTACCAAGTCTGGCACCAAATGATGAATTGTTTTGCTTACAGCCTTTTAAGAAGACTATCTACTCAAAGGTCTCCATGAGTGACAACCTTCATCCATGAAATCATGGATCTTTTGAAGCTTTGAAATAATTAATCAATCAACAGTATTTATTAAACATCTAATGTGTGCCAGGGACTATTTTTGGTTCTAAAGATGCAAAGACAAAACAAAAACAGTCCTGGCCCTCAGCTTATATGGGGAGGGGTACAAAGATGGGATAATGTACATATATAGAGATATAAAAAAGAGATATAAACTAGGTTTTTTTATGAGGAACAGAGAGGGAAGCACAGATAGCTGGGGGTATCAGGAAAGGCTTCCCATAGAAAGTGACATGAACGATTATAATTAAGTTGATGGATTTGACGCTAAGAAGACTTGAGTTCAAACACCAGCTCTGCCACTGATTTGTGGCCTTGGGCAAATCACAACCTCTATGGACCTCAGTTTCCTTATCTGTAAAATGCTAAAGTTAGACGGGATGATTTCTGAGATCCATTCCAACTCTAAATCTACAAGATTTAGAGTTGGATTTACAAGAGCAATTCTCACGTGGGTGAAAGAATACCTATTGACCAAGAGGTTCACATCCGTGATTCCCTCTCCAATGGCCAGCCCATTGAACAGATCTATGATTTTGCAAATGTTCTCTCTTTTCTTATGAAACCTTTTCATTATAAATTCATCATACATTTGAAAGAGAACACTAACTCACACACACAAGCACATCAGTAACTTTCCATTCCAGTGGGCCTTTTTTTTTTTTTTTTTTTGTCGTTTTCCCTCAGGACTTCTGCTTGGTTATGAAATTTAATAAATATTTTTTTAAGCCTTGGGCATTGTTTACAGGGAATATTGCTTTAAACTTGGTGACTGGTTATTTCCTTTTTGCAAATGTCCTGCAGTGTGAGAAGACATTTTATAGGTCTACTTGGAGTAGTAACTCCAGGCCATCAGTGATTTCATTGGTATGGGTACTTTCTCTGCTTAGCAGTTTGTCTTTGAGAGTATCTTTGGCTGAGAATTCATCACTCCCATAAAGGTGGGCCTCTTTGAACTCAGATAGGTTGATTCTTGGACCATAGAAATATAGCCCATCACCAGTCCTGTACTTGACTTTTTTCAAGTGGAGATCATGTTCTGCTAGCTGACATGACCTTTGCCATGGGTCACCTCCATACCATGATGAGACCTCAGAGTAAGGTTTTTAATGGCAGCCTTATAGAGATAAGGACCAGATCTGTGATTCCATGAATGTAGGGCACTCCCAAGTAAGATAACTTCCTCTTCCAATGCAGATCAGTACCTTCTCTACAAATCATAGTCTTAGACCGTGCCCTAGACCACTGAGAAGTTAAATGATTTGTCCAAGGCTACAGAGCCAGTATGTATCCGGGGCAAGACTTGGACCAAAGTCTTCATGGCTTCAAGTTCAGCCCTCTACACATTATGCCACAGTATTCCTCTAATGGACAGGACAGAGTGCCTTAAAATGTTAAAATCTTCAGGGCTGACTGTTGATAATGCTGTCTATTCTCTTTCCTTTATAGCAATATGACTGCTAGAAGAACTACCCCAGAAGAGAAGCCAGAATCTTCCTGAATTTCACTGTAATTTATGTTTCATTTTTATTAATTTGTAAAACTTTGTATTAGTATTTGTATCATATTGCATATACTTTACTTTTATAAATCTGTACAGAGACTGGAATGTCTGTGCTACGGCAAGACCTGAACTTGGTGATATCAAGACTCATCCAATGCAGGAGAAACTTAAACCTATTTTCTAGAGGATTTTCACTGGAATAAGTAGAGATGTCTCCCTAGCATATCAGGCCACAAAATTAAGTCATACTTTGGACAAACATCCCATGGATAGAAATGACATTCTGATAAGGACTGCACACATGTGCATGAATATTTTTTAGATAAGAAGCATCCTGGAATTCTTTTATTTAAAAAAAGAAGAAGGAAAGAAAACCCAGAAAGAAACCTTCTTTCACTGTGTGTATGGTGTTTCCCATTTGTATAGTATTTCCAAGAGTCTTCAGAAGTTCCTTTAGCTCAAGTGACAGTGTTAACTGGGATGGAGGGAATGCATACCTGCAACCTGTGAGAATTGCTCAACGAAGTTGTCCTGGGACTGACGAAAGAGGAGCTTAGTGTAGCTGTACCTTTATGTTTTCCTAGCTGTGTTTTTGCATGACATGAAGATCTGCAACAAGAAAGGAGCTTTGGCAAAGTTAAGAGAAGGCTGTGGAGAAGTCATCAAAGAAGAAAACAAAGAGGGAGACGGATTGAAGCAGTGAAAACAAAACAAAACAGTATTAATGGAGGAAGAAGGCATCCAGCCCCCTCCCCCCCCCATGACAAACTCATGGAAGGATATTGACTACAGTCATGCAGGTTGGCCCAGCATAGATGGGGTTAGAGTTGGTATTTAAGTGTTTAGAGAAAAGACGGACTGAGAGTAGGTACTGTACCAAACACCCCAAGTCTTTGTACAAAAAAAAAAATTAAAAAGCATATTTATCACATTTTAACCTCTTCCCTCCTCCACTCATAATTTTAAAACTCTCTCTTCTTTTTTCTAATTGTTCTTCCTTGTCTAGGCTCCCACTCCCATTGTTGGAAAAAGTAATAGGGTTTACATTTCTCTCCCCGCTCCCACCTCAGTTTCTTTACTTTGTCTCCTCCACCACCCCCCCCGCCCCCGACCCCATTTCACCAGTAGTCCCCATTGACCCACAGTCCCTTAGGGCTCTTATTTCTCTTCAGATTTCCTTCATTCTTCTCCTGACCAGTGTGGAAACTTTCATTTGCTGCCCAACTGCCCTCTGGGTCACACTCCCAGAGGAATATGCCAAAAGTTTTCTATTGGAATATTTTATGTGTGCCGGGAGACAACCAGGCCCCAGCCGAAGTCTGCTGCCTTTTCAGAAGTTGTCTGTGATGCTGTTATCTCTTCTCCTGACTTGGTCCGTCCACCAAAATGATTACAGAAGTAAGATGGAAAAGAAGTGGGGGAGAGTGTAGGGAACAAGCATTTATTAAGTGCCTACTATGTGCTAGGCACGGAGCCAAGCACTTTACAAATATCTCATTTGAAAGAAATCTCAGCTAGCCACAAAGTAATCAGATATATACATTCTGGCAATCCTAGAGTGCTTTTAGGTGTCCTGATAGGTAAGGCATATGTATAGAGCACTTGGCATATATTATGTTATTTGAGCCTTACAACCCAATAAGATACATGTAAGACACATCTTCATTTTTCAGTCCTAGAGAAGTTGTGTTGTGTCCAGGTTCACCTGGCTATTAAAGCAGAATTCAAACTCAGGTCTTTTACTAAGTCCAAGTCCAGAATTCTCTCCCTTGCCCTGAACTACCTATAATGCCAACATGAAATCTGACAAGGTATGATGAAATATTTCCCTGACTTTTAATTCAATTCAATCCACCAATATTTTATTGAGTGTTAGTGATATGCTAGGCAGTGGAGATGCAAAGCCCCAAATGAAAAAAAGTCCCTTTCAAAAAGGAGTTTATATTTTAATGAACCATCCTTTCAGACTTATACCCAGGGATATCTCTATATAGAGATACACACATACTACAGATAGATAGATAGATAGAGAGAGAGAGAGATAGATAGATAAGTAGATAGATAGTATATATATATATATGTGTAAGTATATATTTGTATATATACATGTGTTGTTGTTTAATCCTTTTTTAGCTATGTCTGACTCTTTGTCACCTAATTTGGGGTTTTCTTGGCAAAGATACTGGAGTTGTTTGTCATTTCCTTCTCCAGTTCATTTGACAGATGAGGAAACTGAGGCAAATAAGTGACTTATCCAGGATCACATAGCTAGTAAGTGCCTGAGGCTGGATTTGAACTCAGGAAGATGAGTCTTCCTGACTCCAGGTCTAGCATTCTAGCCGCTGTGCCACCTATACACATACACACACACACACACACACACACACACACACACACACACATATATGAAATATATTATTTGTATACACATATCCATATATATGCATATTATATGTATATATGTACATACACATATATACATATACATGTTAGCCTACTGTGTTATAGTCTTAAAAAAAATAACCAGTGCTCATGATAGCAGTAGTCATCCCTAAAATCATAGCTTTAGAACTGGGAGGGATCTGAGACATCATCTCATCTAATCCCCCCATTTTCCAGCTGTGGAGAGAGAGGCCAGATATGGGAGCTGATTTGCCCAGGGCCACACAGGTAGGAAGTGGCAAAATGGGGAAAGCCCATCTTCTGACTTTAGAAGCAGACCTCTTTTTCACTGAACCCCACCGCCTTCAAAGCAACAGGAGTTCGTATTTGCACAAGCCTGGAAATTGCCTATTTGCAGTTCACCTCTGTTTTAAATTCTTTGGCAGGCTGCTTCTGTCCCAAACCACTTCCTATTCCTAAACCTAAATTCTAGTGACTCAAAGTTTCCACCAGCTTGCAAATTAATTAACGATAAACAGATGCTTTCTTAGTCACACAGATTAAAGAACTTGCCTGAGGATCCCAAGGAGAAATAGCTTCCCACTTTAGCTGTTTATAACATAAACCCTGGGTTTACACTGCATCCTTAAACTTGACCGAGGGAAAAAAAAACCCAGTTAACACAGACAAAATGGGTTTTTATTTACTGGTACCTTAAGAAAAACATAAATATTGATGTAGAAAAATAGCAAAGCACATGGTGCCAAACGTCCTGAATTTGCAGTAGTTACTACCTTCGTGGGACCCCAGGGGCCATGTGGTCTAACTTCTTCCTTTTTCAGTTGAGGAAACTGAAACCTGGGAGTTAAAATGACTCAGACAAAGCTATACAGGGAATAAATATCAGAGGTAGAGTTTGGGGGCAGGTTTTCTGCCCCCTGAATTCAGCACCTCTTCCACCATACCATTCAGGAGCCTCATTGAGGAAGTTTCCTTAAATGAAAATTAATGAGTGTCTATGCAGCAAAGGTTGGACAGTGGTTTTCTTTGACAATCTTACTATCTGCCACTGAGAAGAGCCAGTTGGTTTTTTCTGTTGTTGTTGTTTGGTTTGTTTTTTGTTTTTGTTTTTGTTTTACAGGCAGCCTGAGGCACCAGTAGGGCAGAAGTCCATTACAACTCAAGATCTGTCTCTGCTAACAGCACTTCCAAAGACCATTCAGGCCTCTGATGACTCTAGAATAAAACTTATTTCTGGTTTTTAAGGAGCCTCATGAAAAGGGTGGTACCCCAAAACACGAGGAAATCATTGTGTTCTTGACTTGTATGTCAGTGTAGTGTACGCTGAACACTAGAGAACAATGACACCATCAGGTGAAGGGAAAAGAATGATGTCAGCTGAAAGAGGCTGTGACCATAGTGAAAGGCCCAGTCCAAAAAACCAAACCCAAACAAAAACTGTCTCTGTAGAGTGAGAGGGGAGGGCATGCTGCTGGGTTCCACTCTATCTCAGCAATACTCAGATTCATGTCAATGAAAACAAACGTGAAACACATCCCATGAAGGGAATGCAGTGAAGTTAATTTGAGTCAAGTCAGCAAACATTTATTAAGGGCTTTTTATGTGCAAGGCACATATGCTCTTAGGGTATATAAAAAAAAAGACAAAAAAACAATCCTTATCCTCAAGGAGGAGACAACATGGAAACTACTAGGTGTAAATGGTAAATCTCAGAAAGAAGGCACTAGCAAGGGGAAGAGAGGGAGAGGCAGGAAAGGCATCCAGCAGAGGTGAAGAAGAACATTCCAGGCATGGGGGATAGCCAGTGAAAAAGGCTAGAGTGGGAGATAGAGTGACTTGTGCGAGAAACCAAGAAAAATGCCGGTGTCGCCGGATCATAGAGTATAAGGGAGAAAAGAGTAAGAAGACCATCCCTTTCAGTCTTCTTACACTTTTCTTCCCAAATAGAAGAGATTTATTTTTTGATCCTGGAAGTAATAGGGAGTCACTGTAGTTTATGGAGTAAGGGAGTGACCTGGTCAGATCTGCTCTTTGGGAAGATCTTGACAGCTGAGTGGGAGATACAGTAGAGAGAAGAGAGACTTGAAACATGGATACCAATTGGAAGAATATTGCAATAATTCAGCCCTTAGATGAAGGTCTCCACTAGTGTGGCTATTTCAAAGGAGAAAAGGGGGCATGTAAGAAAGAAATTGCCAAGTTAGAAACAACTAGACAGGGCAAAAGTTAGATATGTAGAGTGAAAGAAAGAGTGAGAATTCAAGGATGATGTTCAAGTCTCAAGTCACCCTTGGGAAGATGGTGATGGCAATTAGAAGTTCAGAAGAGGGAAAGTGCTAGAGGGAAAGATACTTAGTTCAATTATGAATATATTGAGTTTAAGCTGTCTCTGGGATCTCTAGTTTGAGACATACAATAGTAGATGTAGACATGAGACTGGAGGTCAGGACATAGGGTAGGGCTAGATAGGGCTAAATGAATAGATTTCAGAATTATCTGCAAAAAGATTGATAGGAGTTGATGAGATAACTAAGGGAAATAGTATAGAGAGAGAAGAGATGACCCGGGACAGAACCATGGTGGACATTCACTATTAGCGGGAGGATTGGAATGAATGTTCAGCAAAGAAGTAGTCAGACACTGGAAAGAAGAGAAAGTGAAGGAGAAGAGAGTGAAGGACAGTGTCAAAGGCTACAGAGAAGAAAGGTGAGGATTGAAAAAAAAAATGAGGTTTGGCAATTAAGACATCATTGGGAACTTTGGAGAAAGCCCTTTCAGTTGAATGATGAAGTAGGAAGCCAGACTACAGATAGAAGAGAGTGAGGATAAAGTAAGTAGAGATGCTGATTATAGATGACTCTCTTAAGGATTTTAGCCAAAAAAGGAGGAGAGATATAGGGCAGTAGCTGGGAGGCGTGTTAAGCAGCTAAGTTACAAAATGGATCAAGTATTGGACTTGGAATCAGGAAGAACTGAGATCAAATCTTGCCTTAGGCACTTATTAGCTGAATGATCCTGGGCAAGTCATTCAGTCTCAGTTTCCTCACCTGTGTAATTGGTGCCTGTAGTTGCTTTACAGACTTTAAAGTCTATGAAAATGCTAGCTGAGGCAAGACGTGAGCTCCGGTTTTCCTGACTCTGAGCCTAGACACCCAGCATAGAAGAATGGAAAGAATGTTCCATTATCCCTGGAATCAGAGGATCTGGGTTCAGATCCTCCTTCTGACATATCACAGGTGTGGCCTTGGGCAAATCATGTAACCACTCCAGGATTCAATTTCCTCATTTGTCAGATAAGGAGAGTGGGACTAGATGATAGCTGCTGTCCTTTCTACCTCTAAATATATGGGTACCTCTTCATATAGAAGAAAATTTTATTTTATTTTATTTTATTTTTCAGGAAGTAGATACAATTCAATTTCACATGAAATGTGTGGTGCTCTCTAAAAATGTATGCATTAAAGCAAGGTAATTGGGAATAGGACTGTATTTAAAATAAATTTGAACATGAGAGGGAAAAGGGAAAGTGAGCATTTTTTGTAGCAACTGAGGTTTGGGTGACCCTATTGGGGTTGCCCTGGATTGTGTGGGATTGGCCGGTGTCCACAAATCAGATAGAATAAATTCCCCTGAATCCAATTCATGGTTTTCAGAGTTAACTGCTTTTAACGTTCCCTCCCTCCTCCTGCTCTAGAAAAGTGGGCCGGGAGAGGGGAAAAGAGCCGGTTAGCAGGACCGTCTGTCAAATGCCCTGTTGCCATCTGGGGTTCTGCCATTCTAGATATAAGAATATATCATTCTGGGGGCAGCTAGGTGGCGCAGTGGGTAGAGCACCGGCCCTGAAGTCAGGAGGACCTGAGTTCAAATTCGGACTCAGACCAAACACTTGATACTTAGTAGCTGTGTGACCCTGGGCAAGTCACTTAACCCCAACTGCCTTAACAACAAAAACAAGAACACAAACAAGAATATACCATTCACTCCATCTTCAAAGATGGAAAAATGAATTCACAGCTAATAGAGATTAACGATTTAACATCGATGCCAGGACATAAAAAATATCATCCTCAATCTATGACACATCCTTCTCAATAATATTGGCTCGTAGAATTTCAGATTTTTAGAACTAGAAAGAACCTTTGAGGTCAACTGAGCCAACTCCCTCATTTTATAGATATGTAAACTGAGATCCAGAGATGTTGTGGCTTGCCCAAGCTCGCTCAGTTAGAAAGCTCAGTTAGGAAGATTGGAAACCAGAGCCCCTGACATCTATCGGCTTCTGGGATGTTTTACTTAATCTTTCAGTGCTACAGGCAACAATAAACGGCAGATTTCATGCCAACCTGCGTGGACGGAAGGTGTTTCCTCCCGGGGATTTCCCTATACTAACTAGCAAAATCACACAGTTGCTTCTACCCATCCACTCAAGTTAATGTGCTTTGAACTCACAATTCTAGATTTAGTTTCATAGAATTTTATTGTATGTTTGTTTGTTTTGGACCAGACCTGTGATTTAGCTGAAATAGGTAATTCCCAACAAGGAAACTCCCTTTACCAAAGTAGATTCGACACTTAATAGCCTTGGAGAGTTATCTGGGGTAACAAGAGATTAAGTGATATGCCCAGTGATATGCCAAACAGACTATATGTGGCAGAAGCAGATGATGATAAACCAGGCCTATCCTGACCCTGAGGCTAGTTCTGTGCCTTTTCCCTGGCATTTAAAGTCTTCTTTTTTTCTTTTTTGTCACAGAGGAGAAAGCACGGCGAGTGAATGATTGCTTTCAATGCTGTCAGCATAGACAGAGTGACTTAGACTTGTGGGATTTCAGGGATTTGCCTATTCCCAAGGGCTGTCTTCTAAGGAGCTCATAAGTCACCAACTGCCCAGACCAGGTGGAAGACCCTGAGTCACAGACTCCATTTTTCTAGTGAACCAATCCCAACCACACCTTGTTGCTCAAAGGCAGCTGGAGTGTTTGGAAAAAACCATTCAGTCATGTGGAGGGCCCAGGGCCAGTTTCTGTGCCCAGCCCCAACTTCTCTTCACAAGGCTAGCTTGTGATCTGGTGTAACATCTGAGTTCATGCTTTTTAAGTATGATAAGCAGACAGTAGAGGGCTTTATTAGTTGACGCCATGAATAAAGGTCAGGCAACTCCCTGCTGGTCAGCCCACTGATTCACTGACTGCCAATCATTTCACCTGTGAGAATATAGGATTGACGAGTCAGAGGGAGCCTGAGAGAGGCCGTTTGAGTTTGGAGCCAGAGGATCTGGTCAGAATCATGTTGCCCATGTAACCCAAGGCAAATCGCTACCCGTCTCTGAGCCTTGGGACCCTTGTGAAAGAAGAGGGGGAAGAAGGTAGGGAAAAGATGATCTTTAAGGTCATTTTATCTCATTTTACAGATGAAGAAACTGGAGCCAAGAAAAATGAAGAGATTCATCTAAGATCACAGATGAATAAAAGATCTGGGATGGAACCCAGGCATGAGGCCTGTCCTTGTACCACTTCATTGTTCTCATTGTTATAATAGTCTAGTTTTGAAAGGGACCTTATAGGCCGTGTGGTCCACGCTTTCATTCTACAGGTGGAAAAGCCAAGTGAAGTAATGACCAAGATCATGCAGGTAGGATCAGAGGTGGGATCTGAACCCAGATCCTTTGACTATACAACCAGTGCTCACGTCCTGCTTGTCTCTTCCATGGAGGTAGTGAGAAGGTATAATTACCTCCTACCAAAGGGCAACAGTGATCTGCAGAGCTTATCTCTTATGCAACTCAAGACCAGAGCTTACCAGGGAGGAGTCAGAGAGCCCCTACCAGGAGGAGCCAATCAGTCAATAAGCATTTATTAAGCACCTACAATTTGTCAGGCACTATGCCGAATGCCATAGAGAACCCATCAACCGAAGGGCTTCTGTGCTCTTGGGCTGCATTGAGTTGAGTTGGGCTGCAATTCTGGAATTAGCAGGCTAATAGTTCCATTGTTCTCTGCCCTAATCAGACTACATCTGGAGTATTGTGTTTGGTTCAGGGCATCAAAGTTTAGGAAGAACGTGGATAAATCGGAGAGTATCATGACAAGCACAACCACGATGGGGAAGGGCCTCAAGTTCATGACACATGAGAATTAGTTAATGGAACTATGGCTATTTAATCTGGGGAAAAGAAGGTTTGGGGGATGGGGGTGGGAAGGGAAACATAATATCTATCTTCAAATATTTAATCTAATTTAAGAATGAACACCATTCTTCTTTCTCCCCCACTCCTTACCCCAATTCTATTCCTTTAGCCTATGTGTTCTTTATGGCAGGAAAATAATCTTACTTTAACCACCAGGGGGCACTGTTAGCCACCATCTTGGTCTTATTCAACCAAAATATCTAAAACTGGATAGTTTCACATTCATAAGTTAAATTCATGCTGCCCACCGGGTGGAAGTGCTGAAGGTGTCTTCAAGCTCTCTAGAAGTTCTCAGAAAGTAAATGACTTTCTGTTCCTCAGTTCTGCCACTCTGTGAAGCAGTACTGACTCATTATCTGGGGTGTGTGAATTTACCCAATCAGAATGAGTATAAGCCCCTGACTATTAGCAAATCTTGCCTCATTCTTGGATTGGATTTATTTCAATAAACCTCAGTCCCTTGACTTTGACATAACGGCGTTGATTCTCCTTAGAGGTAAGCAATCATGCATATAGATTTTTTATTTTTGACATAGAATTGATAAGCAAATAGTACATAATAACGAGGAAACCATGCAATAATAAAACATTTACCAAGTGACTGCACATTTGCTGATCCCCTAGATCCCAAAAGTCCCCAGATGGTACAGAAACAATTTCAGACACAAGTACTAGAAAATACTCAAGTTCAGTCTTCCTTTGAGTGGACAAAGGACCATATACAAGACAACACAGTTGAAAACTCTATGTTTGACTCATGTGTCCAGCTTGGAGCCAGTCATTGGATGAAGATGCAGTCATTGTGCAAAGATTCTTAACATGGAATCTGTGCACTTAAAAATACACGTGTGTATGCATATATATATATATATATAATACATGTATTATATGTACATATATTGTAATATATTGATAATTATATTTTAATATAATTAGTTTCCTTTGTAATCCCATGTGTTTTATTCTATGCATTTATAAAAGTCGTTGTGATAGGGAATCCATGGATTTCACCAGACTACTAAAGGTTCCATGACACAAGGAAGAAGCCTTCCCTAGATTTACTTTTGATTCAGAATTCATGGCATAGAAGATGGATTTGGGGTCCCGGCTGCCTTGGGAAAGACAGGCTGCTACATCCTGAGATTGTCTGGCCCTTGACTGTCTTATCCTTGGAGAGGACCGTTTACCCCATTTGACTACCGCTAAGTCATTGCTTGTGGAACGCAGTAGAGCAATGGCCAGCCTAGGCAAAGAAAAGGCGGCTATTACATGACACCCTGATATCCCTCTGTGATTGAGCATTGTACCTCTCTCTGCTGCTGAGAACTATCCCTTCCTTAGCCAATTCCCAGCCAAACGTCTGCAGTTCTTTGAAGTACAGTTCAGTGAGTCAGGGGCAGAGGAAAAGGGGCAATATTTTCCTGCCCAGAAAAATGGAAGTAAAAAGAACTTTCAATACCTTTCTCTTTTAAGCACAGTATGAAATAGCAGGGTGACAGTTAATATATGGGATAAAGGTTCAAGTTACGAGAGGAGGTATGGTGGGGAGGGATGAGTTAGGGGCAGCCAGGTGGTGCAGTGGATAGAGTGGTTAGACAGGCCCTGGAGTCAGGAAGACTCATCTTTCTGAGTTCAAATCTGAACTCAGACACTTACTATCTGTGTGACCCTGAGCAAGTCGCTTAACCCTGTTTACTTCAGTTCCTCATCTGTAAAATGAGCTAGAGAAGGAAACAGCAAACCACTCCGGTATCTTTGCCAAGAAAACCTCAAATGGGGTCATGAAGAGCTGGATATGACTGAAAAACAACTGAACAAGGGAGAGTTAGAACTTTGGTTGAGTTTTAGAACTGTGAGGAGAGAGTTAAAGCTGTAGGGGGGCACGTTGAGTTGAGGGATGGTAAGAGCTAACCTTTCCACCAGCCCTGCCCTGATTGAGAATCTTCCTGGTTTTAACAATAGAGGATTTTAAGTGGGCAGGCATCTGTGCCCTGTTTCTGATTGAGACAGGGGTCTTCTTAGCAGGGAAGCATGTCGTTTCTAAAAAAAAAGCCCGGTTTTACAAGTTTCTATTTTTAATGCCTAGCCCTTACCGTACTCTCCAAAAGTAATATTTATAAGTTACAGTTTCCAGAAAGGAGGACACTCTTGTTCCAGGCCAATTTACCAACAGCCTCAAGGTCACTCTGCTTTTGTGAGTCAGCTGAAGAGGGTAGAGAGGAAAGGGAGAGAGAATGTCTGGGAGGTTCTGATTGTTTTCTTCAGTCCCAGGTTCATTGGTCAGGGCTGGTGAGAGACTTACCTCCCCCGATGAAACCAGCAAGTATCGATGTACTTGTAGATTTCTCCTGTGTGATGTCATGATCTGTACTCAGCTGTGGAGGTCAGTGGAAAGTGTTGGGTACGAGGCTCAGGCTCATGGTAGGCTGACAGACTGGGGACTCTCTCTGACCCCACTGATCACCTTCTCCTAGATACTCTCTCTTCTCGATTTTAGTGACTGCTCTCTCTTAGTTCTTTTTCCATCTGTCTGACCCACCCCTTCACAGTCTCCTTTGCAGGGTCACTGCCTATATCCATCCCTCTAACTGTGGTGTGGTCCCAGGCCCTGCCCCAGACCCTCTTCTCTCCTCTTTCTCCATCCTAGAGCTTTTGGTGATGTGATCAGCTTCTTTGGGTTTAATTACCATCTTTCTGCAGACTCCAAAATCTATACAGGCACACCTAGGAGATATTCCAGCTTCAGTTCCAGAGCACCACAATAAAATGATTATCACAATAAAGAGGGTCACATGAATTTTTTGGTTTCCCAGTGCATATAAAAGTTATGCTTACACGTACCATAATTTATTAAGTGTGCAGTGGTATTGTCTGAAAAATGTGCATACCTTAATTAAAATACTTTATTGCTAAAAAATGCTAACCATCACCTGAGCCTTCAGCAAGTCATAATCTTTTTGCTGGTGGAGGGTCCTTCCTTGATGCTGATGGCTGCTGACTGATGAGGGGTGGGGTGGTTGCTGAAAGTTGTGCTGTGGAAAGTTTTTAAAATAAGACAACAATGAGTATGTTCCCTAGATTTGAAAAGAGTTGTTAACAGAGAAGTTAAGAGACAAGATAAATAGGATCCTACTCTTTAAAATTATGTGTCAAGTTGAATAAGGCGGGTGGAAAACTCAAACATAGAGGCAGCGTGGCATGGCTACAGGGCTGGACATGATGGCAAGAAGACTTGGGTTTGAATCCTGTCTCTGATACTCATTAGCTATATGACTCAGGGTAAGTCACTTAATCTCTCTGTGCCTCAGTTTCCTTATTTACAAAATTAAGGGTTGGATTTAAATGGCCTCTAAGGTCTCTTCCAGCACTACATCGATGGTCCTATTGTGCAATTTGAGGCCACATTAAAAGAGGCGTAGGGTCCAGGAATAGGGAAGACGGTACTTCTATACTCTTCTATATTCTGCTCTGGTCAGAACATATCTAGAATATTGTCTTCAGTTCTGATGGTGACATTTTAGTGATGCCCAGCAGATGTTGCCGGGGTTGATGGAATAACTGTTCCATTAGAAAGAACACTGCTAAATCCGGAGAAAGGCATTGAGGAGAGTGAAGGAACCGGAAACCAAGATAGGTTGAAGGACCTAAGAATGTTAGCCTGGAGAAGAAAAGACTTGGAGAAAACAGGAGAGTTGTTTTCAAGTATTCGATGATGTCAAAACGCTAATTGGAATTAGACTTTTTCTTCCTGGTTCTTGAATATTGGGCAAAATTAATATTTAACCTGCCAATGTAATGGGTGACTAAATGTCAGCATGTACCATGATCTTTGGATTCTCCCAGACTTAGATTCAAATGAGAGCAATTTATTTGCTGCAAAGGTATTGTTTCAATTAGTTTCTTTTAAATTGGAGGTGGAGTGAGAGGAAGAAAAAAGTGAATATTAATTTAAAATAAATTTTAATTTTAGAAATTAAAAAAAAATTGAGGAGGACTTTAAATTGTAATTTACTTCTCTTGGCTTACTTGTCCCCACCCAGTATAAAAACTGGGACCTTGGAAAAATAATACAAGCCTAGGTATTCAGCTGCTTACCACACTGACAGACCTAGGCAAGGAAGAACACTGAAATGCTAAAATATTTGATCAAGATAGAAATGGATAATAATATAATAGAAAAAGTCTCTGGTGACATTTTTGAATAAGTTCATTTTCATTCTGCCCTTCGCACACCCCAGCAGTTTGGGAAATGAGCTTCTCCAAAAGACTCAGACTCTGATAGGACAAAGTCTGGACAAGAATCCTCTCCCACTGTGATGGAGGGGTTGAAGTCCCCAGGGTGAATGGCCTTAGTGTCCCTGCCTGAAATTTGTGTTTGACAGTAGGAATTGCCCCTTATTTGTCCACTTGCCGGGCTCCTCCTGGTCCCCCATGAAGCTCCCAGCTTCACCTGCCTTCCTTTTCTCTCTAGCCTCATGACTATCAACACAAAAAGAAACCTCCATCACAACCCCTTTCTTCTTCTTCTTTTTTTTTTTAGGCAATTGGGGTTAAGTGACTTGCCCAAGGTCACACAGTCTTCCTGATGAGAAATCTTTCCTGTCTCATTCACCCAACAGAGAGTGGCCCTCTATTGCTGTGGCTGGGGAAAAAAAAAACCAGAACACTTTTTACCCTGACCCACCTCCCATTCCTGTGTAAATGTAGTATTTATCATCCCTGGTAAAGAAAGTGGGGAAATCTGTACACAGCCCAGCCCCTGTGGTGCTACTAGCTATATAAGGGAAAACTTCTTCACAATTAGAGTTCTCCCAGAGTGGGATAGAATGCCATAGGAGACAAGGGGCTCCCCAATACTAGACAGAGGCTAGTCCTTATCAGAGACAGCGTAGAGGCTATCCCTGCCTGCTTTGGGCTGAAGCCAATGGCCTCTGACGTCCTTTCCACTTTGGAGACACTGAATTCTGTAAAGTCATTTCACATAAACACCTTCTTTTTGCATTTGTTTTTCCATTGCCAGGTACCTGGTAGGCACTTAATAAATGTTCGTTAATCAATTATTGACTGATATTTTGGGGGCTTTGGTTTCCTCAAGTATAAAACAAAGGGGTTATACTAAGTGATTTTTCGGATCTTCTTATCCCTAAATTTCATCTATTTCACCAAATAATGTTCCTCAAGGTAGGTTCATGCCTATTTTTAGCATCCCCAGGATAATGTGTAGGCAGCATACTGTACCGCTCTTAGGAGTCAGAAGCCCTGGCTGAGGCTCACAGCATCCTAGCTGTGTGACCATGTCTAAAGCAGCAAGGAAGAGCGCTGAAATGCTGAAATATTTATTTAAGATAAAATGAATAATAAGATAATAGGACTGCCTACTATGTGCTAGGCATTGTGTAATAATAATAGCTAATATTTACATAGAGCTTACTATGTGCCAGGCAGTTATACTAATAATAATAGCTAATATTTATATACAGTTTACTATGTGCCTGGCACTGTGCTGAGTGCCTTATAATTATTATCTCATTTGATCCTCGCAACAACCCTGAAAAGTAGGTGCTATTGTTATCCCCATTCTACATATGAGGAAACTGAGGAGAGCTGAAGTTAAGTGATTTGCCAGGGTCACAGAGCTAGTGAGTATGTGAGGCTAAATTTGAACTCAGGTCTACCCGACTCGAGGCCCCACATTCTATCCACTGCAACCCTGCGTTGCCTCTGTATAAGATGTTTAAGTTTTTTGAATCTTACTCTTTTCCTCTAGAAGGCAGGTAATTATATTATCTTTCATCACAGAGTTATTGTAAGGGAAAGGTCTTTGTAAAATTGTTATTTAAATGTGAGCTATTATTGTTATTACTAGCTATTAATATTACAATAGGTGGCAGAAATAGAAGCAAAGGTCATGGTCCTTTAAAATGATTAGCTCTTCTGGTCATCTGATGTGGGAAGGGAAGAGGAGGAAAGGGCTGGTGTGAGTGGAGGACCTTGGAAGCTCCAGCCTTGGCTGGCATTGGGAGTAAGCAGGGCTTGGGATATATTTTTAAAGAGTTCCCCAGAAATCACACTCTAAACAAAATATTTATTCCTGGCCCCATGAGGCCATGTCATGTTAGGCAGGTCATTGCCCCTTCTTTATGTACAGGATACGATCCCCAAAGTTGGAAAGGAATTTTGAAATCATTTGGTTCCCAGGTGTTCCAGATGAGGAAAATAAGTCGCAGAGAACGGAAGTGATTTCAGTTCCATTCAACCAGCATTTATTGAATGACTGCAGTGCTCCAGTACTGAGGGTCAAAGACAAAAATGAAGGAGTCCATACCTTTGACTTGTTTATGATTGACCAAGCAGAAGAAACATATGCACAGATAAATAAAAGCAAAATATATTAAAAAATAAATGCCAAGTCATGGGGGTGGACAGATCTAACAACTGGGGGAGCCAGGAAAGCTTCTTTTTAGAATGTGGCCCTTGAGCTGAATCTTAAGGGGAATTCCTTGTTACCTGATTCAGAATTTAGTAGGGAAGGCATTTGGGGAATAGGAATAAGACCAAACAATGGTGCCAATTTGAATCTGTGAGAAGCAGCAATGTGTGATTAGCCTGGGGAAAAAAAAGGTTGGATCCAGATTGTGAAGAACTTTAAATAGTAAACAGAGGAGTTTGCATTTTTATCTGCAACACCCTCTCTGGGCTATTCCCCCAAAGCGTATTCATACTTATGGGTAGTATCCCTAGAGAATGTAGGTTTCTGAAGAATCTAATGTCTTCCTCCTAAAACTTTATTGCATGAGCCCCTACTAGCGTGTTTCCCAATAGCAGTCAGCCAATAGACACAAAAGCAATTACTATAATAAAATAGGAAGAATAATTACTATACCCCACCCCCACAAACCTGGAGTGTCCTCTCCCACAAATTGACACGGTATCCATAGAAAGCATGGGCACAAAAATGGAGACAGTAGCAATAAAGCAGGGATGTAGTGGGGTGGGGCGCAGCTAGATGGTACAGTGGATAGAGTGCCAGGAGTGAAGTTAGGAAGAGTTATATTCTTGAGTTCAAATCTGGCCTCAGACATTTATTAGATACATGACCCTGGGCAAGTCACTTCACCCTGTTTGCCTCAGTTTCCTCATCTGTTAAATGAGCTGGAGAAAACATGGCAAATCACTCCAGTTAGTTTGCTAAGAAAATCCCATATAGGGTCATGAAGAGTTGGACTTGATTGAAACAACTGAACCAAAGAGGTAGGAAGCACATGTGGCCAAGGCAATTCACACTTCTAGTCCTATAGGACACCAATGTATCTCTTTGCGGAGTCCTTACACAACTGCCCCTAAGCACCATGTCTCATGTAACCTGCTGAGCTAGTTACTCAGCTAAACTCCTTGGGTCTACTCACCACAGTTCAACCATCATCTGTGAAGGATAATTATCCCTTGACTCTACATCTGGCTCTCTTCTTGGTCATGAGAGCTCCCACTCCTTGAAACTACTTCCTCCCTCAAATCACCACGTCTCTGTTTGTGTGGGACTGGACAGTGTATGCTTCTGCTCCCTCAATTATGACTCAAACTTTCATGCACTTACTAAATCTCACACTACTGGGTGGGGTGTCTCCTACTGGACAAATAGCAATGCTCCTATATGCTATGGCCAATTGGGGAGAGGGAGATGGGACAAAAAAACCCTCCCCCTCGCTGAGGGGATCACAGGGATCTTAACCCACAAAGTTCCTCCCAGTTTAGACTCATCAACTCTTAAATTGTGTGACAGTCTTTTAAGGGCTACCTTAATGACCAATAATTTCTCCTCCAATGACCAGGATCCTTTTCTCATTCAGGCAAGGGACTTGTTAATGCTTTGTCAAGGGACTTCCAGATGTGGTCACATTTACTCAGTTAGTTTAACACTTCCTAACCAGCCTCTTGCATTGATTACTTTCTGGGCTTTCTGGACTGGGAAGCGTTGAGGGGATAGTCAAAGACCAACTCCTCACTGTGTAGTCTAGAGGCAATAAAAAGCCACTGAGCCTGATTGAATATGGATTTGGCAGGATCAGACTTGTAGTCTAGGAATATCAATTTGGCAGCAGAGGGTGGATTAGGGAAAAGAGATGAATACAGGAAAACCAACTAGGAAATCGCTGCAAGGCAAGAAGGGACGAGGAACTGAAATAGGACAGTGCCCCTGTGGGTGGAAAAAAGGGGACAGATGTGAAAAATGTTGGGGAAGTTCAAAGCATACAAGAGGACAGTAGGGTTAAGGTCTGAACCCAAGGGTGCTGGGTCCACTCAATCATCCTGCTTCAATGCCACCATTCATAAGACATGCACCATGAGCTTGTGACTTCTCAGGGGTATAATGAGCCTGGAGTGATGTCTGTGAGTAGTAGATAGGACAATTCCTTCTCTAACCATGGATTGAACTAATCAGGTATGCTCTGCCTAAACAAAACTTTAGAAATACGAGGGCTAGGGTGTAAGAGAAGTATTTTTTAATTTTTTTTGTAAGAGAAATATTAAAGATAAATTTTCCTGAGCTATATTTTTGTCCTGAACAAACTTTGGGTAGACAAGCTAGCCAATGAGTTATTAATAAGAACTAACTCAATTTAACAATTCAGTAAGAACCTACTATGTGCGTGGCACTAGGCTAGGTACTAGGAAGACAAAAATGAAGACGCCACTATTCTCATATTCTAGGGGATGCAACATGCACATAGATGAATCAATGCACTTTAATTTGAGATGGGAAAGAACACCAGCAAACTGGGGGTGAGAGGTGGGGAGGGTGGATCAAGAAAGGCTTCCTGTAGGAGGTGACATCTGAATGAAGACTTGAATGAAGCAAAGAATTCCAAGAGGGAAAGATGAACAGGAAGCGTATTCCAGGCTTGAAGAATTGTCTTTACAAACATAAAGTGACTGCAGGTGGCATGACATATTTGAGGACCAAACTAATACGCCAGTATGGTTGGAAAACAGAATTTGTAAAGAATAATATAAGGGAAGTATCAGACAAAGGAGATGAGAGACAGCTTAAGAAAAGCTTTGCTTGCTAGGCTGAAAATTGAATTTTATTCTAGGGCAATAGGGAGTCATTTAAAATTTTTGAGTAGGAGAGTAACGTGATCAGGTCCATGATTTGACAATATTTGTCAGCTGTGGAAAGGATGGATTGGATAGGATATCTCTGAATTAACAGCCTCTCCTCTTTCCATGTATTAGGGGAAAAAAATCATCTCTCTGTTAGAGGACAGTAACCTAATGTAATATGCTTTAAACAGCTACTGTTAGTGATTTTATCCTAATGGAGCAGGGACCCAAAGCAAGACTTTAAATCTGATAGATACCCATAAGATCTGAGGCACAAGGAGAATAACTAAGACAATCACCTACAACAGAGGGTGGTGTTATAAATGGGGATTGGGATGCAGGAGAAGGGAAGGAAACAAGAATTTATTAAGCACCTACTATGTTCTAAGTGCCTTACGAATATTATCTCATTTGATCCTCACAACAACCCTGAGAAGGAGGTGCTGTAACAATAATCTCTATTTTATAGATGAGGAAACTGAGGCACACAGAGGTGAAAGATGCTTGCCTAGGATCACACAGCCAGTAAGTGTCTGATGCTGGATTTGAACTCAGGTCTTCCTGAGTTCCATCCCCGGCACCACCTAGCCACCACACACTTACTGGTTATCTTACACTGGGCAAGCTACTTCACTTCTATTTGCCTGTTTCCTGAACTATAAAATGAGGATAATAACAGCACCTACTTCTGAAGGTTGTTGTGAGGATCAAATGATATAATATTTGTAAAATGCTTAGCAAAGTGCCTGGTACATAGTAGGTACTTAATAAGTGCTTATTCCCCTTACCCTCCTAAAGTTCCAAAGAAATGTGAGCTGTTATTATTACAGAGTACTTTGCTCCCAGCAACCTTCTCAGGTGGCAGCATAGGTATTTTTATCCTCATTTTGCAGGAGAGGAGACTAAGCCTTGTACAGAGTAAGTATTTAATAAATGTTTATTGAATTGGGTTTTGTTCTACTTCTGTCACTAATTTTGTATGCCTTGTGTGAAAGTCACTTTCCCTCTCTCAGACTCCATTTCCTCATTCAGTTCAATTAAGATTTAGTTAACGTCCTACTTTGTGCCAGACATTGAGAGTACAAAGATAAAAATGAAAAAAAATTCTATCCCCAAGGAACATACATTTTACTAAGAAAGATAGGATAGTTACACAACTGAGGAGAATACAAGATACAGGATATGGAGTGACCAGGGCAAAGGAAAGATTCAAAGTGCCCTAAGAAAATCGGAAGAGGTAGAAGAACACTTTCAGGTAGAAGAAGTATGTGTGTAGAGGGAGGAGTTGAAGGGGGAGAATTCAGAAAGGCTATTTATAGGTTAGTGGTATCCTGAGCCTTGAAAGAAAAGCCTGGAGTCTGGAGGACAGACTCAGGCCAAATATATGATTTGGGAATGATTTACATAGCAGGAATCATTGAAGTTACCACAATTGACTATAATGAATAGATGAATGAATAAATGTAAAAGAATTTATTAAGACCTTATTATACCCCAGTACTTAGCACTGGGGACATATATATATATATATACACACACACATATATATATATATACACACACATATATACACACAGAAAGACAGCTGTTGCTCTCAAGAAATTTGCATTTCTAATAAGAGCAGACAACAGATATAAGGGAATGATGGCCAGGGAGTGGTGTTTGGGACTTTAGAGTCACAGACAAGATGAATGAAGTCAAAAGTTAATGGGTTGAGACGTCCTTTCCTGGAATGATGGTATCAATTTGATTACTGCAGAGAATACAAGATCTCTGTCAGTTCATTGTTTCTTCCCTCAAAATGTCACCTTAAAGGTTCTTCTCTAACAAGACATCTTCCACGTATATGTCAGAATCATTCATGATTCCTTGACAAATGTAACAACAGAGGTGACATAGCTTGATGACCCTCTGATTATTAATACCAAGTGAGTCCTAAAACAGGGAGAAATGTTCTCACCAAAGATGTTTGACATCTCTAGGGATTCCCTATATGCTAGGTGTTTTCAGGTGACATGGTGCTAATAGTGTTGCGGAGACTCCTATATCAATCATTTTTTCTCAAGTTTTTCTCTCTACTATGTTTTACAAGGTGATCATTCTGGAAATCTCCACCACTTCCTTGCTGTAATTAATAATGTGAGAATGTGCCTGGAGGATGACAAGAAGGAAGAAGAGAGGGAAAGAAAGAAGGCATGCCCACCAAACTTCATCTGGAGAGGGAGCCAGTGTTTCCAAATGGGACAGTGATGTGTATGTTTGTGTGTACGTGTGTGTGCGTGTGCATGTGTGTGTGTGTTTGTGTGTGTGTGAAAAAATTTAGTGGGAAGAATGGCAGCTGAGGTGTAATGTTCTATTTTTCATCTGGACATCCTTCATCTTCTGTGGGATCAGGTTGCAAAGGATGAGATTTTCTTTTAAGTTTTCCCAGGCCACTATTCCCTGCCTCTTCTTCATCAGGAATTTGATTCTCTTTTTCTGAGTATTTAGATGACATCCCAAAGAATTCTCCAATTCCTTTTTGCCATGTGGGTGTTGGCGGTACACCTACTGGGTTCCCACCTGCATACTTACTCTCAACTTTCCGAGACTCAGGCGGAGAGCCGTCGGCGAAGCTGGAGTGACCCGGAGCCTTCTGGGGCGCTCAAGCCGCCACCACTTTGTAGTAGGAGCCCAGCATGCAGTCATGACCAAAGTGAGAGTGGACGACGAAACGACAGGCTCAAGGCCAGTAGACAGAGGTCGGATCCTCGCGAGAGCCGCGCAGTTGGAAAGCCCACTCTACTAGTGATGAAGAAGGGATGAGAGCAATCAGGAAAGATCTCTACATGGAACCCAGTCACACTGGAATACAGCTGAAGAGCAGGATGTGAGGATGGAAGATCATAGGTCCAGAGCCAGAAGACAGTTTGGAGGTCATCTAGTCCGACATCCTACAGATGAGGCAGCAGACCCAAGGAAGTTTCATGATTTGTACGAGATTACACAGGTAGACGTGGGTGTCTGAACCTGTGCTCTCTGACTCCAAAATGAGTATTCTTTCCACTGAACCAGGCGGCAACAAGGTAGTAGGTCAATGAAAAGCAATTGGAGGAGGAAGAATCGATGTCCTGGGTCTCAGATTTCCTCGGCTGATTGACTGACTGGTAACTGACCTTCCGGGAAGTCGTGAGTAAAACGGCGTTAGGAATACTTCTCAGCTCCCAGTGGGAGAAGATATTTGAAAGGTCTGCGCCTCAGCGTCTTAGCTGGGATGTGGAACTCCTCAGCTGGAGGCGTGCTCACAGGCTGGCTTGGTGTTTCCCAGGTTTGAAAAGAATCACGAGCGGACGGGCTTTATAATGGTGGTTTAAATAAGTTTGGTTTTGTCACCCAATCCAGATGCTGGTGGCCATTATCCATGAACCCCCCAGGACACCGTCTCTCCTTCCTTAATGCATTCTATGCCAAATGTTTAGTCTTTCTAACAGAGGTTGCCACTTACCCTAAGTGCCCTCTGGTGTTGGGTAGAGCTCATAACAGCCCGAGAAAGCATAGGAATTCCAGTGTTGTTGGCCTGATGTTCAACAAGGTAAGGAAACTATCGAGCACCCCCTGGTGGTTAATTTAATCCCAGCCTAATATTCCATCCCGACAGCGTCAAACTGGAATAAAAATAAGGACCATCAGACCATCCATAGAGATCCCCGCGGGCCGTATATTGACTTAGTTTTAAATTTTAGTATTACCTGTGTTTTATTGTATTTTTTGTTAAATATTCCCAACATTTAAAATTACATTTTAATTTAAATAAAATTACATTTTAACTTGGGAATGCTGTGGGCTGCATGCAACCTTTAAGCCCTGTGTCTGACTTCTCTAGAATCTAGCCTTCCAAGACCTTGAATCCTGCCTTTTTCTTCTAGTATGTTAACTATCACTTGCAGCTTCATGCCATCTGCAAATTTGAAAAAAGTGCCATCTAAGTCTTTATGCAAAGTCACCGATAAAGTCACTACCTCCAGAAAGGTCCTCTAGAATGCAGAGTTAATTAGAAGGGATGAAGCATTAACTTTTAGTATTTTAATTCAGATTATTTTGCTATTTCTTTAAGAGAAAACAGGGCCCTAAGGGAATGAAACTCATGACTGGAATATTTTGATGAGATCTTGAGAATGGAGTATATAAATCCCACGGCCTAGTAACACTAGGTCTGAACTATAATACCAGATTTTAATCTTAATGCTTTCCACTCAAAATCATATTTCTTTGATCCCACTCAGAATTTTCTCTGGGAATCTCAGAATACAGCTCAAATGTAGTTCACCTATAGGGCTCCATAGATATGGGTAAAAGGGGCCCCAGCTTCTAAGCAAGCACTCAAAGTAGCAGTCAATACCAGGTAAAAGAGAGCTTTTGTTTCACTCTCCTGAAAATGCAGAAAAATAATATAAAGGACTTATATTATCCCAGAAACAATCAACATGTAAGGGAGTGGTGGCCAGACAAAATGGTTTCAATCTGATGATTCACAGGGATTGTGAATGGTGCTGTAGAGTAATTGGTTGTCATGAGTTTTCCAATAGAGGTAGCAGTATCGCTTCGAAGAAACAAGATGAAGAGGTGATATATATGCCATCTGAGAGCCGATGGCAAGATGCTAGCACTGAGTGGACTCTGGTTTCCTCATAGATGGCTATGAAGCACGGTGGGAGTGGGTTAAGTAAGATTTTACCCTCTCACACATACTTCACCCCTATTCCTCCAGCTGTGTGTGTGTGTGGGGAGAGGTGGATTGTGTAATATATTTAACCCTTTTCTCCCCAAGAAGCTGTCATTATCCAGGCACTCCCCTTTTTCTTACTGAAAGTCAAGTCCTAGAACTCTCAAATTTGAGGTTGTTAAAAAGGCAATCTTCAGGTGGGTGCTACCCAGTATCTCCCCGTCTCTAGAAATCTGAGATCCTGAACTCTCCAGAAAGTCAATGGTGTCCTGGAAATGCCCCCTTCTCTATCCAGGGGGCTAGGGTCCAGGTTCTTCTCTTACTGCTCCCAGTTTCTGCCATCTTTGGAACCAAAATATGCCCCCAAAAGGATTGAGATAATTGGTCAGTTGCATTCTTAAGCTTTTTGGAATATGGGCCCCTTTGGCGGTCTGATAAAGGACAATTGAAGGAAATGCTAAATTTCAGTTAAGAGATTAGTGAAAATAAAGCTGTATTTTGCTTTTCCATCCAAATTCACAGACTCCTTGAAGTATAAGGACCCCAGACTAAAAACTTTTCTCCTAGACAGTTGTGCACTCTCAGATCTCTGATCTATGTTCTTTCTGGAGTTCTCTTAAAAGGAAAAAAAGGCCAACTTTGCAATGGATACTCCCTGCCTCTCTGCATAGGCCAAAGGGACACAAAACCATGGCTTTGAGCTCCAACTGGGCAACCCAATCATCTCATCCCCAACTGATGAGATTTAAGGAGATGCCCTCATCTTCAACAACAATCGGTATATCCCAACACATGCCCCCAAATCTTCTCAGTGGGCATGTCCACAGACTCCACTGGAGTCCCCAGAGTCCCAAGCAAAGGTTTTAAATCATTAATTTGATCCTGGAACTGATGTCCCTAATCAACCCTATACAAGTAAAACCAAGAAGGCAGACCTGGATGGGGCAGCATGAGAAAACTGCATGTATGGAGTAGGGAATGGGTCACTTAGAATAGTAAAGGAAGTGTTACCAGGGGCTATTGGCCATCTTCAGATACAAACTTGGTCTGGAATATGGTGGCGTCTCATAGGGTCATGGATTTAGAATTGCAAAATACCTTAGAGGCCATTCAGTCTATCATTTTCCAAATGAGGAGATTAAAACTCAGAGAGACCATGTTAATTTGTCTGTGGTCACAGGGCTTATAAATATCAGAGGCAGGATTCAAACCTGTATCTGCCTAGTTCCAAATCAAGCACTCTGTCCACTATTGTTGCTCATCCTTCTTTCTTGAAGAGGATCCATGACATCATGAGGTTGATGTCTTTACTTGTGCATCAATTGGATTTCAGCAAGGCAGAGCCATACAAAGTCACCAGTCTCACTCTCTCCTCCAGAGTCATTGGAGTCCAATGGGCAAGATAAAAGTCAAGATGACTGGGGATGGCCCCTCTATCTGCAGTGAACATTACCTCTCTGTGGAAGAGGATGACATTGCTTAACTGGCCGACCAGAAAAATTTTCCTGGTTCTCTTTTAGGCCATCCATTAGTTCAATTCTCTGAGTACCTCCATTAGACCCTATAGGGTTGAGATGAAAGGTAGAGATGCAGCAGAAAGAGGGCTAGGTCCAGCCAGGCTTGGGTGCCAGTCTCAGTTTTGCCATTAGCTGAATAGCATTGGATAAAACAACTTCTCTCTAAGCCTCAGTTCCCTCTAAGAAATAAGGGGTTGCATTTGAGGATCCCCTGGGACCTTTTCCAACTCAAGTATTCTAGGTTTCTATATGAAAACTATCAATTTTTAAAAAAAAATTTTTTTTAGGCAATTGGGGTTAAGTGACTTGCCCAGGGTCACACAGCTAGTAAGTGTCAAGTGTTTGGTCTGAGGCTGGATTTGAACTCAGATCCTCCTGACTTCAAGGCCAGTGCTCTATCCAATGAGCCACCTAGCTGCCCCGAAAACTATCAATTTTTTAAAAAAATTAATTGAAAATTTGAATTCTAGGCTTAGAGTTAGAGAAATTGAGTTCCCATCCTGGCTATCGCACACATTACCTAGATGATTTGAGTTGGAACCCTTCACCCGTCTGGATCTCAGCTTCCTCTTTTATAAAACAAGGGAGTTGGATTTCATGATCCCTCCCAACTCTCATCCATGAGTTTTAGCTACGGAGCCAGGACATCCCTGACAATGTCACAAAGCCGTGTGTTAATGCATCTCTATCTGTGCACCCTGGTAGACACACCACAATTCACCGGGCAGGGTCCTTGTGCTCTGAGACCGCAGGATTTAGAACTGGAAGAGGTTATTTAGTCCCATCCTCTCACTAAATCAGTGAGGACCTGGAGAGGTGAGGAGGCTTGTCTAAGAGTCAGGATTAGAATTCAGGTCTTTTGAATCTCAGTCTAACACTCTTTTCATTCTACCACATATCTCCCACCATCACCTAGGCACATAGTAGTACCTGGGCTACCTACCATCCTTTTGTGAGTTTCCCCTTCAAGGATGCTCTTGAGGTCACTTTTAATTGGGTTTCACTTGATTAAAAATATTGGGGGAGAGAGGGAGATACGCAATATGATTTTCTGTGACTCCCCCAATTCCCCTGAGGAAAGGCCCAGAGTTCCACACTCTTTTGGGATGATTCTGCGGGCAGAGGTGTTGCTATAAAATGCTGACCTCTGTCCCAAGGTGCCAAAATTTATGAGGCGCTGACAGAACTTTTTTTTTAATCAATCAACCAATATTTATTAAGCACCTACTTTGTGCTAGGCTCTGTGCACTTCTGCAGTGAGCAGAAAAATGAGCTTAGTATCTGGTTAACAAAAATAATTAGTTCAGTGATAAACTCTTTTTCCCATTGGTTCCACCTCAGGTGAGTTCGTCCATCTCCTGCCCTGCTCCCACCCATTTTCCCCTCTCTAAATCTGATGGCCTTGTGGTGTCCCAGGATCACTCTCTCCTGACTCAACTACATCCCAGGTCTTCACATTTCTAAATATAGCATCACCTAAAGACTTCAATTCAGGATCTAGCTCCTTGAGTAAAATCTAAGTGACTTGTGAGCTGGATCTGGCAGGGCCAAGCAAACATAGGATTTGTCCAGCCTGTGAGGGGAAGGCTTTGGGCTGAGATCAGGGACTCCTTCCCCTATTCTTGGCTGGCAAGCTGACAAGAGCCTTGTGGAATGTAGAATTCAAGGAGGGTTAAAGCAGGTCAGAGGCTCACATCCTGGGCGGACACCCCACAAGCACCCTCACTTCCCATTGTGTTTACTCACCTGGTTCTCTGCTACTCTCCTCATCTTCCTTAAACCAAAGAACGCATGTAATCTGAATACGTTCCCAAATGATCAGTCTTTGACTAGGAAGCAAATTCCACAGAACTCCCAATATTTATTTAATTTTTGGTCCTGGCCAAAAATTCCCTGCTGAGGGAACTCCCTTTGCCATTGCTAATGAATACCTGCTTACATCTTAGTTTCCTGGAAGCCCTGAGAAAGGTCACATAACCGATATGTCTGAGACAAGTCTTGCCTTCAGGTCTTTTTGACTCTCAAGCCAGTCTCAAGTACTACACCTGGCTTCCTCACCTTATAAATATCTTTATAGAATGTAAACTTATATAAGTGTGTATGTATATATATAAACATATGCATTTTATATATGATGTTGAGATCTTGCATAGGATTATTTATGCATATGCACATATATACTACACATAACACCCACATATTTAATTATATATAATCATATATATGTTATGGACACAATGCATAAAATATATAGATATCTAGACATGCATAGATATTAGATAAATATATAATATATGCATATAATATAAATATGTGCCTACAATACAGGTGCCATATATGTGCATATACATATGTCAGGTAACGTTTCTCATTGTTAAAAGGTATGTTGGAAGCTTATGTAGGATATGTGTGTATATATATATAATGCTATGTAAGTGCTTATATATATATCTTATGTAAGCTCATATATGTGCATATTATATGCATATATAATGTGTATACTCATGTATCTACCCTATTATGCTCATATATATTTCCTATGTGTGTTTATAATATATATCTTATATAAGCGCATGTATATTTCCTATGTGTATATATATGTATATATGAACTCATATATGTTGCTACACACATGTGTGTATATCCTAAGTTCCCAACATATCTTCTAACAATGGGAGAATCTTCACCTGGCATATTTTGAACTCTCAAGCTGGAATTTCTCTCCAAATAAAAGCTATCAGGATAGTGAGGCCCTGATACCAAACTTTCATCTTTAAATTTTTCATTTTAAGACACCTTCATAGAGATAATGTGGCATAGTGGATAGAAGGTGAACCTTGGAAGAAGGAAGACCTAGGTTCCAGTCCTGTCTCTGAGACTTACTAGTTGTATGACATTGGGCCAGCTGCTTATAGTTCCTGGGCCTCAGTTTCTTCATTTGTAAAATGGAGATAAAAACACTTGTAGGCCCTCCTGAGCGGTCTTTGTGCTCAAAAGTGGAAAAATCATTTTTCAAGTCTTCAAATACAAGATAAATGTCAGATATTTTTATTATTATATTCTTTGTCCCTACTTTTTCCCTACACACACACACACACACACACACACACACACACACATGTCCTTTGGGGTTAATTAGTTATCCATCTGCTCTCCAACCCTGACTCCAAAATGACTCAGAGGCTGCAGACCAGAATTATTTTAGGTGGAGCATTTCCTTTGGAGTCAACACATCCCCTGGTAGCAGGCACCAGTCCTGCGGATTTCCTCTGCTCGCTGGTTGAGAACAGGAAACAGAGGCCAGCACAAGCCAACCATCACTGCAGGCCTGCCGGCCCCCAAGTCATTCCGGGGGAGGTAAAAGACCGGCAAACAAATGCAGATGTAGTCAGGATTCCTTGGAAGAAAATGGCCACTTACTGGAGGAAAGTGACTCCATTTGTGCTATTTATCAACGGGCTCCAAATTGGAACCCACAAATCATCTAAGACAGGATTGTCAGTAGACATAGGAAGAGAAGTAAACATATTCATGGGAATTATGGAGACTTCACAGGGGACCTTCCCAGACAGGTAGTCATAAGATGACAAAAAAGGTCAAGGACCTTTCCAGCTCCCTCCTTTAAACCACCTTCCCAGTTTAGACTTAAGTTTGCTTCCCGCATTTATGAAATATTCTAGTAAAAACAGCTCCTAGAGATGGGGCCTGGGCAGAGCAAGTAGGAACAATACTGAATTTGGAAACTGGATTCAAACCCTGGCTTTGACACTTCCTACCTGTGTAACTTTGGACAAGCCACTTTTCCTGGGCCTTCTTTTTCCTCATCTGTCAAATGAGGGCATTGTAATGGACTAGATGATCTCAAATCTCATGAGCTTACGAATAGCAGGAAAGACAATGTTCTCCTTTCCCTGCTCCTTCCTATCACTCTCACTGTATGATCTCCGAGATATGCCAAGACTTCAGCTGCTCCATATAGCTTCCAAACTGTCCTCCCATGTCGCTGGTAGCATGGTATTCCCATCATCAATCACTCATTGGGCTTAGTTAGCAAAAATGGGAAGGGAGGCATTGTCTCCAGAAGGCCACTGGTGAAAATGCATGAATAGTCTGGTCCTATAAAGATAAGCTAAAGGAAAAGTCAGCTTTAATGGGTGGTGGGCTAGAGGGCAGCAGGGGATTGTGAACAAGTGGGCTGCCTTTGATGGGAGAAACACGGAGAAAGATCCATGATCCTTTATCCTATGATCCATAATCACACTTTCTCCTGGACGGATGTTCCCCGGGTGTGGATAGCTATCTTGAGGGCTGGCCTACGGAGAAGGGCCTAGACTCCTGTCCTGATTCTCTGTCCTTTTCCCAGACCCAATTTTCCAAGTCCTTCATTCATTCATTGCTCCTGAAATACCTTCAAAGTCATCACTAAGAGGTGTGTGCTGAGTCTGGGAGAGAAGACCACATGGGCTGGAATATCTTGGGTGAGCCCCAGGGGAAAAAAATTTCTCTCTAAAGGGCATGAAACTCCAATTAGACTGTTTTGCTTTTTGTCAACGGCTCTGCTGAAGGGTTTGGTGGCAGAGGAAGCTGAAACCATTAAAGGATTAACTTGTGGGTCTCCAGGCTCTCCTAGTTACCTCAAATGTCTGCACTGCTGTTTCTGGAAACGTCTCTGGCAAAAATGAGCAACCTCCCAAATCTGCAGATTCATGACCAGAAAACATGTTGAAAAGCCACATCCACCAGAGGGAGCCCACAAGACACCTCTCTGAAACTTGAGGACTGCTTTCCCCAGCTGGTTTAGCAACACTCCTGATCAAGAGGCTATAAGATGCCCAGGGGCCATCAGGAAACCATTTTAAGATGATGAAAATACAACCCATTCTAATTCAATTAAACTGAAACTGTAACTAGATACAATACATCACTTTTAGGTGGAAATATGTGATCGAGAAGAAAAGAGGGACATCCACGGAATGGCTCTGGAGTCAGGGAACCTGGATGTGAGTGAATCCTAGCCCTCCCTTGGACAAATCATTTCATCTGAGCCTCAGTTTCCTCAATATGTAAATGAAGTGTTTGGGCTAGGTGACCTCTGATTTCCTTCCAACTCTAAATCTCTGATACCTTTGATCTTACGATTAATCAGGATGGCCTCTAAGGAGTGTGGTGTGGAATCATTTTCAGTTGTGTCTAACTCTTTGTGATACCATTTGGGGTTTTCTTGGCAGAGATGCTGGAGTGGTTTGCCATTTTCTTCTGCAGCTTATTTTACAGATGAGGAAACTGAGGCAGAAAGGGTTAAGTGATTTGCCCAAGGTCACACAGCTTAGTGAGTGTCTGAGGCCAGATATGAACTTAGGCCTTCTTGATTCCAGGCCTTGTACTCTATCTATCCACTGTGCCACCTAGCTGCCCCTCTTCCAAGGAGTGTGGTATAGTAAAATAAATGCAGAATTTGGTGTTCAAAGATCTGGGTTCAGATCCCGCTTCTACCACCTACTTTCTCCGGGCTTCAATTTCTCCAACCATTGCACTCAATGATCTTCAACGCTCTTTCCAGCTCAAAATCTCGGATCCCTTCCATTTCTAGGTCTATGATACTGTGAACTCTCAAATAGAATTGATGCTTTTTTTTTTAAATTACCATCATATACTTTTTTCACTTTATTTTTCTTACTTCTTTTTTTTCCAACATGGCTAATTTGTAAATATGCTTTGCATGACTTCACAAGTATAAATGTTATCATATTGCTTGACTTCTCAAATGAGCGGGGAAGGAGCTGAAGGGAGGGAGAGAATTTGGACCTCAGTATTTTAAAAAATGATTGTTTAAATAAAGTATATATTTTTTAATTTTATGCATAATAATTCCTACCTTTGATTTATCAAAGCGCTTTCTATATAATTTTGCCCCCAGAATAGTCTTGGGAAATGGGAGATAATAATAATAATAGCTAACATTTACATATTGCTTACTATGTGATTTATAATTACTTTCTTTATAATTTTTATAATTATCTCATTTGATCATTTGGGAAGTGGTACTATTATTATCCCCATTTTACAGATGAGGAAACTGAGGCAAACAGAGGTTAAGTGATTTGCCCAGGGTCACACAGCTAATAAGTGTCAGATTTGAGCTCAGGTCTTCCTGATTCCAGGCCCAACACTATATCCACTGTGCCATTAGCTGGCAGCAGTGTGCATGTGTGTCTGCACACATAAGAACAAAGACAGGGTAATGGAAATACAAGGATTGGGTCCAATCCTCCATTTTACCACTGTTATACCAGGTAAGTCAATCCAGCATGTCTGTCCTTATTTTTTTTTCACACATAAAATAGGAATTCCTCATCAAAAATATTATGACAATCATACCTTGAGCAAATGTTTACATTCTAGGCCTGTGTTGCAGTAGAAGGAACAGGATGGAATGTTTTAGAGCTAGGACAGACTTTAGAGACCTTCCTCTTTCAGAGAAGCTAAGAGATTGACCCAAGGCTACACTGTTAAGTAGAGGGAAGAGAGGGACCTAGAACTCAGGCTTCCCCTCCCATCTTCTCTTTCCCAGACTAAATAAGCCCAGCTCCATCATCCGACCCTCACATAACATAGACTGAAAGAAAGTCATCATTCTGGTTGCCCACCTCTGGACATTTTTCAACCTACCAACATCTTGGGTCGCCCCAGAACTGAATATCCTACTCCAGATGAGGACAGAATACACCAGGACTATGACCTATTCATTCTTGGAGGCAGCCCAATGTGGTGTTAGCTTTTTCGGCTATCCCGTCATGCTGCTGCTGACTCACATTGAGCTGCAGTCCACTAACATCCCCAGATTCTCTTCAGAACAACTGATATCTATCCATGCCTCCTCCACCTTAAATTTGTGGAACTGATTTTTTGTATCTGAGTACAAGACTTTACATTTATTCCTGTTGAATTTCACCTTTTTTGAGTCAGTCCAATACTTGAGTCTATCAAGATCTTTATGGAGCCTGAGTCTATCATCCGTTGTGTTAGCTGTTCCTCCGAGTTATGTTATCTGAAAATGTGAGGAGCATGTCATCTATATCTTCACCCAAGACATTGAAAAGAACTTTCAACAGTTAGATTGATGGCTTCTGATGGCCTCCAGCTTTAAATCTGTAGTCCTACAATCCAAATATCCATTCTACGTAACTCATAGAGTTTTCAGGAGAGGAAAGTCACCTGGAGTAATTAATGTATGGGACAAGACTTTATGGAGTGAAAATCTGCTACATAAAGGTAAAGCATTTTTATTGTCTTTTTAGCATAAATGTAGGTGAGTATGATTTGATTCCAGGACGCTTCTGAACCCCCAAGCCTTTTATATCTGTATTAAAGCTATGTCACAGTCTGGGTAAGTACTTTAGAAGCAGAAAGCATGGTAGAGCATCATATTTCAGAATGTTCCATGTTTCTTCTCCATTTTTTGTGGTGTGATCTAATATTGGGGTCGAATATCAATATGAGTTTATTGTAGTACACGATATAAAATGCAGCTCTAAACTTAATTTCTGCCAAATCACTTTTCTATTTTTCCAGTAATCCTTGTCAAATAGACAGTTCTACCCTCATGTAATTTATATTCTCAGGTCGCCCATTTCTATTCCAACTAGTGAGAAGTTTGGGTCGGAGATGCAAGAAGTCAGAAAGCAGGATTGAGATTTAGAGGAGAGAAGGAAACAAATGTTCTCCTGTTACTTCTGGTATCTATGCTTTTATGATTTCAGCCATGCCAAAATTAAACAACTGCCTTTGAAAGGTATGTATATAATAAGCCTGTGAAAGGCTTAGCTACTCTGATCAATACGATTCCGTACAATTCCAAAAACTCCAGCCACCTCCAGAGAGGACTGACGATCTCTGAGGGAAGATTGAAGCAAAGTTTTTTACTTTCTTGATTTTTCTTGTTGTGTGTGTTTTCTTTTGCAGCATGGTCAATATGGAAGCATGTTTCACAAAACTTCATATGTATAATCGATATCATATTACTTGCCTTCTCAAGGAATGGGGACAAATGAAAAGGAGTGAGAGATTCAAAATTGTTAAAATGAATGTTAAATTTTTATATGTAATTGGGAAATATTTATATATATTCAATATTATATATTATTTAATATTATATATTAATATTGAAATATATATTTTAAAGGTGTGACATATTTTTCTTAGACATCATTCACTTTGCCACTGTAAGTTGGAAGACATTGAGATGGAGGGCTGATAGTATCCTCCGAGACATAAATGAAGGCCCAGGGAGGTACTTTTTGATACTATTTTTTTGCCTTGAGATCCATTCTTGGAGACTAAAGCATAAAGTGAAAAAGGAAGAAACTTCCTTATGATCCCTGAAGGGAAAGACAGGGAGGAGGCATGAAGTCTATCCTGGAAGCTGAAAGAGAGAAAGTTAGAGTGGAGTTGACTCCTGAGACAAAACAGAAATGGGCTAAAGCAGTTCAGGCTGAGCTGCATTTATACTTCATTAAAATCAATGATTGACTGTTAAAATGTCTTTACCTCTGGAACTTTCCCTTTTGATATGTGATTTTCAATCCTTGTCTGTTTCCTTAGCTACTAGCAGTAAAAATTCTTAAGAAGGCCTAAAGAAGGATTGTGGGTTTATTTGGGAACAATAGGGTCAGGAAAAAGTCAGAAAGCCAAGTCCTTTTTCATAGGGGCTCTGCTTAAGAGGCACACACTGAATAGGGCTAAAGGAAGAAAGTCCCCTGAACCAATGGCATGAAGCTTTGTTGTGATGCTGTACCTGACCAGACCTGGGTTTGGATTATAAGGAGTCTGTGTGGGGTAAACAGCATCACAGTAGCCTGGGGGTGAAATTAGGGGATCATTGATTTAATGCTGATGGGTTATCAGGGTCTGTCCTGTTCAACCCCTTTATTTGTACAAATTAAGAAAATGAGGCCCAGGGAAGGTCAGTGAGTTGTCCAAGAACACACAGGTAACAAGCATCAGAGGAAGAGTCTTCAGTCCAGACAGTCTGATTCCCAAAGGCAGTTGTCTCTCCACCTTAACATGGTCCTGCAGTTCCTTGCCCCTATCTTCCTCTCATCACTAGATAACCTTGGCCAAGTCGGTAACAGGTAGCATCTAGATAACTTCTGAAGGTCTACAGAGTGCTTTACAAATGTTATCACATTTAATGCTCACAACAACCCTGTAAACTGTGTGGTATTATTATTTCCATTTTACAGTCAAGGAAACTGAGGCCAGAACCACCTCGCTAGTAAGCGTCTGAGACAGTATTTGAACTCAAGTCATCCTGACTCCAAGTCCAGCACTCTATTCTCTGCACCACCTAGCTGTCCCCTTAAGCTAGTAGGTCATTTCATTTCTTCCTGCCTCCACTTCAAGCTAATCAAGGTGGTGAATGAATTCCTGTTTGTTCTTATTTCACAGGGATATACTGAAGACTAAATATGTGTGTATGTGTGTATGTGTGTGTAGATAGATAGATAGATAGATAGATAGATAGATAGATAGATAGATA
>NW_020954588.1:14336756-14405382 GCF_900497805.2 Vombatus ursinus | reverse complement strand
GATAGATAGATAGATAGATAGATAGATAGATAGATAGATAGATAGATGGGCTGATAGATAGATGGGCTGATAGATTGATAGACAAAAAAACAGGCAGGCAGGGAGACAGACAGATGGATAAATGGACAGACAGATAGCTAGGTGGATAGATAGATGAACAGTTGGGTAGAGAGAAAGGGACCAGATCTGTGCCTGGTGTACTGAAGAAAACTTGTACTCATACCTTCATAACTCTGAAGACACCTCTGTATCCACTATAACACATTGCCCCCCTCTCTCTCTCTCTCTCTCTCTCTCTCTCTCTCTCTGTCTCTTTCTCCCCCCTCCCTCTCTCCCTCTCTCTGTAAGATATGTATATATATGTGCATGTGTATGCATACACACAGATGTGTGTATATATGTATGTGTGTATGTATGTACATATATGCATACATACATACAAACTCCAGGGAACGGAGATAGGTACCTAATGTAGGCACAAAGTCAAACTGTGAGAATTCACAGTGCTCTTACGACTTGCTTCTGTCGATGATCAGATCATCCTGTTTTCACTAAACCTTCTGCTTCCAACAGTTGGATGAAAGCTGCCTGGCTTCACTTTCCTTTCTACAAACTTCCTTCTTAAAACTCACTCAGGGTTAAGACAGGAGGTCTTTAATCTAGAGGAAAATGACACATAAAAACCAGAAAGAAAAAAAAAAGACAACCCACCACACAACACACCTCATTACTTCTGGCACAGGATGAAGACAAGTCAGGCTCTTCAGCTGGTGATTATTGTCTATTGTTCCCTGAACAGTAAACTACTATTTAACGCTGAAAATGTTTGGCTGGAGTTATAACTAAGCAAGCAGCTCCTCATGAATATGAAGTGAAAGTCTGACCCAGAAAAGAAAGTCACAGGTAGAAAGAAAGAAAGAAAGAAAGAAAAAAAGAAAGAAAGAAAGAAAGAAAGAAAGAAAGAAAGAAAGAGAAGAGGGGAAAGAAACCTTCAAGTCCTTTTTGACACTCTCGAGTTCTGCAGACTACACACCGCACTGCCCACACCAGGATGGGGGCTCGGAGATGCAGTAGCTGCCTCAGTTGCTTGATAATTCCCCTTGCACTTTGGAGTATTATTGTTAATATCTTATTATATTTCCCAAATGGACAGACATCATATGCATCCAGCCACAAACTCACCAATTATGTGTGGTATTTTGAAGGGATCTGTTTCTCAGGCATCATGGTAAGTTGTGTTTGGGGGATTTGCACTTGTCAGGAAAATGTCTTATTCTGAAGTAAAAGTGATAAATGCTATAAGAGAGGGAGAGAGGGGCTATAATAATAGAATGGGGCCAAAGCCATGATTGGTCAAGCAACTGTTTGTAGTGTCACCTATACAAGAGATTTAAGTATAATGAAGTTAGGAGGAAATTTGACTCAGGGGATTAGAAAGTCCTTGGTAACCTAGGTTTATTTTTCATTTTTTTGTTTGTTTGTTTGTTTGTTTTAGGGTACTGGCCATCTAGATAAATTGCTGTCCTTGAGGGTAGATTTCATGTCCTAGTCTACCATTTTTTTTTTTTTGCATCTCTGTTAGTGAGAGGACCCCCTGGAGCTTCTCTAAGCAGTCTAGGATGAATTCTTTTGTTTTTAAGTCAAAGAATTAGTTGATAATTAGTATGTGACCATTTGGTAACTCTGCCCTAATCATTTGGTAACTCTGCCCTAAAACTCGGTCGGGGGTGGTGCATGGCATCAGAGATTCATAGTCCAGGAAGGGACCTCAGTGGCCATATAATACAACCCCTCTCATTTTAAAGATGAGGAAACTGAGCCTTAGAGAGGTCATGCTGCTGGAGAGCTGAGATTTGAACTCAAGTCCTCTGACTCAAATTCCATCACCTAACTTTCTACTGTCATCTCTAATTAAAAAAACATCTCTCAGATGTTACCCTTGACCATATAACATTTCCACCAACACATATGTCTTACCTTGAAACCTTCCAATAATGCATTTATCTAGAAGAGAATTTAATATAAATATATATTCAGGGTTGTTTTATTTTTTATTTTTTTCTTTTTTTTTTTGGTTTGGGAGGAAGAAGAGAGCTAGCACTGAGGTTATCAAATTTAAAAAAAGAAAGAAACAGGGTCACTGAATCATTTTTTTAATGCACAGGTGACAACAGAAGTCTATAAAGTATTGCAGACAAGCTACGTGGCTTTAAAAGTTACATGCTAAATTTTCATTTGATTATTTAAAGAAAAAAGCAAGTTATACATAATAGAGGCTCAAATTCTCCATCCAATCCATTGTCTGATCTACTGTGTATATGGAAGTGCTTGTTTTAGTTAGTGTTTGTTAAGGTCAGAATTTTTTTTAAATTAATACATGCCGGAGGGTAGGATAGAGAAATTACTTAAATAGTTTGCCTAGAAAATGTGGGATTTTCTAGTGAAATGGATACATTACAGAAGAAACATCTGTCTATCTCACTGAATGTGTGGACCCAGAGGACAGTGCTATATATAGCAAGATAGAACTGAGTTTAGATAGCAGAAAAGCAACAGACATAGCCAGTAACTGGGATCCCAGTTACGAAGAAAGAACAAAAAAAGCTTTGCTTTAAGGTCCAAGTCCTGAAAATAGAAGCATTTGAAACCTTAAAGAGAATTAAAATGCAATGTAACTAACCTCCTTTTTAAAAAACGGTTCTGGGAAAAGGGGTGGGAATCAATTGCTGTTATCTTGTATAAAGTATAAATTTGGGCCAGCTATGTCAGGAGCAGGCTGGAGCAGTAGATAAGTAAACTGAGCTTAGAGTAAGATCTGGTTTCAAATCCCACCTCAGAAACTAGTTCTGTAATGCTGAGCAAGGGTAACTCCAACTGCACATGGTTCAGGTAAGTTCCTAGGACCTGTCTCCTCAGTCAGAGATGGCTTGTGATCTACCCTGGTGAAGGGTGTTCTCATGGCCAGTTCACAAAACCATTACTTCTTGGATTTGCCAAAGGATCTGTCTCAAGGATTATGCCACCCGGGAAGCTTTGAAAATGCTTAAAATCACTAAGCGGATTAATGCAGCTGGAGTTTAGATAGCGGAGACTAGGGGTAGAGACTCTACTTGTCCTTCCAGTAGACTAGGGAACTCTAAAATGAGGAAGCTGCTTCTACAAATTCAGCCCAGTAATGTCTCTGCAACTTTGTCATCTCAGGGTTGCCTTGGGCACAGAGAGGGCAAGAGATTTGCCCAGAGTCACAGGGATAGTATGCGTTCGAGACTAGACTTGCACTTAGGTCTCCACAACCAGCTTTCTACGACATGCTGTCTCTTTAGATGGTGAACTCTAGAAATTCTGACTACAAACCTAGAAAAGTGGAAGTCAACTCAGCTTATGTTTCCTGCATGAAGTTAATGTTTCAGTGGAGAATTCTCTCAGAATTATGAGCCCACGATACTTTGGGACACAAGTCAGGGGCTTGGAGTGATAAACAAATCAAAGTTCTTGTCAGAGATTAAACCTTATGTCTACAGACCATGGAGTGAACTGAATTCATTGGTTTATTTGATGTCTGTAGACAAGTAACCTGGATAATTCAGAGAACCCACTTCATTTTATTTCTTGAATTATAGCTACAGCCTGAGTCTCAGAGTACCTAGATGTTAATATATTGAAGGAGACAGCCTGGTAAACAAAAGCAAAACTTCAAGTGAATCATTTTCCCACATACACAGACTGAGTCAGTGAGAAAATGGGAAAACCTAGCCTGGATGCTAAATCCCCACTCTCTCATTAGTCAATGAGACTAGTCAGTTAGTCAATGGCCATTAGTCAATGGCCGTTTCCTCCTCCTTTATCATTGTTCTGTCATTTTTCAATCGTGTCAGATTCTTCCTGACTCCATTTGGGATTTTCTTGGCAAAGATACTAGAATGTTTTCCATTTCCTTCTCCAGCTCATTTTACGGATGAGGAAACTGAGGCCAACAGGGTTAAGAGACTTGCTCAGGTCATGCAGCTAGTATCTGAGGTCAGATTTGAACTCAGGAAGATGAATCTTCCTGACTCCAGGCCCAGCACTCTATCCACTCTATCCACTGCTCTATCTAGCTGCCCGTTATCATTAGTAGTCATAAAGGAAAAGTTACTTTTGAAGATATGCAATCTGATGACTACAGGGGGCAAAGGTGTCATTCTTAAACCTTTCACCTCTTTTCTCCTCCAGATGCTTATAGTAGCTGCAGCTCTCTTAGTATTGGAGAGGGATACACCATATAAATGCTGTCAGAGTGAGAACTGCAACAAAAAATACATGGTAAGGACAGAGTCTGATGTTGTTGCTTTCTAAGTAGATTTTCTTGTTGCTATTTACAGGTTTCATTTGTGTCTGGCTCTTTGTGCTCCCATTTGGGGTTTTCTTGGAAAAGATACTAGAGTGGTTTGCCATTTCCTTCTCCAGATCATTTTACAGATGAGGAAACTGAGGCAAAGAAGGTTAGGTGACTTGCCCAGGGTCATACAGCCAGGAAGTATCTGAGGCTGGATTTGAACTCAGGCCTCTCAGATTCCAGGCCCAGCACTCTATCTAACCCTAAATTCACCACCTAGTTGCTTCTTCTAAGTAGGTTTAGGTTCTATTTACTTTCCTCAGTTAGGCTGTATCTGCAGAGAATGCTAAGATAGTAATAATACATAATGCCTTAGTATATTCCAATTTCCATAACTGAACAACTAAAGTCTGGTTTCAAGACTCATTACTCATTTAAAAAAGCCAACAACTAAGTATTTTGAAAGAATTAAAATCTTAGTTACACAATTTTCAGTAATACCATTTAAGAATCCAAAGAGAGGGGGTTTGATAGGAAAGTTTGTTTCCTCTCCCCTGGGCAATTCTGTAAGCAAACTTCTCCCCATAGGGTACGGACATGACTACCCATGACTACGGGCAAACCAATTTGGCATATCAACAAAAGGCCTATGAATGTCTCCTACTCTCCAGGAGGGCAGATATGCTCCTCAAAATGAAATGGACAACCCCATTTAATGGATTAATAGGAGTATAGATTTAGGGCTTGAAGGAAATGTGAAGGTCCAGCTTCCCTTATTTTAAAGATGAGGAGACTGAGGCCCAGAGATATTAAGTGATTTGCCCACATTCACATAGGTAGTAAGTAGGAAAGCAGTAGTCTGAAAAAAGGTCTGGGACTTTTAATGGACTGCAAGCTCAGTATAGGTCAACAGTGTAATACAATAGCCAGGAGAGATAGTATAAATGGGTGGAATATGAGTGAGTGGTAGAAACAAGTCTAGAATTTCAGCTTCCCACTCCCTCTTCAGGTCTGTAGAATCACACCAGCCAGAACCTGATTTCTTCCTGACCTAAGGTATCAAACTTACAATCATATTATACTCCTTGTGAAGTAAGCTTATTGCTGTTGACATTAATGAAAGTTGATGGCAAAAAGATCTGGGGCCCCAAGGATAGAGATACAACTTAATTCAGTTCAATAAACATTTATTAAGTACCTATTATGTTCCAGGCACTGTGCTAAGCACTGAAGATATAAAAAGAGGCAAAAGACAGTTCCTACCCCCAAGAAGCTTACAATCCAATTGAGATGACATGCAGACAAATGTGTACAAACTAGCTGTCTGCAGAATAAAGGTCTTTAAAAGATTCAATATTCTTTTATTCCTCAATAACAAAAATCATAATTGTGAAAATTCAAAAGTTAACTATTGTTGAATTTTTTTTGTAAATGTCTTATTATGAGAAATAAATGATAAATTGCATTAAAATAAAAAACTAACATGATCTTGGGCTCTACTAAAAGATAAAAACTTATCTCCCAAGAATGAGAAGATAGCCCCAGTCAGCCCACATCTGTAGTATCATGTTTATACCTGTGCGCCATATTTTAGAAAGGACATTGATCATTCAGAGGAGGGCAAAGGATGAGGAAGAGTCTTGGGTCCATGCTATAGGAAGGGTAATGGAAGGAGCTGGGAATATTTAGCCTGAAGAAGAAGTGGTTTCTGGGTATAGGATAGCTTTCTTCGAATATCCCAAAGTCTACCAGATGGAAGATTTAAAAACTGGTTCTCTTTGACAGAACTAGGGAGAACTAGGAAAATGAAAAGGAGAAATGGCATTCTGGGTCTTGGGAGAGTCTAGCCTTCCTGACTGTTGTCCTGACACTGAACTTGGATGGCTCAGGAAGAGTGACGCTGATGACTTTGTGCAACTCTGCCTCACTTGAATGCAATTCACGAGTGAGTAAAGACATTACCCATGATGTCATTGATCCTCTTCAAAAACAAAGGACAAACAACCGCACCTAAGCATGACAAAAGGAAAAATTCCCCCATGATCAGAGCAATCCCAAAGTGAACTGAGCTATGTTGGGAGGGAGAAGCTTCCTTCTCTTTCACATCTTTAAGCAAAGGCTTAATGATTGCCATCAAAAACAAACAAAAAACATATGCCACAAGGAGAATTTGTTATTGTTTTCTAGATAGGTTTGGGTTTCGGCTTATCTTCTTTCTCGGACTGAGGTTTCTTCTAATGCTAAACATCTGTGTGTATGTGTATGTGTGTGTGTGTGTGTGTGCATGTGTATTCATTTTTAATATACTCCCAAAGTTTTGTCTTCCATCTTGCCTCTACAGTTCTGTCTCTACACTTTCATCTTCCAGCCCTGCCCATTGGGTAACCTTGGATCAATGAAAAAGATGGCACAGTATAGGGGGAAAGCCCTGGATTTGTCATCAGAAGTCCCAAGTCCCTGGTTGCTACCAGTGTGACCTTGGGTAAGTTACCCAAGGTCTCTGAGGCCATTTCTTCACCTGTAAAATGGGCTTGCATTTCAATTCAAATATTCCATGTTATGCTATCATATAGGCCTAGAAGCAGTGGAGACAGTAGTAATACCTAGGCTAGCCTTCCAAGAGCTAGGGAAAGAAAGGGAGAGGGGAAAGACAAGGAGCCATGCATTGGGTGTTTGAGCTAGGGATTACACAAAAATAAGATATTCTCTCTTTTTTATCTCATTATTATTATTTGTTCTCTAGTCCTGGGTAAGGGCCTTTTCTAGGAATAGACATGACAGCTAGAAGCACCTGGGAAACAATTATCATCTTAGCCAGGATGCTGAGTCTTAGATAAAAAAGAATACTTGAGAGACAGAGGAAACTTTTCTAATCTCCAACCCCCAAAAGGATATCTTACTACCACCTTTCCTAGGGAGAATCCTAAGAATCACATTGATATTTCCTTTCCAGAAATCATTTAGCTAAGTGAATGATGTCTGGCTGGTGTTATTGCTGTTTGTTTGTTTGTTTGAATTTGCTAACTTAGTAGAGACAGAACATATGGTACTTAATATTTTGGGAGTTAGTTTGAGGATCATTTCTATCATCCTAGAAAACCTATTAAACATTTTTTCTATATATCTTGGCAAGTTTGCTAACCCTTTAAAAGAACAAATTCTTTCTTAATCTGGGCACTAGGGTGAATTTGTCGTGCTCTGCTCATTCCATGTTTTAATAATGATACGATAAATCTGGAATTATAGAACATCCAATTTTCTCTGATGAGGAAATTGAAACTCAAAGAGATGGACTTGATCAAGGTCAAGCGATAAGCTAATGCTGAGCCAAGCCTTCTGACGAAGTCCTGGGCTCTATCCAAAGAATATCCTTCCTTTTTTTTTTTTTCATTGAACATTAGTAAACAACCAGACACAGGAAATTTTTCTATTTTTGAAAAAGAGAAGGGGAAAGATGGGGGTGGGGAGAGGGAGAAAGGGAAAGAGAGGAAGAAGGGAGATGGAAGAAGGGAGGGAGAGAGAAAGAGGTGGGGGGAGAGGGAGAGAGGGAGGGACAAAAAGAGAGGAAAGAAGGGAAGGGAGGGGAAAGGAGAAAGAGTGAGAGGGAGCAAGGGAGAGAAGGGGGGAAGGAGAGAGAGAGAGAAAGAGAAACAGGGAGAGAGACAGAGACAGGGAAGGAAGGAGAAAGAGAGAGAGAGAGAGAGAGAGAGAGAGAGAATAAGTATAGATTTGGAGCAAACAATAAATGACCACACAATTAACAAATGTTATTAAGTGTGTCAGGAAGAAAGTTCCCCTCACATCCTTGTGAAATCTATTCAAATTTGTACTTAAATCTATAAATAGATTTTTCATACTAGAAAATACAACTGGATAGCCTGAAGCGTATTTTGGGAAATTATTTCCATTCAATCACCTCCCTTTTCCCAGGCTCACCTAAGAGTTGATACTATACATTTTAATCAACAAATAAGTATATATTGGGTACCAGGTAATGTATTAGATGCAAAAAAGGGAAGATTTTGCTGTGATGATAGGAAAAGAGACTTGATTTCTGATTTCACTGGTATGGGGAAGTCCCAGGTGAGAAAACTCCCTCTTTCAATGCAGGTCAGCACTTTGTTTGTGACTTAAATGGTCTTAGAGGATAAATGACCTGCCCAGGGTCATTCAATCAGTATGAGCCAGAGGCAGGATTTGAATCCAGGTCCTCCAGACTTCAAGGCCAGTTTACCATCCACTATACACTCTGTGGAAAACTTAACAAATGTTAGTTGATCAGATAAGTGAAAACAGAACATATATAGAGTAATTTCTGAGGTGGAGAACTAATAAATGGGAAGATCAGCTAAGGTCTCTTATAGTAGATGGAACCTTAGGTTGTCAGACACATTGATCTTTCCAATTTGGATGTAAAGTCCTCAAGAACAAGACTGTGTTTTCTACTTCCATGTTTCCCCCCAAGGCATAGTACCTTGAACATAGTAAGGGCTTAATAAATTGTTGATGGTTAATATGAATCCCTTCACAATGTCTGGGCTAGAAATTAGTCTTATGACCTGCATAACACTAGACTACAATTTGGCCAGTCATACAAGATTGGTTTACATGATGCCAAACTAAAAGATACTTTAAAATGGACTTTGCAACTCATTAGAATCATAACTTGGGTGTCATGACTGGTGCTTTGTCTCTGGGTTTCAAATTTAGAAGGTGTACTTGAAACCCTCAGCAACTGGAAACAACAGAGTTCAGCACCTAGTTAGCAAAAACAACTAAAATGCAAAGTTACCAAGATGGCAGGCTATAAAGTCCTTTGTCCCCTTCACTTCTACTCACCCTCAGTTTCTCAATTGAGGAAAAGCTTCATGTGGCTTTCCCCAGGCACAGATGTTGGTGCTTGCCCAGAGTTCAAAATTACTAGTTACAGATTTTTAGATTAGACATTTGTTTGTTGAGACTTTACACAATGAGGTAAGTTCAAGCTAGATTGAGAAAGGAGGTACCTGTATGATAATTCACTGGAAATACCTTCTCTCTTGTTTAATGTCACTAAAATTCTTCTATATTTAATTTAGAGTTTACTCTCCATTATCTTTTCTGTCCTTGGAATTGCTTTCTCCGGATATTGCTTGGTGATATCAGCACTGGGCTTAGTGCAAGGACCATACTGCCGTACCCTCAATGGCTGGGAATATGTTTTTGAAGATACCACAGGGAGGTAAGATGTAACCTCCCAATTCATGGAAGCCAGGGAAGACATCTAGCATTTACCCACTGGTTCATAACTCCTATTCGTATTCATTGTTCAATGCAAATTAATTTGTAACAAATTGAAAAGTAAAAATGGACCCCCAAAATGGTAACATTTGTTAACAGATTCAAACATAAAGAGGGCTATTTATTGTTCATAGACAAATCTATACATATTTAGGTTTTCCCCCCCAATCATTGGAACCCATGGTTATTCAGTGCTTAGAGGTTATCAGAAAGCTATAAGAGAAACATTTTGTCAATGCCCTAGAATGGAGCTTCCCCGGGGCAGGTAAGGGCAAGGTAATATTAGCCTGATGTAAATTATAGGTTAGTGAGGGAGCTAGGATGTAAGTTTAGTTGCGTCCTGTCACGTATGGGTCAGATTGCTTTTCCTTCATTGGCACAGACAAATGCGAGAGGCTACATTCCAAGGTGGATAGAGTACTCAGTGGCTGGCAGTCAGGAAAACCTGCATTCTTCTGACACTTCTTAGCTCTGTGATGCTGGTCAAGTCATAAGACGGCTCAAATCTCGTTTTCTGGAAAGATCTCTCTCCCATTCCTTGACCCTATTCCAAATGCTAGCAACCTGCCTCTCCAATTACTTTGCATCTGTTCTATGTCTATCTTGAATGTATCCATTTATTTACATATTGTCTCTTCCTTTAGAAAGGAATCTCCTGAAGGGCAAGAACTTTCTTTTTTTTTTTTTTTTTGGTCTTGCTTAGCACAGCTCCTGGTAAATAGTAAGGGCTTAATTATTGACTGACTTTATTTACTGAGTCAGTTGCGATCACTGCCTCATTGAAGGAAGTTCCCACACTATCACACCTGGCCATTACCTTTTGGCAGTGAGGGGAGAAAGGCCATAGTGGGACAAGTAGGAACAATAGCCTAGGCTCCTGCTTTGGGAGATCTCACATGGCTGGCAGCTGGTCAGTGACCCAGAAAGGCAGTCAAATGGAAGAAGGAGGAAGTGGGGAAGGAAACCTGAATCACCCACAGGCGATTGCTCTCTGTCTTTGTTTCCAGTCCCCCACCTTGAGCCTTGATTTTGTCTTCATGTTCCCCCAACCCCCATCAGCACCTTTGTTCTTAGTACTCACCTTCAGGACAAGGAAGGTATTCATTCTATGCTTCATTCAGCACAAAATTTTCATAACTGAGGCCCTGACCTTTTCATATTTACAGTGGTGAAAAAGCCTCAGCCCTGAATTTGGTTTCATAGGGTATCAGGTAATATAATGCCTCTTCCAACAAAATGGCTTATAGAGAGGAAAATTTGAATTTGCCTGTCAAGGGAGTCTTTGCAGTGAGATGCTTAATCATGCAAACACAGATTTGAAAAAAAGAAAAAGAAAGAAACCAAGCCTAATGCCACAGTTACATTGAGGCAGAACAAGAAATGAGTCAAAAAGTCTGGCCAATGGATTAAGCATGTCTTAGGAGTCCGTGGGGTAGGAGGGTGATTTTTTGGGTCCCTGCCCTTAGTTAGATTATGGTCAATTATGTTGACTGAGCAGGAGGGTAGAATTACAATATTGGAAGAGATCTCAGAGGTCAACCCGTAGCTGAAAAAGGATTTCCCCCCCACTCCCACATATACCCCAAAAGCGGCCATTCAGCCTTCCCTTGAAGACTTCCAACTATAGAGCACTCACAAAGGCAGGCACTCTTCTTTGAACTTGGAAAGGTTAGGATGTTTTTCCTGACAGCTGCAGGAATGTGCCTCCACCCATTGCCCCTAGGTTTTGTCTCTTTGGAAAGAGCTTTTTGGCCTATCCTGATTCTACCATGATCTCACAGACCCAGGGGCGTTAGTAAAATTGAAATGGTGTAACTCAGGACCGAGTACAGAAATGTTTGCCCAATTTTTTTGACCATTGTATTATGTTCCTGCATGTGGCCAGCCCTACTCCTATATCCTCTGAGACCACTCCAACCCACAGTGATCTCTCCCTACTCTGAACTCCTAGAGAATTCATTGCTTCTTCCATTCCTTTGGTACTTATTTGTACCCAACCTGTGGTAGAGCCTTCTGAGCTTGTATTGGTCTGATCAGCCGTGGTTGGACACACTGTACCTTGACCCCAACATAGTGATGTCATTTTGGTCCTATTCAAGAACAGAGGACAACCAACCAGTTTGATCATGTATCAATCTATGTTCCTATTGAACAAAGAGGGAGGAGAGGCAGTGTGGTATGGAGGATAGAAGACCAGATTTGGAATCAGGATTCCAATCCAGAGCTCTAATCCCATCACAACCTTCCCTGGCCTCAGATCCCTTATCTAGAAAATGAGGAGGCTGGATTAGATGATTCTAAAGGCCTAAATCCCAGCTCTAAATCAATGATCCCATAAGAGGTGGGTAAAGAGCTGGTTTCAAAGTCCAGAAAACCTGATTTTAAGACCCACCTCTGAGAGATCTTAGCTCTGTGAGCCTGGGAAAATCATTATGCCTCTAGACACCTCTCTGAGGTAATAAGTTCAAGAGAAGGTACCAGCTTGTATTGGTAGAGGGAGTTCCCTCACCCAGGAATTCCTAATACCAAAGAAATTATGGGTCCAGGCCCTCTTTCCCTCCTGTCCTCTAGTCTTTGATTGCAAACTCCTTGAGGGTGGGGACTAAGTTTATCCTATTTTTTTTTTTTGTACAACCCACACCAGCTAGCACAGTGCAACAAATATAGAAAGAGCTTAGAAAATGCCTGTTGCTGAATGTTAAGACAGCTTTAAATTTTTCATTTACTTCTGCATCATTGTGGATGGTATAGAAATGAATTAGTTCTCAGTCTCATTTTGCCCCTTTTCTCCTCTGTTCCAGTTTCCTCAGTGATCCTAGCACCTGGAGACGGTGCCTGGAGCCCGCTCATGTTGTCGAATGGAATATTATTTTATTTTCTATTCTTATAACACTCAGTGGTCTCCAAGTAATCATCTCTCTCATCAAAGTCATCATTGAACTCAGCAAGATACTCTGTACAACCTACTCAGTCATAATTCAGGTAACCTGCTCCTGAAATTCCATAGGCTCAGAAGGCCAGAGGGAGCCAGGACTTCTCTGTCTCTGAAACTCACCTCGTTCATCTGGTTTCAAAGTTCTGTAAATTGGTTTTTCACTTTTTTCCTCAAATCCATCTCTTCATTTCTGTTTCTGCTGACACTTCCCCAGATTAGACCCTTATCACCCACCCAATGTCTAGGATATAATAAACTGCCTCCTAACTGTCTCCCTGCCTCTGGATTCTCCTCATCCAACCTGTTTTGGAAAGGCAGAATGGTGCAGTGAGTTCTGCATCCCTTCTGCCTGGACTTCCTTCCCAGCCCCTACACTCTCCAGTCTCTACCTATGGAAATGTTACCCATCCCTCAATGTTCAACTCAAATACCTCTCCTCCTCTTCTTGCTTCTCCTCCTTCCCCTCTTTCTCCTCCTTCCCTTTCTCTTCCTCCTTTCCTTCCTTCTCCTTCCTCTCCTCTTCTTTCCCTTCCTCCTCCTTCTCCTCCTCTTCTTGCTTCTCATCCTCATCCTCCTCCCCCTTTCTCCTCTTTCCCTTTCTCTTCCTCCTTCCTTTCCTTCTCTTTCCTCTCCTCCTCTTCCTCCTCCTTCCCCTTTTTCTTCATGATTTCTTCTTGCATCCCTTCCTTTTCTTCATGCCTGCAGCCCTGCAAAAAGTTATCTGTGCATATGTCTTGTAAGAATGTTTTGCATTATTTCATGTACATGATGGGTATTGTACTTCTTGCTTTCTCAATGGGTGAAGGAAAGAGTGAAGAGAGGGAGAGAAGGTGGAACTGAAAATAAAAATAAAATAAAATATGTCTTATAAGAGGCAATTTGGTATAGAGGAAAGTGTGCTGGACCTGGAATCTGGAGGACCTGGATTTGAATCCTGTGTGCCATGGGCAAGTCACTTAGCTTTTCTGATCCACAGTTTCCTCATCTGTAAAACGGAGATCCTAAAACAAAGAGTAGGTAACTCCTAGGCTAGTTCTGAGGATCAAACAGGCTCAGAAGGTAAAGCACCATTTAAAGCTAATCATGACTATTGTTATATAGTATTATATAGTATAATAATATTATATTTCCTGCCAGCTTATCAACTTTTTGACATCGGGGCCTGGACATTTTTGTGGCCCTCACAAGCACCCTACATATTCTCAACAAGCACTTGGTAAATGGATGAACAAAGATTATAGAACTTCTGAATTCCAAATTGTCTAGATTTGGGAAAGCAAGGCACTCATCATATATTCTATAATGTCTCCAGCATTGCTGAAACTACAGTAACCCAGTATAGGAGGCAGGGGCCCAAATCCTGTCCTTGAGAAAGTTGGCTAAAATCAGCTACTTCTGTTCGTGGCATTGAAGGCTTCCAGGAACTGAAGGGAAGTTAGGTCACTTGCATCATAAGTGGCCTCATCTCTCTGAAGTCATCACTTCTAGACTTGATGGAGATATGAAAAATGCTATATACTTTGGACAAACAACTCAGGATCCTTCCCCTGAAGGTAGGGAAGGCTGGATCTGACAATGGTGTTACCTAAGCCAACTTGCTAGAACAATTTGGAGCTGTGTGCTTTGCCAATTAAATGGGTATCAGTGAGCAAGCATCTATTAAGCACCATTTCTGTGCCAGACACTGTGTTAAGCTCTGAGGATACAAAGAATGCAATTGTGTGGGGTGTGTGTGTGTGTGTGTGTATGTGTCCCCGCTTTCAAGAAGTTCATAGTCAAATGGGAAAGACAACATGAGAACAACTAGATACAAACAAGATATGGAGGCAGCTAGATGACTCAGTGGATAGTGTATGGCCTGGAGTCAGGAAGACCTGAGTTCAAATCTGACCTCAGCCGCTTACTAGCTGCATGACCCTGGGCAAGTCACTTAACCTCTGTTTGCCTTAATCCACTGGAGAAGGTAATGGTAAACAAGTCCGTTATTTTTGCCAAGAAAACCCCATGGACAGTGTTGGTGTGTTGTGTGTTCCACAGGGTCATGAAGAGTAGGACACAACTGAACAACATCATTTTGAAATTCCTTCTTCCCTCTGCTAAGTAGACAAAGCCCAAAGCCCAAGGAAACACTTCCCTGTAGTTGAGAGTTCCTAGGATGACAGGTTTGTGGACGAAGAACTGGGGAGGATCTCAGAAGCCATATAGTTCAACCCACTCACTTAACAGATGAAGAGACTGAGGCCCAGAGAAGTGACTTGTTTATGGTAGTAAATGTCAGAGGCAGGATTTGAACCCAGGTCCTGGCTTGGCCAGATTATCAAAGCTGAAAGCCTTTCTTTCAGGTTTACCCACTGGATATATTGGTGAGTACTTTAGAAGGTGAAAAAAATAAAAGAGATTTCCTTATTTCATCCTACCAAAGTAGCTGCATCTCTTAAAATACTAATATATTAATAAGGTCAGTGGATGTCAAAACCTTTTTGTTAGCAAGGTCTAACCAACAGAGAGATCATTCAACTGAAAAAAAAAATGCTAAAAAGGGGGGATCTGTGGTAAAGAATGGTTTAATGAATGCTCTGTTAGCAAGAAAGAAGAGCATTGATATTTCAGGAAGTTCAGAAGTCCCAGCATTTAATTTGTAATGTCTTTCTTAGTGTTGAGTTTCTCCAGATAAATAGATTCCTTCTTATCTCTTCCCCCTAAACAAAGAAACCTTTTTTCTCGGGTTTATGTCTAAACTACTGCATGATTCTCTGTCATTCCTTAAGCCAGATTTACAACTTTACCTAACTTGCTTTTTCTTTATTTCTCCAGCCTGGAATCATTTGAAGTGAGAAGAGTCCTTTCTATGAGCTCCAGGCCATCAGCCTCAGCTGTATAGACATGTGGATACAGATACAGATCCAAATGATGTGATCTCTTATTGAGGCTCCTCATTCTTCCTCAGAGCTACCCCCAAACCTCACTAAGACTCTTAATCAGTTAGTCAATAAGCATTTATTATGCATCCCCTATGTGCTAGGCACTGCGCTATGAGCTAATCACAGGCTCGTAAATCTAGAACTGAAAAATTCCTCAGTGACCTTCTAATACAACCCCCTTCATTTTACAAAGGGGGAAAATGAGGCTTAGGGATCTTAAGTGCTCACACATGTAGTGAGAGTCAGAGGAGATTTGAACCCAGATCTCCTGACTAGAGGCCAGTGCTGTTTCCACTGTACCATGATACCTCCCTTGATCAGTCTGTCCTTTCATTTTATTCTGATCATTACCAACCCTGACAGGCAAGAGATGGAGGGGAAGGAAAGCAAAACGTATGGGATCTATAAAATCTCCGCACATGTATCACAATAAAATCTTTTAAAGAAGTTTTTTAAAAGTTGTATGGGCTCCCTTTGTTTCTTTTTAAATACCAAAGACATCACATCATATCCCACCATAGAAACCTCCTTCATCACAAGGAAGAACCGTAGAGGAAAACCAACCAACCCAATGATGACGTATGCAATGTTCTGCTCTCTCTCTCTCTCTCTCTCTCTCTCTCTCTCTCTCTCTCTTTCTCTCTCTCTCTCCACTGAGAGCAGGAAAGTGTGCCTCATCAGTCATCCTACAAGAACCGTATTGGTCATGGCCTTTAATCTGAGTCTAGCTGCCTTTATAAATGTTTAATGTTGTTTTCATTTATACTATCTAGTTTTACTTGACAAAGGAAGTAGTGGTCAAGATAAACTTGAAATCAAATGCAATCACTTTCATTCACTCACACTTTCCTGGCTTGATCATCATGGCTAGTCTAGCAGTTACCTGTATCATAGAAGGGGCTGATAAGTTCACTTTGGAAGAATTCTCCCCTCTCTTGCCTGTACCTTATCACCCTGAACATCTTGGAAAGTCACTACCTGACACCACCCAGGGAATTGACACCAATTCCCCTTTCAAGCACATAATTCACACAGTTACCAGGAAGTTTTATTGAAAGAATACATTGATCTTACACCAGGTATCTTGAAAAGTGACATCACCTATTAATGGACAATGCCTTCAGAACATTTATATAGTCTTGGTCACAGTCATGAGTAGGTAAGATCCCTAGAAAATGTCATCTCATTCTTCATGGATTTAGAAATTTTGGGCATTGCTGCCCACCTGGTTTCTCCTGCAGAGTGGCATCGCACAACCAACAAGTACCTTCAGAAGGTGCTCTTAGGCACAGCCTGAGATTTCCTAATATAGTGAATCTTTCTCCATCATTGGGCACCAATTCCTCCTATTGTGGCTTTCAGAATTTCTAGACCATATACATGGAGCAGGATTTAAGTATGTTTGGATGCCACATTGACTTCTATTCAAACAACTGCCCAGTTGTACATTACCAGCCAGAGATGGGCAGCTGCCCTGACAAACTACATCTGGAAGGAGATAGAATTCTTTGTGCATCGTAGCTTTAGTAACATAGTACAAAACTAGAGAATTCTCTTAATTCAGTCTATTCTTTGTTACTACTCTTGTTGACTCTGGCCTTACAATTGCTTATCTTGGAAGCCAAGCTTCCACCACCCTCAGTCTCCTAAGGCATTCCAGGCACCAAATATCACCTTCAAACACGATGGCGACACACTATTGTTTTTGCTTTTTCAGACACTCAGGAGAAGTGTCTTCCCTTCATGTGAATATCATAGGATCATAGATTTTATAAGCATTTTTAGAACTAGAAGGGGTGTTAGAGGTCATCTAGAATAAGCCCTTTATTTTACAGATGAGGAAACTGAGGCCCAGGGAGTTTAAGTGACTTGACCAAAATTATACAAGTAGCAAATGTCAGAGCCAGGATTTCAACACATGCCTGCCCTCTGATTCAAAAGCCAACACTTTCTCCATTATACCAGACTGCTCACTTGTTCAAGAGCTGAAAAAGCATCCCATTAACATCATTTAAATTCCAAAGAATCTCACTGAGGCAGCTAGGTGGGGTTATTCAAATCTCCCTAGGATGTTACCATCCATGTGTAATGTTGTAGAAACAATACACCATGGTGGTTACTTAGTACACATTCTCTCTTTGGAAGGTGGAGGAAAGTCAATTAGTGAAGTCAAAAAGAAAGCATTTATCAAGATAGTATGTGTGTGTGACGGGCACTGGAAAGGAAAGGAGGAACAGTCCCTATAGAATAACTATACTCCCTCCCCCCAGTTAAAAGTCTTTGTAGTTCCAGCAAATTCTGCCAGATACTGTATGCAACAATGACATAAAATACATTCACAGAGAGTAGATGGCATTTAACATTTGTGCATGGCAAATTTATATTCAGTCCTATATCTACTCTATCTTTTCATCCCTGCCCGCTCTCCCCTGTCCCAATCCAATGCAATATTCTGCCTTTTTTAGTAAATACCTACTTGTTACACAGATGGCATATTGTCTTTTTTAACTCCAGAGTCTAATAAATTAGCCTAGTCCCCAGTTGGGTAATCAAGACACTTCTGCTGTGACTTCTCACTTCAGAATTTTCAATGTCTGTATCATTTGTGCTGGAAAAATTGTCTTTGGGTCAGTTGGCCAGCAGCTGTTGAGGATTATCAGGACTGGTTGCTGTCTCTAGGTGTTTGGAAGGTTAGGTATCATATACAATTCCCTTTCAAAATGTCAACAATGGATACCTTCTGACTCCAGGGTGGGTAGGACTGTGAATATAGGTTAAAGTGAGCAAATCACTACTACATGCTGCCCCTGTCTTTCCGATTCCCTTTCCAACAAGAATATAAGCACGCCAACTCAAATGTTTATGCTTCAAGTAAACAGATCAAATTGTTGGCATCTTCCTCTGTACATACTAGGAATAACTCATACTGAATCGGCTCATGCCGACTATCAAGTCAGCTACATTGAAAGGTCAGCAGACCCTGAACTGTAGCAGACCTAGGATTTCCTCTCAAACTAGCTGTCCAGAATAATAAATGAGGGCTCTTGGGATTATTTTTGGTGGGCTCTAGGTAGTAACAGTTGCCTTTGTATTCTTTGAATGGTCCCTCTTACTGGAAATTAGCATTTGGAGATGCCAAATATTCCATGGATAAATTCCAAATTTAGATTCATTGGAGTCAAGTTTAATCTCTTTCAGTTATTTCTTTCCATTTTATTAAGAGGGAAAAAACATGTATGTCTAGAGGTACAACTTGTAAGTACATCACTTTGTATGTGCACTCAACACTTATCCATTGCCCATCATTCCTGTTCAGTCCTGGTGTAGAGGATTGACTCAAGACTGTGTTTGCTTCTATTGAAAACTCTTAGCTTCCAGTATAGTAGATAGAGAGCTGGAACAGTGGATAGAGAGGAGAATCCAAGAGGGTAGAATCTATAGTAGACAGAGATCTGGAATCCAAGTCAGGAAGACCTGAGTTCAAGTTCTCCTAACTGTGAGACACTGAGAAAGTCACTGAGAGGTCTCAGCTTCAGTTTCCTCATCTGTAAAATAAAAATAATAATAGCACTTACCTCACAGGGTAATTATGGGAATCAAATGAGATACTGAATATAAAACATTTTGTAAACCTTAAGTTGCTTTATAATATACTACTATACATACTATGTATTACTATACTACTATACTACTATACTAATATACTAGCTATTGTTATCTCTCTCCTCCATGGTAGTACTCCCAATGATCTTTCCATTCCTTGGGTACTAGGAAGTTCCCAAAATCAGACTCCTTAGAATCTACCTGATGATTCAGAGAATAAGAGTCACTTGAGGTCCATAAAAATTAAGCTCTACATGCTGAGACTTCCCTGGGGTCAAGCTGAAGGATCAAAAAGTAACCTGAAAATGATGGACTGAAGAAGACTTCCATGTGCCCTATTAGCCGTTAGTACTGTTTTTTCTCTTCTGATTAGAATCTGCACAGGAAGCTTGGATGGTCAAGCTTTTTTTATTTTTTTATTTTTTATTTTTAGGCAATTGGGGTTAAGTGACTTACCCAGGGTCACACAGGTAGTAAGCGTCAAGTGTTTGGTCTGAGGCCGAATTTGAACTCAGGTCCTCCTGACTTCAGGGCAAGTGCTCTATTCACTGTGCCACCTAGCTGCCCCAGATGGTCAAGTTTTTAATTCAGGAGCTGGCTGTCTGAAGTATTCATCCATACTCTAAGAAGTTTGAGTCTGTCTCAATTAAAACTGAAGTTCCAGAAATATTGCTGGGGTCTGAATACACCAAAAAAATTGTGACTTCTTCACTGATGCCAACGGTATCCTTTGGCAATTACAGACTCAAAAGGGTCTCTCTCTGTCATGAGTAATTATTGCCACTAAGGTTATCAAAACTTAGTTTTTTCAGAGACTATACAGGCATATACCTCCACTTCTGAGCCTAAAATAATTGACACTTCATGGTTACTGGGGATATACCACCTGCCACCAGGTAGGCTCAATATCTTTAGTTCTTATAGTTACTTCTGTTGTGGTTATTGGAATCTTAGTAAGGGGGCAGAGCCAAGATGGCAGAGTAAAAGCAGTGACTTGCTTGAGCTCTCCCCCAAACCCCTCTAAATACCTATAAAAAATGTCTCTAAACAAATTCTAAAGCAGCAGAACCCACAAAAAGACAGAGTGAAACAAATTTCCAGCCAAAGACAACCTGGATGGTTGATCGGAAAGGTATATCACGCTGGGTGGGGAGAGGAGTGCAGTTTGGTGTGGGCACACAGTCCGCAGCGAACTTGGAGCAAGCGTCAGAGGACTGAATTGCAGGCAGCTGAGGTGGTTTCCAGACTTCTCAACCCATGAAGGCCAAAGACAGCTTAGATAGGACCATTCATTCATTGGAGTGTTTGAGTATACCCTTTGCATTCCCAGCACTTAGCACTGTATCTGACACATAATAAGTACTTAATAAATGCCTATTGATTGATTAACTTCAAATCCAAATTCTTCTGATACTTCATTGAATTACTCAGTTATAATTTCTTATAATACAATAAAAGTGAATTCTATTCAAAAACTACAGTTACTCATTCATTCCCCAACTGATGGACACTTAATATGTTTCCAGTTTTACTATTATCCATTGTGTTGCTAGGAATACTTTTAAACAGATAGACCTTTCCTCTTATGAATAATCTCTTTGGAGTATTGGTCTAAATAGTGGGATTATTAGTTAAAGAGTATTCACATTACTGTAACTCGCATATTTTCATGTTGCTTTCCAAAGGTTGGACTAATTCACAATGAGAACAGTGTAATAGCATACCTATTTTACCATAGCCTCACCAGAATTTCATTTTGTCATCTTTTATTATTTTTATCAATTGACCAAAGTCAGGTAGAAACTGAGAGTTCTTTTAATTTGCATTTCTTGAATATTAGAGATTTTGAACACTTTTTCATGTGCCTCTTGATAATCTGTTGAGAGTTTTGTTCTATAGAGAAATGCCTACTCATATCCTTTGATCACTTAACTGGAGAATAACTCTTACTTGCAGTAATTGCAACAGTTCCTTATAAAAAATCTTTAGATGTCATGTTTTTGAAAGTGTTTAATGTGATGATTTCTCTAATAAATTTGTTTTTTTCTTATTACTTTGTTTTTTATAAAATTTTTATATTTATATAATCAAATTCATTTATTTTACCTTGTATAATTCCCTATAAATAACTATTAAGAATTTACCCCCTCTCCACAATTGTGAAAGATAAAATTTTCCCTTCTCCTCTTTTTCATGTTATCACTGATGCTTTTGAAATTTTTGTGTTGAGAAGTTATGATTATTATGAGGAAAGGCCATTGAAGAAAAAGAAATATGTGTCCAATAGGATGTGTCCAATAGGATCCAATACTGCTCATGTAGTGTTGTCAGGTGGGTGTTCTCACATTTAGATTGACAGTCTCTCAGACAATCTTCAGTGGAAGAATTCTTGTGTAGTGATCCTCATCTTCTGCTGATCTGTCTCTGCAAAGATAGTAAACTTCGAATCAGTCAGGATTCAAGGCCAGGCTAAGATCATTTCCATTACAATCACATTAGACTAAGATCAATGACGCGATTGCTCGATCAAGCCGCTTGATGATGGCCGTGGAAAAGCCCAAGTGGCGTTCCAAACATTATACTCAACTTGGTTGACGTTCATTTTGTGTTTGCAGAATAATCTTATTAGAATAGTCAGTTGAATGAACACCTGATGGTAGTCATTGGCCAATCAATCAGGAACCAGAAAAGCTAGAAATGCCAAAGTGTTATTTCCTCATGGACAAATTGAATATTGGAATATTCTAAGTACCTAAGCAGTAAAACATATGTGGCAAGCATTGACTATGATGCAAACCCTTAGTTTTATTGACTCAATGTAATTGACTCTCTGGTTTCAATCATTTTTCTTCATTGTCAATTCTCTTGATTTCTCCTTTGATCTTAGCAATCTCTTTATTTATGCTTGTTTAGAGTATACAAATTTGCTTATTTTCTAATTTTTAAAACTATACTATCTCTTTATTAAATTTGTCTTTTTGTAATTAATATGTGTTCAGGGAAATACATTGGCCTCTAAGATTTACTTTAGTTGTATCACATAAAGTTTGATGTGCTATTTGTGGTAGTGGTTGTTTTTAGTCGTATCCTACTCTTCATGACATCATTTGGGGTTTACTTGGCAGAGACACTGGAGTGGTTCGCTATTTCCAGTTGAGGAAACTGAGTCCAACAGGGTTAAGTGACTTGCCCAGGGTCACACAACTAGTAAGTGTCTGAGACCAGATTTGAACTCAGGAAGATGAGTGTTCTTGACTCTGGCACTCTATCCACTGCACTGTCTAGCTACCCAATGTGTTATGTCATTATTGTAATTATCTTTGATATAATTTTTTATTGTTTCTTTAATTTGGACTTTGACTCATTTGACTTTCATTCACTCTCAAGCAAGTAACTTTTTCATCTCCACTTAGGCCTGCATCTTTTTATCATACTTCCTATGGATTTTTATTATTCTCATTGATTACTATTTTAATTATGGAATACTCTAAAATTGGTGCCTAAAATTTGTGAAATTTATATTTATTTACAAATTCTTTATATCTTATGGTATGATCATTTTTTAAAAATATCCCAGGATCATTTGAATAAAAAATAAATTATCAATTAAATTCATTCAGTTGTCTCCATATATCTATCAGATCTCATTTTTCCAGCATTCTATTCAATTCTTTCTATATATTGACATGTCATACATATATGATATACATATATATCACATATGATGCATGTAAAATGAGTATATTAACTTTCCCCCATCACTTGATATCATAACACATAATAATCCCTCAGAAGAGTTTCTCACATTTAATAACATTTATGATATGTTTCCACCCGATAATTACATCATTCATATTCATTGAGAAAATCTCAAGGCCTAACATACCCAATGTGGTGCTACAACCCCTGTGTGATGTTTACATGGAATCTTCCCCTGTTAATCTAATGATTCAGAGTTTTACCTGGTCAGCACTGTTGATAGGCATATCTAATTTCCCCTACTGGAGTGGTGTCTCTTGGGAATTACCTCAATGTCTATTGCTCGGATGAATCACATATCAAAGGCTCTAGATTTTTTTCTTTTTCTTATTAAAAACAACAACAACAACTTGAAAATGGTGTAAGGAACAGTGGAAAGAACTCAAGATTTGGATTCAGAGGTCATAGATTTGATACATATAACCTATGTGGTATTGGGTAAGTTGCTTCAGCTTTGTAGACCTCAGTTTCCTCATTTACAAAATGAAAGAACAGAACTAGAGGGCTTCTAAGGCCTCTTCCAATGCTAAATTTATTATTCTATGATCTTTGTACAACCTTTTTAGTGGTACACTTGCTGTAACCCACACGTACTTCCCAAACCAATACCACTTTATTGGGTCCATCCTCATTCCAGGGTGCTCATTCTCTCTAATGAAGCAACCATTTGTGTCATCTATCTCCCATGTATCAAATGCCATGGAACCCTAGTTTCATATATGCCTTAATACCTGGCAAGGGTTCTACCTAGACTTGATTATGACAAATGTATGCCTTTGTTTCAGTGAAATCCTGGTTGACCTTCCAAAGTGTAATCCTTGTGTCAAAAGTTATCACAGCATAAAAGACAACTTGTCAGCTCAAAGGTTCTTAGACTCCATCCAGAAAAGCTGGGACAATTGTAAATGAATCAATCCAGTATGTTGATTGAGACACGCTTTGAAAGCATAAGCATGATTCAAAAACAAAATGAACAAAAGAAAGTCTTACTGAAAGGGAAAAGAAAACAGAAAAAGAACTCACAACAAAGCTCTTAGAAAAGAAAGGCAACCGTCAGCGTGCAATCATTTCCTCCAAATCTTTATCTCAGGCCCCGTAAGTCACAGAACACTAGAATCTCGGTGTTGGGAGGGAGGTCATCTGGTCTAGTTCACATCTGAAGGAGAAAATCCACTATGACAGGGATTCTTAACCTGGGGGTCACAGTTTAAAGTTATATTTTGATAATTATTTTAAAATAATTGGTTTTCTTTTGAAATTCTCTGTATTTTATGTTGCGTGTTTAAAATATTAATTGGAAAAAGAGTTCTTAAGCTTTATCAGACCACCAAAGGGATCCATGACACAAAAAAGGGTAAGAACTCCTAAAGTACAACATACCTCAAAAGTGGTCATCCAGTGTTTCCTTGGAAACCTCAAGGCAATAGAAATCTACTACATCCTGAAGCATTCTATTTTTAGATGTCTCCACCTTGGAACAAGCTTTTTTTTTTTTCAGCAAGCTAAAATTTACCTCTTTATAACTTCTACTCATGACTATTAGCTCTGGCTTATGGGGCCAAGCAGAACAGGTGACTGCCCTTCAGAATCTTAAAGAAACATTATACGTCACCCTGAGTCTTTTATTCTCCGGATTAAAGAAGCCCAGATCCTTCAACTAACCTTCATATGACCTGAATTCAGGACTATTCACGACCCTGAGCTCCTTCCTTTGGATGCCTATGAATGCCTTTTCTAAAAGGCAGTAGCCAGACACACAATACTATAGATGTCCTAGGAGGGCAGAGCATGGTGGGATTATCACCTGGTGGCTTCTGGGCACCATATCTCTCTTAAAGCAACCTCACACCGTATTAGCTTTTTGTGGTTGCCGTGTTATAATTATCTCCTACTGAACTTGCCTGTAACCTTGGATCTTTCTCACAAGAGGCTTTATTTGCATTCAGCCCCTGTCAACTACTTGTGAAATTAATTTTTAACTCCAAGTATAAAACTTTACATCTATTCTATGAAATTTCATCTCACTAGCGCTGGGCACTATGCTAAGCTCTTTATAACTGAGAGATATGTCTGCTGAGCCAGTCGATGACCTTTGAAAGATCATGATAACTGGGAGAGGTGCTGCAAATGGGCAAATGTTTCAACTTCCAGAAAAAGGGGGGAAAGAACAGGGTTTTCAGCTGATAGGCCAATAAATTTCAATCCCTTTAACCCAAGCCTTCCTGACTCCAAACCCTACATGCCATGTTGCCTCTCCAAATAACTAAATTAAAAATGTAAGTAATGTAAAATAATGTCAAGAGCTGTTAATAACTGGGAGGGATCAGGCACCTAAGGTGCTTTTGTACTCTACGAAGCAAAGATGAAAGAGACAACATATTACAGGTATGGGCAAAGCATGGTAGTGGGAGATAGAGTGTTATACATGAGGATCACCTAGTTCAAAATTGTTCCAATCAATCAACAGGCATTTACTGAGTACCTATTATGTGTGAGGAACCACTTAGGCACTGGGTATCCAGAGACAATAATGATATAGTCCCTGCCCCTCGAAAAGGTTTCGTTCTATTGGAGGAGACAACATACGCAATACAAGTAGAGACCTTAGTTTGTATGTACATATATACGTGAAATAAATACAGAGTGATTATGTGGAGAAGTCATGAACCATTAGAGAGATCAGGAAAGTTTGATATGGGAGGAAACCAAGGATTCTAAAGAATAGAATAGCACATGTAATTCAGGCAGTGCATTCTATGCATGGGGAAAAGCCAGCAGAAAGGCCCAGAGGGACCAAAGATGCAGCCTGTGTCACGTGTGAGAAACAGCAAGAGAAGTCCAGATCAACTGAACTCTAGACTGCAAGGAGGGGAGATTTAAATATATACACACACATTTCATATACATACGTATGTATGTATATTATGTACGTGTATATAATATATGTATGTATACACACAGGCATACACATATCCACATAAACATGTATCCATACATACATACATACATACATACATATACATATGCATACATACATATATATACATATACATATACATATGCATACTATATATTGCTTGCCACTGTTTGGCCTTTGTTCTCCAAGAGGACCATGACATCAGGGAGGTGACGCCATGACATGAAAGTGGATTGGATTCAAGTGAGGGAGGGCTGTGCAAAGTCACCAGCCTCACTTTCTCCTTCGGAGTCATCTGGGTCCAGTGGCCAGATAGAGATCAGGGCGACTGGAGATGGCCCAGGATATAGTAGGGGACCTACTCTCTCAAGTGGAAAGAGCTAAGTTCTTGAACAGCACATACATATGTACCTACACACATATACGCATATATAAGTACATATACATACACATATATATTAAAAATGAAAAGGCAGGTTGGAACAACATCATGAAGAGCTTCAAATGCCAAGCAGAGTAGTTTGCAATTAATTCTAGAGGCAATAGAGAGAGTCATAGGAATTTCTCATACCTTTCCCCCTGCCTTAAAACTACCCTAAATCCTTCACATCTCATTTCACCCCTTCTGGACAGCCCTGAAGCTCCCTTGGTGCTGAATCTAACTTCTCTTCCCCATGATGTTTCTCTAGTATCATGTAGTGGAAAGAGAATGATTTTCCTCTGAAGAGGAGAATGTTATGTACCTATGTTGAAGAATGCCCAGGTTGTTTGCTCCTGGACAAAGGATATCTTCCTGTCATTGGCATAAGCGAAGAAGACACGGATGAGTAAGTATAACTTAGACATGAAACAGTTATTGACCCTAGACAAGGAACAGGAAGAAATGCGAGTGTGAGGAGAGGGAGAGAGAAGATACCCATCCTCTTGACTATTTCAATGGCCTCTTAATTGGAGCCCCAGGTTCTAAGATTTCCCCTCTAAACTAACATGCAGCTGCTGACTTAAAACACAATTCTGACTAAGTCACTTTCCCAATCAAAAAACCCCGAGTATCTACGTATTGACTCTCAGATAAACACAAACTTCTCATTTTGGCATTTAAAGCCCTAGCAATCTGGCTTTAGCCTAATCTTCATAGGCTTTCTTCACATTACTCTCATCCATGCTGGGCCATCACCAGTCATCCTGACTTTTGTCTTGCCACTGGACTCCAATGACTCCGGAGGAGACAGTGAGGCTGACCACTCTGCATAGCTCTGCCTCACTTAAATCCAACTCAGCACCCCCATGACGTCATCAGTCCTCTTTGAGAGTGAAGGATGAACAGCAACAGAAGATTCTGAATGAAACCTCTACAAAGAGAAAAGGACTTCCAGAGCAGGTGCTGTGAGTTAAACATCTGTCACACATATTTCTAACGCGTGTGTCTCACTAATATTACGGTCTATGCATAAGCTTACTTATCCCATGGATGCTGTGTGTATTTGTGAGAAGGAGTGAACCAGGTTTTTAGGAGAATGTTTTGTAGTAAGTCTTTACCATGTTATCTGTGAGTAGCAGTGGTTGCCCTCTGGGGACCCAACCTGCCAATTCAAATTGGAGAATGCTACTGTCTCTCTCTCTCTCTCTCTCTCTCTCTCTCTCTCATTCTCTCTGTCTCTCTTTATTTCTTTCCCTTTCCTTCCTTCCTCTTCCTCCTCCTTCTCCTCCTTCTCCTCCTCCTCCTTCTTCTTCCTCTTCTTTCTCCTCCTTCCTTCCCTCACCACACATGGTCCCTCTCTCCACTTGAGACACCATACCCTACGTGTAGGTGCCCTAAGAATATAATTTTTGGTCACTTATGTTTTTAAGATATTTTAGGGTTTTGAGGAAAGCTGGGACAATTTACTTTTTGTCCTGCACAGTTTTAACTTATGATCTCTTGAAATATAGCTCTGAAAAACCAGGTTTTTAAAAAGCTGTTGTAATTCAAATGGAACTGCTTGACTAGCCTTTAAACCCAAATCACTCAGGCTTTCATTGTATGGACAATAATACCCCCTAGCCCAAGCCTCTGTTGCTCATTGATTAGTTTTAATGGCTTAGAAAGAGTAAAAGTAGCAATTGTTTTCTGTTCTCCACAGAAACTCTGAGGATCTTCCCCTCTGAGACCGACACTTTTGTGATGGTAAACTAAGCCATCTTTTGACTCAATTCTTACCTAGCCTTTAGTAACTGAATGGGTATTACCTCAGACAAACTAAGACCTGGGAAAGACCTTAATTTAAAAAAGCAAAGACCATCCATTGGATTGTGGGCCATCATCAGTTGTCTTGCCACTGGACTCCAATGATTCTGGAGAAGAGAATGAGGCTGACAACTTTGTGCAGCTCTGCCTCACTTAAATCCAATTCAAAACAAGACATCACTCTTGTGATGTCATTAGTCCTCTTTGAGAGCAAAGTGGGAGGATGAGCAACAGCTCTCATTCATGTATCTTATGCTACAAGGAAACTGTCCTGCTTCTTATTCCCTGAATTCATCGTTCAAGCTCCTATTTGGTCATCTATGGGAAGCCTTTCCTGGTCATTTGGTTCTAAGTGTTAGGACTCATTCTTGCCTCAAATAGCCATGTATGTATGTATGTATCTGCTTATAGGTTGTATTGCCCAGTAAAATACTGAGGGAAATCAGGAAGAGCAGGGACTGTTTAATTTTTGTATTTTTGGCTCCAGTACCCAGCAAAGTATCTGGCATATTTCAAACCCTACTTAATAAATGCTTGTTGATTAGTTGCTTGGTTGGGTGGATGAATAGAAGTGGGAAAAGTAATTTAGTTCTAGCCTAAAAGAAGAGAGTGATTAAGATGTATGGTTTTGTGAAAGCTGTAAATCAGTGTAGCGCATTGTGGGTAAATATTTATGTGCATCTGGTTGGGCCAGTTTTGCTTCCAGGAAAAACTTTCGTTTAGGGAGTGTGGGGAGAGAGAAGATGAAGACTCAGTCCTTCAAAGCTAATTAGCAAGGTTGAGTGCATGCTGGGTCCTAGTGTATCTCCAACTGAGAATTTTAACACTTCAGGAGCAATGAAGAGAGAGCAGTTGAACTGTCATAGGAGCTGTTACCATGGTTTTGAGTTTCATGGAGTCTCTGTCCTAGAAAAGAGAGCAGTGGGGGCAATTTGGAAAGATGATTCAAATACATGTAGAGTCTAAAAGATCAGTCCATCAATAAGCATTATCAAGTACTTATTATATGCCAAGCATTGTACTAAGTCCTGGGGACAGCAAGAAGGACAAAATATGGTTTTTGCTTTCTAAGAGCTCATATTCTAATTTGGGGAAGAAGACAGTATGTAAATAACTATGTTTAGACAAGTTATATAAAAAGTAAATGGAAGGTAATCTCAGAGGGAATTCATTAGGTGGGGAGAGAGTAAGGGGATTCAGTTATCATCTCTATACAGATAACTTCCAAATCTATATAACCAGCATACAATTCTCTCCTGAGCTCCAGTCCCATATCTCCACCTGGATTTCCTATTGGCATCTCAAACTCTACCTGTTCAAAACTGAATTCATAATTTTCCCTTGAAATGATCCAAATTCCCTATTTCTGTTGAAGGGTGCCACCATCCTAGTTGCAGAGCTCAGAAATCCCTGTATTTTCTCTCCCCTTCTCTTATCTGTTGCCATGTCTTGTTGATTCTACTTCCACATTATCTCTTATCTATCTCCTTTCCCCACTTAAACGCCACCATCCTAGCTCATGTCCGAATCACTTTTCACTTAGCTTGTTGTATTAGCGTCTTAATTGGTTTTCCCACTTCAAGTCTTTCCCCATCTGGTGCGTTTTCTACCTAGCTGCCAAATTAATATTGCTAAAACATAAACCTGATCCTGTCACTAGCCTCCTCCAGAAGCTTCAGCCTCTTCTTGTTGAATCTGGGATAAAATACGAACAACACTGTCTGACATTTCAATCCCTTAATGATGTGGTTCCAGCCTATCTTTCCAGTCTGATTATTCACTTCTCTCCTTCCTGCATTCTTTAGACTGGCCAAAATGACATCCCCATGATTCTTCATAACTATCCATCATCTCCCACCTGTGTGCATTTTCACAGATTGTCCTCAATTCCTGACTCTTCCTCTTCACTTCTGCTTTTCAGAATCTGTAGCTCCCTTTAAGGCTCAGTTGAGATGCCTTATATGAGCTATAATTTTCTCACTTCTTCCCTCTCTGACTTGATAATGTTCTCCCACCCAAGTTACCTTTTATTTATTTTATGTATGTCTATGTGGTATTCCCCTGGTAGCATGTAAGCTAAGCTCTTTGAGGTGAGGTACTATCATGTTTTTGTCCCTACCACCTACTAAATCCTTGTTGAACTGGATTGAATGAGCAATTGAAGAGGTTAGATTAGTCAGAGAAGCCTTTATTGATGGAGTGAGACTTGAGGCTGCCCAAGACATAAGGAATTGAATAGGTTGAGAAACAGTATCAGGCAACTATATAAACTAAGGTGTAGAATTGAAAATAAGCTTTTTATATTCAAGAAAACTCTTTCTAGGAGAAATTAGATCTGAGCTGCTATCTAAGCTTATAAAATAAGCCAGAGAAATCTCTCCAAAAGCTTACTCTCCTCTCTCTCAAATCCCTTAGTCTCATAGGCTTAAAAAAACATTCATGTTATCAGAAGCATGACAGCAACATGAATTCATAATTAAGTATTTTCCAGTGAGAAATGCACCACAGACACCTCTGACAATCATGTATAATTCTTTTCAAATCTGAAAACACAGCCCCACCATTCAGCTCTCTCAGGATGGCAGTCAAAGTCTCTCAAGAAGCTTCTTCAATACACCTTCTTTACAAGATAAGAGTTAACTCAATTCTCTCAGGAAATGTCTCTTCAGGCTCTTTTTGACAATTAACTCATATAGTCTCTCAGGAAAGGTGTTCTCTTAATCCTTTCTCTCAAGTCATGACAGTTAATTCTCTAGATGACAGTTAAATTACATTTTCTCCAAGATTCTATTTCCTCTAAAAGGCCTAATAACTATATAAATTATATCTGGGGGAGGGGACTATTGAAGCTGGGTTTCACACTGAATACTTCACTGAATTTCTTTACTTCTTAATCTCCTGCAACAGGGTATATGCTACAATTGTTTTCATGGTGGTTTTTTTGTAAATACTTATGAAAAGTATTTTGTAAATACTTATGAAAAGCACTACAATATGAGATGACCAAATAGCTCATGAAATGATGTTTCTTATTGTCTTTGGATACACAATAAAACCATACCATCAATACATTTGTTTGCCTCTTCAAGAAGAACCTGTGAGTCATCCTAACACTTAGCTATAACTTTCTTCTGGTTTTGTTTATAGTGAAATTATTGAAATGATTGAGTTCTTATAGTTCAGAGCTTATTATTCTGGGGTCTCTTGTCTCCCAAATGGTTTATGGATAGATTTCAGGATATTCACAAACTTAGATGGGGAAAAAATTCATATATTTTTCAAAAACATTGGTTTCCTCTGTAATCCTATCTTTTTTATTTTATACGTTTAAAATATCATTCTAAGAAATAGTCCAAAGTTTTCACTACTCATGATACAAAAAAATTAAGAATCTCTGCTCTACTTGTACATTCACTCATTGGTCATTGGCCAAAGTTCTCAGAGTATCAAGTCAAGCTTATAAACAATCTAAAAATTATATGATTAGTAGCACCCCCTCCCCTCTTTTCTGCTACTCTTCTACTATCACTGCAGAAATTAAAAGGAGGACCCACAAGATCGAGGGCCATTTTGTATTTTTCTTTGTTTCCTAGGTTGTCATGGCCAAAGAATGAATCACCAAGAGGTCAGTCTACTGATGATGATTTTTCCCATCCTTAGGTATCCTGATATATTGTGTGAACTATATGGGAAATATTCAACCATGGTAGAACTTGCTAGAGCGTGTATTTTACTAGAAAATATATTTTAGGGAAAAAAGAATGTTAAGGGACTTAAGACTTGTAGACTATAGAGAAGGCTTATGCCTCTACATCATAGAAGAATACTTCAGGGAGAGAATCATTAGATGATGAACATAATAAGCCTTGAATAACATCACACAAATGAAATTGATTATATTTTTAATAGATAAGGAATGACTCATTACTGGTGTGAGAGTCATTTCTGAATTAGCTCTCTGTGTACAATCATACCACCAACTTGTTAGAGCAAAGAAAAAATTAATGCAAAACTAGAAGAAAGAATAAAAATGAGGGGGTAAGTAGGATATGATATGCCTTTGAAACAACTAAATCCTGACCTATCAAACAAGTTATCGCAAAATAAAAATGAAAATGGAATGATGAAGGAGTATAGACACAGACCATAATGATTTTATGCAGAAGACATAAATTAATCGCCTTACAATAAAACACCAAAAAGGTAGGGGTAGGACTGAGAAAATATCAACTATGACCCATTTACTCACTTTCCTATCTATATAAAAAGTCTGAGACTCATTTATACATCAATTCAATTGACAATCATTTATTATGTGCCTAGTATGTGACAAAAAACTGTCCTCAGTGCTATGTTTGTAAAGAATGAAATATTCTCTTCCTTAAAGACTTTACATTTGATCAGAGGAGACAAGAAGCTAATCTATAAGCATATGCAAAATAAAAGCTAGAAACAAATTGATCCATTGGAGACATCTTCAAATTAGGGAACAGGCTTTCAAATGTTATATTCTACAATGTACCACATCTTTACCATCTCACAAGTGACTGAAAGATATATAAAATACAAGATACTTCTGTGTCTGTTATTTGTTGACTAAGAAAAAGCATTTGGCTCAGTAGAGCAAAAAAGTACATTAAGTCTTTCCTTCCAGCAAGGGATGGATGAAGCTCATCCATATATCAACATCATTCAGGACTCCTTGGAAGTCATAATACAACCTTATTCATAATTTTTATTACATGAAATTGAAAATCAACTGTGTGAACAAAATTGACATGATTAGGATAAGATTGGAAGTTATTAAATAGGAAAAAAAATCTTTGTATCAATTTTTTAATATGGGTTTGGTATCTAAGAAAAGATAGACAACTAACAGAAATATACAAGACCAAAAACCATTCCCCCAAGAGACAAGTGATCAAACACGAACAAATGGTATACAGAATTACAAACTATTAACAACTAGATAAGGATGCATAAAATTACTAATAATAAAAGAAATGCAAATCAAAACAACACTAAGTTTTCAACTTCCATCCAGAAAATTGACAAAGAGAACAAAAGATGGGAATAGTCAATGTTGGAAATGTTATGGATACATGCATTTTTGGTGAAGCTGTGAACTTCCAAAAGCAATTTGGAATCATGAAAGAAAGCGATTAAAATACCCATACTCCTTGACCCAGAAATTCAGCTAATAGGCATATACCTCCACAGAGTTCATTGTTAAAAAGAAAGTCCCCATATGGATCAAAATATTTATAGGAGCATAAACAAAAGAGATAGTCATCAATTGGGGAATGGCTAAATAAATTGTGGTGCATGAATGTAATGGAAAGTTACTGTGCTACAAAAAAATAGTGAATTTGATAAATATGGTGAAATGTCCACTATATGAACTAATGCAGAATGCAGGAAGCAGACTCAGGAGGCAATACAATGACTACAACAATGTAAGTGGAAAGAACAAATACAAAAAAAAAAATCAAAAGTGAATATTGCAAATATACAAAGAACAAGCATGATCCCAACAAAGAGACATGAGAGGACCTCTACCCCCATTTTTTTTTTTGCAGAAATGAAGGGTTCATGGGTATGTAACAGCATATATTGTCATTTTTTCTTCACTTATTGTTTTGTTCATTTTTTTCTTTTTCCTCTTTTTCTTTTTTTTAAAAATATTCTTTGTTATATGGAATGGCTTGGTGGGGTTGGGATGGGGAAATTTAGTTAATATAAAAATGAAAGCTATCAATAAAATTTATTTAAAAAAATCAAATGAGTGTTACAAAACTATTGGGAACAATCATGGCTCCAAGGAAAGAATTTCAGAAGATACCTTCTCCAACTATTTAGGACAGGTGGGAAATCCATAGCTGTGGAATGTTATATATCTTTTCAGATTTTTTTGAATGCATTGATGGGTTTTGCTAATTGCCTTTTCTTCTTCCTATTTTTTTTTTAATGTTTTGCTATATAGGATGATTTTATAAGAGAGCAAAAGAGAGGGATACAGGTCAAATTTTAGGTGATATAAAAGAAAGATATCAATAAAATTTTATTTAAAAAATAAACTTATTTGCTAACTCTCTGATCAGAAACACTAGTTGAGGCAAAAAACAGAGAGCTATATGCTCACCAAATGCATCTGTTACTGTGATGGAGGACAGACAATAGAGTCTGAATTGAGGAGGGATTCCTTGTGGATCATTAGGTCCTCCAGATACTTCTGTTTGCAGATGATATTGTCCCTGCAGACCAAAGACCCCTGGGAAGAAAATGGTAATTGTTCTGATGGGTTTGTCCCCAGGAATGACTGAACACATTATGGCAATGAATGTAAAAGGATATGATTGTTGTGAGAAATGATGAAAGACTTGAATGAATTGATACAGAGGAAAGAAAGCAGAACCAGAGAACAATTTATATAATAACAACAGCATCATAAAGACAAACAACTTTGAAAGACTTGACAACTCTGAGCCGTGACAAGAGTCAACATGACTGCAGAGGCATAAATATGAAGCATGTCTGTATCCGCCTCTGGGTGGAGAGGTTATGGACTCAGATTGGAGAATGAAACATTTTTTTAGGACCATAGGCAATTTTGGGAGTTTGTTTTCCTTGATTATACAGATTTGTTATAAGGTATTTGTTTTTCTTTTTCCCAATATTTTTGAGGGAGAATGGGATGGAGAAAAAAGTAAACTTTTGTTAATTGAAAAAAAAAAGTCCAAGAGGCTAAAGAATGCCTGTTGTCCCATTAGTGTGTATATTTAGGACAGGCACTACAAATGGGCCAAAAATTAAACAGGAGGAAAGGGGGCATTGACCTCAGGAAATTGAAAAGTTCTCTAAATATATAGAGACCTCACATAGCATCTGCCTCTGTGGATGTTACAGAACCACCCCAACCTCCCAGTCCAATCCCCCAAGCAGTCACAGCTCTTGAAGACCCAGAAAAGAAAGTTTTCACCATTAAAGTCAGTGGCACCATTTAACATCAGAAGTGATATGGTTATGTTTGTGGAAATAATACCAAAGAACATGTGGGAAACCATGTGCTCAGCTGCTATACACTAAAACCACTGGACTTTTCCATCTGTCCTACAGCCAAACTCCGCTGGTACGTTGTCTCCCTCTATTTAAATGAAAGCTTCTTGAAAATAAGTACCATAACACTTTTCTATCTGTATGTCCAGTGCTTGGCACATAGTAAGTGTTTTCCGTTCATTCATTCATAATGTGAAGTGTTTTCAAGAAAAAATTTAATATAGGAAGAAAAATTTGATTTGACAGATGAGGAAATTGAGGCTCAGAGAGAGTAATGGGTCACTTAAAAACTTGCCCAAAGTCACAGAAGAAATAAGAAGGAAGGGGGAAAGAATTCACATTTACTAAGCATTTACTACATGCTAACCCCTATGCTAAGCGCTTTACAAATATTTTATTTGATCCTCACAACAACCTTGTGAAGTAGGTGCTGTTATTATCCCTGTTTCACAGAGTAGGAAGCTGTGGTAGATGAAGGTTAAATGACTTGCTCAGGGTCATACAGTCACATGGCTAGTTAGCATCTGAGGGAGGATTTGAACTCAGGCCCATTCTAACTTCAGGCCCAAAGCTATATCCACTGCACCACTTAGCTGCCTAAAATTCAAAGGAAAGATCTGAACATCGGGCTTCTGACACCAACGCTCTTTCCATTGCACTCACTTCTGACTCCAAATTCAATACTTTCTACAGTACATTTCAAGTCGAGAAGTATTTGTACTAGGCAGCGTGCTGAGGACTCCAGATACAAAGAAAGAAAGAAAAAAAACCCAGTCTCTACTCCCAAGGAGAGACAATGTGTAAACAAGTACTTATAGACAAGATGTATACACAATAAATTAGAGATAATCAACAAAGGGAGAGCCCTGGCCTCGAGAGGGGAAGGGCTCAAAGGAAGGGCTTCTTCCACAGGGTGGGATTTTAGCTGAGACTTGAAGAAAGCAGGGGAACCAGGAGGCAAGATGAGGTGGGAAAGAATTCCAAGCACGGGCAATAGAGAATATGCCTGGAGTTGAGAGATGGAGAGTCTTATGTGTGGAACAGCCAGGAGGCCAGGGTCCCTGGATCATAGAGTAAGTGGAAGGGAGGAAAGTGTGAGAAGAATGGAAAGGCAGGAAGGGACCCGATTATTAAGGGCTTTGAACACCAATCAGGGGACTTTCTATTTGACACTGGAGGTGATAGGGAGTCAGTGGAATTTATTGAGTAGGGGGTGTGACATGGTCAGAACTGCTCAATCAGTTTGAAGGAAAATCAATTTGAATGGCAGATGGACCAGAGCAAGGAGAAACTTAAGGAAAGGAAATCAACCAAAAGGCTGTTGTAATAGCCCTTTGTATCAGTCTATCTTGCCTTTTAAACCATACTTTCAGTAAGCAAAGGTCCATTTTGTTCTATATTATAGGAAGGCAGTATAGTAAAGGTCTTCCATTTAAAATATCTAGATTCCTATCTACGTGTGTGACCAGAGTCAGTCATGTAGTCTCTGAGCCTCAGTTTCCTCATCTATAAAATACAAATGTCACTTGTAAGGGTTTTCACAAGGAGAATACTTTGCAAGCTATAAAATGCTAGAGAAAAAGCAGCTCCTACTATTGATAATAATAATAATAATTAAGTATTGTGTGTGGTGAGCTAGAAACACAAATATTGAATATTTATGTTGATTAGTAATTACATTCATGAGTAATCAGTGTGTTGGTTAGTAATTCGTAATGATGAAATTATAGGAATCTTTGCCCTTCATTTTTCTTTGATTTTTCAGAGTTCAGAAAAGTGAGGTGGGCCCAGGTAAATACTACTATATCCTCAAGCTAGACATCAAGGAAATTTACTCATAAGCAAATGATGTAGCGATGGCCTAAAAGACTGAATGGAGTCTTGTTATCCAGGAAGCAGGAAACAGAGTGGCAAAAAAACATTACTTCCATATTCATATTCCTTGGGACAATATTGAGAGGTGTTCAAAGAAAGAATGTCTTGCCAAAGCACCAGCTGATTTGTCTAAACAGCCGGTGAGGTGAACAAAAATGGAACTGATTGCCAGGAATTATTTTGAAAAGTCCTGAGATCTTTCAAGGCTGAGTTAGCCTCTGTGGTTATTTAAGATTACAAGTCATCATGTCTGCTACTCTCTTAATATATATATGTCTGGCAGTTAGAAAGTGTTTTTTATTGGCCACATACTCATCCTGAACCGTATGACACTAGGAGGATCAAAGGTTCATGGATTTAGAGCTGGAAGGGACGTTAGAGGCCATCTTGTTTTACAGATGAGGAAACTGAAGCCCAGAGAGTTTAAGAAGCACACACAGTCACACTGGTGATAAATAACAAAAGCAATATTTGAACTCAATTCTTCTGACTCCAAAACCAGAGTTGTCTATCACTCTGCCTTAAAGGGAAGATACAAATCATTTCCTAACCTCCCAGGCATAAACCACAGCCAGGACAGCTAAATACTGTGATGTTCACTAATCACTTAATTGATAGGTCCAGGGGTGGTGAACCTGTGACCTCGAGGACACATGTGGCCTCTAGTGCGGCCCTTTGACCGAATCCAAACTTCACAGAAAGGGATATGGATTTGACACGTAGTCATATGAGTACTGGATTTGGAGGCAGAAAGCCCAGGGATTAAATCCTGACTCTACCTTTTTCACTTTGGTCAAGTAGCTTAAATTCTCTGGGCCTCAGTTCCAAGTATATGCAAAGTATTTTTTCTAGCTTTAAAGCATCACTTAAACAATCATTTTTTATTATTCAAATGAAGAATTTATAAGAGATGGCCCCTGAAATCTCTTTAGGACTCTGGAATTCTGTGATCATTAAGCTTTCTCTGGAGAAAGCCTTTGTACTCCAGCCTGAAGACCATAATATTGCCATGTCTGTAAAGTGTTTTTGCAAACCTTAAAGCACTATATAAGTTGTAGCTATTATTATTATTATTATTATTATCAATTAGCATTTATTGAGCACTTATTTTGTGCCACACCCCGTGTTAAATGCTAGGGATTCAAAAAATGAGTTCCTACCCTCAAGGAGCTCCTATTCTAATGGGGGCTGATGGGGTTGGGGGGAATTGCAGTACTTCATTAAACCTTCCACTAAGGGGTTAGAAAGGGTAGTGATCTGCATCTTTCTGTAGTGAGGTATGCCCCCCCGCTATGGCTTAAATCACAGATCCTGAAAGCATTAGAGTGGCCAAAGAGTGATAGGCAATGGTGCTGTAGGAAGGGAGTCTAAAAAAATCAGTGAAGCCTTCACCAGTGAACTGGGATTTAGCCTTGGATTTGAAGGATGGATGGAATTGTAATAGATTGAGAGGAGACGAGAATATATCACTAGCTAGGAATATAGTTTCAGTAAAGGTTTGAAGGCAGGGAGGTGCAGCGGTCAGTTTGACAATGAAGGAATTTGTCTCACTGCTGTAGAGACTAGTATAAGAGAGTAATGAGATTGTAAGGCTATTCAAGGTGTCCAGGTAGGAAAAGCCACATTTCTCTTTCCTTTTACTTTCTCCCTCAACCATTTCCCCTGCCCTAAATGGGGAAATGGGGTAGGAATAGTCACCAGCAGGGCTACTTTTCCTTCTTACCTTTCCCTCCTCCTCCAGTCTGGACCACCCAATCCCATTAGTGTAGCCATGTAGGAAGAGCAATATGGCTGTTCATACCATTAGGACGAACAGGGAGTCAGTTGCACCATTCTAACAAGATGGAGGATCACCAGGCCTTGCCATCTGCCCTGTAAGTGCATCCTAAGGTCCTCCACCGCACTATACCATCTTCCCTATTGCTGCTGGTACATCTTCCATTGACCTGATGATGCCACCTAAGAATGTGTTGTTTGCTTCAATTAAAGTGTGAGCTTTTTTTTTTTTTTTTTGGCAAGGCAATCGAAGTGAAATGACTTGCCTAGGATCACACAGCTAGTAAGTGTCAAGTGTCAAGATCGGATTTGAACTCAGGTCCTCCTGACTCCAGGGCCAGTGGTCTAACCACTGTACCACCTAGCCACCCTTGCTATTAATATTTTTATACAAATAGGTCCTTTCTTCCCCCCCCCTTTTTTTATGTCTTTGGGACATAGACCTAGCAGTGGTATTGCTGGATCAAAGGGTATGTACAGTTTGTTTGCCCTTTGGGCATAGTTCCAAATTGCTCTCCAGAATGGTTGGATCATGAACTGGCTATCGTGAGTGGATAATCGTGCAACGTTCCAGTTGGATTATACAACATTCCATTTGGCCAACAAGTACTAAATAAAACTGAATGAGATTTGCATCTGTGTGGATGAAGAAGGAAGAGCTGCTCTTATGTAACTTGACTTTATGTAAATGAACCCCAAGAAAGCAAAGAAGTTCTGACTTATAAAAGGAAGGTGAGTAGGCCTCCATCAGTTTTGCTTGTCAAGGCTCCAGGCTGGAAAATGACGAGACTTTTGCCGTTCACCTTTTTTCTGATTTTTGCCAATTCTCCAGGCTGGGCAAGAGAAAGACATTATTACATTGGCATTAGGGAATGGACATGGAACTATGCTCCAACTGGTAAAAACATAATCAATAGAAAATTAATTTCAGAAGATAAGTAAGTAATGTTCAACTTTCCTTGAAAATGTTAGCATCCACAGGATGGGCTGGTAGTTAATTATTATGGATAATATGCTGATAATGACTTTTGTTGGAATGGCTCTTTAAGAACAAATTCATTGTCAGGAAGGGACATATATATGTTATATATGCATGCATATGTATACATAGGCTGTGTGCCTACATATGAATATGTACCTATACATAGCACATTTAACATGCAAGAGCCTTTCTGATTTCATTTTTTTTTTTCGGCTAGGCAATGGAGTTAAGTGACTTACCCAAAGTCACACAGCTAGTAAGTGTCAAGTATCTGAGGTCAGATTTGAACTCAGGTCCTCCTGATTCCAGGGCCAGTGTTTTATGCACTGTGCCACCTAGCTGCCCCTCCGATTTCATTTCCTTAGGTATCCTAGTGCAGTGGAAAGAGCGCTGGCTCTAGATTCAGAGAACCTGGATTCAAATTCTGCCTATGACAACTTATTACCTGTATGACTATGGACAAATCACTTTCCCTCACTGGACCTCAGTTTCTCCTTAAAGCTAAAAGCGTTAAGCTTTTTTAAAGCCTAAAACTGAACTATGACTTTGAGGATACCCTGTATATTATTTTGAGGAGGGGTCTATCACCTTTACTGACTGCCAAAAGGGTCCATGATACAGGAAAGGTTAAGAAGCCCTGCTTTGTATGGTACAGTTATATCTACCCAGATGCTTAAGCTGTAAACCCTCTAAACAGAAATTCTGTGTAATAACACATGTTGTTGGTATGCAATTTTTGAAAAGCAATTCTTTTTCTCATATACATGGGAAAATCTGAATAATAGGACTTGTGCTATTCTCTTTCATCTTTCCAGATGATTCAGCAAGAGAATGAGGAGATATTTGGAGAAGGGCTCTAATGTATTCAAATTATGGGTCTAGATGGCCCAAATTCTCTAATTAATTAATAATTCCATTTGCAACTAATTCCATTTGCTCATACAGACGTGGGCTAATGTCTACCACTGAATATGGAGTCACTGAATATGGAGGCACTGAAAATATGGAGTCAGAAAGATATGGGATCAAATCCTATTTGGGTCCCCTTCCACAGCCTATTGGGTCCCTTCCAGCTCTAAATCTATGACCCATAATAATTCATCACATGGCTAAAGAATTCTGAAAGTGCTTTTACAATTTGGTGACATGGTTTAGTACAAAGCTCAGGGGAGGGCTTTACCACTAAGATGCTACACGAATTAATTACGTTATGCCTCATAACAAAAATGCTATCTGGGATCCCTACTCTCTATGTTCTTCTTTTCTCCCATTTCATTTCATCTTATTCTTTCCAGGTTTGGCATTTTGCCATTTCAACTATAAATCTCCTTCCTTTGGCCATTTAGGTCTCATTTAAGCTATATATCTCCTGACTTCCTATTTCAACCAATTTGAACATTTTCTTTCCAGTCAAAATCTGTTACAGTGTTGTCTTTTTGTCTCCACAGTGAATTTCGTTCGTATATCTATCTAGAAAGAGGCCCTCAGAGGATAGGTCGAATATATAAGAAAGCCATGTATGTTCAGTACACGGATGAAAGTTATCAAAGGTGTGTGGAAAAGCCATCCTGGCTGGGATTTTTGGGTCCTATTCTGAAGGGAGAGGTTGGAGATGTAATCGTTGTGCATATGAAAAACTTTGCCTCAAGACGCTACACTATGCATCCCCACGGAGCGACTTATACTAAGGAAAATGAAGGTACAGTCAATTCCCTGCCAAAACTGAATATAATTAGAAAAAAATTACAATTGTTTCAATATACTAAAAGCTGTGAAAATAGTTCCCTTTCCAACCACTATTTTATTTTAAAGGAGAGCATATGTTTAGCTATTGAATGACTAAGGAATGTTGATAGTATTCTGCAAATTTATGACGTGATTTAGTAAGTTTAGCAAAAATTAATGTTTCAATCAAATTGTACTCAGTATTTATAGACAACACTAAACATAATGCTGAGGAAAGGTGGTTATAGATTAGCCATAATTAGGAATTCACCTTTTCTTTAGAGACCTTTGATGTTTGCCTTCCAGATGCTTCAATTTCAATTTCTTATCTTACATGTAATGACAAACGTGAGATTATTAACACCTGTAGAAAAGCACCATGGCCTAAAAGGAGAAGGGAGGGATCTGTGAGGTCTCAGTCACAAATAGTCTTAGTCTTACTAAGAGTGATCTTTTCTTCTTAAAAAGATACCCTAAAAGAGTTTAGGTGAATGCAAAAACCAGCAACATTTTCCTGTTTTGTTGCTTCTTTAGACTTTTATGGCTAGACTTGGCAGACCAGACCAGAATGAAAGAAGAGGGAAGCAAAGCAAACGAATAAGTCTTTGTGCAGCAAGGGAAGAAAAGTGGGGGGGGGGGGAAGGTAATAGGGAGTGATGGGAGCTATCTGAGCAAGGAAGTGGCGTGGTCAAGTACGGACTGGAGGCATATAATCTGAGCAGCAATATAGAGGAAAGGCTGGAGAGTGGATAGATTTGCTGCACTCGGGTTTTAAGTGGCAGAAATAGAATTTTAACCAAGGTCCTCTGCCTTAAAGTCCAGGACTCTTTGAGTTGTGAAGGAAAGATGATACGATTGATGTTCTTTGGAAACATCTGCCCTAAAAGACAAGGGTAGCATAAGAGGTACTATGATATATTGGGACAGCACTGGGCTAGGAGTCAGGAGACTGCTTCTTAGCTGTGTGACCTTGGATAAGTCATTGATCTTCTCTGAGGCTCAGTTTCCTCAACTGTAAGATGGGGATATTGCTACTTGAACTATCTACCTCACATGACTGTTGTGAGGATCAAACGAGAATGCAAAAAAAAGAACCTTGGAGGTCTTAGCTGTCAGCTTTATTGATATTACTTGCAATTACATTTATAACACAAATGTCAGCTTTTATTATGCTGATGTAGTTCTAGAAGACGCCAGCCATGGGAACTCCCTTCACCAGACCCTCCACGATTCTGCAGATAACACTTAGGAATTCTCCTGAGGCACCAAAGAGTTAAGTGGCCTATCCATGGTCACATGGCTAGCAAGCAGTAAAGGTGGAACCATGGGGGAGAGGGCTCCTTATATTTTGGACCCCTACCCCCAACCCCAGGATGCAGCTAAACTGACCTGTTTGCAGCTCTTCAAATACGACCACCCCCACATCCCATCATCATGCCTTTGCACGTGCTGACCCTCAAGCCCGAAATGCTCTTTCCCCTCAACTCTACACTTTAGTTTCCCTAGCTCCGTTCAAAAATCAGTTCAAATCTCACCTTCTGTAGAAAACCTTTCCCAATCCCCTTCCTTGCTAATGCCTTCCCCTTTCAGATTGTGTTCCATCTGCTCTCTCTAGATGTTGTATGTGTGTGGTTGTTTACACAACCTCACATATCTAATGTCTAATGCGGTCTTTGAGAGCAGGGACTCTTGGTTTGTTTGTTTTTTCCCTCCCTTCTCCTTTTAGGCCATGGTGCTTTAAGTCTGCAGAAAAGGAAGATGGTCAATAATATCAGATGCTGCAGTGTGGTCAAAGAGAAACAGAATTGAGAAAAGGTCATTAGAATTGGCGATTAAGACTTTATCGGTAACTTTGGGGAAGATGATTTCAGTTGGATGATGAGGCTGGAATCCATATTGAAGAGATTGTGTGAGAGAGAGAGAGAGAGAGAGAGAAAGAGAGAGAGAGAGAGAGAGAGGATGATAGTAGGGTCATTTTGCTGGAGGAGTAGAGAAGGGTTTGGATCAAGGATCCATGGGTATGCCTTGGCGAGAAGTGCTACTACTTCATCTAAGGCCAAAGTGAAGGTGGAGATAACGCAGTGAAATGTATCAGTCTAATTACCTTCTCCTCTTAGAATGCCCCCCTCAGTTCAACCACCACCTCCTGCATGAGGCCATTCTTTATCTCTACCACCACCGCTACCACACCACCTAATGTCTCTACCCACACAAAAATACGGTATTTTGTATTTATTTTGGGTATATTTTGTTCTTGCTTAAATATGTGCATGTTGTTTCCCCTAAGAGAATGTAAGCTTTCTAAGAGTGAAGACTGTTAAAGTTTTGGTTTTATATTCCCAGCACCTAGCACCACGCTCCACACAGTAGGAACTTTATAAATGCCTGTTCATTAATTGTGTGACCTTTGCCATCTCTGTGACACCATCTCTCTTGGTCTCCCTCTCTTCCTTTATAAAATAAGAAAACTGAACTAAATAGCCTTCCAGCTCAGAGTGCTTCAGAGCAATCTTGGAAAGAAAATAAATCATAAAAGTTACTTTTCCTCAGTAAGTCTAAATCTCTATCTGTCAAGGCTCAATAGAGAAAATTTGACTCTCCTTCAAATGAGGGTTTCAATGAATGCCGTGCCTTGGATGTTTCCTAGGTGCTCTGTATCCTGACAATACCTATGGGCCACAGAAGAAAGACGATGGAGTGTCACCTGGACAGAACTGCACTTACAGGTGGTCCATAACACCAGAGCAAGGGCCTGCAGATGGGGACCATAATTGTGTCACCAGAATTTACCACTCACACTTCGATACTGCGAAGGATGTAGCCTCTGGGCTCGTGGGACCCCTGATAACTTGTAGGAAAGGTAAAACATTCTCTTAAAATCTCAAATGATAAAAATACAATCAATGACATGTAGGTTGCTTTAAAAAGAAAATAATCTGTAATATCATAAAAGCTGTCAATTTAATATCATTTTTACTTACAAGGTTTATATAATCCTGGCATTCCCAAACTTCACACTGCACTTTTCAATTTGCCAGAAATACAATTAAAAATTATTTTTTAATTAATAAAAAATAGGGAACTACATTATATTAATGCTAAACATCCCACATGAAAACTAAATAATTTATTTTTTTTATTGCAGGGAGCCTGAATGGAGACACTGAAAAAAATACTGATCGCTCATTTGTTGTATTGTTTTATGCAGTAGATGAAAACAAGAGTTGGTATCTGGATGAAAACATCCATACCTATTGTTATGAACCTGACAAGGTTAATAAAACTGATCCAGGCTTCAAGGAGAGCAACAAAATGTATTGTAAGTGAAGTGATGTTGGCATCACCCCTCTGCTCTCTCAAATCAGATGCCAGAAGAGCCCAAAGGACTGTTCCTCTCTTCTCTCCTGTTCTCTCCAACACCAATGATCTCTGCTAATGTGCAGAGAGTCCAATACCAATACCAACTGGTTTGGGTTACATTAGAAAGGAGCAAAGTTTTCATAGGATCATAGATTTAGAACTAGGAGGGAACTCAGAGGGTCATCTTGTCCAATCCGTTTTATAGGTGAGGAAACCAGGTCCCCAAGAACTTAAATGAATTAGAAAGGATTCTCCAGGTAAAGTGTGAGAGAAGGAAGGATTTTCATTGTTTGTTGGTTTGGTAACTTCAATTACCAACTTCCCTTTGACTGCATAATTCAATTAAAAAAACAACTATTAAGGGGCAGCTAGGTGGCCTAGTGGATAGAGCACTGGCCCTGGCGACAGGAGGACCTGAGTTCAAATTCGGCCTCAGACCAAATACTTGACACTTACTAGCTGTGTGACCCTGGGCAAGTCACTTAACCCCAATTGCCTAAAAAAAAAAAAAAATTCACTAGCACATCCCTGCTCTAAGAACACTTCCAAGATCAAATCCAAAAATCTTGACTTTGAGTTATCAAAATATGTGAGGAAAAATGCAGTATATTCTAATGTGACTGAAGCATTTCACCAAAATTAAGCCTCCCCCAAATATCTTACTGGAGAGTTTTTTCTCTGAACCTCTTAATCACCTCTCTCCTGGGAACCCTTCAATTCCTTTTTCTCTTCCCCTTTTTTTCCTTCTCTTTCTTTCCTTTCTTGCTTTCCTCTCCCCAACCCATCCTTCATATTTTTTTCACCCACCTCTCAATGTGTTTTTGTCCTCTTAATCCTCTTTATGTCTTTTCCCTTATCCTCTTCCATCTTGTTTTTTCTCAATGTCTGTGGGCCTCACTTTTTCTTGGAACCCTAATTTGGGAAGAGCAGAGACTAGAGACCTAGGCACATGCTGGGTTACATCAGTGAAAGCTAAGAATGTTTTGCTTTGTGTAGCCCTGATTCCATCCCCTTGATATTCTATCATCCCTCTGTCCCTCCCATCCTCTACCTCTCTCTCTCTGTCATGGCTCCTGTGATATTTACCATAATAATATGTGTGAATGTTTGTTTTTCCCCCCTAGCAATGAATGGATTCATGTTTGGAAACATGCCAAACATCACCATGTGTGTGGAAGACAGAGTGCATTGGCATTTTTTTGGAATAGGTGGTCTGGATGATACACATTCTATCTTTCTTCATGGACAGACTTTGCTCTACCTGCGTCACAGAATGGATACTTTCAGGATTTTTGCCGCTTCAATGCTTGATGCCCGCATGGTGGCAAAAAGTGTTGGGGAATGGTTACTCAGCTGTCAAGTTAACAAGCACGCGAATGGTAAGAAGTTATCAACATATATCAATCAAAACAAACACTCAAAGTTTCACACAAAGGTTTAAAAAATTGCGTAGAAAACTGTAAACTTCTATTGTTGCAGATATGTGTGTGCGTGCGTGTGTGTGTGTGTGTGTGTGTGTGTGTATACACACATACATACAGCTAGGTCCCGATTATTGGGAATAATGAATTCTATGAAGTAGTCACACATATTCTAATTTGCACAATTCAAAGTTATAATTACATAAAATAAGGTCTTTGTGCCAGTCAATGGAAAAATGCTACAGGAATTTTTAAAACTGACCATTTTGTGGGATTTGTTCTCTGTACTGATCGGGACCCAGATGCATGACTTCAAAAATACCCTGTCTGTTTCTATGTGTCCGATCACTTTTTAGGGGTATTTCTCTGGATTTGTTGCTGATGTTTCCTCTAATGATCTCATTCTTCTCACCGTTTCATGAAGTTCAGAGAGAATATGTCCAAGGACAAGTTAAGTTGCCATCGCACCATTATTCTTTTATCTTGAATGTTATTTAGATAATTGCTTTTATTTTTGTCCAGTCATGTCCGATTCTTCATGACCCTATGTCCCCTTTCTGAGGTCTAGATCCCAACTCCATCATTCCTCCCCCTCAAACAAATGGGACCCAGATTCTTTTGGGGTAAGGGGCAAAAGTCTTGGCTTCTGAAACTGCTTCCTGCTGCAAGGGTCATAGAGCTGTCCGTGCCTCGAGGGGGTCCCAAAGGGGGTTGACTGTGACCGAGCACAGGCTGCATCCAGGGAACAATGGGGAGACATTGGCTGGTACCCGCTGTTTGCTATCAATTGTAGGTGAACGGCCTGTAGTCTGGAAGACACAAACCTGACAGAAAAGACTGCAGGGCTCAGATATGACAGGATAAAACATCTTTAGCTCTGTTTGGATTCAGATAATTCAGTTTTCCAACATGCAGTATCAAATCCACCTCATAGCCAGACTCAGGAATAGCCAGGTTGGTACATTCCTTTTCAAAGCAACATAATGGGAAAACTGGGCCAGGAGGATCCCATCTTAGACTGAGGCTAAAATTGTCCTCCCAGCTTTTCCCAATGCTGACTTCCCACCAGTATCATATTCTGTCTGAGTAGCTTGTGATATTTTTCTCAGATGGTGGGTTATTGATTATTGATGGATTATTGTGATCCATCAGACAACTCAAAATAAAATCCTATGAGCTTTTACCTCACACAGCAAGTTTCACTAATCACAGCTTAGGAAAAACTTTTCCAGGATTTATATCTCAAATTTAAATTTGTCCTGGTGTAAAAAGTCAATTGTTAGAAATTATTTCTATGTACTTGCAAATTCTCAGCAAGACAAAACCCAAACAAGCTTTTCGGCAAGTTTGCACATTAAAACAATAACAAACAATAGCCAAATTATTTTAGCAGTAACCAAATTATGAAAAGTTGCTTGACATGACGGATACAAAAAGTTCACCAACTTGGAACTTGAAACAAACCCATTACCAATCAGGTGACTTCAATTTTGTTAAACAGATTTCTAAATTACTTTGCACAGAGAATCAGCATCTCATCATTAACAGTTAAAACTGCAGTTTTAAAAGAGCATGCTTACCCAAGTTCAGAGGCCAGCTTCTTTACCTTGAGCAGGATGTGCTGATTCTGGGTGATGTTTCCAGGCAAAGGTTGCCCTAGGGCTCAAGGCCATTGCTGGGGGGGGGGCCCGCTGTAGCTGCTGCCCCCACCTTCCTTTCCCCAGGTGGGAGAGGGCTAATTAGAAGGTGGAGGGGGAAGGGTAAAACTCTCTTCTCTTACAAAAGGGGTTAACAGAGATACTCTCTTGATCCAAGGGAAGAGAGTGGCCAGGGTTGTAAGGAGGTGTTTCAAAACTCCTTAATAACCTCCAGAATCTGCTAAGAAGTTTTTAGCTGTTCTAACTTTTCCCTGTGACTTCATGAAGGAGGATCCAGGACTTTAGAGGGAAGGGAGTAAGTAAGCCTCAGAGAACAAAAAAGCACCTGCAGTTTTCCCAATTCCCTAGCACTGAGAGAATTGACAGAATTGGGCATATGCTTCCAGATAGGGTACCCTCTATGCTGCGGAAGGTGAACCCAGGTCCATGGCCTTGAACTGAACCAGTGGACTGAGAGCCTGAGAGTGTCAGGCTGAGTGTGAGAAAGCCTTGTGACTGTCTGCCCAAAAAGCACCTCTAAGCCTTCCTAGGTGCTTGGAGAGAGACCCCAACTGCAGGGCAAGAAAGAAGAGGGGAGACTTACATAACTTTCAGTCTTGGCTGGAGAAAAACTTGGGGTTAGGCAGTTTTCCCATATGGGCCAACAAAATGTTGAAGTTCAGGGATTTAGGGGTGCTGAGACCCCAAAATCACAACACGTGGGTCCTGCCCAAAAGAATTCAGCCCCAGCCTTCTTTCTGCCAAAGACAGGGTTTGTTAAAACATCCACCATATTGGCCAGACTCTCAAGGAATCTGAACATTAGTGAGCTACTGGCTAGATTTTAAGAATCGGAGCCTTGCTCTTCTTTTTCTTTGGGATGTTTTCATTACTGCATCCTGTATAATATTGTGAACCTCTGTCCATAGTTCTTCAGAGACTCTATCTACCATGTCTAATCCCTTAAATCTATTCATCACTTCTACTTCATATTCATAAAGGATATTATTTAGGTCATACCTGTATGGTCTGATGGTTTTCCCTACTTTCTTCAATTTAAGTCTGAATTTTGCAATGAGAAGCTCCTGATCTGAGTTACAGTCAACTCCAGGTCTTGTTTTAACTGACTGTATAAGAGTTTCTCCACATTTGACTTCAAAGTATATAATCAAACTGATTTTGATATTGACCATCTGGTCAAGTCTGAGCTACCTTTTGGGTTGTTGAAAGAGTGTTTGCTATGACTTGCTAGTTATCTTGACAAAACTCTATTAGTCTCTTCCCTACTTTATTTTTTACTCCAAAGTCAAAGTTGTCTGTTATTCCAGTAATCTTTTGATTTCCTACTTTAGCATTCCAATCTCTTATGATAAATGTGACATTTTTTTGATGTTATTTCTAGAAGATGTTGTAGGTCTTCATAGAACTGATCAACTTTATCCTCTTTAGCCTCAGTGGTTGGAGCATAGATTCATACTACTGCGATGTTGAATGGTTTGTCTTGGATTCAAACAAATATCATTCAATTCTTTTTGAGATTATACTCCAGGACTGCTTTTTTCACTCTTTTATCGACTATATGGGCTATCCCATTTCTTCTGATGGATTCTTGCCCACAGTGGTATATCTAATTATCAATTGAATTAAATTCACCCATTTATATCCATTTATGTTCACTGACACCCATGATGTCAATGTTCAACCTTTCCATTTCCTGTTTGACTACATCCAGCTTACTTTAGCTTATAGCTCTTATGTTTCAAGTTTCTATGTAATATTGATCTTTATTGCCTCAGACTTTCTTTTTGTCACCAAACACATCTGCAGCTGAGTTTCCTTTTGGCTTTGGCCCAGTTGCTTTATTAGTATTAGACCTACTTGTTGCTGTCCTCTGGTTTTCCCCAGTAGCATATTGGACATCTTCCAATATCAGGGGCACATCTTCCCACGTCATTTCTTTTATCATCTTAATACTGTCCATGAGATTTTCTTGGCAAAGATATTGGAGTGGTTTGCCATTTCCTTCTCCAGTGGATCACCTTTTGTTAGAACTCTCCACTATTACCCGTCCATCTTCGGTAACCCTGCATGGCATAGCTCATAGTTTCATTGAACTACGCAAGTTCCTCCACCAAAACGAGGCAATGATCCAGGAGGGGTCTTAAATCTATCCTTTCCCGTAAATATTCTCATGTATCTTCATAGCATTCCTTTTCATCATTTCTTATTAAGCAATAATATTCCATTCCATCCATATGCCTCATTTTTCAGCCATTCTCTAATTACCGGACATGCGGATTATATCAATTTTTTTTATTCCTATAAATGATGCTGTGCTGTTATCCTATTGTACAGATAATTTCTTTTTCCTCTGTTAATATCAGCCAGAGGGGATAATGGTAGCAGGATAATCAGGGAACATTGTGAAATAGTTTTGTAGCTCATTGTGTGATGCAATATTGTCTTCCAAAAAGATCACTCCAACTTGTATCTCCTTTGTCAATGTACATAGTGGCTTATTTTTCTACACTCAGGAAGATATTGCATTTTATTATTTTATCCACCATAATAATTCAATAGGTAAAAGATATGTTCTCAAGAGTTGTTTTAATCTGAGATTATCTGATTAAAGAGTTTGAGAATTTTGTAAATGGTTATTGATCATGTCCCTTCCCTAGTGAACAATTTGTTCATATCTTTTGATCACCTAGCTACTGAAGAATGAATCTTCTTTTCATAAATCTGAATCAGTTATATAAGATATATATGAGGGTAGACATGTGTCTATACATGTGCATATATATACCAAATTAGAACAGATTTTTATCAAAAATATTTATGATAAATTTTTCTCCCCAATTTGTTTTTAAAATTTTTATTCTATATGCATTGTTTTAAATTATGCTGTGTCTGTGTGTGTGTGGGGGGGAATCTCTGTTTTCATATACTCAAATCCTTCTCTTTTATCCTTTAAGTTGATATTAATTTTTGTTATCTCTGCAATTGCAACAAGCATAGCATCCCTTTTCTTCAAAATTTGAATGAATTTTGTACTTAGATTACTGATTGTTTTTAAATTCATTGTAAAATGAGCGAGATGTATATCTTGTTGCTGTACAATATTCTTAATGATTGGTATTGAATAAGAAATCTTTTCTCTAATTTTTAAAAATCTTGGTGTTATCAAAATATATTTTATTTTATGACTTTGTTTCTAATTCTCTATAATATAATCTATCCTACTGGTCTATTTTTCTTTATAAAAGCAGTTGATTAGGGAATTCCCTCATCAATTTGATGAGTTGACCAGGAAGTCCACACCTCTTCACATAGAGGGTAGTCAGCTTGTACTAAACTCCAAAAATTGATCCTGGGAACTATTCTAATTAATACCTTCTATGTCTTGTGTTTTACCTGGTAACAGATAATTTTATAACTACCACTTTAATTTAATTTAAATGTTTAATTTCTTAATTTGATTCCATTGTTGTACTTATGATCTATTTTGCTACATATTGGAAAAATTTTACTTTTGTTAGTGTTCTTTTTTTTTTTCTTCTGGAATGTTTGCCTCAGCTTTTTTTAACCCACTATATTTTTCCATTACCTTTGTTGTCTAACCATTAATGACCAGGAATAGGAATTTATATCTCATGACAGAGACACTTCTGTACAAATGGAACCTCAAATCACACTGCATAAGTTGGGAGTTCTTAACTCAGGGTACACATTTTTATTTTTCATTTTGGAAACTCTTTTGTTCTCTCGTTTCTTTGAGGGTTTTTTTTATTCTTAATTTGAGGATTTCTGATAGTTTTTCTTCCTTTTTGGTATTTCTATTTCTGATTTTGATAGGGAGATTGAAAAGATAAGTTACGTTATGACCTCTCCAATATCTTCCCAGAACTTTAAGTGGTTCTTTCACGTACAGTAAAATCACAGAACTTCAATATGTGCCATACTGGGATTGATTTAAGAAAACATTGATGCTTAATAGAAGCAGCAGGTAAAGGACCTCACAGAGGAGTTAATCTTTTGCAGATGAGGAAACCAAAGCTCAACAAGGTAAAGGGACCTGCTCCAAGGCCTATAATAAGTGGTATAATCAAGACTAAAAGTTGACTCCCATCCCCCATTCCAGCTACCTTCTGGTTGCAATATTATGAATCTTTTTTAAAAAATCTAACTGAAAATTACAACTTGGATAAAGTTGATTAACTAAAGAAATTAATCTAATTTCCAGTTCTTTGCTACTACAAAAAGTACTGCTGTAAATATTTTCCTATATAGGAAACTTTTGTCTCTGTCATTGACCTTCTTGGAGACCATAGATGCCCAGTAGTGGAATCATTGAGGCAAAAGTTGAGAGAAAAAAGTTTACTACCAGTTGTTTTTGATACATTTACATGTAGAAGCCAAAAAAAAAAAAAAAACAAAAAACTACTAGTCCCCAAAATTTCTCAAAAGCAAAGAAAAGCAAAAAATGAGAAATTTTTAAAAATATGTTTTTGTTGTCTTAATGAAATGAACCATCAGAACGTTCTGTTTTTCAGCTGGCATGAAGGCCTATTTCAAGATAAATGATTGTGGAAAGCGCTCACAAGATAATGTTAATGGGACAAGTGTTAAGAACTACTACATTGCTGCTGAAGAAGTGATTTGGAATTATGCGCCATCTGGCATTAACTATTATACCAACAAAAGCTTAACAGCTCCTGGGAGGTAAGGACTCTGTTCAAAATACTTATGGTAAAATTGCAAACATGAATGAAGTGATGACATTTAATGATCCTAAAACATGTCTATTTTCTAAGTATAAGATGGGGAGGCCTAAACAGTAGTTTTTGTGAGTCAAAGCTGGAACTTTTAGAAGATTGTAAGCTCAGAGTGAATGTAACATAGCAGTCTAAAAGAAATTAATCCTATCCTAGATTGCTCAAAGAATGGTCATGTCCAAGTGAGAGAGATGATTTTTCTGTTGTACTCTGCCCTTGCCAAGTTATGTCTGTAGCAGTCTGCTGAATTGGGGTGCCATGTTTGAGAAAGGTCATCAATAAACCATACTGTGGACAAATGGGGATGATCAGAATGGTCAGGGGCCCAGAGAACATGCCATATAAGACTCAGTTTAAGAAAATGGGAATGTTTAGCAGAGGAGGCAGGCAAGAAGGCAGGCAGTAAGCATTTATTAAACTTTTATTGCATGCCAGGCACTGTGCTAAATACTGAGGATACCAATACAAGCCAAAAGACAACACAAACAAAAAACAGACAAAAAGGCAGCCCCTATTCTCAAAGAGTTGACACTCTAGTGGGAGAAGACAAGACAGAAAAGGGAGATGAAAAGTAATAGGTACCCACACAGGAACATGGTAGCAAAGACCAGAGGAGCAGAAGCTCAATCGGGAGGGAAATTAATATGGCTGGCCTGGATCTATTTCCAAAATGGAGACCCCATACAAACTCACCAGGAGGGCCAACGTGGCAGAGAGATGTTCCAGGGTGACAACACCTCAAGAGCTAAAGGTAAGTACTCTAAGTTCTAGAGTAAAAAGGCAGTAAGCTTAAAGTATACGTGATAGCAATTTATATTTGTGTATTCGAAGGGCTGCTATATGGAGCAGAAATCAGTCTTGTCAATATTGGTCAGAATTGAGAGCTATAGGTGGAAATGGTAGAGGGGCAGATTTTGGCTCAATGTAAGGAAAAACTTCCTATCAATTTAAAGTAATTCAAGAGTAGAACATGCCGCCACAGAAGGGAGGTGGGTCTCCTCTCTAAAAATCTTGAAGCAAAACCTCTGAATGACCAATTGTGGGTATAGAAAGCATTCCTGAACAAGTAGGGGTTGTCCTAAATGGCCTCTGAACTCCTTTCCAACTTTTAGATTCTCTGTTATAATCATCATCACCATTATCTAGAATTTATATAATACCTTATGATTCACAAAGCATTTTATAAGTATTTCATTTCATTCTCATAACAACCCTGGGAAGCAAGTGCTATTATTATCCCCATTTTACAGATAAGGAAACTGAGTCTGAAGAAGGTAAAATGGCTTGTCCTTGATCACACAGGTAATAAGTGTGTGAAGCTGAATTAGTTTCTGAACTCAACCTAGAGTAAAATGATATTTAGTGGCTTCAAATTTCTGAAAGTTGAAGTTGGCCTTATAAGTACTCGTATTAATTTCAAGATGACAGTAACTTAGACTTTGTCCACTGCCTCAATGGCATTCTTAGGAAAAGTCAACATTCTAATGTATCATGCCCTCTGGACTACCTCCTCAACTTGCACTTACACTCACAGGGTTGAATCCACAGAGGGAGGCTACTACATTCGTAGGTTCTTGGGGTAATTCTCATGGATGAGCCCCCGCCAGCATATTTCCTACTAACAATCAGCCAATAGTCAAAATTAGCTCTTATCAAAAGCATTTACAAAGGCAACATAGCAAAGATGTTGTTATTGCTCGGTCATTTCAGTCATGTCTGACTCTTCATGACCCCATTTGGGGTTTTCTTGACAAAGATACTGGAGTTGTTTGCCATTTCCTTCTCCAGCTCATTTTGTAGATGAGGAATTGAGGCAAATAGGATTATATGCCTTGTCCAGGGTCACACAGCTAGCAACTCTCTGGGGCCAGATTTGAACTCACAAAGATGAGTCTTCCTAACTCCAAGCCTGGCACTCTGTTCAACACACCACCTAGCTGCCCCAGTAAAGACTTTAGCTACAAAATATTAGCAACATAAACTGAGAGTGTACTCTCCCCAAAATACAGAGTACGCTGGAGAAGTGGGAACAGAGTATAACGGTAATGAGGCAATATGCATTTGTGGAATAGGTAATTCACGACTACTTAACTATCAAGCCCTAGAAGTCCTTTCTCTCTTTATAGAAGCCTCATGCAGTTTGCCTTGGGTGTGGTGTCTCTGCTAAACAAATTGTTTGGTTCATTTCCCATGGTTGACTCCTAACAGCTTTTGGTCCTCTTTTCTACCACCAGGAGTCTCCTTCTCCTAAGCTGTTTCCTCTTTTGAGTGACTGCCATTCTGTACCCATATCTGTCTGGAGTGTGTTTCTTTGTTTTCTCTATTATGTCTCAAACTTTCTCAAATTGGAGAAATCCTCAAACTGCTTCAAGGGTTGTCTTTTTTAGGCAGGTCATTACTATGCTCAACACGCCAACGGTAGAGGTGGCAGGGGGGGTGGAAAAAGAGAGAGACAGAGACAGAACAAGAGAGAGAGAGAGAGAGAGAGAGAGAGAGAGAGAGAAAGAGAGAGAAATTCCCTCTTCTTTCCACCTCTCTGTAGGAGTTACACTTCACTACTACTGATTCCTGACTTGGAACTCCCTCAGATTGTTCAATGCTTAGCTATATAAAGGCCACATGCACAGGCTAATTTGTTGGATCAATCAATCACATTGTTCCTTTCCCTGGCTCAATCAGAGAGGTATTTGCAGCCATAAAAGTTAATGCTTCATTACCTCCTCATATATGGCTATATTCTGTGACTATGTCAACAGAGCTGGAAGGATGGAATCAAATTCTCTCTCCTTTACACTAAAAATGCATGAGTATTTAGTAAAGAATATTAAGCCTATCTTTAGTAAAGAGCATTAAATCTATAAATTATTTCAATATCAATGCAATTTCAACATCTCAACTAAATATGTCAATTATTTCTTGTTCTTAGGCTCAAAACTCAAGAGCTAAGCACATTAAAATATGAACAATTGATTTAATTCAACTAACATTTATTAAGTACCCACTTCATATAAAGCCACATGTAAGGGAATTGGGAGATACAAAGATAAATATGCCACAGATTTGCTTTTAGATGTGAGCTTACAGTGTGAAACTCAGCAAGCGATCTCAATTTAATAGAAGATATAATCACATATAATTATGAAATATGAGCAAGTATGATAATACAAATGAGAGGTTCAGCTGTCTTTCCCCTCCCCCTCCTATAATGTTAGTATAAAATGCACATTACTGAAATTACACATTTTGGTGGATTTTTCTTATAATTCTTATTGGTTAAGATAAGCATCTGTTATTCTTAATTCTTCTGAATTTAAAATTTCATAGGATAGGTGTTTGTTATATTATTCAGTATTTTTGTGCCTCTTTTATCAAATTAATTGTCTTTTCAAAATTATCTTCCTTTGCTTTCATTTCTTTACCTGTTTTTTTCTCTACCACTCAATTTGATTTTGAAAATCATTTTTTAGCTCTTTTAGGAATTCTTGTTGGGCTTGTGTCCAATTCAAATTTTTCTTGGATGCTTTGATTGTAGATGTTTCGAGTTCATTTTCTTCTTTTGAGTTTGTGTCTTGATTTTCCCTGTCACCATAGTAGCTTTTTACAGTCAAGTCCTTTTTATTGTTGTTTGCTCATTTTTCCACCTTATTTCTTGATTTAAAACTTTATGTTAATGTTGAAGAGGCGGCGGGGGGAGGAGAGGAGGGCTGGGAGGAAGGGTCTGTCCCAAGTTTCAGACTTTTTCTGCACTGTTGTATTCAGTTGGGGGAGGGAGGGGGTTGGAATTTTTAGTGCTTCCAAGGTGGTGTGATCGGGGGAGAGGTATTGGTCTGTACTCTGGTCCTTACCCAGGAAGGGCCCCAGTCTCTTGGTATTGCAGTCAATACTGCTCCTCAGGCCCCCTCCTCACTACAGGAAACAAGGGTCTCTGATCCCTTGGGGCTGAAAGTGTTACTGCCCTTCAGGGCTTCCTTCAACCAAAAGTAATTCTCTCTGCCCTTGAATTTGACCCAGAAGTGGGTATAGGCAATAGAGCTGCCAAATGGCATCTGGTCCCATTTCCAGTGCTAGCACAGGGGTACCCTATAATCTCTTTCTGACCAACTGCCAGATCCCCTTACCATCTCTGGCTTGAGAGCTCCCAAAGGTGCTGCTGCTTCTGTTGCCACCACCAGTCCCACCGCTGGTGTTTCACCCATAGAAGCTCTGGACTAGTCTCCTCTTCTGCGTCACAGATCTCTTTCTGACCTCCTACATTGTCTTGAGCTGGAAGAATATTTCACTCTGAATTTTGTTGGCTCTGCCATTCCAGAATTTGATTTGAGGTACTATTTTAAAGTTACTTGGAGGGAAATGTTGAGAGAGCTCAAGCTGAGTGCTTCCTTACTCTGCCATCTTGGCTCCACATCCAGAAGCCCAAATTGCATAGGATAAAAGTAACGTAGGCACTTATTCCACACTACTTTTGTGACCCTGACCTAATCACTCCACCTCTCTGAGGATCATTTTCCTCATCCATACAATGAGAGGATTGCTCTAGATGCTCTCTGATGTCCTTTCTAGTTGCCCTTCCCAGGTTCCTAAGATCCCTCATATTGTCAACCCAGAGGTATTTTAATGGGTTTTGATGATTTTTGATGATTTCCACCTGTGGGGGCAGCCTCTTCCTGACATCCCTCACCACCTCAGCCATGACTGTCTAGACCCCAGCTGGGTAACTCAGTTACCTATAGAGCTTGGATGAGATGAAAGTTACCAACTTGATTACATCTGATGAGACAGAGCACCACCAAGCCTTCCCTTCCCTCTTTTTTTCTATGACCTCCAAATCCCAGGCTCCATAATGTAATCTATTAATGTAACCTAAGGATCCTTGGGTCTTGCCAGTCACCCTGCTATGGCATGCTCAAGACATCCAAGCCTTTCTATCTACCATTTTCTCTCTCTTACTTAGAATGTGAGCTCCCTGAGAGGGGATGGGTCTGTTTCAATTTTTCTATTTATGTTCCTAGCGCTTAGCACAGCACCTGGCACATAATGAATGCTTAACAAATGGATTTTCATTTATTCATCATTAATTCATTCATTTTCAGATTACGAAAGTGCCCTGGAGTATAAAATCAGATAATGGTACAGCATTTAGAGCCCTTGGAGATAACCTAATACATCTCCCTCATTTTATAGATGAGGAGACTGAAAATCTTTTAAAACTCATACAGTAACATCTCTGCACACAGTAAATTAAAAATAAAAGTTGGCTAATTATCTAGGAAAAACAGACTTGGCATTTTTTAAAATCTGAGATAATTTGCAAACTAAGGCTAAATTTGCAGAAAGGAATTGGGACAGATTTGCATTTCTTAAATCTTCTTCTGATTCTGCAGTTTGAAATTGTCATTTTCCACTATCTTCACACAGTGAATCAGCACCTTATTTTATTCGAGGTCCCAACAGAATTGGAGGAACTTATGTGAAGTTGCAATACCGAGCATATACAGATGATTCATTCCTAACAAAGAAAGCAAGACTTCCTGAAGAAAGACATCTTGGAATTATGGGTAAAATTGGGGGATTTTGAGGGTTTGGGCGGGTGGTACAAACTTGTAATTTCATTGATATCAGGAATGTCTATTGAGGAAAATCCCTGTGTCAAAAAAAAAAATTGGTAACTTTTCAGCAACAACACTGAGTGGTCAAGGGACTTGCCCAGGGTCACACAGCCAGAATTTGTCAGAGGCAAGTCTTGAACTCATGTATTCCTAACTCCAAGACCAGCTCTCTATCCACCAGACCATACTGCTTCTCAAAATTGAAAAAAATTGAAGTGTGCATGACACACTTTCAGTTTAATCTGCCATATGAATACATACTCCATCACTTTCTTATGCCTACAGTCAACAAAATAGTAAGTCAAGCCTTGATTTGTAGTGATTGCTGATTTCCAAGTCATAAATGCTCAAATTGAAAACTTGACAAGCGGTCCTCAGGAGCTGGTTTGAACTGATTTCAGCACACTCTTGCATGCATACAAGATTTATGTCGATATAGATAAACATATATACACACACACATCAATATGGATATAGCTATACATACACACATATGTATAGATACATATACATGTAGGCGTGTATATATATACATATATGTATATAAATCCTACATAGTCACAATGACACAGCAAATTCACATATCAAGATCAGTAACAAGAAACTCTGTGTCATCCAATAATGCAAATTTATTAAAATTTCAAGAATTATATTAAGATGAATAAAGAAATAGCACGTTACAGCGCTAGATTTGCAGTCAAAAGACCTGGATCCCAGTCCTGCTTCTTCCATTTACTCGCTTTGTGACCTTGGGCTAGTCACTTCATTTCTCTGGGCCTCAGTTTCCTTTTCTGTAAATGGTGAGCATTGGATTAGATGAACTCTAAGGTCCCTTCGAGATTTGGATCTCCGGTTCTATGTGTGGTTCTGATATCCTCTGATGAAACTAACCGAATCTCCTGGGATCCCGAGGTTCTCTCATCCTCTCAAATCACCTGTTTTCCATCTCTTGCTCTGAGCATAGTAATCAAATCAACAATGCTATGACTTTGGGAAAGGGAACATTACATAAATCCACTCACCATTTCTGTAACTCCATGGCCCAAAACTCTCTTCCTTGACCATGACTACCCTTGTCTTTCCTTACTAAAATGTAAGCTCCTTGAAGGCAGGGGATTGTCTCTGTATATCTTATCCCTTAGCACTTATTTCAGTGCTTGGCACTTAGCAAATGCTCATTCATTCATTCATTCGTACCTGAGCACATTTCAGGATCAGAGTGCCATTATCCTTGTCTCCCCACATTGGAATGTCAGTGAGTTGGAATTATTTCATTCTCTGTACTTGCAGACCCAAGGTAGTTAGGTGGTGCAGTGGATAAAGCTCTAGGTCTGGAGTTGGGAAGACCTGAGTTCAATTCCTGTCTCAGACACTTAACAAGCTGTGTGACCCATGGAAAGTCACCTAATCCTGTTTGACTCAGTTTCCTCATCTGTATAATGAGCTAGAGAAAGAAATGGCAAGCCACTCCAGTATCTCTGCCAGGAAAACCCCAAATGGGGTCACAAAGAGTGAGACATGAGTGAAACAGCTAAACAGTAATTTGTATCTCTAGTGCCAGACATGTTGAAGATCTTAATAAGTGCTTGTTGATTAATTGTCTACAAAATCAGTCATCGTCAGGCAACATAACCTTTCTGTTCACATTTTAAAAGAATTGTATATTAAGAACTCACTTTCTGCTTGCCTCTAGGCCCTGTCATTAAAACAGAAGTGGGAGACACCATCTTGGTCACTATCCTCAACAGAGCTAGCTATCCCGTCAGCATTCAGCCTCACTGCGTGAGGTTCTCCAAGAGCAATGAAGGATCACGCTACATGACCCTCAGTGGAAGTGAGTAAGCTGTGGCATACATAGCAGCCACTTGACAAAGGTCTATTGAATTGAATTGAGCAGTTCAGTAGATCAGGCAGGGTAGGAAAATGGAAAGAGCACTGCCCAGGAGAGAGAGAGAGAGAAGAGCTTGGATTGATTCCTGGCTCTGCCACTTAATCTCTCTATGACCTTGGGTAAGTCACACTTTCTGGACCTCATTTCCCTTCATCTAAAATGTTAGATTCAATTCTTCAAAAATCCCTGGCTGCTCCTACTGACATAGCTCCTGGCCTCCTAAGTTATTTGTTTCTTCCTAGGTACACCTCCACCTTCTTCAAGTATACAACCCGGGGAAAATTTTACCTATGAATGGACTGTTCCAGAAACTGTGGGTCCGACTTCTGCCGATCCAGTTTGCTTGACCTGCCTATACTACTCTGCCTTGGACATGGTTAAAGAAGTCACCAGTGGGCTGACTGGGCCACTTCTAGTGTGTAGGAAAGGAAGTCTTCATGCAGATGGTAGACTGGTAAGGTAACAAGGACAGAAAAATGGAAAGGCCTGTATGTTCAGCCTATCTGACTTAGGGGTCTGACCAAAGGAGCTCTGTCAAGTGCCACAGAGCTCTTGGACTACTTGAAATGTGAGCATGTTCAAATTCCCATTTTACATAGTACATATAGTATTTCAAGGTGAAATTATTTTATTTAAAGTTTAAAATGTTAAAATGTAAAATATTTTAAAAGATTAGTATTTGAGAAAGAAGAGCAGTGTGGCAGAATGGATGGAGAGGTGGTCTGAGAATCAGGAAGAATTGGTTTTTCATACAAAATGTCAGTGTGACCCTGGTCTGTGTGTGTGTGTGTGTGTCTCTCTCTTTTCTTCCTGTCTGTCAGTCCCATTCTACCTCTTTGTCTGTCTGTCTGTCTGCCTGTCTATTGATCTATCTGGAGATTCAGGAGAGTAGCCAAGACAGAAGTGAGCAGATGGTCTGAGCACTTTTTAAAAATAATAGCTAACATATATATATATATATATATATATATATATATAATGCCTACTGTGTGCTAGGCATTGTGCTAAGCACTTTATAAATATTACAGAATTTACAAAGAGGATTTAAATATTACAAAATTATTGTAGAGATTGGAGAAATTGTTTTGAAGTATTGAAGAAATAATTTGTATTGTGCTAAGCATTTTACAAATATTACAAAGAGGATGTAAAGTGCTAAGCACTTTACAAATACTATCTCATTTTATCCTCACAATAACCCTGGGAGGTAGGTGTTATTATTCTCATTTTACAGTTGAGGAAACTGAGGCAAGCAAAGGCTAAGTGACTTGCCCAAGGTCACACACAACTAGTAAGTGTAAGAAGCAGAATTTGAATCCAGGTCTTTCTGACTCTAACCATGACTTTCATCATCAAAAACTTGTATTTTTGTCCCATTTGTGCATGGTGCCATGAGAGGTACTATGGAAAGCAAGTTGAGCAGATAGGGTACCATCACTCTGAAAAATCTGTGGGGGTTTTGTTGTTTTCTAGACATCTTGCATTTTGGATTAATGAAACTTTATATGATTTTTTTCTCATTATGTAATGCAAATAGCAATTTGGAGATTATCTTCTTTAGATATTATTAACCTCCACATCCTTCAGCCAACTCCCTAAAATTTATCTATTAAGTCATAGAAGAGTTGCTATTTGCATTATTGGAAGGTGTTCAGACCCCAGGAATTCCCTGCATGGATCATTTGCACTCCATTTGAACTCCCTTTCCATCAGTGTTCATAGGAAGTAGAAATAAATTCCCAATGAAGTCAACCAATTTAAATAGAAGTAGAGCCTCCATGAGGCTCATTCATGGTGATTAAATCTTGAAAAAGTCCCTCCAGGGAGCCAGCAGAATCTTTGCCTTTAGAAGTCAAGGATCACTTCCTTCAAGGAGATACCCTTCCAATCTTAATTCTATAATAAAACCTCTTTCAAATTTTAGCTCTGAGATCTTCTCTGTTCATTTTTTCATTCAATGCCTATAACAGTGAGAATATAGGCAGTCAAATTTATCATGGATCTTAAAGTCCTTTTTTCAAGATTATTCCATCCTTTGATTTGTTCACATGAAGACCCAATGGGTACATGGGAAAGATCCTCCTTGTCTCATGTTAACTTTTCTTATTTCATCCACAGAAAGGTGTAGACAGGGAATTCTACCTGCTACCTACAATATATGATGAGAACCTAAGCCTGTACTTGGATGAAAATATTAGAAAATTTGCAGGAAACCCCCGCCAAGTGAATAAGGATGATCCAGACTTCCAAGCATCTAACAAAATGTCCTGTAAGGGAGAATTTTATTTCATCAGATAATTGAATAAAGTAGTGAATGTCATTCTCTCTGCAGTCTACATTTCAAGGTTTTCAGGGATTGGGTTAGAGACACTTTAACAATCCAATTTAATCCAGTGACGTTTTATGGGCACCTACTATGGAATGAACCAGGCACTGGGGGTTAGGGATGGACCTGAGGTTTCAATGGTATGGAGAAATTCAAAGTGAGGACACTCTCTCCACTAAGCAAAGTCAGTATTTTCTCTGTATAGCGTTGCAGAGTTGTCTGAGGCATTGGAAGGCTGAACCACTTGCCTAGAGATGGCTTTCAGGATAGCACTCTGTCCCCTATACCATGCCATCTCTCTGGGGGTACCCAAACAAAGACAAAATGGTTCCCGTACAAAAGGAAGTAATGTTCTGCTTGGAGTATACAACATATAAACAGGAATGATAATTACAGGGAGATGAAGAAAACATCAACAACAAAGTGGGTTGGGAAAAGACTTGTCTTGGGAGACAGCACATAATCTGAGCCTTGAAGAAAACTGGGAATTCTAAGACGCAGAGATGAGAAGTGAATGCATGTTAGGCATTGGGGGACAGCAGAGGCAAAGGGATAGGTCAAAGAGGAGTTTCAAGTTTAGAGAAGTTTAAGAACGGTAATTGGGCTGGAATATACAGTAGGTGAAGAGGGTTCTCAGGCTCATGTAATACTGTGTGGCAATATGTAATAAACTTGGAAAGACAGGCTGCAGTTAGATTGTGTAGGACTTTAAATGCCAAACAGATATTTGAGATGTGTTATAGGAATAATAGAATGTCACTGAAGTTTCTCAAGCAAGGGAATGATGATTTCCCCCAATCCACCCCACTTTATTTTAATACAATTTTCCCAATAATAATATTGACTTGAGTCGTGTTGGGGACATTGAGGTACGTCTTTTTTCATCTTTTCAATTAGGATGAGGAAAGAAGATTGAAAATACAACTGACTAGATTTCTTGAAAAAATAATTGGCTCAAAAAATAAAAGAAAAAAAGAAATCACTCGTAAACAGAGTTTCTGAGCATAAGGATAAAAAAGGTGTGGGAATCATTTATTAGGGGAATTTATTAAGAGAATAGATGACCATGTCTGAGGTATGTATTCACCTGCATGTAGGAGGAAGACTGGACCAGATGTTTTGAGATTCCTTTCAATTGCCTATAGTTTGAGACTTTAGAAAGTTTTGGATATCCTGAAGTAGTGAAAGTTCAAGTCAGTTAGAGACTTGAATTCTGGGTTATTTACTACTAACTATGCTATTATTTGCAATAATTTAAAATTTATTTTAAAATTTAAAAATTTTCAATTTAAATTCAATTTAATTTGAATTCAATTCAGTTTAAAAATGTAAAATTTAAAATTTTCAAAAAGTTTAAAAAATATGGAAGCCAGAGAAAGGGAGTGGAGATTGGTGGTTAAAATACAAGAAAAAGTCAGAAGCCTTGGCTGATCTTTAATTTTTCTAGTGACTTGTGGGGCAAAATTTCATGGCAGATAATTCTGGTTTTGGATTTTCCCAACTCTGATCCCCGATAAATACTACTTTGTTTGCTTTATTAAAGATGAGCAAGGGCAGCTAGGTGGCACAGTGGATAGAGCACTGGCCCTGAAGTCAAGAGGACCAGAGTTCAAATCTGATCTCAGACCAGATACTTCACACTAGCTGTGTGACCCCGGGCAAGTCACTTAACCCCAATTGCCTTGCAAAAATAAATGGACCTTTTGGGGGCAGCTAAGTGGCATAGTAGATAGAGCACCGGCCCTGGATTCAGGAGGACCTGAGTTCAAATCTGGCCTGAGACACATAACACTTACTAGCTATGTGACCCTGGGCAAGTCACTTAACCCCATTGCCTAACCAAAAAAAAAAAAAAAAAAAAAAAGATGAGAAATTAGATTTCTGAGGAACTTGTTATAACTTTGCCTGCCCCCAAAGGGAGGGAAAAACTTAATTGATTAGGGCCTAATAGGTTATGTAAAAGTATCATGCCATTATAAGCCCTCAAGGGAAAGGGGTGATAAGAAGAAGAGTATGGTTTTTCATCATTTAAGATTTGCAAGTGAAAATACTTAGAAGTGATAATCTCTTGGCAAGATTACTTTGGCCTCTTCATGGAGATGAACCTGAGAGGTTCAAAAGGATATCAAAATGGGTTAACAGTACAGATCCAGTGATAAAGTATTTGTCACCTCAAGACCTGATACTACAAGAAAAAAAGTTCTAGCTCTGGAGTCAGAAAGCCTGGACCGAAAGCCCACATCTTTCACTTAATATCATCCTCATAGGTAAACGAGCGAATTAGACTAGAAAGTCCATAAGATCTCTTTAGGTTCTAAATCTATGAAGTAGAATCAAATTCACTCACTTGCAACACATATAAGAACCCCAAGATAATAGGATAAAATTTTCGGCCATGGTGACTGTCATAAGATTGCTACTGAGTTGTAGGGGGTATGTGATATGTGTTCGTGGAGAGATGACTCATCCCAAGGAAATCTTGGTCCTTTGATATTTTGAAGTATTCGTGAAAATAATAATCAACACCCTTTCCTTTCCCATAACTCTTCCAGCCATAAATGGATACATGTTCGGAAATCTACCAGGACTTGATATGTGCCTAGGTGACAAGATTTCATGGCATGTCCTCAGTGTGGGGACAGAGGAAGATATGCATGGGATATATTTTTCAGGAAACACTTATGTCTCTTTAGGAGGGAGGAAAGACACTGTAAATGTGATTCCACAAACTTCCTGGACTCTTTTTATGACAGCAGATTCCTCAGGTGAATATTTAATTTTTACTCTGTAATTCTTCTTGGGTAGTCAGTAGGAGGTACTCTGTACAGGGCCAAAAGTTCTTACAGCCAGAAGGTTATGGAGACAAAAGAAAGAAATTTTAGTTTGGATGGTGCAGGCTGTGCAGTAGAGCAAATAGGAAGCAAGGGAGGGGAGACATATTGGATGGATATCCAGGATGCACAATTATGTTCAGGAGGCTCCAGTGGTGCCAAAAAGAAGCAGAAGAAGAAAAAGAAAAAAGAGTAAGGTCATAGACTTCGAGTTGGAAGAAACTTTAGCAGCCCTCTTATCATCCAACTCCCTCGTTTTACCGAGAAGGAAAATATGACCCTGAAAGGTTCAGTGACTTGCTCAAAGTCTCACAGGTAGTGACTGAGAAGAGATGTTTTTACAGTGAACAACATCAAAAGGACACAGATAGTGTTACGGAAGATGATCCTGTTGTTCTGATAGTCTGCCTCTCTGGGGTAATTTGTGTAATATTTTGCATAGGCTGGCACAATTTTCTGGGGCTCCTATGATTCTTCTACTCCTTCTCCTTCTTGTGGTCTCCATGTCCATAAACTCAAAAGAGCACTGGATTTGGAATCTGAGGGTTTGGGTTCAAATCTTACCTCATTATCTAGATGACTTTATCCCTGTGCCTCAGTTTCTTCAAATGAATGAGTTGGACTTGATTTCCTCTGAAATCTTTTCCAGACCTAGATCTAGAATCTTATCCAATGAAGGCACTGCTTTCAGCAGTGTCAATGACTACTGATCCACACCCTGCCCATTCCGCTCTGTTTTCATCCGTGTCCTCCCATGAGTCCATATTTTTTGAAATTAAACAATTTTGAAACATTCGAAATGATCATTTCTTTACTTTCTTCTGTGTCCCTTCTGGTTTTGCCTCATTCCCCAGCTATTGTTTTCCTCTGCTTTCCAACCCTTATTCCCCATATATGCTCCTTCATCTTCCTATCACACCTTGGCAAGACACAGTCCAACAATAAATTGGGGTCAGTAAAGATCTCCTGCATGCCCCAAACCACAAAGTTGTTGTTTGTGCCCACTTATGAAATCTTACCTTTCTAATACACCGCCAAGTAACTAGAGCTTCAATTCTCCTTCCTCCTGGTATCATTATCCTTATCATTACACCTTTGTAAAACACTTTCCTACTTGTAAACACATAGCACCGCTTATTCCCTGACCTCTTAAGAGTAGAACTGAGGTCTGAGGTCCAGGTTAATTTCAACTAGGGAATGGGCAATAGCAGGTCATTGTGGGTAGATATGCACAAATTAGTCATTTGTCTAAATTCTGTAAAAGAAAAAAAATAGCAAGTGATGTGTAATAATTTTCATGTGTGGTCCCAAAGTAAAGAGGAGAAAATGCACCCCCTTCCCTTCTTTTCAGATATGGGGGGGAGGTTATGGCTGTGGAACAGTACATATATTATCACACTTGGTTTATGTATTAGCTTTGCCAAATTGCTTCCTTCTTTCTTTTTTATTATTTCTCACAAGGGATGGTTCTCTAGTGAGTGGAGATAGAGGAAAGAAGAGGAATATATGCAGAAATAAAGCTGATATAACAAAAGATAACAATAATAGCTTTATTCATTTGAACAGCAAACATATATATAAAGCTGGGTTCACACATGGTGCCAAATAGTTCTACTGATTGTTTATTTTTTCCCTTATGATGGTCATTTGGTATCATACAGATAAAGCCCCAAATCACATAAAATTGTGGGAGTCTAGAAAAAGGAAGAAACCTTTATCTAGGAAGGCAGTGTAGCATAGTGGAAAAAACCAGGGAATTATTGTACATGAGTTCAAATGCTCCCATGGTATCTGTGTGACTTTGAGCAAGTCATTGAACTTTTTAGGGCCTCACTTTCCTCTGCTGTAAAATGAAGAAGTTGGATGACAAGGGAACAGCTAAATCTCTTCCAACTCAAAATCCATGATTTTGTTCTTTTTTTTTTTTGCACCACTAGAGCCTCCTAAAAATAATTGTGCATCTCTGATATCCATATCTTCCTTCCTTTGCTTCCTTTTAAATGTACTGACTACACTGTCTAAATTAAAATTCGTTTTTTTTGTCTCCATAAACTTCTAGCTGTAAAAATCCCTGCTCCTGGCTAGACTTCCTCCACTCTTTCTTAACCTAGCTCTGCCCCTTTTCTCTATTCTCTTTCCTAAAGTCTATTCTATGTAAATTTCCTTTCTAACCCTCTCTTTTAACTTCTCTACATCTTTTCACTTTCTATCAAAATTAAAACTTTCGTTGAATTAAGAGAACACAAGGTCTCTTAAAGGACAGACTGAAAAGTGGTGTAGATACATAATGTATATAAACCCCTTAGCCTAAGTGAGGGAAAAAAAAATAAAAGAAAAGGACAAAGATCTCTTGTCTTTCAGTGGGATTTACTGTTGTGTGGCATAGAGCCTTAGGAAGGATTTGGTTAGTTGGTTTGTTTAATGTAAAGGACTTGTTGTCTTATTATATATATATATATATATATATATATATATATATATATATATATATTTATATATTCAATTCAATGAGTACCCAGTAAGTGCCTACTATGAATAAGGCACAGGACCAGGTGCTAGAGATATGAAGGAAAAACCAAAAAACTCTGCCTTCAAGGAGTCTGCATTTTATTGGCACTTATATTCTATTTATGCCTTTTGAATGCGTTCAGATAGGAAAGGGGAGTCTGATAAATTCACCAATCACAAAACCTTCAAAATGATGTCTCTCTTCTTTACCTTCCTAGGGGAATTTGATGTCGCTTGTCTCGCAACAGACCACTATACAGGTGGCATGAAAAATAAATACCGAGTGAAACAATGCAACAAGCCTTTTAAGGACAACACACATTATAAGAACAAGGTTTACTACATTGCAGCTGTGGAAGTTGAATGGGATTATGCTCCCAGTAAGAAGTGGGAAAAGGAACTGCATTACTTACAAGGAAAAAAGTACGAGGTGGGGGAGGGTGACAAAGTCAATCTCTAACTATAAGCAAATGCTCTCCATCCTATACTTCTTCCTCTCAGTTACCTGTATATATGAATTCCTACTGAATCCAACAAACATTTGTAAAACACTGTGCTAGGCACGGGGGAGTACAAAGACAAAACTAAAACCAGAAGTTTACCTTCTATAGGAAGCTACATTCAATTTCACTCAGTTTGAGCTGCCTCTGATTTAAAATCTCCACAAGTTTGGTTATGTAAATATCTCTCCTTCCCTCTCTGTCTTTTCTTTTCTCTCTCTCTCTCTGTCTCTCTCTGTTTCTCTCTCTCTCTGTCTCTCCCCTCTCCTCCCTCCTCTCTCCTCTCTCTCTCTCTCCCTCTCTCTCTCTCTCTCTCTGTATTCATGTTTCTCTCTCTCTGTCTCTCCTCTCTCCTCCCTCCTCTCTCCTCTCTCTCTCTCTCTCTCTCTCTCTCTCTCTC
>NW_020954588.1:14309756-14336656 GCF_900497805.2 Vombatus ursinus | reverse complement strand
CTCTCTCTCTCTCTCTCTCTCTCTCTCTCTCTCTCTCTCTCTCTTTCCCTCTCTCTCTGTATTCATGTTTTTCTCTCTCTGTCTCTCCTCTCTCCCTCTCTCTCTGTATCCCTGTTTCTCTCTCTCTCTCTCTGTCTCTGTCTCTCTCTCTGTCTCTCTGTCTCTCTCTCTCTCTGTATCCCTGTTTCTCTCTCTCTGTCTCTTCGGGTGTCTGTCTCTCTCCCCCTCCTTTCTTTTCCTCTCTCTCTCTCTCTCTGTGTCTCTTTCTATCCATCTTTCTCCTCATTCTTTCACACTGTTTAATGAGTATATAAACTATCATGCCTCTTGGTATAAGGGAGTTCACTTCCGCCTCACTGTTTGATTCTTATTTGACAACATTAACTTTCTTCCTCACATCATTTGATGTCTTTCATTCACTTTCTTCTTAAAAACTCTTGCTTCAGTTCTGTTCTACCACCACCTACTAAGTACCTATTATGTGCTGGGTGTGATCCTAAGGCTAAGAATACAAAGACAAGCATAGACTAGTCTCTGCCCTCAGGTAGCTTTCTTTCCACTGAGGGAACATACTATGTATGAAGATAAGAAAATACAAAGTATGTATAAAGCAATACACATAATTTCTAGAAGAAGAAAGTACTAATAACTAGGAAGGAGGTGGCCCAAGAGTGGGGTGCTTTGAATGAAGTTGGGGATTCTGAAAGGCAAAGACAAGGAAAGTAGTAGAAGATGGACCCCACATACAGGGAAAGCTGGTAGAAAAAATATGAAAAAGATATGAAAGCTCAATATTCTTTTTCCAAATTAAGTATAGGACTACATGGGTAGAAATAATCACCTTTAATAATAATAATAATCACTCTTTAAGACAGTATCTTAATTCTCTGAGTAACGTTATTTTCATGGAAGTTTTAATTTGAGCTCTTTGCCCATCTTAAATGTTTAAATGAACTAAACATTAAGTTTGTGTGTGTCTATGTGTTTCAGTAAGACAGATATATATTTGGATAAAGTCTATGGTTGGTATCTTGGTTCCAAATACAAGAAAGTTATTTACATTCAGTTCACTGATAGCTCCTTCAAGACTCCAAAACCAAGAACGGAGGAAGATAAACATCTGGATATCCTAGGTACCGAATTGTGTGATTTGGCTGGTTGCTCTATATGACCTGGGTCAGATTTTTCTTTCTTTTCTTTGATACCAGAAGTGGTTCCACTTCAGAAGAGTCCCAAACTTATTTAGACAGATGAGAATGAGCATTGTCCAGAGGATTAAAGTCTTACTACACATGTTAACAAAATACAGCAACCCCATGGAATGGATCCTGAAGATAGTTTTAAAATTCAGTTCCAATGTGGTTAACTAGCTCAAGCTTCCGAGGACAAAATGCTGCCTGGAACTACATAGCTTTGTTTTTCATGTGATTCCAAGCCAGCCCATCATAGCCCTCTTCACATCAAGCTGCAAAGGCTTGATCTCAAAATACTAACATCATAGGAGTTGCAGAATCTACAACTTCAGCATCACCTCATAGTCCAATCCTTTAATTTTACATGTTAAGAAATTGGAACTGGGAGAGGGAGAAGGACTTGTTTATAAGCATTTTATCTCCCGATTGTTCATTAAAATATAACTCAACAGAGGCAGCTGGGTGGGTTCGGTGGATAGAGTACCTGTCCTGGAATCAGGAGGATCTAAGCATTCTTAGTGAGGAGTACCTAGGGTTTATCTCTGGTTATTTTGTAGGATTTTACTTGGTCTTACAGGTTACAATACTTGTTAATCATCATAATAGTTTGGACCAAGAATAACATGGAAGATAACCCAATATACTTCTAGACTTTACAATTCTTTGAGATTGTTACATCACTTTATGCCACAAAGACAAGAAGATGCTTAGGATGCATAGCAGGGTAGTCCTCTGGTGGAAAGGAACAGAGAAAATGTCGAGGAAATTTTATTTGATGGAAATTTGAAAGTACTAATTAATTAGTCAGTCAGCAAGTATCTCTTAAGAGTACTAGAGACACAAGTACAAAGAATGAAAAATTTCCCATTCTCAAAGAGTTTGCATTTGAATAAGGGTGACAAGTATAAGTGGAAATATATGCATCATAAATATAAAGTAAATAAGTACAACTATATGCAAATGGTTAAATTATATGGCACTTTATAAAAGAAGAAACTAGCAGTTGGGGAAATCGGAAAATGATAATAACAACAGCTAATATTTCTATAGCATTTTAATGTTGCAAAACACTTTATATATATTATCTCATTTGATCCTTGCAAGAACCTTGGGAGGTAGATGATATCATCATCATTCTCATTTTACAGGTGAGGAAACTGAGGTAGAGGTCAAGTGCATTGTCTAGGATCATGTATCTAGTCAGTGTCTGGAGGCAGGATTCCAACTTGGGTCTTCTTGACTCCAAGACCAGCATTCTGTGCATTGTGTCAAGAAGTCTAAGGTCTACTTAGAGACCCCACACAGAGAGCTCCTGATTCTAGAGTCTGAATCCTGTGCTAATATACAAAAAGGTCTTATTTAGTGCCCAGTCTTCTCTGAAACCATTTTGTCTCAGTATTCCTAGCCAGATGCACCAAATCTAGCTCAGTGTTACCCAGAACTATATTCTATAGGAAGCTTTAAACACGGAGTCCTGGTAAGCAAGAAGGAGAACATAAAATAAACATCTAATAATAATTGCCATGTATAGTGTATTAAAGTTTGCAATGCATTTAAGAGACATTACTTCATTAAAGTCTCATCACAACCTTCTTATGGAGGTATTACAAGTTGTACCCATTTTACAGATGAGGAAACTAAGACAGCTAGTAAGTTTCAGAGGTTAGTTTTGAAAAGTGTCTTTGTGTGTCTCTCACAAGCCCAGTACTATGCCATGTTGCTAAAACAAAAATATTTCCCCTACAACAATCTTAAGAAACAAATAGAGAAACTGTAACTCAGAGAGATTCATTGATTTCCCCATGGTCACACAGCCTGCAAGAATATTTATTTGAGAACCAGAGGCCCTGGGTGCTGGTACTTATTATCTGTGATGGAGGATAAGTTACGTCACCTCCACAGGCCAGTTTCCTCATCTGTAAAAGCAGCAGGTTAGACTAGGTGATGGCTAGCATTCCTTCTAGCTCTCAATCTATAATCCTAAATATCAGGGCCGAGACTCAGAGCTAGGGTCCTTGACTTCGAATCCTTCAATTTGTCCTGCTTAACCATCTTGTCTCTTCAGTGCTGTGATGGGAATTCTGTTCATCAGCAATTGCTGCGGGTTATCACATTTTTGATAGAACAGAAAGATCAAGAAAAAATATTCCTTTTTCCTCCTATCCCTTGGCTGCTTGCCAGGACATTTTTGTTTGGTTCATTAGGAAAGAAAAGAAAAAAGAGCTGGCTCAAATTTTAAACTCCCAAGAATGCTGTAATCTGATGAACCAAATGGTTCCTACAGAGGCCATTGTTCTAAAGATGGTGTTCTGGAATCTAGGTCACCAAAGTTTTGAAAGCAGCTGAAAGCCATGCTTTATAAACCAACAATGAACTTTTTATTTGCTGCATCAGTTTGGTAGGCTTACAGTTCCCACCCAAACTTCCTAAACTTTCTCACTCCAAATCTCCCCACTTTGCAAAAAACTTTTTTAATATTTTATGAGGGACCTGAAACCACTTACCCCCCCCCAAAAAAACTTCAAAGAGTAGGTGCCTTTGACAAGGCTATGCCAGGTTCAAGGTACTCTGTGGTTCTATACTGGCACAAAAGAAAACATTGTTCATGAGCCCCCACCAATGTGCTTGCTTTTACTTATCAGCCAGAGTACATAATTAGTTCATAGTAAAGATATTTAACAAAATTAAGAAATGTAGCAATAAGACATTTGCTCACAATCCTGGACTAGACTTTTTTGAGAACTCACTTTGTGAGGGGGAGGGGGAGGCTTGTGGTATCCAAAGGTGCTATAGTTAAATAAAAAGAATTGATGTAAATCACTGGGCTTATGTTTGGGAGGGCAGATGACTTAATATTTATATTTTAAGTGAAGTAACACTAATGTATCTTTCCGTTTACTCCTACTAGGCCCACTAATTCAGGTAAACGTCTGGGATACAGTTACAGTTGTCTTTAAAAACACAGCCAACAGGTCTTATTCTATACATGCTCACGGAGTGAAAACAGATTATTCCACTGTTATTCCAACAAAACCAGGTAATTACTTGGGGAGAGAAATCATCTAGGATAAGGAGTCTTTCTTGAATACTTAATGGAGCTGTGATTTCTTCTGTGTAAGGACTCCCTTCTAACAAAAAGAAATCATAAACTTGTTCTGATTTATTAAATGGTTTCTGAGAGTCTCTAAGGGTTTTTGGTTCCCCTGTTAATGGACCTCTCCAATTCAGCTAGTCTGGCTCGTTGACAGGCCCATTCTTGAATCTTTCCAGTCTGTGAGGATCTGCCAGAGTTTGTATTTACCTTACAATTCTTTGAGAACCCAGGGTCACCTCCACTGTGATGTGAAATAGAATCTTAGTTGAGGCAAGACTTGGGATGATTTATGATGAGTATTATACCCCACAAAATCTTATAACATGAAGATCAGATGAACATTAACAACAAGAGCTAGCATTTATATAATGTTTATTTCATCTTCATAACAACCCTGGGAATAAGATGCTATTATTATCCCATTTTACAGAAGAGAAAACTGAGGCAGACGGAGGTTAAGTGACTTACCCAGGGTCACACAGCTAGAAAGTATTTGAGGCAAGATTAGATTTCAAGTGTTCTTAACCATAGGTTAAGAAATTTAAAAAAAACCCACAAACTCATACTTCTGTTAATGTAAAACATTCTCAAGGAAGATACCTTGTCCAGAGAATTTGAGAGGAGTAAAGGTTAGAAATTATGTGTGGATGGTATTTTTTTTCAAATGCTTCGCAAATTTGCATCTACCTTTCATTAGGTTTGCAAAGAGATTTCTCTATCAATATAAGCCAGTGAGTGTTAGGTGAGGAAGAAGATAAAAACTAAGTATTTAACTACAAGGTAGTTTGGGAGGAAGAAGTGGAAGGTGGAAGGATTGGAAAGGATTCATGGAGAAGGTGGCGATTGAGCTGGGGTTTGAAGGAAAAGAAGAATTGTATAAGGTAGAGGTAAAGAGGGAAAACATCCCAGGCAATTAAATATATTGCAGGTACTCAATAAAGAGTTGTTGAATTGAAATGAATTAAGTAGAATATATTTGCCTCAACAGGGGAAATAAGAACATATAAGTGGAAAATCCCTGAAAGATCTGGACCTACCCAAAATGACTCTGTTTGCATACCCTGGGTTTACTACTCAACTGTGAATCCAGTTAAGGTAAGCTGTTCATCCCGTGACTGTTTTCATGATATTTTTCTAATATAGACAGACATGTGATACAAGAAAAATGTGGTGGGTCTTAAAAGAAATCTAGTCAAAGCCAGATGTACTAGCCCATGCCTGTAATCTCAGCTATTGAGCAGGCTGAGGCTGGTGGATTGCTTGAGTTTAGGAGTTCTGAGATGCAAGAGGGTCCCTCAGGCATGCACATTGTACCTGGTACTAGTATGGGGTAAGCTCTCTCAGAACTGGAAGCCTCTAGGAGGAGGACCAACCAGCCCAGTTGGTAATGGAGCAGGTCAAAGCTCCCATACTGATTGACAATAGGACCAGGTCCATGAATCGCCACTTAACATCCAGCCTGATTGGGACAAGGAGAGCTAGTCTCAAAAAAACAAAAAGAAAAGTCCAATTCTATGTAAACTTCTTGCAGAAACAAACCACTCTCATCTCCTCTTTTGAACAACACCAAAAAAGGCTTGTGCTTTTCAAAGATCATACTATGATTACCAAGAACCCATAAATTGTAAACAGCCTGGGATTGGGGACTGTTACATCTTTTTTATCCCACAGAGTAGACTCTTAATATATGCTTGTTGATTGACTGAGGAATGAATGAACTCAAAATCTCAGAATTAGAGTTGATTCCATTAAAAAAATTCCCAATGAGAAATGTTTAATTCTCTTTTCAGTTGTGCAATCTAAGATGTCTTCACATTGTATTACTCTGCTTCAGCTACAGAATTGCAAATGCTAAACACATAGGCATTGTTGCTCAGCTAGATCTAGTTAGATTTCCTTTGATGTCATTGGAAGGAAGGGAACGAACGTTTATTAAATGTCTACCACTGTGCTAAGTGCTTTACAAATATTATTTTCATTTGATCCTCACAACAACCCTGTGAGGAAGATGCTATTAGCATCCCCACTTTACAAAAAAAGGAAACTGAGGCAGGTGGAGGTTAAACAACTTACCCAAAGTCATACAGATAGTTCTAAGGGTTGCAGGGAGGGGATTGAATGGGATGAGGATGAAAGAGGGTTGAACTCAGGTCTTTGAGGACCCTTTGAGAACCCTTCATCCATTGTACCATCTAACTGCCTTCTAGATGTTGGGAAATTCTTACTATCACAGTTAGTTGCTATCATTGTCTATAACTCAGTGTCTTGATCTGATTTGTGTTTTCAGGATTTCTACAGTGGATTAATTGGACCTTTGATAGTATGTCGCCAAAACACCACCACCAACTCTGCTGCTAGCCATATTCTTAACCTAGTTCTTTCTTTTATTATTTTTAATGAGAATAAATCCTGGTACTTCGATGAAAACATCAAAAAGTATTCTCCACATCCAGAGGAAGTGGATAAAGAAGATCCAGAATTTATTTTAAGCAACCAAATGCATGGTAATACTGTGTCTCAGAGCTGATGTGGTCAACAATAGCCAACTCTCAGTTTGCTTTATAAAGGGAAACTGAGGATCCAGAACCATATAAAATCAGAAGATCTTTCTATAGAAATATAACTACAAATGCAGAATCGTTATTTCTTCCTTCATACAATCATCAAACTTAATAGGTGACCTGACTCCCTTCAGCAGGGAATATGCCAGGATCCCAAATGGAATAATCTAAATAGGAATGAGGAAACATTAGCTAGTTACAACTTTGAGCTTCTGTTTTAAAAGTTAAGATTATATATTTAAAATTGAACTAAACATATATTCAGTTTCTATTTCATGTTAGTTGGAATTGCATTCTAATGCTATTTTGAAATTGTTGAAAGATTTTATATTTGTATATATATGTGTGTGTGTGTATGTATAATATATGTAGGTGGAAAATTAAATATGCATATAGATGCACACATGGAGAAATTCAGTCATGTATACAAAATACTTTATCTCAAAAATATAGACCAATAGGTTTCCAATTTATATAACAGAAACTGAGTGTTACATGATAATGAATGCTGACATTACAGGTCAACAATATAAATGGAAATTGAAAATTATCCTTGATTACTTATTGAGTATGTCAATACATGTATACACAGAAATGTTTAAATGCACACAGACCGGGATTTTTAGTCAGTATAGAGGATTCCCAATGAAGGAAGCTCCCTTTACTGATACAATTTGGCAGCTCTTCTAGAATTTATCATCTTAGAGTGTTGCTTGGAGGCACTGAGAGGCCCATGGTCACATTGCCAGTGTAGATCAGAGACAAGCCTTGTACCAAGGGCCTTCCTGACCCCAAGGTCAGTACTATATCTCCCAGATCACCTTGCATCTTAGAGAGACAGACAGACAGACAGACAAGTAAACAGGTAGGTAGGTAGATAGGTAGGTAAAAAGGAAGATAAGTAGGTAGATAGAGACAGAAAGATAGATAGGCAGAGATAGAAAGATAGATAGATAGAAAGGTAGGTAGAGAGAGAGAGAAATAGAGAGGTAGGTAGGTAAATAGATGAAAATAGACAGACAGAGATAGACAGGTAGGTAGAGATAGAAAATAGGCAGATAGAAAAATAGATAAATAGAAAGGTAGGTAGGTAGAGAGAGAGAGAGAGAGGTAGGTAGGTAGATGATAGATGAAAATAGAGATAGGTAGGTAGAGATAGAAAATAGAAAGATAGGCAGATAGATAGATAGAAATAGACAGATGGATAGATATAGAAAAATAGGTAGGTAGGTAGATAAAGATAGAAAATAAACAGAGAGAAATAGATAAATAGTAGATAAGCAGAAAGATAGAGAGAAATAGAGAAGTAGGTAGGTAGATAGAGAAAGGAGGGGAGGGGAGGGAGAGACACAGGTAGGTAGATACAGATAGAAAATAGACAGACAAAGATAGAAAGATAGACAGTAGATAGGCAGTCAGGCAGATAGATAGAAATAGATATAGAAAAATAGGTAGGTAGATAGAAAAATAGACAGAGATAGATAAGTAATAGATAAGCAGGAAGATAGAGAGAAATAGAGAGGTAGGGAGAGAGAGAGAAAGAGAGAGATGGACAAGTAGGTAGATAGATAGAGATAGAAAATAGACAGAGATAGAAAGATAGACAGTAGATAGGCAGACAGATAGGTAGATAGATAGATAGAAATAGATAGATATAGAAAAATAGATGGAGAAAAATAGGTAGATAGAAAAATACAATCTCCTCTGCTTAGTATTTAAAATCCTTCATAATCTGGCTTTATAGCCTCTTTCCCCTGACCGATTTCACATAACTCTTACTCATAGACTTTATGATAGCACCAAACTGTCCTCCTTGCTTTTCCCCTCATATAACATCCCCTCTCCCACCGCTGTACCTTTGCACTAACTCAGTTCCATGCTGGGAATGCTCTCTACCCTCACTGTTGTGTCTTAGAATCCCTTACTCCCCCTAGGAACAGCGAGGTGGCTAAGTGGATAGAGCACCGGCCCTGGAGTCAGGAGGACCCGAGTTCAAATGTGGCCTCAGAACCAAACACTTGACACTTACTAGATATGTGGCCTTGGACAAGTCGAAAGAATCCCTCACTCCCCTCAGAGCTTAGCTACAGTGCCACCTTTGGCAGGAGGCTGTCCTCGATCCCTGTGGTTGTTAATTTACTAATTATCGGCTTGCGCCAACTAGTTATTGGTGTTCTCCTTTCCACTCTGAAATTGCCTTCTATCTAAAGGTACATAGGTAGATAGTTATGAAAGGAACATGCACATATAGATGTATGTGTCTAGACATGCATGTGTATCTATACAAATATACGTGTTTTCTATATGCATATACATGTATGTTATATGTCATATGTGTATGTGTGTATACATTTGTATATATACATACACACACTCCCTAACCTTATCCAGATTGTGATCTGTATTATTGGAGATAATTCCCGCTCCGGGAGTCACTTAGCTGCTGAAATCTTACATATCCTTATCTCAGCATCCTTCCTAATGAACAGAGAATATAAGCGAAGGTTCTTTCTTTTTTATAAAAAATCAAAGTTCAACAGACAATGCTAAAGCAGCTTTTGTTTTGCTTTCCTTGCTAATGAAAAATCTAGTAGTAGGAGCTTTTTTTAAATGAACGAATGGCTCGATTGTTTTAGAGGACTAGTTATCCTGCTTTAGAATCTTTACTGCTTCTGGGTCATTGACTATATTTAGAAAATGTCCTATCATTTCAAATCCTTTTTTTAAAAAGATATCTGATGATGCTTTTTGTCTTTCAGCAATTAATGGAAGACTTTATGGAAACAACCAAGGTCTGGTTATGCATGTTGGAGATACAGTGAACTGGTATTTGATTGGCTTGGGGAGTAGTGTAGATGTCCACACTGCTCACTTCCATGGCCACAGCTTCAAATATAAGGTACACACCTGGTCTGCTACAGATTAATTTTTTTCTGGTGCTTTGCGAATTCGTTGATGGACTTGTGGGCAATTGTGAAATGACACATAAGATCACAACTCTAAAGCCAGAAGGGACCTCAAAAGACATCTAGTCCGGTTTCTCTCATTTTATTTATTTATTTATTCATTTATTCAGTCATTTAATCTTTTAAATGAATTTATTTATTTATTAGACACTGAGTTCTCCTATCTATCCCAGGCTGGAAGAGCAGTGACCGTTCACAGGCCCCTGAACCATGATCATCATGGAAACTTTGTTCCATTTCTGTTACTGGACTGATTCACTCTTCCTTGGGCAGCCTGGTGTCCTCTGGTTCCAGGGCATTCACCATATTAAGGCTAGTCTTGCTGCACACAGAGTTCCAAAGCTTAAGCAATCCACTAATTTTCTCAGTCTCCCCAGTATCAGGGATTACAGGCATATGCCATCATGCCCAGACCCATTCATTTTATAGATGAGGAAACTAGGGTTCAAGGAGCTTAATTGATTTGCCTACAGTCATCTGGGTAGTAAGTTTCAATTGTAGGATTTGAACCAGGTCCTCTTTAATCAGTTAATCAACAATTAAATATTTATCGAATACCTACTATTTGCTAAGCACTATGCTAGCTGTTATATAAAATAAAGTAAGTCAAAAGCAAATTATAGAGAAGACCACTGGAGCAATGAAAAGACATGAGATATCATGAGATGCTAACAATCTAGTTGAAGAGACAAGATTCATTATGCACAAGACAATTACGAGATAATAGTAGATGGGACAAAATTAAGTTCTGAATTGTGTAGTAGACAGCACGTATATGATAGGAGTTCAGAGCAAAGAGAGATTAATGAGGGTTGGAGTAGTTCTCTGAGAAGAAGGGAGGTGAGCTGGGCTTTGAAAAATGGATAGAATTTGAATGAGGGTAAGAAGACAGAAAGAGGGACAAGGAAACTCCAATTCAATGGAAAATGAGCAAAGAGATGGAAAAGGGAACCCGAAGATATGCCACATTCCAAGGAAGGTGAAATGAATGGTCTGATGGAATTAGCATTTGTGTTGAGGAGTAGGAGGGGTCACAAGGTGTGTTCAGATTAATCAGGACCTTGAAAATTAAGCACAGTATATACCCAAAGAGATAGAGTCATGCTAATGTCAACCTTTGTTTTCCCATAAAATGAAAGGAATGAACTTTTCAAGATTTTATTTCCTCTCAAAATCTGACACCCTTTTAAAAGTGTACCTTCCAAAGTGCCTATAAAAATTCAAGTACCCAGGGCCATACGGACCTTAATTAAACCTGTATTTGAGTGACTCTGATTGATAATTACAAGTTGGCAGGTTATAAATTATGCAACTACCTGAATTACCTCAAGTAAATAGACTGATATTATTTCATCTTTCTCATTCAGGGCGCTGGATTTTTTCGCTCAGATGTTTACGACCTTGTTCCTGGAACATTCAAAACTCTTCAAATGTATCCAAAAGATGCCGGGACTTGGTTATTCCACTGTCATCTTGGTGAACACCTTGGTGCTGGAATGGAAAGCACCTACACTGTTTTACCGAGAGAAGGTAAAGGTGATTAAGGGGCTTGATGAATGTTCTTGTGACCACGGCGGCTTAATGTATCTATAGAAGGTAAGAAGGAGCATCATTTGTTGAGAGATCCTCCCAAGTGACTGTCTTGTAAAGATAGATACTGCTTTCTTTTTCTTTGATGAAATCTAAAGTAGTCCTTCTTTACCTAACATCAGGAACTCTAGTGTTAGCCATTGTTCAAACGGATACAGAACTGGAAGAGATATATTAAAGGGCATCGTCCAACACCCTCATTTTACAAATGTGGAAAAGCGTAAGTGAATTGCCCAAGGTAACAGAGGTAAATAAACAGAAGCAGATTTGAACCCAGGTGTTCTAACTGAATCTAGTAACTGAACCTACCTCCTGCTAGTTATTTTTTAAAGTGCATAATACATCACTAAGAAACCATAACCATAAACCCATGACTAATATTTATGGTTTTGACTTTTGGAACAAATCTATTTCTTTTGCAGTCCCTGTTTACATAAGAGGGTTCAAGTGGGTACTATATTTATTTCTAGATTGGTCTTATTTGAAGTCAGGCAGGTAGTATGGAAACTGTGTATGCATCACCTATTCATGGGGAATCAGGTTTGGCACAACACCCAGCTTTGCAAAGTAATTTTCTGGATGGAAGACAATTCAGGAACTGGAAGTGGGCAACTCACTTTGGGATGGATGATGGAGGTCTTCTCAAGAGATGATAGGAGTAAGATAGCTAAAAGAAAGGAGCTATGTATGGTGCCAAGACTCTACCCAGATTTCATTTCCCAGCCCATATAATATTAATATTCATTATGAGGAGGAGGAGGATCCATCATTTTAGATTTATGAAATGCTTCCTCACAAGCCTGCAAAGTGGGTAGAGTACAAGTATTTCTATTACTGTTTGGAAGAAGAGGAAACTGAAGTCCACAGAATTTAATTGAATGCCTGGGGTCATACAAGTAGTGAATGCCAGAGCTAAGACGGAATGCCAGGGCTCCACATTCCAAGTCCAGGATTCATATCCACTGGAAGTTTGCCTGTCCTCAATGGACAATGCCACCATTGAGATGGAGTGGAATGTCTTCACCTAGCCCATTACAGAGAATGGGAAACAGAGGAAGGAACAATGATGCAGAGGTCCTGGACTCCAATCACTCCTTTGATGCTTACTCCGTGTGGTGTCACTTAAATTCTCGTCAAAGAAAAGCTATTAGTAATGTCCTCTTCATTTTGGGGATAGCTTCTAAGGAAAAAATTATTTAATTTAACAATAAACTAGTATCCAAGCCATTTCTGTCAGAGTCCAGAGAGATAGACAGAGAGAAACAGAGAGACAGATTCAAGGAGAGGAGGAAGAGGGAGGGTGGGAGGGGGAGAGGGGGGGAGAGAGGGAGAGAGAGAGAGAGAGAGAGAGAGAGAGAGAGAGAGAGAGAGAGAGAATGTGCAAACTAGCATAGTTGCTCCATTCACTCCAACATGACTCTCTAGCCCAAGAAAATCATGGTAATATAAGAATCTTGAAGAAGAATATGTATATATATATATATGTGTGTGTGTGTGTGTGTGTGTGTGTGTGTGTGTGTATACACACACACACACAGTTTGGGGTTAACATTCCAAAATGATTGAGTAACATTCACCATCCCATTTGTCAAGGAATCAATGTGACTCCTCCCAGAGAGAAATATGGAATATGAGGGTGAATCTCTTCTGTCAGTCAATAAACATTTATTATGCACTTACTGTGTTCCAGGCACAGTGTTTGGTGTTGGGGATGTAAAAGGAGATACAAGACAGTTCCTGCTCTCAAGGAACTCACAATCTATTGGGGGAAACAAGTAAACAAATATGTACAAACAAACTATATACAGGATAAGTAGGAAATAATCAATAGAAGCAAGGCACTAGAATTAAGAGGGGTTGAGAAGTGATGTTGCAAAGCTAAAATTGATAGGTCTTGGCAACAGATTAGTTTTAATTTTTTTGAGGGGGGGCAGGTAAGATAGGTATCATACGATGACATCTGAATAATAGAAGAGGGTGTTTCCCCTTGAATGGAATAAAGGACAGGTGGGTAAGTCTAGGACACTGTTAATACATGGATCAATAACCTAATCAGTCTAGAGTTGGGGAAGATAATACTCTTTTATATTATTTAATATTGTTATTTTTCCCCCAACTACATACAAAAGAAACTTTTAACATTCATTTTTAAAATTTTTGAGTTCCAAATTCTCTCTCTCTCTCTTCTGGCCCCCCTCATTGAAAAGGCAGGCATTTTAATACAGGTTATACATGTGTAGTCATGTAAAACATATCTCCATCTTAGTTATGTTATGAAAGAAAACACAGACCAAAGAAAACAACCAAGACAAATAAAGTTTTAAAATATGCTTCAAACTGCATTCAGACTCCATCAGTTCTTTTTCTGGAGATGGATAGTTTTTTTCATCATAAGTCCTTCAGAGTTGTCTTGGATCATTGTATTGCTGAGAAGAGCTAAGTCATTCACATTTCATAATCTCATAACATTGTGTTACTGTGAACAATGTTTTCCTGGTTCTGCTCATTTCATTTTGCATCAGTTCATGTAAGTCTTTCCAGGTTTTTCTGAGAGCATCTTGCTGATCATTTCTTACAGTACAATAGTATTCCATCACAATCATATACCACAGTTTATTGAGCCATTCCTGATGGACATCCCTTCCATTTTCAATTCTTTGCCACCACAAAAAGAGTTGCTATAAACATTTTTGTATATATAGGCTCTTTTCCTTTTTTAAAAAAATATTTTTGGGATACAGACCTAGCAGTGGTATTGCTTGGGCATAGTTCCAAATTGCTCTCCAGAATGGTAGAATCAGTATACAACTTTACCAACAGTGCATTTGTGTCTCAATTTTCCCACATCCCCTCCAACATTTGTCATTTTACTTTTCTGTCATATTAACCAATCTGATAGGTGTGGGGTGGTACCTCAGAGTTGTTTTAATTTGCATTTTTCTAATCAATAGTGATTTAGAGCATTTTCATATGACTCTAAATACCTTTGATTACTTTGTCTGAAAACTGCTTGTTCATATCCTTTGACCATTTATCAGTTGGGGAATGGCTCTTATTTTTATAAAATTGATGCAGTTTTTTTATATATTTGAGAAATGAGGCCTTTATCAAAGAAACTTGTCATAAAATTTTATTCACAGTTGATTACTAACTGTTTTTCCCTACATCCTGTTTTCTCCATTTATCCTACTCTCTCTCTTTTCACCCTATTCATTCTTTAAAGCGTTTTGTTTTTGACTATCACCTCCCCCAATGTGCTTTCCCTTCTATCAGCACCACTCCCCATTTTTCTTATCCCTTTCCTCTCCTACTTTTCTGTGGGGTAAGATAAATTTCTATACCCAACTGAATGTTTATGTCGCTGCCTTTTTGAGCCAATTCCAGTGAGAGCAAAATTCACATGCTCCCCCCTTTTCCACCTTTTCCTTCATTGTAAAAGGGCTCTTGCACCTCATTTATGTGAAATAATTTACCTCCTTCTACATCTCCTTTTCTCTCATGATTTCTCTTTTCTGTTTACCTTTTTATGCTTCTTTTGAGTCTTGTATTTGAAATTCAATTTTTCAATTCAGTTCTGGTCTTTTCATCAGGAATGCTCAGAAGTCCTCTATTTCAGCAAATATCCATTTTTCCACATGAAGGATTATATTCAGTTTTGCTGGGTGGGTAATTCTTGGCTGTGATTCTAGCCTTTTTGTCCTCTGAATATCATACTCCAAGCTCTTTGATCTTTTAATGTAGAAACTGTTAAATCTTGTGTTATCCTGACTGTGGCTCCACGCTACTTAAATTGTTTCATTCTGGCTGCTTGCAATATTTACTCCTTCACCTCAGAGGTCTGAAATTTGGCTATAATATTCCTGGGAGTTTTCATTTTGGTATCTCTTTCAGGAGGTGATTAGTGGGTTCTTTCAATTTCTATTTTACCCTCCGGTTCTAGAATATCAGCATAGTTTTCCTTGATAGTTTATTGAAAGATGATGTCTAGGCTTCCTTTTTGATTATGGCTTTCAGGTTGTCCAATAATTCTTAAATTATCTCTGCTGGATCTATTTTACATGCCAGTTGTTTTTCCAATGAGATATTTCACGTTTTCTTCTATTTTTTTCTTCTTTTGATTATTTATTATTGCTTCTTGATGTCTCATGGAATCATTAGATTCCATTTGTCCAATTCTAATTTTTAAGGAATTATTTCTTTCAGTGAGTTTTTGTACCTCTTTTTTTCCATTTGTCTAATTCTACTTTTCAAGGAGTTCTTTTCTTCAGTGAATTTTTGTACACCTTTTTCCATGTGGCCAGTTCTGCTTTTTAAGGCTTTCTTCTCTTCATTGTTTTGTTTTGTTTTGTTTTGTTTTTGCCTCTTTTACCATTTGGCCAGTTCTATTTTTTAAGGTGTTATTTTCTTTAGTATTTTTTTGTGCTTCCTTTACCAAGCTATCAACTCTTTTTTTCATGATTTTCTTGCATCACTGTCATTTCTTTTCTCAATTTTTCCTCTACCTCTATTTGAGTTCTAAAATCCCTTTCAAGCCCTTCAAGGAATTCTTTTGGGGCCTGAAACCAATTCAAATTTTTCTTTGAGGCTTTGAATGTAGCAGTTTTGACTTTGTTGTCTTCCTCTGAGTTTGCATTTTGATCTTCCCTGTCACCATAGTAACTTTCTATGGTCATTACCTTTTGTTGTTGTTATTGTTTGCTCATTTTTCTAGCTGATTTCTTGACTTTTAACTATATATTAAACTTGGATTCTGCTCCTGCTCCTAGAATTGGGGCACTGTCCCAAACTTCAGGGTTTTTGTGAAGCGAGTTCTGGGAATCTGTAAGCTTTCAATTCTTCCACCTCTAAGGTGAAGTGTATTTACTACTCTCCTGGCATGTGCTCTGGTCTGTGAGTGACCACAAGTACCCTTTTCTGCCCTGGAACAGTGACCAGGGTCCCTGCTTCTCTAAGACCACAAGCTCTGTTGTGCTAGTATTCCTCCTTGCCCAGGGATTTTGACCCAGAGCTGTAACCCAAATCTGAGTATGGGCAAAGCAACAGAGTCCTGCTTCAGTGCTAGCAAAGAGACACCTGTAATCTCCTTCTCATCAGTTGTCTAACTCTCTTGCCGTCTGTGGGCTGAGAGCTTGAAAAGTAGGTGCTGGCACTGTTGATTCAGTTATTCCCAAGGCCTGCTGCTAGTTTGCTGGGGCCCACTCAGAGATGACGCAGCCTGTGTTCCACTATCACTCCAGTGTGATAGACCTTTCCTACCGACATTCTAAATTATTGTGTGCTAGAAAATTTTTTCACCCCATCCTTTTATGGGTTCTTCCCCTCTAGAATTTTTTTTAAGGAATTATTTAAAGTTGTTTGGAGGGGAACTTGGAAGAGCTCAGGCAAGTCCTGCCCTTTCTCTGCCATCTTGGATCCACCCTTGGAAGATAATACTCTTAACAAGACCAGAGTTATTCTTTTTCAAAAGGTTGATTTCTACCCTTATTCCATTTCTTTATAAAAAGGTCTTTTTGTTCCTGACCTATCCTATCTTTAAACATATTTATCCTATCTTTTGGACAAAGAAATATTATTTCTTAATATTCTAGAGAAACCAAAAAGAAGAAACTAAAAAGTTTCCAAATATTCTTCCATATTCCTTGGGCCTCGATTTCCTTATCAGTAAAAATGAAAGAGTTGGATTCAATGTCCCTTCCAACTATAGATCTAGAATCTTTTGTATACAGCCTAAAATAATCCGAGATAGATATATAGAACTGCATGAAAGTCAGCCACTGTGTAAGAGATCAAGGGTCTGCTTCAAAATTGGTAAAAACGGGGGTCAAATTCTATGTTTGACATTTGCTGGCTATTTGACCCTTGGCAAATCACTTAACCTCCTTGCCCAGACAACTCTCTGACTACCAATCATGGAGGATTTGTTCATTTGCATAGATGAAAGAATTTTCCACTCTGGACATCCCCTAAAATGATGAAATCACAGGTTTCAATAACAACAACACATTCCAATATGCCTGCTGTGCTTACCTCCTCTTTTGCTGGTGACAGAGAGGTATTCACATAAACAAACTTTCAATGGTGCATGCCTTGTTTGTTTTGATTGGACATATTAACCATAGGAGCATCTACTTGGAAAATTGCACAAAGATAACATAAACAAGAACAAAGAAAACCTTTATTGATCTAGAATTCAAAAACAGACTTTTTTAAAGCCTCTGATGTATTTCTTCTTTTTTACAGGTCAATGAGACCAGTTTTCCTCTTTGTGACTTGTAAGGTCTCTTTTAGCTCTAAATCTGTGTCTACGATCCAAAGAGATTTACATTGCAAGGAAATTCAGAATGGAAAACTATCTCTCTCCCCTCTTTTATGAACTCTCTTCTTAGTTAACATTTACAAAGTGCTTTGCAGACCTTCACAGCATTATTTAATCATCAGTAGTTATTATTCTTATGGGGTTTAGGTGTAGTAGTAGAGAGAGTAATACCACAGTATGTGAAGGGTTAAGCTTGGAGTCAGGAAGACCTAAACCCAATTCTCACCTCTGACATTTAACCAATGGGGCAAATGATTTAAACTCTCAGTACTTCCTTTGGTCAGCTCAATGCTAGTAGTACCTCATAGTAGAAGGAAGCACAGCTCCATCTCATACTCATGTTATTAGAATGTGTCTCTCTTCAGCCCTGGGGGAAAATGACTTTCACCCTGACAGCAGCTTCTGAGTATCCCTAAGCCCTGTGTGAATGAGAAAGGAGAATGGCCAGGGATGTTGCATAGACTCCTGTGTGACCCTGAGAGGATGTGTCAGGGCCTCCATTTCCTTAAGTGGCTTCAACTCCAGGTCTTCACTATCCACCAGGAACCTCCCTTGACAACTCACAAAGAGCTTCCTTCAATAGCTGGGCTAAGAAATTAAACTCTAATATTCAGTGATCTAGAGAATGGAATTCAATTCAATTCAACAAATGCCTGCCATTTGCCAGGTTCTGTTCTAGTCACCGCAGATAGAAAGTCAAATAAGAAGTCCCTACCATCAAGGAACTTAAATTCTACTTGATAAAGTGATTAACAATGATGAATATTTCTCCTAATTTATGAATGCTCTATTTATGAGCATTCTCTACCTAGAATCATGTGGGCCACATCTAGTCATACTTTATTAAGAGTTAGGGGTGGCAGCTTCAGACACATGATACTCACTAGCTGTGTGACCCTAAGCAAGTCACTTAACCCCCATTGCCTCACCATATGCACATATAACAACAAAGAACCCACCTTCTTCTGTTCTTTCTTCCTGAGGTGCCATGACCTCATATCTTACTGAATGTGATGAGCTGCTCTTAGGTCACTGAGATCCCTTTTGTCTGCTTAGGCAGAAACATTCTCTCATAGAAGACAATTTCACTCACAATATAAATAAAATACAGTCTCACTAGAAATTTGATATCAGTGATAGTATAAGTACTAATGGAACCCCTTACGATGTTGTATCTGGATGACCTCTCAGATTTTGTCATCCTGTAATCAAAGGTAAAGCCTTATAAAAAATGTGTGTCATGGATTAAATGATAGATTATGGTTAAGCAGGCCTATATGGCTTGCCCTAAAAGGTTTCCATGAGAAAATTCTTCCCAGTTCCAAACAAACAACTTTCAGAACACAGCCTGCACATTAGAGAATGTCCATAGATGCCCAGATACCACATTATAGGAGGAAGTGGATCATCTGTTGATTACTACCAAACACCAAAGTATTTATCAGTTTAAGGGACAAGATTTAATTGTTACTTTTGGGGAGAGATAATCAGAGTTAAGTGACTTACCCAAAGTCACACAACTAGGAAGTATCTGAGGCCAGATTTGAACTCAGGTCCTCCTGACTTTAGGGCCAGTGCCCTATCCACTGTGCCACCAAGCTGCCCCCAAAGTACCATTTTAAACAGAAAAACTGCTGCAGAAATTACATAGAAGTCAGACATGCCGTACAACTATTCCATAATTCCAGATTCTAGTGTGTAAACTAGGTTGCTGGGTACTTTTTAATATGGAGTTTTTCTTCGAATCTCTCTGTCCTACAGCACAAAAGACTTCATGAAGAGATTTTGATGAGCCTACATCAATGTTACTAGCATAGAAGAAAACTGAAAACTCAAGCCTGCAAAGGAATGTTGGAGGAGTTAAATTAAATTGTGAATGTAATCATCAGTAATGGAATGTTTTTAAAAATAACAAAAAAATTAAAACATTCTTGTTAATCTTTGAATATCAGCTGCTAGAGATTTCAGTGGGATTGCATTATGGGAGTGTGACACCATTAGTGATTGTTGTTCTTATTTCAGTCATGTCTGACTCTTTGTGACCCCATTTGGTGTTTTCTTAGCAAAGATACTAGAGTGGTCCAGCTCATTTTAAAAATGAGGAAATTCAGGCAAATAGAATTAAATGACTTGCCCAAGGTCATACAGCTAGTATGTGTCTACAGCCACATTTGAACTTGAGTCTTCCTGATTCTAGACCCTGTGGTCTATCTACTGTCCCACTTTGCTACCCCTGCAATTAAAAAGAGTGAATAACAACAATGATAGGAAAGACTTACACAGATGGCAATCACAGCAATCGTACTTATCTGGAGATAATACAAATTCTAGTATAGTGAGAAAAAAATATGGATATTATCTATCTCTTCAGAACAGTCTTGATGATATTGGATAGAGTCTTGACCCCTTTCTCCATCTCATTTCCTAATACTCTTAAAGTTGTCCATTTCATTCCAACACTCTTTGAAGGGCACAAATATTTGAATACTTCCCATTCAATCAGCATTTAATAAACACTTCATTGTAAGCAGAGCACTCTACCAGGCCACTGGGGAGGGGAAATGTTTCAATAGATTTAGAACCCCATCTATCAGGATACTCCCTGCAGTGGTAGCACTCCCAACTCATCCAAGCCTTTTTGTCCTCTCTGTCTTGTCAAAGGCTTCCATTGAATATTCCGTAGAGGTCTGGCCAGTCTCACTCCAGCCCTTTTCCTGAGTTTTTACTTTAACATTCTCTGAGTACCAGGAGAGCACCCAAAGATGGGACAAGATCCATTGGGTAAAAGGGGCAATATAGGGAAAGAACATGAACTCTACTGTCAGGGATCTTGGGTTTGTATCCTACTTCTGACCCTCACTAATGTTGGGACCTTGTGTAAGTAGTTATCAATGTTCTGGTCTACAAAATGTTGCGATTAGAGTACAGGGCCTCAAAAGTCCCTTCTTACTCTAGATCTCTGGTCTAGTGGTGCCTACCCACATGAAGCTTATAATCTTATAAGGATACCTGAAACATAATACAAAACAACACCCACAAAGACAAATCCCAGAGGACAGTCAGGGTCCTACAAAGACAATACATCACATGCATCTGCTCCTAGCCCACTAGGAAGTTGGTTGGATTCCATAAAGGCCAAGACGAAAAGAGTAATGAAGAGAGGACCAAGTGGGTTCCAAGAGGAGCCCATCCACCATCTGCAGGTGGCCTGTTAGAGTTAGATGCCTAAATAGAGAGGATCCAGAGAAGGATTCAAATAAAGAAGAAATTTCATATTAACACCCTCTGGAGGGTCAGGGAGGTCAGGGAGGCCAGATGAGACACTTCTCCAGAGACATAGGGACCTCTTCCCCCAGAAAGGGGAGGATTGAATCTAGAGGCTATTTCAGAATTAGAAAGAGACACATTTTGAACTACTACAATGTGATTATGGCATAGGTAGATAGATAGATAGAGAGATAGATAGATAGATATGCATGTATTTATAGATATACACAAATGTATATATATATATATATATATATATATATCTTTCATGCAGCTGCCAAAATGATATTCCTAAACCTCAAATCTGACCATTTCACTCCCTTGCTGAAAAAAATTTCTACAGTATATAAATTCTTCTATAGCATAGAGAAATATGTAAACACTTCTAAAGTATATAAATACATATATAAGTTTCTAAAGACTTGTATAAAATACAAATTTTTCTCTCTGTCACTTAAAATCTTTTATAATCTGGCTTCAACCTATCTTTTCTGGACTCCTGCCCTATTAGCCCTCTTCATGTGTTCTACATTTCAGCAAAAAGATTCCACTTACAATATTTTATGTTCCACTCCTGTGCCTTTGCACAAACCCTCTCCCATGCCTGGAAAATTTTCTTTTCTCACTTTCACCTGTTGGAATCCCCAGCCTCCTTCAAAACTCATTTTAAGGGTGTGCCTCTTTCTATAAAAGGTCCTTTCTGATCTTCCAATTGTTAGTCCTTCCTCCCCACCCCCCAAAAAAAAAATCATGTATAATTTGTACTTACTTCTCCAGGTAAATGTTATTGCTATCAAATAGAATATAAGCTTCTTGAAGGCAGGAACTGTTTTATTTTTTTCACAGTGCAAGCATGTAATGGATACATAATGAATATTTGTTGAATGAATGAAAAAATGGCATGAATAATTGCAATCTTCACATAATTTTAAAGAAGTCATTTTAGCCAGTAGGTTCAATCTTCCACCACATCAAATCCTTTACAAATGAGTAGTGAAATGGGCTAAATTGCTTTTGATCTCTCCTTGCTTGCCTGTGGAATTGTTACATTCCAGGGGATAAAAATTCAGTGGAATGCTGGAGGGACGCATAAAAAAAATAACTAATTTAGATCTTCAAGAGACCTGAGGCTAATCTTCTCACTCTTCATAAATGAGGCAATTTAGATACAAAGAAGTGCAATGGCTTACCCAGGGTCACACAGGTAGTAAGTAGTCACAGAGAGGAAAAACACAGGAACAATTTAATTCACAAACTAGGTCACCACCAATCATTGAATAATCAAGAACTGACTTGAATAGAACCAAGAAAAAAGGAGGAAAAGTAGTCCTGTCAATCCTGCACCAAGTCATCTAGATTCCCCCCAAAAGGCTATTAGTCAATAAGCTTTCACCTTACCTCTGAATTGCCAAAGTTCTGTACATGACAGGACACTCAAACAAAATTCCAGAGTTACACAATTCTTTACACAATTTCCTATAAAAAGAAAACAATTTGGAGAAACTGGCTATTGGCAGGCTCCAGAGTTGGCTGTTTTACATAGAAATTCTATGATTACTACAAATTCAAGGCCACCTTTTTCAATTTATTATTGAAGAATTCTACCTGTACCAAGTTGGCTTTGAGCCCGCCATAGGAATTCATTGAAGGGATGAACTAAAGCTATTCTGTCTGGCTAATGAGAATTTTTAATAAGTCCAATACCCTCAGCTGTTTCAAATGGGAACAAAAGAACTAATAAATAAAAGACACATAAAGTGAAATGTGCATCTTTCCAATGAAGTGTTCTTTAGATTTCCTGATCTCAGACTCAGTGCCTTGTATACATCAGACTTCACTCCCATCCCACATGCCTGTCTTTATTATTCATAAATGCCACCAATAAAATGCTGCCTCTTATTTAACATTCTGGCCAACATGCAAGTGTTGTCTTTCAGCACATAAAAGAGTGCACATTGTGTTATTTAAGCTATAACTTCATTCATATTCATTCGTTCATTCATTCTTTCAAAAAGATCAGCAAGAACTGATTGGTATACTACAGGACAAGTGGACAGTCCCATATAACAGTAGAGGGTGTGGTCACGAATGCCTGCTCTACTACCCTGACCTCTGTCCTGTTTCTTCCATGCAGCCATTTCTAGGGTGAACTACAAAGCAGCTGCTATACCTACTCACCCTGCCCTACTTATACTCTTGATTGAAACTTTCTTAAAGAACATGTCTCCTCGTGGCCATTTTTTTTTCAATCTGGACCTGTGCTTTCATCAATGTGGAAATTCCTTCCATGGAGGCAGCTTCGTCCATTCACCATTCATCCAGCATTTATTAAGGTTTTGCTGTTTGCCAGGTACTGTGCTAGATAATGGGGATTCAAAGACAAAGAAAAAGTTTGCCCGTACCCTCAAGAAGCCTGTAGCCTATTGGTGACCACCAACTGATCTGTAACTTACATTCTTAGAGAATTTCTTCAGACACTGAGAGATTGAATGACTTTATGTAGGGCCATATATCAAAACTTGAACCCAGGATCAAAGTTGGCCTAAACTCTGTGTTTGGGAATATAACTGAAAGTACTAAACTGGTTGTAAAAGTGAAGTGGAGAATTTGTGGCCCTAAAAATTATTTCATCCAGTTATTGAGATAATGCACTGGCCACCTCTGATTTAGCCCAGAAACTCATCGGGCAGGCTATTGGAGTGATCCAAACCAGAAGGGAGCCCTCAGGAAGCCCTCTAAGGATTGAGTTGGCACCAGAAAGGACTTTAGAAGTCATGACCCTCATTTTACAGAAGAGGAAACTGAGGCCTATAAAGATAAATATGACTTCTATCATAGTGTCAAAGATGTAGAGCTAAAAGGAACCTTAAAGGTCATCTAGTCCAAAACTCTTATTTTTACAAACAAGGAAACTGAGGCCCAGAGAGGTCAAGAGATTTGCCCAAAGATGCACAGGTAGCAAATAAAAGAATCAGGATTCAAATCTTGTTGCTTCGATTACAAATCTGGTACTCCTTCCACTGTATCAAAGTTGGGGAAAAGGGAAAAGAAGAAGCATTTATATGGCACCCACTGTATGCCAGGCACTGTGCTAAGCACTTTACAAGTTCTATCTAGTTTGATTTTTTTTAATTAATTTATTTATTTTTAGTTTTCAACATTCACTTCCATAAGATTTTGAGTTCTAAATTTTCTCCCCCATCACTTCCTCCACCCTTCCCAAAGTTGGCATGCAATCTGATATAGACCCTACCTATACATTCCTATTAAACATATTTTCACACGAGTCATGTTGTAAAGAAAAATTAGAACCAATGGGAGGTACCACAAGAAAGAAGAAACAAAACAAAACCAGAGAGAGAGAGAGAGAGAGAGAAAGCAAATAATGTTCTTCAAGCTGCATTCAGACTCCACAATTCTTTTTCTGGATGCAGACAGCATTTTTCATCCTGTGTCTTTTGGAAATGTCTTAGATCCTTGCATTGCTGAGAAAAGCTAAGTCTATCAGAGTTAGTTATTACACAATGTGGCTGTTACTGTGTACAATGTTCTTCTAGTTCTGCTCACTTCACTCAGCATCAGTTCATATAAGTCTTTCCAGGTTTTTCTGAAGTCTGCCTGCTTATCATTTCTTATAGCACAATAGTATTCCATTACATTCATATACCATTCCCTAGTTTATGGGCATCCCCTCCATTTCCAGTTCTTGGCCACCACAAAAGAGCTGCTATCAGTATTTGTGTACATGTGGGTATTTCATTTGATCATCGCAACAACCCTGGGAGGTAGGTACTATGATCATCCCCATTTTACAGTTGAGGAAACTGAGGCAAACAAAGGTTAAGTGATTTGCCCAGGGTCTTGCAGCTGGTAAGTGTTTGAGGAAGAATTTAAATTCAGATCTTCCTGACTCCAGGCCCAGCACTCTAAGCACTGTGCCTCCTAGCTTGCCTAAGGGACTTCAGAGCTGGAGCTTGGGTTTTCATATGTCCTGACACATTTTACAGGCATATTTAAGTCCCTGAACATAGTGGGTGCTTAACCACTTATAGTCGTGTTTAACTTCCCTTCCTCAAAATTGACTTCAAGGAGTTCTTAACCTGGAGTCCATGAACTCTTTTTTTTCTATTTCAATAATTATTTGTCAACAAAATTCTCTTCCTTTGTAATTTCATGAATTTTATTCTATGTGTTTAAAATGTGTTTAAAAACATCATTCTGAGAAAAGGTCCATATATTTCATCAGACTGCCAAAAGGTGTTAAAACAAGGTAAGGACCCCAGTTCTAGTCCCTCATCTTTTGAGTTCTGCACTTCAAAGTCTGGTTGGGAATTAGCTTGAGAGAGGAAAAATGGAGTGGTTGAAATGACGGAATGACTAACAGAGACAGTATCAACCTAGAAGGTCAAAAAGTCTGTTATTGTTCAGTCGTTTCTGATTCCTCCTGACCACATTTGGGATTTTCTTGGCAAAGATACTAAAGTGGTTTGCTATTTCCTCCTCCAACTCGTTTTACAGATGAGGAAACTGAGGCAAACAGGATGAAGTGACTTGCCCAGGGTTACACAGCTTGTAGTTGTCTGAGGTCAGATTTGAACTCAGAAAGATGAGTTTTCCTCACTCCAAGCCCAGCACTCTATCCACTGCTCCACCTGGCTATCCCCAAATGTCTACAGGTTTATTCATATTCCAATCCCAGCCAATTTATAACTAGTATCCTTAAATATTTTAATAATCTACTCTCTCCTTAGCAGATAGATCTCTGACCCTGACTCTGTCCCAGTACTATAAATGAAGACAAGGACAGTACAAGATATCTACTGTGAACATACGCACAAAAGTATCTACATGATGTTTCATCAGGGGTGGAGGGAAAGGGATGGAAGAAGGATTCTTTTTTTTTTAATTGTCTTTTTAATCTTTTTTATTGATATATTTTGTTTTAACATCATCTTCATTTCCAAATATTTCCCTCCTCCTTCCCCTCCCCAGCAAGCTATTCCTTGTAACAAAGATTAAGAAAAAGCTGGGGAGGAAGTAATTCAGCAAAGCCAATAGATACATCAGTCACTAATGTTTCGAGAGATGCCAATGCAAAGTGCTGCATTAGAGCAAAATATGTCTTATCCATTATCAGTGAAGAAGGCCATGGTCAAAGATGATGAAAGATAGAAATAGTTACTGTTGGGGATGCTGTGGAAAGGTAGGCATTCTAATACATTATTATACTTGTCAGATTTGAGAATTTAACAGACTTCTGGGGAAAAAAAATTGGAACAATATCTAAACTAGAAGAATGGCTTCTTTGCTCACAAGGACTGGGGTACTATGCCCACTCCCTATTCCATATCCAGGAATGCAGTCTAGGTCCGGTTCAGTCCTAGGGACCCTAACCTCTAATGAAAGGGGGCTCAACATCTACTCCAACATCCTAGTGAAAATTTTGCTTGTAGTTTAGGTTATGGTTCATAGGAAAGGCTTCCTCAAAAGTGAGAGAGGAAAGCCATTGTCAGTAGGTAATATGAATCATGTAGGGGACAGAGAATTTATTTCTACACACATACGAAATACTAAACATACAAGACTCATAAGATACATTAACAAAAACAAACAGCTAGGAGGACCTGTGTTCAAATCCAGTCTCAGACACTTAACACTTACTAGCTGTGTGACTCTGGGCAAGTCACTTAACCCCGATTGCCTCACCAAAAAGCAGAAAAACAAAACAAAACAAAAAACAGCTGGATTCAGTATATCACTAGTATTTCAGGCTTTTGGGAGGCTAATACTTATACCTTATCACAAGATAAAGTAGTTCAAAGTCCTGCTATTTAGACACTTTACATTTCACCTCAGCTCTGTACTATCTAAATAATGCTCAGTAAGTAAAATGATCAGACTTAGGCCAATCTT
>NW_020954588.1:14235032-14309746 GCF_900497805.2 Vombatus ursinus | reverse complement strand
AGTCACTCATTCAGCGAATGAAATGTGGAGCAAAAAATAGCTGAGGGCCCAGGAACTAGCTTTTCTGTTTGAGACCATGCTCTATGTCAGAGTGGCATCAGGATGGAGGAAAGGTCACAGCTCCATCCCTCATACCCCACCATAGAGAATCTAGAGACAGAGTGTACTACTTGTCACTTGAGAGCACCATGACCAAGAGGCCAAGAGGAAGCTGACTCTTCTTTTACCTGATAGCACCCCATCTTCCTGCCACAGTCCTAGGTGGGGAGAGGACCAAGGGACCTCTCAGCTCTGGGGTACCACCACATGCCAAGAAGCAGGTTTTAAAGCACCTACATGGTCAACCAGAAACAGGGAGGAGAACTCTGAGCATGGTCCATGTAATGGCCCTATGGTCTAATTCAGCCTCTCCTACAACTAGAAAAATCATCAAACTATACACTTTCTGTTATTACTAAAATTATTTCTTACTGAAATGTGTCTGTAAGGTAGACCAAAAACAAAAAGGTCTAGATTTATGGATTTACAAAGCTCTTTTTATTTACTTTTTATTTTTTACTCTTTTTATTTTTATTATACACAAAGACCCAAATAAAACAGAACCTACCTCAAGGAGCTTACATTCCACTTACATGTGATTGGGGGTGAGGTGGGAGAGGGAATTTTTGCCTTTGAGAGAAAAGAGTCAATAGGTAAGAGTTTATTAATGAACTCAAGTGCTTATTAAGTATTGCCTAAAGCATCTAGTGGGACAGCTGGGTGGATCTGTGGATAGACTGTTGGGTCTGGACTGAGTTCAAATTTGGCCTTAGATACTTACTAGCTGTGTGACCCTGAGCAAGTCGCTTAATCCTGTTGGCCTCAGTTTCCTCATCCGTAAAATGAGCTAGAGAAGGAAATAGAAGACCACTCCAGTATCTTTGCCAAGAAAACCCCAAATAGGGGCAGGTAGGTGGCGCAGTGGATAGAGCACTGGTCCTGAAGTCAAGAGGACCTGAATTCAAATCCAGCCTCAGACCAAACGCTTGACACTTACTAGCTGTGTGACCCTGGGCAAGTCACTTAACCCCAATTGCCTTAAAAAAAAAAAAAAACAAACGGGGCCCTCAAAGAGTCAGACATGACTAATTGACTATCCAATGACAAAAATGCCCAGTAGCAAAAGGAAACTATGGAAACAGAACAAAACGAGTCAAGACATTTGCATAAAGCACCAACTGAGAAAGTATGCCAACCCATTGCTTTTTCAATGGCTACTTGTCCAGGAGATCACAAAATGAGGGCTGCTTTATGTGTTGAAACTTTCATTTTCAGTTAATTCAATAAGTCTGGGTGTTGCATATCTTCAAGTAAGCAAGTTGTTCTTTCCATCAGTTTCCTGGTGATGACTAATAGTTCCATGTTTGGGTCCATCTTTCATCATCCTCTCTGTTTATTTAGTGTGTTCACAGCACTGTGAGAATTACAGCTAAAACACAGAAGATCCCTGCCAATGTAAATGAAAGAAAGGATAGAGTTAAGCAGGCTCTAATTCCTAAAACAATATTTTGTTGATTTTGTTAGTAATGAGAATGGATTGACAAAGAATGACCTATTTTTTTGTTAGGGTTAATTTGGGTTTGGTTTTTTCCCTTAGTTTGTTTCTGAGAATTGGACCAAAAGAGAAAGAAGAAAATTGGTATTTGCTTTATTGAAGCTGCAATTGATGGTTGTGCAATATTAAGCCGTGTCAATCAGGCAAATAAAGGAAAAAACCCTGACATAAAAATGACTTGCTTTGGTTTGCATTTCACTCTCTCTTAGGTTCCAAGCCTGAAAAATGCAGCTTTTGTTGCTTGTCAGCTTTCTGTTTTTCTGCAGTACCCAAGTCTGGGCAAGAGAGAGGCACTACTATATCGGGATTGTTGAAATAGCTTGGAACTATGCTCCCATCAGTGATGAGAAGAAATCGAATTTTGAAGACTTGTAAGTTAATCTTTTCTATTGATTTGTGAATGCATACATACCCTCCATGCGTGTGTATGTGTATATATGTGTATATATACATCTATGTGTGAATCATCAGCAGTTTGTATTTTAAAATGTTCATCTCATATTAGCTAATTTCTAAGAGTGTATGGCTCTTTTCTTGCTGGAATTCTTGTCCTCCCTCTCTTTCCTCTCTCTTGAGTGTTACCTCATCTTAATATTACGTTCCCTTTAAGTAGCAGGGCTACAAACCCCTATTAGGAACAATATCAAATCCTTCAGGATTTAATTTTAGCTTTTGTTTCATTTTAAAATTCATTATTAATACATTTTAAAATTCCTTTTAAGTCTATGAATATAGGTCAAATCCCATTAGGAAAAAAATGCAACGACAAAAAAAGATGAAAGGAAAAGTTTATGTCTTTGTTCAATGCACATCTATTTCTACTAGTTCTCTTTTTTTTTGTAATTTTTTATTTTAAACTTAAATACAAAATGAGAAAAGGAAAAAAGTACTATTGCCATGCACACAGCAGACCATAAAAGAGGAATCAATATAAAACAATAAATTTCCATTTCAAGAAAATATAACAAATATTTAATAATTTAACAAATTTATTTTTAAATATTTAACATGTATTTAATAAAGAGTATATAACAAATGCTACATATTATTTTCAAAGCAGCCCAGCTTTTCTTTTGCTTCCTTGTTGGTTTTCTTTTATTCTCTACTGTGCACTTTTTACATTATTTTTCCCTCCCTACCCTCCCACCCTAAAGAAGGATACAATTAAGCATGTGTATATATATATATATATATATATATAATGTATACACGTTTACATAGATATCTATAAACATACATATTTATATATAATACACATATATTCATACACATATATGTAAGACTGTACTATGCTTATTTCCACCTGTCATCTGTTTCTCTGAAGGTGGATAGCATCTTTCTTCATAGGTCCAAGTCTTTCCATGTTTTTCTAAATCAACCAGCTCATCATTTCCTACACCACAGCAATATTCCAACCCAATCACATCCTATCTGAGAGACTGTCTGAAAGTTTTTTTCCTGATTTTCTGCATTCCTTCTATTCTTGGCTACATAGGTTATATTTATACAAGAAAATTTTAATTTAAAGTAATCAGAATTATGCTTTTTTATACTTCAACAATGCTTTCCCTTATGATATAGTTTAAGGTCTGATACTGCTGAATGTACTTCCTTTACATCTTTTTTCCTGATTTCTTTGAAGTTCTTGGCCCTTTGCTCTTCCAAATGAAATTTATTATTTTTTCTAACCCAGTAAAAATTTTTTTAGTAATTTAATTGGGATGACATTGAATAAATTGATTAACTAGGTTAAATTATCATTTTAAAAATTATTTGCTTTATTGGCTTTGCCTACCCATGAATAATAAATATTACTTCAATTATTTAGCTCTGAGTTTATTTCTATAAAAAGTGTTTCATATTTATGTTCTTATAGTTACTGTGTCTGTTTTGGCAGACATCTGTTTTTCAAAAAAAGGTCAATCCCTATCCCAATTGAAGCAAAACTCTTAACACCAATAAAGACAAATCCAGGGTTGTGAGTGGAGTTGGAAACCTTAGAGAAGGCAGCATCTACTTTTGCTGTTCCCTGCATTTCCTCCCTCCAATAATCCCATCTTCTTCTTTGCTGTTGTCATATATTCATTACATAAGATTATTCTTAGAGTTTGTCTATTGCATAGGGGGAATAAAGTGACCATGAAGTTCCTGGGTTTGGTTGTTGCTAAGGACTGCTGCAATCACTTTTAGTGTAATGTATAACCTCTGTGTTTACTAGGGGTGGGTCCTGGCTCAAATGTCTCCCTCACTACCCTGGCAATCTCTTGTGACTCTGCATTCAGTGTTCTAAATATACAGTTGATGGCATGAAGATCACTCAGAATATCTGTGTTTTTCCTTCTGTGTGAAGAGTAAATATTAAATATGGGACTAATACTATGGTATTTTGATGTATTAAGACATTTTCTTGCTTACCCCAAGTTGTCCATACCAACTTTTTCCATTTGCAGCCAATAATTAACCAAATAATTAGGGATGTCCAAAGTGTTCAGTTATGAGTCATATGATCAGAAATCCACATTGAGTGGGTTGTGTGATGAATGTGACCCTGAAGACAACTTAACAGTTGAATATAATTCAATTACATAAATAATTACATTCAGCTTCAATAATTACTAAATCATCTAACCCCAATAACATGATTCTTGATATCAGTCAGTTACACAACAATAAATTCAACAGATCGTTAGGCCCAACTGGCCTATTATCTCATGTGTGCTAGCTGATTAAGTTTTTTAAAAGTTTCTACAATCGATCATCATTGATTATGTGCCAGGCACTGTACAAATATCACGCCAACTACAATCCACAATCAGATCCCAGATCATAGGATCACAGCATCATAGATTTAGAGTTAGAAGGAACCTTTCAGCTCACTCATCTCAAGTCACCTGATGATACAATGTCATAAGGCATTAGAACCAAATGAAATAATCTATTTAAAGCACTTTGTAGACCTTAAAGCACTATATGAAGGTTAATGATTGTTATAATTATTATCGTTTTGATGATGATGATGATGATGATGATGATGATGATGATGATGAAGTTGAAAGAGATCTGGCTTAGAGTTAGGGAGAACTCTTTGTTCAAATCCCACTTTTGGCCCCATCAAGTACTTACCCAGTGTCCCAGGCAACTTTTAAAGACTAAGTTGTAAAGCATTTGCTGATAGGCATCGGTAGAGGGAGTTTCCTTGTGCCAGGAGTTCTCTGTGCCAAATTAAATCACAGGCCAACCCCCTCCTCCTAAAAACAGAGCAAAGCAAATGCGCACCTAGCACTATCCTCGTTAGTAAGAGGTAACAGAGAAGTAGCTGAAATTCTTCCCTAGCCTCAAGAAGCTTCCAATCTAGTTGGGAATACAGTAGTACTCATGCACACAAAAGAGTAAATCTTTCATAACAATAATGAGATATACGTATATATATTATGCATAAAATAGCATTATATAAAATAGCACTGTAATAATATCCCGTATTATACATGTTATGTTTCCGGCAATTAAAAGAAGCTTGGAGTATCATCACCGTTCCCAGAGGTTTTGAGCTCAGGTCAGAATCATGACTCATTCAGGCACTTGCTGGTTTTAATACAGTTTTCCTCATTCTCTTGGCCTTTCTTCATATCCCCAGTGCTCAGTACTGTGCCTGGCACATAGTAGGCACTTAATAAATGCTTTTTGACTGCCTGACTTGGTTAATAATAGTTAGAAGGGACCTCAGAGGCCATATAATCCAACCTCTTCATTTTGTAGGTAATAAAACAGAGGTCCAGAGAGCTGGGGTGATCTGCCCAAAGTGACCCAGTTTGTAAGTGGGAGAGATGGGATTTGAACCCAGGCCTTCTAACTCTGCCCAGTGCTCTTCTGATATGAAAATAAAAGCCTCATTTTGCCCATACAGCTATAGCTACAAAACATCCCCACATACTGAAAATATCTCTCCAATGCAAAATCCCTTCTGCCTCCAAAACAATGGAGTCTAGGTAATTCTAGTCTACCACAGATTAGAAAAATCAGTTTAGAAGTATAGCTGGAAAAAAAAGAAAGCAAGATTGAGGCAGGCATAATAGATAGAAACATAGAAACAGAGGTGTAGCTAAAGATGTAGATACCTTAGGTATAGGCACACATATAGAATATATTTATAGTATGTGAAATCACTGGTCCTGGAGATATGATATATGATGTGATGTGATGTGATGTGACGTGATATGATGTGATATATAATAGATGACAGGACATGGCATGATACAACAACACAATAGAATATGATGTACTATGATATATAACACACCTGTGAGTACACATATGTTATATTTTAAATATAGGCATATATTACATATGTGTGTGTAAAATCCCATTTTACTGGGAAGTACTAAACTTAGAACACCAAGTGTGTAATAATTAAAAGTGGATTTTGCTTGAAAGACCTACCCATGGATGATATTATTCCTTTGTTTAAGTAACTCCCTGACAAACTGTAATGATGTTGTGTATTTTTTTATGTCACTCCTCATAAGAATTCACTTCCAGGAACCCCAAACTGGAGCTTTGGAATTGTGGAGACATTATCTAATGTGTTCAGTTGCCCACTGAAAGAATTATAGTGGAATGTTATTTATTTGGTTGACTGAACAACTATAATTGATTCTTCTGGTTTGATAGTTGCTTGGCAAACTCCTTGCACTCTTCCTGTAACTGGCCCTTTGTCTCAAAGCTGTGGCCTTTTGATCTTGTTAGAGAGTGTAAGCAAATATGCCTTCTGCAGAGCATTGCATGATGCAAATTTTTGTTCAGACCAAATTGGGTTTCACAATATTATGGGAACACAGAAGAGTCTGATTACAGGTCAGAGTAAAACTAAGAAAATCTCCGAATGTTAGAAAGTCCAAAAAATAATAGGACTTAACAAAAATGTACAGAGAAAATTTTCGTTTCATACACAATTCTCATTTAATATTCACATTTGTTGGTATTCCTTAAAGTTACAATTAAAAGACAATTTACATTAAAAAAGAGAAAAAAAAACTATACTCTTACTACTATACAAGAGTCCTACCTCAATGCCTCATTTTGGCATGGAGTCCCAGGTCCCCAAAAACAGAGAGCGCAAGTTCTGGAAAGCTCCCAATGACTCAGTGAAAGACCTTGATAATATCAAACAATTATTTTGACCTGTATATTGATCACCAATTAATTAATTCTTTGCCTATGGCGGCTCATGAAACAGAAAAGACTATGGGACAAATTCCAGGACTTCAACTGTATAATAAATTCTGCCTGCACATTCCTTCCTACAACTTAAATAGCAATTTTTCCAAGTCCTCTCATCCTCTTGCTACTCTTGACCATGTTATCCTGAAAATCCTCCATAAAGAATCCCTACAATTCACTTGGAGGGGGCAGAGTCCCTTCTCTACAAGTAATCCTCATTCTGTTATGTGGATGCCAAAAGAACACGAGTTGCCCATCATTTATCCTTGCTTTCATCACATGGCCAGCCCACCTCTTGTTTTCCAACCCATCATCTCTTTTATAATATCCTCTACATTCCGTTTCTTATACAATTCTTGATTGGTATTATGTTACAGCCTACTAACACTGTCCACACACCTGTCCAGTGCCCTTTAGGGATACATGACTTTAATTCTTCAAGAACTGCAGCATTGTAGGCTAAGTCTAAATTTGGCTTAATTTCAGTTTAATTTTGGTTCAAGGTTTTTTGGGCTTTTTAAAATGCAACAGGCACTTGTCAACCATAAAATACAATTAAAATGACTAAAAAATAAACATTAAAAGCACATAATCCAAAAATAAAAAGGCTATTAAGATAAGACATTCCCTTTATAGTTCTAGATCAAGAACTTAAAGAAGCCACTTCCTGGCATTTGGAACTGAGGAAATGCCTTCAGATGACCTTCCTCACCCCACTGATCCTTTTCTATTTCCAGCTCCTTGGTCTGTAAAATATCATGGCAGCTAGCTAAGATGGGGAGGGGGGAGGAGGACTAGCCTGGCCCCCAAAATTGCAACAGCCCAGGCTCCTAGCACATGTGACATTCTGTGTCTTGTAGCTAAGCAGAATCATTCAAAGAGTATTGTCCCAAAAAGATAGGTCATTCTTTCAGGGAGAAACTGGGGCTGGTGGGAGGGGGTGGAGTGGCAGCCGGGTGGAGAGTGCTGAAGGCAATATAGTCTACTGGCTTCCTCCTACTCATTTCTGGGCCCAGCTCATTGTCCATGCAGTATATACCATTGATCAATCGGGGAATGGCTCCTATTTTCATAAATTTGGTTCAGTTCTCTACGTATTTGAGAAAGGAAACTTTTATCACAGAAAGTTGCTGCAAGTTTTTTTCCCTCAAATTTCTTGTTTTTCTTCTAATTCTTAGCTGTGTTGGTTTTGGTTATACAAAAAACTTTTAAATTTTATGTAACCAAAATTATCCATTTTACTTCCCGTGAATCTTTCTGTGTCTTCTTTGGTCATGAACTCTTCCCCTATCCATAGGTCTGACAGGTAATTTTTTCCAAGCTTCCCTAGTTTGCTTATGATATCATCCTTTGTGTCTAAAATCATGCACCCATTTGGAGTTTATCTTGGTGTGTAGTGTGAGATGCTGGTCTGTGCCTAGTTTCTGTCAAACTGCTCTCCAATTTTCTCAGCAGTTATTGTCAGCGAGTTCTTGTTCTATAGGATCTTTAGGTTTATCAAACAATAGGCTACTGTGCTCATTTGTTTCTGTACATTGGGTTCCTAATCCAGTCCATTGATCAGCCACTAGTTCCTACCCAGTACCAAATTGTCTCAATGATTAAAATTTTATAACTATAGTTTGAGATCAGGTTACTGGTAGGCCCCCTGTCCTTCACATTTTTTTTTCATTGATTCCTTTAATAGTCTTGATCTTTTGCTCCTCTAGAAGATTTTGATTAATTAAAAAATATAATTTTTTCTAGCTCTGTAAAGTATTTCTTTGGTAGCTTGATTGGCATTTCATTGAATAAGTAAACAGGCTAAACTCTTTTGAATGATGAAGGATCTCACCCAGTAGGCTCTACAATGTTTACAGTAATATTCAATATAATACAATTGCAGATATTTTATATATTTCCTAACTAGAATAATTTTCAGAACATTTACATAATTATTTTATTAGCTTCAATCGGATTCAATTTCAAAAGCACTTATTAAGTGTATAACATTTGCAAAACACTGTGCTATATGTAACCCAAAGCTTAGATGTCATGATTTTGACCTAATAGAACTTATAATCTAATATGAATAAAGTACAAATATGCAGAAAACCATAACACACAATAATACATTATACGTGCATTAGAGAGTTTCTAGCAATGTGCTTTGTGGTCCAGGTGGAGAAAGGTCATTACTGATTGAATGTATTAGGAAATGTGGTTGGGAATGTTGCTTCTGCATCACTCGTCAGGGTGATGAGTAGCTACTGGGGTACTGACAGCCATAGGCTGTTGACAAGGAAATGTGGAGAATGGGAGATGTAATTAGGGGCAGAGGCTCACATGGGGAAATTAGGCGCTCCAGATAGGCTGTAAACTCTGCATTACCCAGCCAATGGGGAAACAGTGGAGGTAACTGCAATTTGGGCCTAGGAATAAAAGCTTTGCTCTCCCTTCTGTAAGGTGTGCCCACACATGGGACACCCAGCCTTGCTAGGCTGTTAATAAAAAGTGTTTTTCTAGTTCACTGATAGCTTCGTGGAACTTTTGTTGCTAACATGTAAAAGGTAGCATTTGATTTGGCACTTAAAAGATGGGTAGGAATTCAGCACATGAAAGGTAGAGGTAGTACATACATGTTTGAAGAATAATTTCAGCAAAGTCTAAAAGGTGGGAAAGCACAGGATGTATTTAAGGGAATAATACAGGTTAGCCGGAATATAGACTGCACAGAGAGAGGCATCAAAAGATGGACTTGGAAAGGTAGAGTTCTTTAAAATTAATTTAATTAATTAATTAATTTAATATTACGGCAAGTCTGGAAAGACAAACCAAGGAGTCTGAGGTAGGGAACAGAAAGTTAAGCTAAGGAGCCACTGAAGATTTTCCAGTAGAGGAGCGACATGACCATATGCTTAAGGAAGACAAGTCTGACAACTATTTGAAGGTGGGATATTATGTGTAGTCTTGTGGAGTTTCAAATATTCATCTCTCTTGTGGCCAATTTTCTGGTAGTGATCCTCTATGTTCGTCCTCAAGAAGCCATGTATTAGCGCTGCACAGGTGCCTCATTTCAACGATTTTCCAGTTTGAGAGAACCCACCTGAATTTTTGCTTACTGGCATTGTCTTTGGGTCACCTCTAAACCTCGATGAGGTGGTCCATGAAAGAGACAAAATTTCAAAATGGCTTTTTGTTGTATGCCACACTTTCCCAACGATGGCAGAAGGGTGGCAAAAAAAAAACAAAAAAAAAGAGGAAGGGATATAGAGTATACCGGCTATACCTTTCTCTATCCAATTACAAATGTTAATTCAATTTTACTATTTCTAATGTGCAGTCTTTACCTAAGGATGAATTTTTATGCTGTTAGAGGAATTGAAAGACATCCATATTCACATTTCCACTACAAAATAAACCAAAAGACAAAAGAAGTTGGTCAAAATTGTTTTATGTGATCTAAGTAAAATAAAATGTATCAGCAAGGACATGTATGGCCAGAAAAGGAGAAGAAACTGGCATGAAACAAAATAGAAAAGCCTAGATGTACAAGTCAAGTGTCCATGTTACTAAGAGAATAAGAGAGAGGCCTTTAGTATGTTAGGTTCATTTCTATAGAAAATTTATAGGAAGCCCTAAGTATAAATCATATAGGAACAATACCAATAAAGGTAATGCCCATATCAGTGAAATCATAGTTCCATTTAAGCAGAAGGGGCTGACTCTCTCTATGGGCTTAGGCGTGAGTCATTTCTGTATTCTTTATTGTATAAATCAAACGTATTTTGTTTTTGAAGCCTTGTGAACCTGAGTGATTATAAAGGGAATTAGGTTTAATTACTATTAAAGAAATGCTGTCGTTTTCAGGATGTACCAAGATCATTCAATCAACACAAACTTATTAATATGCCTCCTATGTACCAGGCTATGAGATAAGTGCTGAGGCTACATATACAAAATGAGTCAGAAGAGCTCAAAGTCTAGTAGGACTCCTTATGACAGGAGGAAATCTTTCAGATAAGGGTAATGAAACCCTTATAAGAAGCAAAATGGAGTTGTGAATGGAGAGTTGTTCTCAACTGGGTTCAAGTCTTGCCTTTGATACGAACTGGCTATGAGGTGATGGGCAAATCATTTAACTCTTCAGTGTCCTCCAATTATATCAGAAGACAAGCTTGTCCCGTTTATGTGGTCATTGAGCCCTTTTAAATTTAAATGTTATTGGGGAAATGGCTACTTTGCCTACCTCTGAGAGTTCCTTCCGCTTACATTTTATATATCTTGTATGCATATAACTGTTCCAACGTTTACGTGTTATCTCCCTTTCGAATGAGAGCTCTTGAGGGAAGGGACCATGTTTTTGTGCCTCTCTCTCTCTGTCTGTCTCTCTCATATCCCCAACACTTAGCACAGTGCCTGGCACATAGCAAACACTTAATAAATGCTTGATAACTAATTTATCTTTTGCAGAGAACCTGAATCCCAATTCTATCTTCAAAGAGGGCCAGACAGAATAGGAAGTACATATAAGAAAGCCAGCTATGTTCAGTATACTGACAACCTCTTCACAAGGACAATTGAAAAACCATCCTGGTTGGGGTATGTTGGCCCTATCATTCGGGCAGAGACTGGAGACAAAGTTATCGTGCATGTAAAAAACTTTGCTTCCCGAGCCTACACCTTCCATGCACATGGGGTGACCTACTATAAGGACCATGAAGGTAAGGTTGACCCACTCCATCTTATTCTCCTGGAATTTTCCTGGTTCTTTAGTAGGATTCTAAATGTGAAGATTTTAAAAGGCTTTCAGATTGAGACTCCACTCTGTAAAAACTTCATTTGTATCTTAATCTAAATCCTCTGAGTAGTAATGACATTAAAAAGATTGCAAGGATTAGTAGATAGAGGGCCATCCTTAAAGTATGGACAGCCTAGAGCCCTATCCAGCCTCTGACACAGGCCCTCCAGGCAATTCACTAAGGCTGTGAGATGAAGGACAGAGGATGATCTGAACTGATGCAGGGGGTTTCCTCAGAAGAGCTCCTTACTCTAATGGAATTATCTGTCTTCCTTCTCCATGTCCTCTCCCTACCCCCTACAGTAATAATAATGTGATTATCCTATCTCACAAGCATGAAAATGAATAACCAGATTCAGGTAGTCTCCTAGACAACTACAATTTCCATATGTCTTTCCTTTGCCCAACCTGTACTGCCAGGTTGAGAAAAGAGCTATGGGTGAGGATGCAGTCAAGTGAGACAGGAAAAAATAAGAAGGAAAGAATACTTTCCTACTAAGAGTACTCATTAGGTAAAAGGATCTCTAGCCGCTGAGCCCTGACTTATCCAGCACCACTCCCCCACCTCCATTGCCAAAAAACCCTAAAAAAGAAAAAAAGAAGGAAAGAACTTGCAAGGTACATATGAAACAGACACACACAGCTTGAGAGTTATGGATCAAGTATCCCTGCTCTTAATCATCATAATAGTGAAAATGCTATCATAGAGATAACAGATGGTACTGTCCTCAGATGGCAGCTCAACCCACTACAAGTTTAGAAGTCAAGATAAAATTAGAGCTATTTTGCTATTGACACCTACTCTGCCATTTTGTTGCAAGCACTGCCATTGTGGGATTTCAATGCTTGTTATATTTCCTAGGTGCTCTCTATCCTGATAATACCACGGGCCTGCTCATGGAAGATGACAAAATACAACCAGGAGGGCAATATATATATGAATTACTTGTTGATGAAAACCACGCCCCTGGTTTGGGGGATAGTAATTGTGTGTCCAGGATTTACCACTCACATATAGACGCCCCAAAAGACATCGCATCTGGACTCATTGGCCCTTTGATAATCTGCAAAAAAGGTGTAGTAAATATTATTTTACTATTACTCTCCATGCCCCTTCTTAGTCTTACACAAAATAAATGAAGAAAATTTTGTTGGCTAGTCATGGAACCAGCTAGAAGTAATCAAGCCCAAGGGTAATCTATGGGGTTTATTTGTTTGTTCTCTCTTTTCTAAGTTACAAATGCCTTATTCAGAAGTTGAGCAGGTGAGAGAAAGAGAGAACAAGAAAGCAAGGTAAGGGGACAGAAAGAAAAGAAGATAGGGTATCCTGGGATGAGTCCAAGCTCCATGTATTTAGGGTTCATGTGTTCTTTGCGCTTCTACCTACAGCATATAGCATAGTAGGCACCTAATAAATACTTATTGATTGTTGATCGGTTGAAGAAGTCTACTTGGGAAATGTCATTGAAACTCAACCAGAGAAGTCATTTCTTATCCTAGTCAATTTCTTGTATACAACTCGTCAGAGACCTAACTAGCATATAGAATATTGCCCAAAAACTAGGACATGCATCAAGGGCATACTTCAGAAGTCATCTAGTGACGCATAGTTGAGCAGCATGCTTCCAAGGGCAACTAGGAGCATATGCCTCAGAGGTTTGCTTTGGAGGTCCCCACAGTAACCACCATCCATACCCTTTTCCAACCCCTTCTTGGCACAACTGCACCTACAGCTAGACTATCCTCAGTGTCTATGTCCACTCTCAAACTAATTTTGTCCCAGGTAAAAAAAAAAATCCAGGGGCAGCTAAATGGTGCAGTGAATAGAGTGCCAGCCTTGGAGTCAGGAGGACTTGGGTTCGAATCTGACCTCAGACACTTACTAGCTGTGTGACCATGAGCAAATGATTTGACCTTGTTTGCCTCAGTTTCCTCATCTGTAAAATGAATTAGAGAAGGAAATGGAAAACCACCCCAGTACCTTGGCCAAGAAAACCCCAAGCAGGATCATGAAGAGCTGGACATGACTGAAACAACTGAATGACAACAACAACAACAAAATTTCAAATTCCAGTCTAGGTGTGGGAAGTGAGCTATTTTTGCCTAGTTGAACGTCTTAGAGCATTGAGCTCCTGAAAGAGGATGTAGGACATGAAAGCACTTTTCATGATTAGTTTTTCCATAAAGAACTCCAATACTAGAGATGCACTCTGTTGTATTAGTACCTGTTTCAAAATGTAGCTGCAAATTAAGTCTATTCCTAAGGAAAAGAAAGACATGCAAGAAAGACATGCTAAGACAGCAAGCAAAAACCCCTTTTTTGCTCTCTCTCTCTCCGATCCCTCCCACCCCCAGTGCAGCATCGGTAGTCTCGGGAAAGAAAAATACGGAGTCCTATTGTGGGGGAAAAAAAACAGCCCTAGCTCTACCAGGTCTCTGCTGCTCTTAATTCTGAAAGTAGTCTTGGGTGTGGCATTAACCAATCTCCCGTTTACAAATATGAGTTTTTAAATAGTGATAGAATGATTCGCAGCATGATTTACAGACAGAGCACTGGGTTTGATACCAGAAGAACTGGGTTCAAGTCTTGACTCAGCCATTTACTGGCTGTGTGACTTTGGGCAAGTCCCTGCAGTTCTCTGGACCTTCATTTCTTCATCTTGAAAATAAAAGGTTTTGGGCAAAAGATCTCCAAGGTTCCTCTCAGCTTTGAGATTCTGTCAGTCTTTGTTGACAACCTTCTGGTGAAAGTGGCAGGGATTAAATATATCTTTGCGATATCTAGTCTTGAGTGATAAACAAAGCCTGGAAAAAAAAAAGTTGTTAACTCTAGGTAATGGAAGACCATAAAATTATAAGAAGTTAGAAATATGCATAAAAATAGAAATTTAGTGATCAGTTATGTTGTTTTTTTCTCTATCTTTTGTTTTTGTCTCTAAAAAGTTAGTGATGTATTGACCAATTATGTTGATTTTTTCCTCTATCTTTTTTTTTGTCTCTAAAAAATGATGTTTACTATATGAGATGACTCTCTGAAGGCAGGAGCAGAGGATACTGGGAGAAATTGTGAGAAGAGCTAGGGATATTAAAATAAAAACAAATGACAGGCCTTCAGGGATCTAGCAATCTAGTTAGCAGTCAATGCCTTATGCAGAGCAGATACAATAAATGCTTATTTTTGAACTGAGTTAAATCCAATTGCCTTCTTTTACAAATGAAGAAAACAGGGCTAGATGGAGGGGGAAATGACTTCTCCAGAATCTCTTAGAAAGTTAATGGCACAGTAGGTTTAGAACACAGACGTTCTGAGTTTCAGTATAGTGGCCAATTAATTAATATGACCCTTGACAAAGTTAGCAAGTCGTAAGCTGTGGTTGCCTTTTGTAAGGAAGAAATGAACACGACTCCAAGATTAATCTTCCCATTTGTGATCATTCTGTTACATCTTTAAATGAAGAGTTGAAGCTCAGAAATACAGGTCCCCAGGTTCTGGCATGGAGATCCAATGACCAAATTTTTTAAACACATGAGATTTCATTAAGTATTACATAGGTACAATATGAATTTCCATATCTGCAAAATGGGTAAAAATTTAGACCAAACTCATGGGCTCAGTAGGAAGAACTAATAAAAACAAATAAAACTATGAATTATTTCACAGGTATGAAGTTAAATATATGCTATGTACCACGATCTGTTTCATTATCAGCCAGAATGTAAGGAAATTGCTGTCTTTGTTTCAGATACATTGGATGACGAGAAAGAAAAAAATATTGATAAAGAGTTTGTCGCAATGTTTTCGGTGGTGGATGAAAATATGAGTTGGTATTTAGAGGAGAATATTAAGACCTACTGCTCCGGAGAAGTTGAAAAAGACAACGAAGATTTCCAAGAAAGCAATCAGATGTACTGTAAGATTACAACACTGCTTTCTGTAGTTTCCTTTGGTCTAATGATCTTTCTGAATTGCTTTCCTCAGATTAAACCTGCATCATGACTAAACCTGCCCCATGAATAAGATGCACTAAAGTATAAATTAATATCTAGCTAAACTGGAAAATCCCGGTCTCTAAAACAAATAAGCCCGGATATTTCTAACTTTTTCCAATGATCAGAAAGAACAAACCATTTAAATAATGATACTAGAAAGAAAACATTTAAATATGATAATAGAAATCATGATAAAGGAAAGAAATGAATGACGGGAGAAAGAAAGGAAAGGAAGGAAGGAGAAAGGAAGGAACAAAGAAGGAAGGACAGAAGGAAGAAAAAGGAAGGAAAAGGAGGAAGAAAGAAAAGAAAAGAAGGAAGGAAGGAGGGAGAAAGGGAAGGAAGGAAGAAAAAAGGAAGAGAGGGAGGGAGAAAAGAAGAAAGGAGTCAGGAAAGGAGGCGAGAGGGAAAAGGAAGGAAGAAAGAAGGAAAGAAAGAAAAAGAAAGGAAGGAAGGAAGAGATAGAGAAAGGAAGGAAGGAAGAAAAAAAGGAAGAAATGCTCTTTAACTGTTGACTGAACTTTCCCCAAATTTCAAGAAAGATTATGGCCTGTGACATTTCCTGCACTGAGAATCTACATGTGGAATAAAGCACCATATATCAAAATGAGATCAATGCATGGTTTTTTCTTGTCACAGGTTCAGTAATTAACCTAGCACCAATCAATGCCTGTGAACTTGAAGCTCTATTCTCTTAACCCACAGCTATAAATGGATATGCCTTTGGAAGCCTCCCAGGTTTCACCATGTGTGCAGAAGACAAGGTGAAGTGGTACTTTTTTGGCATGGGTAATGAAATTGATGTGCATGCTGCTTTTTTCCATGGGCAAGTATTAACTAATCAGAATCATCGAGTTGATACTATCAATCTATTCCCTGCCACGCTGGTTGATGCCTTAATGGTGGCAAAGAACCCTGGAGAATGGCTGCTTAGCTGTCAGAATTTCAAGCATATGAAAGGTAGGAATTCTTGATCTTTATATGAAAATTTTCTTTGTCAGCTATGTGAAGTTATAATTTAATTAACAGTACCATACCAAAGATTTTATTGGTGGTAAGATCTAAGGTTGTCTTAGCTGGTTACTTACTTTTATTTTGGTATTATTAATACTAATAATATTGAAGTAATAACTGCAGGCACCTCTTCTGCAGACTCCTCACTTCCAGCCTCTCCGCACTTTACCTTTTGTGGTCCCTCCTCCATGCAGTTGACAAGCTAATCTTCCTGAAGCATAGGCCTGACCATGTCACTCTCCCTTTCAAGTGACTCCCAATTGCCTCTAGAATAAAACACAAATTCTTCAGCTTGGCACTTACAGGCCTTCAAAATCAATCAATCAACAAGCATTTATTAAGGATTTACTATGTGCCCAGAAGGGGAAGCTAGGTGGTGCAGTGGATAGAGCTCCAGAACTGGAGTTAAGGAGACTCAACTTCCTGAGTTCAAATCTGACCTCAGATACTAGCTGGGTGACCCTGTGCAAGTCACTTCACCCTGTTTGCCTCAGTTTCCTCATCTGTAAAATGAACTGGAGAAGGAAATGGCAAACCACTCCAATATCTTTGCCAAGAAAACCCCAAATGGGGTCAGATACAACAGAAAAACAACTGAAGTGAAAAGTGCTGAGAATACAAAGAATGAAATGATTCTTACTCTCATGGAGCTCACCTCTGGCTCTAGCTTACTTTTCTGACTTATTTAGTATTATTCCCCTTCATGTGTCCTATATCCCAGCAAAAGTGACCGCCTTGCTGTTCCTGGAACTCATCATTCAATTTCCTACTCCTGTCTGGAACACCCTCCCTCCTCACCTGTGCTTCTTAGAAGTTCTATCTTCCTTCATGAATCAGTTCATTGATACTTCTCATGTAAGCCTATCCTGATCACCTTACTTATTAGTTCTCCTTCCCTCCTCAAATTATCTTATATTTGTTTATCTGTTTACCCCTCTCCTGTGGTTGATATACTCACAACATTCCAAATTCCTTCTGAAGCAGAAAAACCATTTAGCTAAATACCAGCTCTTTGAGAATAATTAAAGTAGAAAAAGCAACTAGATTTTGCTTCCTCTCCCATTGTAGTGACAACATAAGTATGCTTCTGCATGACCTATCCACTTTAATCAGCCTCTTGTATGGTAGCCTACTTAGCAGTGGTATCTTAGGTCTCTGCCTCCCCTCACCCTTCCCACCATATGGCAATGTCCTGGGGTTATCCTCCCTAGCTGAATTGTCCTAGGAGCCAAAATTCCTAGTTATGCCCCTATATAGATTCCCACTCCCCATCCTCACCCTGAGGTTTTCTAGCCACACTTCCTCTTCGGTACCACCTCCCCCCTGCCCTCTTTTAGTGAGCACCCTTCTCAACATTGACTGTCTTATCCATGGGTGGTCTTCCTTTCTATTATGGCTAAATTTGGAATTTCAAGCTTCTGCAAATGTTGACCCCTCTCTTTCTCTGATGCCAAGGTGAGGATCATAAAATAAGGTGATACTCTTTTGTCTCCTGAATGACTTTCTTCTTTTCTGGTTTTCAGCTGGTTTGAAGGCCTTTTTCCAGGTGCAGGATTGCAAAAAACCTTCAACTGATAATGTTGATGGGCAAAATATTAGGCATTACTACATTGCGGCTGAAGAAATCATTTGGAATTATGCCCCTTCTGCCAAAGACTTAGACATACCTGGAAGGTAACTCGGAATAAATGCCCAATATCATGTAATTCAGAATAAATGCCCAATATCGTGTAATTCAGAATATCATGGAAATTATCCCACTCCACCCCTAATGTTAATATCATCTCCATTAAAAGGTTCATTCAGCATAAGTATACCAATAATATGCTTTTAGCTGTGATAAAAAATTTAAAGAATCAGTTCAGAATGAAGCAGTTTATTTTAACTTGTAGCACTTACCTTTACTTATACCTAATTCATTTTTCAAAACATAAGAGTTTGGATCCTTAGATGTCAAAAGAAATAGAGGGAGAGCCTTCTGTTTTCCTTTGAGTGGAACTCTTAAGGTAAATATGAGAAAATATCAACAGAGGAAAAGGTATGCTGATAGATGTTTAACAACCAGCTCTCTCTTCCCAAATATATACCAAAACATACTTGTCAGTTTAGTCTGCATTATTAACATTTTTCATCACTTTCTTTAGTTTAAATAATCAACAAAAAATAAATCAAGATGTGATTGTAGCTTTGCTAAATTTTGAGGTATAACTGCTCACAATGAAAATTTAAATTGGCTCCGAGTTGGTTTGAGATAGCTTGAGCTGACTCCAGCACACTCCTGGACAGGAGCCTTACTAGTCAGGCAGGTATAGATGGGTTGTGATCTGTATCACTGGAGGAAACATCCATGTTGATAGCACCATGGGTCTATTGGAGTTCTGAAGTTCAAGAAATTGTATAAGAACTTGATCATATGTTGAGAAATTCTAGAAATACCTAGTAAACAAATAATGTGACAAAGGGACAACTAAATCACGTAATTTATTTTTCTGAGAAAAACTACAATGACAATGAACTTCCCATGGCTAATAATCCTGTAACAATTTTTACTGAAATTTTGTATTTGCTCATTCAGCAAACAAATATTTATTAAGCATTTAGTCTTAAATCCCACTTTGCCCCTTCCCAAATTCTATGCTTTTGCCAAACTGGACAGCTTAGAATAGTGGCTAGACTACTAACCAGGAGTCCAGAAGATCTGAATTCAAATTCCATCTCATCTACTTAGTAGCTGTGTGACATTAGATAAATCATCTAACCTCTCTGGGCTCAGTTCCTCATCTATAAAATAAGGGAGTTGTATTAGCTAGCCTCTAAAACTATGCTCTTATGGCAGCTAGATGGTGCAGTGGATAGAGCACTAGGCTTGGAATGAGGAAGATTCATCTTCATGAGTTTAAATCTGGCCTCAGATACTTAACTAACTGTGTGACCCTGGGCAAGTCACTTAACCCTATTTATCTCAGTTCCTCATATGAGCTGGAAAAGGCAATGACGAGCCACGTCAGTACCCTTGCCAAGAAAACCCCAAAAGGAGTCACGAAAAGTCAGACATGACAAAAGTCTGAAATGACTCAAAAAAAAAGCTACAATCCCAGTTTATCATTCCCTGAAAATGTTTTTGGTTCTTGGCCTTCTTTGTGCTCATGAGCTGAGAACAAAAGATCCCAAAACTAAAATAATTTAGGAAGTTTATTAAGTCATCCGGCAGAAGAGAGAGCCAAAAACGGGGTAGCCCACTCCCCTCAGTGTCTATGACTTACACATTATATGGATTTAAACAAAGGAACAAGGAAACAGTAGCTGATTAGCCAGCATGAAGGCAGTTTCTAGATAAGACATGTGGGATGCTTGAGATGCATAATGGGAGAAAAGTCTTTACATTCCTTGCATCAATCTTCAGATCTGACTAGATTTCTGGTCCGCATAACCTAGGTGCTGGGATAAGCACTAAATGAATCTGGTCTCTAAGGAACAGGGGTTTTTTTTGGTTTCTTTTTTTGAGAAAACTGGTTTCTCAGTCATGCAGGGGTGGGTTCAAACAAAACCATAGGGTTTTCCCACACCTCCCACTTCACCGAGAATGCCCTTTGCCTTTGTTAAAATCCTACCTTTCCTTCAGGTTCCAGCTCACATGTATTCCCTTCCTGATCCCTCCCCACCTCACAATCATCTGGAAATAATCCTTCCTCTGAGCTCCCCTTTTGTAAATCTCTTAAAGCATCACCACTTTGCACCTTGTAATCTCCATTGGTAAGCTCTCTGGGGACAGATGATATGTCTTAGTAATATTTACATTCCCCATATCACCCAGCACAAACATACAAAAGGAGGTGTGCAATGAGTGTTAATTGTACCACATCACTGAATTTTAAAATTTGCATTGGATCCTTAAGGGTAGAGAGGGCTGCAGAATTTTATCTCATCTAGTCTTTTACTTGCATCAGGAATGTACCTGAAGCAAAAAAATGTGATGTTAATTGTACTTTTAGAGGCGGAGCCAATATGGTGGAGTAAAAGCAGTGACTTGCTTGAGTTCTCCCCCAAACCCCTCCAAATACCTGTAAAAAAAAAAATTTGTGCTTTTAGAGATCCCAGGCTGAAATTGAAAGGATCCTTAGAGATTCCCTAGCCCAACCCTCCTTGTTTTACTGCTGAGGAAAACAAGGCCAACGAAATTATGTCACAAAGGTAGAGAAGCTGGGATTATGAACCCATGTCCCCTGACACCAATTTTAGGATTTATTCCACTACACCAAGAGTTCTTAGCCCTTTTTCCTTGGCAGTCTGGCGAAGCCTATGCACCTCTACTCAGAATAATATTTTTAAATGCGTAAAACAAAATATATAGAATTAGAAAGAAAAGCAGTTATGTTGAAATACATTTATAAAAATATTTGTAAAAACCAAGATTACAGATACCAGGTTAAGCCCTTCAAGAAAAGCCTTTACTCCTCAGATCCCTTAGTAATTTCATTACAGTAAAGACTATTTTTTTAAAAGGCCATGCCCTTACAGGCAACTAAATGGCTCAGTGGATAAAGTGTTGGGCTTGGAGTCAGGAAAAACTGAGTTCAAATCTGGGTTCAGATAGTTATTAGTTATGTGACCCTGGGCAAGTCGCTTAACTTCTGTTTGCCTCAGTTTCCTCAACTGCAAAATAGAGATAATACTATCATCCACCTCACTGGGTTGTTGTGAGGACCAAATGAGATTCTGTTTATAAAGTACTTAGCACAGTGACTGGTACATACATAGTAGATTCTACACAAATGCTAGTGTGTTTTTTTTTAATTATTATGTTTGAATGCTTGGTTCTTTTTTTATTTGATGCTGACTTATAAATCACAGACATTATCTCTTTTTTCAGTAGATGAACTCCCTCTACCAATAAGGTATATTATTCTAATTTAATAGATAAAACTTAGAGAGTTTAGACTCCGAGAGTCTAAGACTTAGAGAGTCTGAGACTTGGAGAAATTAGATGGTCACAGAACTGGTGTCATATATGGAATTTAAAACCAGGTCAAGGACCCAGGTCCAGCACCCAGCCCTTGGGCCAGCTTGCCTTTCAATCTGTAAGCATTAGTTAGAAATTCCTTTGATATGCTCTCATAGACTTTGTGTTTGAAGTAGCAAAGAGCTAAAATTTTACTGAAATGATCATTGGCGAACAAGGCGGTCTTTACCTCCAAACAATCATCTTTCCCATTTGAATTCTTGGTTCTTCTAGAGATTCAGCTTTGGTATTGAAGTGGTTTTCCTTGTTGATTTATTTGCATAGCTCCTCAGAGGTGTTTTTCAAACAAGGAGCTGATAGAATTGGAGGAATTTATAAAAAGCTGGTTTTCCGGGAGTACAGAGACGCTGACTTCACCAGCCTGAAAGACAGACTCCCTGAAGAGGAACATCTGGGCATCCTAGGTAGGACTGGTGGAGGACAGTGCAAAGAGCGCTGGATTTGGAATGAGAGTTCTGAATTCCAGTCCTGCCACTCACTACCCATGTGGCTTTGATCCAGTCACTGTTAACCTCTTTGGGCTTGAGTTTTCTAATCTGTAAAATGAAAGGATTGGACCAGAGGCGTCAAACACACAGCCACAGCCACATCCAGGCTGTAACACTCCCAAGGGCTGCCTGAATCAGATTAAAATGTAATCGGAAAATATTTAACAAAATAAATAAATAAAATGTAATAGAATATAGACAATATTAATATGTGGTTTTCTAAATCCATATGTGGCCCACAGGGATCCTTATGTACATTTTAGCAGTCCCTGTTTCTACTGGCATTTGACACCACTGGTGGTTTTATTTGTTTTTGTTTTTTTTTTTTTGGTCTGCTTTCTTTCACAACATGACTAATATGGAAATATGTTTTGCATGATTGCATATGTATAATCTGTATCAAATCGCTTATGCCTCAGTGAGGAGGAAGGGGAGGGATGGAGAGAATTTGGAACTCATTTTTTTAAAAAATGTTTAAAATTATTTTTATGTGTAATTGGGGGAAAAATAAAATATTATTCATAAGAGTTTAACATCACTGAACCCCATAATCTAATCTCTAAAGTACCTTCCAGTTCTCTATCAATGATCCTAAGTTGTTGATTGTTGCTATTTTCTTTTTTATTTATTTTTTATTATGAATTTAACAATCAATAAACATGAACATTTCAATCTACAAAGAATAGATATAAATGTAGCTTTAGATATATGTATGGGTATAGATACAAGTAGGGCAACGAGGTGGCAAGCACTGGGCCTGGAGTCAAGAAGACTTGAGTTCACATCTGGCCTCAGATCCTTACTTAGTTGTGTGACCGTGGGCAGGTCACTTAACCCTGTTTGTCTCAGTTTCCTCATCTGTAAAATGAACTGGAGAAGGAAATGGAAAACCACTCCAATATCTTTGACAAGAAAACCCCAAATGGAATTACAGAGAGTTGAACATGAATCAATAACACCACCAATAATACAGATATAAGTATGGGTATAGGTATTGGTATAGGTATAGATAGATATAGATGTAGCCATAGATTATAAATATGTTGATATAGAAAGTGAGTAAGCAAGTGAATATTTGTCAGCCACTTATTATGTACCAGGCACTATTCTAAGTGCTGGGAATACATACATAAGCGAAAAACACAGGCCATAACCCTCAAGAATCTTACATCCTAATGAGAGAAGTCAGTCTACTAAAATGCTTCTTAGGAGTAGAGCTGGATGCAAAGGGAACATGGCCTCAGCAGTGCATGAAATGGTGGTTTGGGCCAGGATTCAACAATCAAAAGAGAGGGCCACAGGCTGGAGGCATCTCCAGGGTGAGAAGGCTGCTGGGAAGGAGGAGGGGAAGTCTGGAGAGAAAGGAGTATAGAATAGAAAAAAAAGGAATGGATATGAAACTCAATTTATATAGTTTTTTTCTTCTAAAATTTATATTCAAGGGCAGCTAGGTGTTGCAGTGGATAGAGCTCTGGCCTTGATGTCAGGAGGACCTGAGTTAAAATCCGGCCTCAAACACTTGATACTTAACAGCTGTGTGACACTGGCCAAGTCACTTAATCCCGATTGCCTCACCAAAAAGCAAAAATAAATAAATAAAATAAAATTTATATTAAATTTAACACTTTGGTAACAAAACTACCCCGCTTATCTATGTCCCCTTCTGAATTTCCTTCCACTTTCTTGTGTATGATTTGTACGTTTTACTGATGTTATTTTCATCTTTTTCTTTTTTTAATACTATTACCAAATAGAAGAAAAATTTGGAATGTTTCATAAAAGTGCCTGACATTCTTGCCCAGGAGCCATGCCAATCTTCTGTGGGTTGGTTTAATTTCAGTCTATGTACTGCATTGCTCTTTTCATTGCTCTTTTCAATGGCGGGTCTTTTCTGTGTGCACTCTTTAGAAATTAAAACATTGCTCCTAGACATAAATTATTTATTGGTTCCATGCTTAGCAATCACCTGGGTGCAAGGAAAGGAGAGAACTCCAAATCAACAAAAGTTAAGGCTCTTTTCAAGAATAGCATATACATTCACTGGACATGTGGTCATGATACCAATACAATGACACCCCCAGAGTCATATAGGATAGGCTGAATGTCTGCATGGATGAGTTGTCCTCTGTATCATTAGAGGCAATACCCAGTGCTTAGCACAGTGCCTGGCATGTAGTTGGTGCTTAATCAATGCTTATTGACTGAGTGATGCACACCAAAGAGATCACAAAGATATTGAAGTATTGGTGATTCCCCATCCCTCCTATCCCAGCAAAGTTTTGTTTAATTCAATATCTATTGGGTAAGATGATGTAATAGTGATATTACCTCCACCACCATCTGCAAGTGTTACCTTTCACGTACAGAGACAACGCTTTTGGTCACATATCTTTGTTAATGAAGGACTCTTCTTTCTCTCTTGCAACCAGAGGGTTGCATTTATAACAGAGTAGCCTTGGGATAGAACAGCTTGTACTCTTGAAAGAATTTTCTGGGTACATATATTTGAAAATTAGCTGACCTATTCAAGTATTGAATTTATCTCTTGTTTTAATAGCATCCAAATAAAAGTTGGGTCAAAGTCAACATTCACCCAAATCATCTGCTACCCTCATGTGAGATGAAAGGACTTATCTATAGCATAGACAGTCATATTTCTCTCAAAAAAACTGAGAAAAATAATCAATTAACAAGTATTTCTCAATGCTTGTTAATAATGCTTATTAATGCTATGCCTACTATGTGCCAGGCACTGTACAAGGCCCTAAGGTCACAAAGACAAAAATGAGCCCATTCCTTTCCTCCAGGAAATGAATATTCTATCAAGAGAGAGAAGATATATGTATGTATGTTTGTGTGTGTATGTATATATATGTATGTATGTATGTATACACAAACATAAACTAAATACCAGGTAAATGCGGAGAAAGGGGGAATGATCGTAACTTCTTCATATCATTAAAATGGCAAAGGAGAAAAAGTCACTCTTTGTTTAACTCTAGGTCCCGTCATTAAGACAGAAGTTGGAGATACAATCAACGTTACTTTCTTTAATAAGAGTCCCTTTCCCCTCAGCATTCAACCAACTGGTGTGAGATTCAACAAGCATAATGAAGGATCCCGTTACAATTCACTCCACAGAGGTGAGTGTAGCCCTCATAAGTCAGTATTTATGGAATGCCCACTGTGTACTAAGAACTAGATTTGACTCATTTTCTAGCTTAGTCAAATTACCAGGTCAGAGTTTTGTTAAGAAAAAACTACCAATGAGAGAATAGAGCCCTTTCCCCAATATTCTATATTGGTTTAACATTTTTTGATAGTGATATCCTAATGGGGGGGGTATGGATTCAAGGTGAAGAATGAGACATACATTTTCAGACATGACAAAAATCCCTTAACCGCCTACAATCCCCAGATGATCTCTAAGGTTCTCACCCATTCTAATTCAAAAGACAGAGCCCAGACAGAGTCTACACTCCACCCGCAATACTGAGTAACATTTTAACCCTCTTAATGTTCATTTTATCATAGGCATTGCTTCTGCTCCTTCTCCTTCCTCACACGTGGCACCCAAAACAAAGTTTACCTATGAATGGACCGTTCCAGATGGAGTGGGACCCACATACAATGATCCCAACTGTTTAACCAAGATGTACTACTCTGGTGTAAATCCCATTAAAGATATGTTTACTGGGCTTGTCGGTCCTCTCATCATATGTAGGAAAGGAAGTTTGAATTCTGATGGTAGACAGGTAAGTTATAAGGTAGTAATGGGATATGATGGAAAGAATGCCTCATTTGGAATCAGGGGACCCGAGTTCAAATCTGGGATCTATTATGATTTGTCTCCTTTGTGATTTAACCTCTGTGGACCTCAGTTTTGTCATCTCTAGAATGAGGGAGTTCAACTACATGTTTGCAAAGGTTCCTTACGGCATTAAGTTAGTGTTTCTATGAGCTTATTAATGTCTCGGTCTTTCTTTTTTTAGATTATTATTTTTGTTTTTCAAGTAACAAGCATTTTTATTAATCTGTCCCTTCCTCTTTTAGCATTTTTTTAAAAAATCCCTTAATACATATCTATATAGTTCCACATTAGCCATGTTCAAACAAAAATGTATATTTCTTTCTGCATTTTAAGATCATCACTTCTGTCAGGTGGTAAGCAGTATGTTCCCTCTTCATTCTTTTGAACTAGTGTTTTATTATTGCACTGATAAGAGTTCTAAAGTCTTTCTCCTTGTGAATGTGGTTTTATTAATTTAACAAAATTGACTAATAATAGAATTTGTTTTTATGACTTTTTATGGTTGACAAGAATGGCTTCCATCAAACTTCCAAGTAAATTATTTTTGCTAGCTCTTTTCATGTTTAGGAGCATTAATTGAGAAGCAACTTTTCACATAAAGTCTTTCAAAGTTATTTTTCCCTATTATGTTGTATAAACAGCATTATACAAATTGTTGTATAAATTGCTCTATGCTTGTTTTCCTCTCTATCAGTTTATAGAGGTTTTCCTAGCTTCTTCTGAAATTATCCATTTTGTCATTTCTTATGTGGCAATAATTTTCCATTACATTAACACACTACAATTTGCTTAGCCCTTCCTCAATAGAACAACCACTTAATTTCCAATTTTTTGGGTACCATGGAAAGAACTACCATAAATACTTTTGAATATATGGATTTTTTTGTTTGATTTCTTTGAGATTGTTTCTGTTATTATCAAACCATCTGTTAGAGTCATCATTGTCCAAAAGAAACAAGTCTAGGTTTTTAGGCCTCCCTTTCAAAATAACCCAATAAGAAGTTTGTTGCACAATTGTTGACACAAGTATTATGTGGCTCTTCTAAAATTCTACTGCTCTGTGTCTTTGTGAATTCTTGAAGGTTGTTCCAGCAGAGCACAAACTTTGGTAGGTTACAACAAGCTGGAAGCATTTCAAGCAGGATCTTGGTGACAGATTATGTGTTTATCATCCAAGAATCAACCTAGCTATGTAAAAGGAGGTTCATCACTGTAGTTGACTACAGGTGATAATTTTTGAATTATAGAAACCTACAAAGACTATCTATTAAGAGGTGAAGGAGTTGCCATCTACGTTGTTGGGGATCGTATGCCAACAGAGAAATCTTAGATCTTTGAAGTTTTGAAGGACCATTCAGCTCTTCTCACCTTATCTCTCTGGGCCTCAGTTTCCTCTTCTGTAAAATGAAGGGAGCTAGACTAGATAATCTCTGAGATCTTTTTCAGCTCTAGAACTTTGATTCTATAATCCACTTCATTTGAATACACTTAGTCCAAGATAGATTGGCAATAAGGTCTTCCATGAAATCTGAGGTATTTATGTCATACAATTAGATTAGACTAAATTAGATTAGATTAGGACCCAATATAACCTATTATTATCCCCTATTACATTATAGAAACAAAAATACTATCCAAATATGAGAATAACATTCATTTATGTCATATAATTAGATTAGACTAAATTAGATTAGATTAGGACCCAATATAACCTATTATTATCCCCTATTATATTATAGAAACAAAAATACTATCCAAATATGAAAATAACATTCATTTTGGGCTTGACAGCCAAAGTTTGCAGAATCAGTCATTTTGTTTTCAAACAACTTCATTCCATTTGGAAAAACTAACCCTGGAAATCTTGAGTACCTTTCTCTTCCTCATTGGTAGCCAAATAGCCACATTTTGCTAGCAGGAAGGAAAAAGATAAAGCATCCATCATCCAAGCTAGAAGCTTGGATAGAAATAAAATGCAAAAAAGAACCGGTATTAGAAAATAGCCTTTCTAAGGTAGGAAAATACAGGTCCTAAAGGTATGAGTGCTGTGTTCCATAATTCGCTTTAATCCTGACTCCACCATTATTTTTACCTCTTAAGTAGAGGAATACATAATTGCAAGGACTGTATTTTCCTTCTCTACTCTCACCTTTTATTGTACATTTATGATAGTCTCTTCCCATGCCATGCATGTGATCATAGTGCCTGACTGCTCCCTCATTACCTTGCATATGCTTTTGAAATATTTACGTTGCAGTTTTTAATATTTGAATTTGTAGCTGCCTCCTTTGTCAGAATATAAACTCCTTGAGGGTAGGAACACCTTGTTTTTGTGTTTGTCATCCCAACACCTGGGACAGTGCTGGATAAATAATAGGCACTCAATGAATGCTTACTGATTGACAGATTAATTAACATCAGCACATTCATCTATCAGGTTCCTTTCACTGAGAGAATCAGAGACAGTCTTGTTGGCTTGTCAGACTTTATTTAGTAAATAGGATGACCTCATTTCAGTTGGAAAAAATTATTTTAAAATTGCTCACATCTATATAGCACTTTAAGGTTTTACAAAGCCCTTTGACAAGTGCATAGTGAAATGGGTCAGAGGACCTAGGGTCAAAGACCTTGAGCAAGTCATATAACCTCTTTTTTACCTTAACTTTACTCGTCTGCTAAATGAAGGCGCTGGACTAGATGGCCTCTAAGTCCTCTTCCAATTTTAGATCTAGGATCCTATGATTTCACACGTTAAAGGTTTAAGAAATGTATGCAGTTGTACCCCTCCAGGATTCAGAGGCTCCTGGATTTAGATCCCGATTTAGAGCAAGAAGATCTCAGACACCATTAAGTCCAATCTCCTCATTTTTACCAATTGTAAAACTGACATCTAGGAAGATTAAGGGATTTCTCCAAAGCCTTAGGTTGTAGATGAGGAAACTGAGGCATAGAGAGATTAAATGACTTGCCATGGGTCACATAAGCAGTGAGCAACAAAGGAGGAGTTTGGATTTTTTTTATAGTATTTTATTTTTTCCAATTACATATAAAAACAATTTTTAACATTCTTTTTTATAAAATTTTGAGTATCAAATTTTCTCCCTCCTCCTCTTCCCTCCCCATTCCGTAAGATAGTAAGCAATTTGATATTGGGTATGTATGCGCAATCATGTAAAATCTATTTCCTAAGATATACAGGAAATGGGGTATAGAAATCTATCCTGCCCTACAGAAAAATTGAAGGGGAAGGAGATAAAAGAAGGGGAGGAGAGATAGAGGAGAGGGCAGATTAGGAGAATGGGTATTCAAAATGTATGCCATCTTGGGGTGGGAGGAGGGACAAGATGGGTAGAAAATTTGGAACTCAAAATCTTGTGGAAGTGAATGGTGAAAACTAAAAATAAATTAATTAATTTTTAAAAAATTTTAAAAAAATCCATTTCCGTGTTAGTCATGTTGTGAAAGAAGAAATAGTTTGCAAAAAAAAAAATACAGTTTACAAAAGAGAAAAAAACTACCCCCAAAAAAGTGAAAATAGTATGCTTCAATCTGCATTCAGAGTCCATCAGTTCTTTCTTTGGATGTGTGGATAGTATTTTCCATCATGAATCCTTTGGAATTGTCTTGGACCCTTGTATTAATGAGAAGAACTAACTAAGTCAGTCATGGTGGATCATTGCACAATGTCACTGTTATAGTGTATAATGTTCTCGGAATTTTAAGGGAAGTCTTTTGACTCCAGTCAGCACTCTTTCCAATCTCCCATTCTCAATCCCACTCCTCAAAGAAAGCCTGCAAAAGAGTAGAAGAGGAAATACATTGATTCAAATAACTATAATGTAAATTAGAAACAACTACAAAAGCATTATGAGAAATTCAAAGAGGGAGAAAGCGCTTCCAGCTTGGTCTAATAGGGAAAGCTAATTCTGGGTCTCCAGACCTTAAATCTACTCTAAATGAGAAACTCTAGTGCAGGGTTTCTTAACTTTTTGGGGAGTCATTGACCCCTTTGACAAGCCTATAGCTGCCTTCTCAAAATTATATTTGTTGCCTATATTCATAATTGAAGGAAATACAAAATTAAGTTAAAGTTTAGAGAAATTAAAGACATAATTTTTTTCTCATTCAAGTTCATCGACCCCTGAAATCTATTCATGGGCCCCTTGAGGATCCATGGATCCCAGGTTAAGAAGTCTTGCTTTAGTGGCTAAAGGAGTCCTCCATCACTCTTGAGCTTCAGTTTGTAAAAAGCTCTAGGACACCCTGAAAAAGAACATGCTCATCCTGCTTCTTGTCTCAACACAAATGTAATTATCTGAGGACATCTGCTCTGGATTCATCTGTTGTTTCCTCTTGATCTTTTGTTTCACAGATAGGTGTAGATAAGGAGTTCTATCTGTTCCCCTTAGTATTTGATGAGAATGAAAGCCTGTACTTGGATGAAAATATCAAAATGTTTACAAAAGAACCTGACCGGGTGGATAAAGAAGATGCTGATTTTCAAGAATCCAATAAGATGCACTGTGAGTGCCAAATTAACAGGTGGACCATTGAATACCAACACAGAATACATACGTTTTATTGGACAAGATTATCTACAGCTTTTCCCGTTAGTTTAATTTGAAACAAAATTGTATTGATTTAAAATAGCCTGAGAGTAACACTCTTTGGTACTCAATTTAGTATTTAATAATAATAAATCTGCAAAGCATTATACATGCATTTTTCACTTGATCCTCACAATATGCACGTGAGGTAAATATAAGAGTTATTTTCTCAGTTGCATAGAAGAGAAAATTGAGATTCAGAATGAAGTGATTTACCTATAGTCACATAAATAGTACATTTCTGAGGTGGGACTTAATCCTAGGTCTTCCTGACTCCAAGTCAGGAACGATGGTGGCTATGCTATGCTGTCTCTCTACCTGAGATGCCAGTCATTTTGTTTTCTTATCATTTCAATCTAGGCAGAAAAATGGGCCATAAAAATAATGCTATTGATTGTCCGTGAAAAGTAACAGAAATGTGAAGTATGCACAAAAGGCTAACTAAAAATTGCAACATGTAGAAAGGTACAGACCACATTCTCAATGAAATTACATTTTGGTAGGGACTGTCCTTTGTTGGGTATTATGAGAAAAATCATCACACCAAATAGGAGGAGGGGAAGGTAGTGTATATATTTTAATAATGCTCTTAAATGGTAGATTTAAAGAGTTATGTTCTAGTATCGGGTCTTTATAGCTTGAGTATTATGAATTATTATAACACTATCTCCAAAATACTCAGCTTGACCTTACAATTGGAAGGGTATGATCATTTATTAGAATGCTCAATTTGTTACTTAAGGATCTAGGTTAAAATCCTGACTTTGCTACTAGCTACTTTTAGGGCTTGTGGGGATTGCTAGGTGGCTCAGTGGATAGAGCACTGGCCCTGAAGTCAAGAGGACCTGAGTTCAAATCTGGCCTCAGAGACTTACTAGCTGTATGACCCTGGACAAGTCACTTAACCCCAACTAGCTCAAAAACAAAAGATTTATACAATTCACCTAACTTTTCTGGGCCTCAGTTTCATCATACATCAGTTGAAGTGGTTGGACTGGATTGTCTGTAAGCTCATTTCCAGCTCTAAATTCTATAGAGATGTAAGAAAGCATTTTTCCTGGGCAATCTGAGCGAGTAATGAATTTCTAATGCTTCAGAAAAGTGACTTGGAAGCATGGATGCCCTGTACCCAGAAGACACAGCCATTAGGAGATGTAGGAAGAAGTGAGGTAGCCAGAGAACACTATGGCAGAATGTCACTGATGTCTTCCGCAGCTCTATGTATACACGTGTACCTCAGGCTACTCTGCATCTATATCTAGCTCCTGGGGCTGTCTGGGAAATACACAGATGGGACCACCATCTCGGATCTTTCCCCGGAAACACTCCTCCCATTGCAGAAATGAGAAAGAGGGAATCCTATCATAAATATGAGCTGAGACTGGGATATTAGAATACCATGCCTGGGAAAGAGCACTCCAGTGGGCAGTTTGGGACCAACTTTTCATTATCACAATCTTTTTGCAGCTATGAATGGATTCATGTACTGGAATCAGCCTGGACTTGACATGTGCCTAGGAGATACAGTCTCATGGCATTTATTCAGTGCTGGAAATGAGGCTGATATACATGGGATATACTTCACAGGAAACACATTCCTCTCTAAAGGAGAACGGAAGGACACAGCAAACCTTTTCCCTCAGACGTCTCTTACGCTCCTGATGACACCTGACTCTGCAGGTGAGTAGTCCGACCTATGATTATTTCCCTTCTTTATAATTTTTGTTTGTATTATATTATATTACATATATTATACATTATATTATATATTATTATAATATTATATATTATATATATATTTATATTATATAAAATTTATTTATTTATAATTTTTATTCTAATGAATTCCCCTAAGCTTGGTTATGAGCTATGCCCAGAAACCTTGAGTGGTGAGCACCTTCTTTTCCCCAGAAGCCTGAGTGTGATTCTAGAGAAAGTGGAACTACCTCAGTATAACTCCCTTGCTTTGGGTCTCCCAAGCTTCATTCTGTCCTACACTCTAACCAGTCCCTGGACACTGAAAGTGCATACATCTGGTGGATGGATCGGTGATGACTGTGATACCCATTGCAAAGGTGGAAACACTGGTCCTTTTATTTCATATGGTGTTTGTGACACATTTTTAAGATAACAACCTCATCCTTCCATCCCCTTTCAGACTCTTCCAGGCTATTAGAGGGTTGCTACAAGATAACTATTACTTCGAGGATCAAGTATAAACTTTCTGATATTTAAAGTTCTGTACAACTTATCCCCTTCCTACCTTTCACAACTTCTTACACATTATTCCCCTCCATGTACTCTATGATTCAGACACACTGGCTTACCTGATGTTTCTGCGCACAGCACTCTGTCTCCCACCTCCTTGTCTTTGCATTAAATGGTTCACGTCCCAGGAATGTTTTTCCTTCTTACCTCCATTTCTTGGGATCTCTGGTTTCCTTCAAATTCAAATCAACACCTACTGTACAAAATCTTTCCTGCTTCTCCCCAACTATTCATGCCCTTTCTCTCCAACTATCTTGTATTCATGTTGCATGTATTTTATTTTATTTTTTTTTTGGCTAGGCAATGGAGTTAAGTGACTTGCCCAGGGTCACCCAGCTAGTAAGTGTTATGTATGTGAGGCTGGATTTGAACTCAGATCCTCCTGACTCCAGGACTGGTACTCTATCCACTGTGCCACCTAGCTGTCTCTGTATATATTTCAAATATTCTTTTATATGTTAGAGTGTAAGCTCCTTGAAGGTTCACTTCTGGCTTTGTATTTCTTAGCTTAGGACAAATCCTGACACATAATAGGTGTTTATTTCATAAATACTTGTGTATTAGTTGGTTGATTGAGACTCTCATCAGAACTCCAAAGTCACAACTTTCCAAAATATAAGGCATACCTTATAGCACAAGATCCAGGGCACTCACTCTATGCTTATCCTGCGTTGAGGTCACACTGAGCTCATTGCTCTACTATTTTAATGTCTATCAGCTGATTTTCTCATTCTAGAAACAGCCATTCTCATTGTAATAGAATCACAAACCTGGCATCTGAAAGAAATGAGACCTTGCCTTAACTCCAACCTTCCACATCTCATTCAGTGTCCTTTACCTTCCTTCGAAAGAACACCACCCCCCAAACTATAAATGGACAAAAGAGAATTTAAATAAAAATTAAAAGCATGACCTATTGACTAGGTATGATTCTAAGTCATCCATTCTTTATCATATGTTGCTTGCTACGAATGTGGGTTTCACCATGTGAAATTATTGTTGTTGCTATTTGCTCCCCCAGGACTTTTTGATGTTGAGTGCCTAACAACAGACCACTACACAGGAGGCATGAAACAGAAATATCAAGTGAGACAGTGTGAGAAGTCTCCAGCTGACACCACGCTCTACCTACACGAGAAAGTCTACTACATTGCTGCTAAGGAGATGGAATGGGATTATTCCCCAAGCAGGCACTGGGAAGAAGGACTGCATAATTTACAAGAACAGCACAAGTAATTTGGCAACTCCAGACTAGTTTGATCTCCTGTGGAGTAGAATTGTTATTCTTTTAGTTGCTTGGGAGAGAATATTTTAAGGAAGTGCAGCATTGTTTTGATTTAAATTTCCATGAACTTACTTGCTCTTGTACTTTGAGGTCTATGTCCTTTCCCACTTTCTATCAGGCAAGTTTCCATTTTATCTGCTCTGAAATCTTGTGTCTCAACTAGAGACCAACAAAGCCATTTGTTTTGGCTCAAGAATCTTGCCTTCAGCCAAATCTGTTATTAAAAACAAGTGAGTTTCTCCCACATTCGTTTCCTCCACATTCCACCTTCCAGATCTCTCATTTAATTCTAGTTTTAGTCAATAACATTTTAGTACCCACTCTCTCGAGAGGTGAAAATTACTCCTTTCCCCATACCAATATCACTGCATTGTTTTTTCTTAAGAAAACCAAATGATTTCACATTTTTTTAAATGAACACAATGCTTTTCTTTGAGAGAACTCTGAAAACTCAAGTTTTTTTTTCAATAGCCAAACATTTTATACTTGCGCAAAAAACTGTGCTAGATGAAGAATCACAAAAATCACTGAATGTGAGTTGTAAAGTACCACAATGTTCCCTAGTCCAACCATACCCCAAAGGAGTGTCCACTGTAACATAATTAACAAGTGGGTATCCAACTTCTGCCTGAAAACCTCCAGGATGGGGAAGGTTTCCATTGTCTCTTGTGACAGCCATTCTACTTTTGCAAAACTCTAACAGTTAAGAAGTTTTTCCCTCACATCAAGTCTAAATTTGCCTTTTTTCAACTTCTACCCATTGTCCCTAGTTCTGCCCTCTGAAGTCAAACAGAGCACATATGACCTTCCACATGACAACCTATCAAATATTTGAAGAAAGTTGATTTGTTTGGGTCCAAATCTTCTAGGCTAAATATCCCCACTTCCTTCAACCAATTGTCATATGACATGGACTCAAGTCCATTTCATCCTAGTTGTCCTCCTCTGGACATTGTCTGGCCTATAAATGTTCTTCTTACACTCAATCTTCCAAATGAGATCTGACATTGACAGCTAGGGCAAGACCATCCCTTCCTAATTCCTGGAATCTATTAATACCTCTTTGTTCGTATTAAGAATCTTAAGATCTAAGAATCTGTCTTAATACAGCCAAAGATTACATTAGTTGTTACTGTTGTCATTGTTGTTATTTGACTACATCACCTTTCTGATTCACATTGAACTCTAAGTCCATTAAAACCCCAAGGTCATTTTTAGACAAATTCCCATCTAACCATGACACTCTGCCCTCAACTTGTGCTTATGGATTTGATTTTTTTTTTTATCAACTTACAAGACTTGACATTTACCCCTACTGGAAGTCATCTTATTAGATTTAGCCTTGTACTCTAGCCTATCAAGTCCTTTTTGGATCTTGAGTTTGTCATCCAGTTTGTTAATTAAGCTTTTGCATTATTTAACTCATCCCAACCTTATAGGTAGAATCACAGGTTTTATTTCATTCATTATTTGAAAAGCCTTTAGAATGCTAAGGAACATTCATAACAAAGACATAGAAAAAGTCATGAAGTATGAAGCAGAAATAATTAAGTCTTTTTAAGTTTCAAGTGTCAAAATTTTTTTTGCAGCAATTGACACACCTGATCCTAATAGTATCTTAACGATTCCTCCTTGTATAGGATATACAAAGTATATAGCATTCAAGGTATTTAAGAACACTAAAGACTAGGGTCCCCCTTTAGAAACTTCCAATCTAACAGAAGTAGCCATATAAACATAGACAATTAATTATATATAAATGCTAATAAATACTTAAGGTGTACATTAGTCAGCAAAACTTTCACAGATTGGAGAAGCTATTGAAATGTTGTATTCTAATACCGATAGGTTGTCTTTTGTGTAATCTATTGATTACTGACACCACTACATTCCATAAAGCACATTCACAAAAATCTTATCATTTGATCCTCAAAACAAGCCTTTGTTACTGTAATTTAGTAGAATGAGGATGAAAAGTTATTTTAGGCAAGAGGGACAGCATGTACAAGCATCCCTCTCTGGCAGAAAGCATTTCTCCCTCATATGGTCTCATTTATACTCTCCTTATTAGCTTATCAATTCTACTTCATATTTTATATGTCTGTGTACATGTCTTTATTCTCCTTGATCCTACTTCCTTGACAGTGGAAGTCTTGTATTATTTATTATCTTTAAATGAATGAATGAACAGATGAACAAATGCTTGGGTAAACATGAGCCAAATAATAGACAAAGGCTAAGGCAAAAATCTTTCATTGGGAAGGAGATTTAGAGTTGTTGAAGACTTTTGAAGATCAGAGGACATGTTTAGAAGACACTTGAGTAACATTCTTGGAACTACATGCAGAAAATGTAAAATGAGTTGCAGTTTCTTTCATTTGTGAAATATTTCGATGATTGGTTAAGCCATCCTCTCATCTACCATATTGCTTTTAAAGGGGTTACTCTTGCTTCTTTTTCTAGGACAGGGTTATGCTGATGATTAATACTTGGTTGACAAATATTTATCAAGTACTTGCTCTGTGCTAGGTAGGCATTAGGGGAGATACAAAATTCAGATAAGACTCGGTTCCTATATTCCTTACCCAACCTGGTACAACTCAAAGTTTTCCTTCTTTTAAAAAAAAAAAATCAATGTGGTATCTAATCCTAAATTTTTCTTTCTTTTTTTTTTAAAGTGTTTCCAATGCATTTTTAGATAAAGGAGAACTCTTCATAGGTTCAAAATACAAGAAAGCTGTGTACCGTCAATACACTGATAGCACATTCAGTACTCCAACAGAGAGAAAAGAAGAGGAGGAACATTTGGGAGTTCTAGGTACTGTACCATGATACTGAACCTGAGAGTTTAAATCATGAGTTTTAATTTTAAAAAATGGGCCCATAAGCAATTCTAAGAAATAGAATGTTTCTCATTGCTTAATGACCCATAGAAATAGTTAAGAATGTGTACTTGTTCACTTATTTTTGTCCCCATATATCAGAAATTATTCATTAAAGGTAAAAAAAAGTCTACAATTAAGTTCATGTAGTTTCCTTAAAAAAAAACAAACATGAACTAATCCCAAACCAGCAAAAAAAAAATCCTCAAGTAAAATAAAATGCTGTTTTCTACATCATTCAGAAATATTGCATTTATCATGGTAGTGTTCGTTTAAGTCCAATTCTTTGTGACCCTCTGGACCATAGCACACCAATATTCTCCGTGGGGTTTTCTTGGCAAAGATACTGAAGTGGTTTGCCATTTCTTTCTTTAGTATATTAAGACAAACAGGGTAAGTGACTTACAGCTAAGTAAGTATCTGAGGCTGGATTTGAACGCAGGTCTTCTTGACTCCAGGTCCAGTTGTCTCTCCACTGAGCCATCTAGCTGACTCCCATTTATCATTACACTATTACAATTCTCTCACTCCAGACTGATAGAACTGAGACTGATGGCATGGTTTCTAGTGTCACTATTTCAATTTGATTCTTAACAACTAAGTTAGGTTTGTTACTTAGGGAGCTAGGTGAAACAATGCATGGAGCACTAGACCGAAATCAGGAAGACCTTGGCTCATATCCCACTTTACCCATTTACTAGCTTTGTGACCCTGGACAAATCACTTAGCCTCAGTTTCCTCATCTGTAAGACAGGGATAATAATAGAACCATCTACCTTACAGTGTTGTTTTGAGAATCAAATGAAATAACAAATATAAAGTGCTTTTCCAACCTACCCAAATGCTAGCCATGATTAACATCTATTCTCACCCTCCAGTCTCAACTCCTCATCCCACCAAAACCCCATCTCTTGAAACACTAGAAGGGCCTATCTATTTATTAACTATTTTTCAAAGACCCAAAGCTGACTCTCAGAAGAAATATACAGATCGCCAAGAAGAAATGTATGTATGGATAATTGGGACATTAATTCAATATAGAAAGATGAAACAAAATGTATATCACTAAGGCAGGCAGTGAGAAGTTATCTTTGGATTTGGGGGGATTGCTGAAGGGACTCTGCAAACACAGGGAGAATCCAAGTCTTTGGGTCTCTTGAAAATTAGTCAATGGAGGGGAGGTGTTGACCATGGAAGACAGCAATATCCATTACCTATTTCTTGCTTCTTGGGTTTCCTGTGGGCTCAGTTATCCTTGACTTATTTTTTTTAATATACTAAAGCTTCAAGCAAAAAATGATTAAAGGTACCACACAAATTTCTCCCAGGAGAGAAGAGGGGCCAAGGCAGAAAGAGATTTCTGGTGTCCCCCACATTTCACTTAAGCTCTGGGGAAGTAGGCTCAGAGCAAAGAGGAGAGACAGGGAACTGGAGAGTGATTCTTGGGAGGCTTCTAATTTGAGCTGGGGGCTTCTGATATGAGCCAACAAAGAAATGGTCTATAATCAGATCATATACCTGCAGAGGTCCAGGTCTTGAGAAAGTCTTCCAGAACTTTGAATCAGAAGAAGTCAATTAGAATCTCCATCTCTGGACAAAGCTATTTTCTGGCAAGTGCTAATTCTGTTTCAGTTCTAAATTGTCTAATCTCAAGTAGGAAGAATTCATGCCCTACACATCAAAGAAAGTGTACGGTATTTTACCACTATGACCATTTCAATGTATTCTGTGCCTTTTAATTTCCTCAATAATTTGTCTTTCTTTTTCCTCCCACTAGGTCCACAACTTTTTGGATATGTTGGTGGCAAAGTTAAAATTGTCTTTAAAAATATGGCATCAAGACCTTATTCAATACATGCCCATGGGGTAAAAACTTCTAATTCTGTGGTAGTTCCAACAAAACCAGGTAATCATTTGGGGAAAATTCATTTTATAATATAAATATGAGAATTATAATAATATAATGAAATATACAAAGTAATTATGATATATAACATTATAATAATATAATTATTATCTTTATAACATGATACAATAATATTAGAAATTCCTTAGAACTTCCTTTATAAATGAAACTTGAGGGGAGTTGATGGTTGGATGATAGCAGACCTTTTAGGAAAGAGGAGGGGGAACACATCTTTAATGAATCTGGATTGAAGGATTAGTGAAATGGGGATTATTGTAATAGTAATCAGCATCCACATAGCACTTTCAGTTTTAGAAAGCACTTTACTTGTGTTATCTCCAATCCTCACAACAGCTCTGAGCAAGAGTTATTATTATTATTATCCCCATTTACAGATGAGGAAAGTGAGGCTAAAAGCAGGCTAAGTAGCTTACCACAGGATTATGGAAAGTGAATGGCACATAGGAATCTAGGCTAGCATGAGGATGATGATGCAGCTAATGATAGAGGTTAGGATGTGGGGTGTTCGGGGAGGACTAGCACCTGCGGCATGAGGGCTTGCCGAGCCATTTTCAGGGTTGTTTATCCACCTTGGGTGTCCCCCTTCACCCGAGTCTCATCTGCGGCTCTGAGAAGCTATAGCATGTGCTGCAGCCACACACCAACAAACTGTCTCAGCAGAAGAGCTAAACCAGGTTGAGGGTGACCAACAGGCCTCAGATTTGTCATTGAGTTAAGAGGATGTCTACCCCAAGAACATGAAAGCTTTCCCAGTGGAATGGGTGGATGAGAACAATTTGTTTCAATGGCCATGAAGGCAGCTGAAGCAGCTGCCGTGGAGCACTCAGAGCGTGGCAGGCATTGAGGACACCTGGGAGTTCACATTCTAAACAACACGTAATAATGAGTACATGCGCTCATTACTCATTACATATACTCACACTCTGTATGTAATGACTATATACAGAGTCCATGGAAGGTTATTTCCAAAAGGATGGCACTAGCAGCTGGGGCCACAGGGAAAGGCCTCCTGGAGATCACAAGTGGAGGAAACATGGAGGTGGAAAGCAGAACTGAAGCTCACTGGGGAGGAAGGATAACTTTGGCTATTTCCGGTGGAGCAGGAAGCTTTTGGAGAGCTGATAAAAATTAGGAAATGAGAGAAGAAGAAAAGAATGCTAGTCAGGGAAAGGAAAAACCCACTTGACATAGGAAGAAAAAATAAAAGAAACTCCGTTTCTGTTAAACTACTTTGTACCTAGGTCTAATAGGACCAAAGGCTGATAGACTGAGATCTGGAAGAGCCTATCAAAAAGGTCCAACCCCTCTCATTTTATAGTTGAGGAAACTGAACATCAGAAAAGGGAAGGTCATGGGTTCAGAGCTCTAGGAACAGATGGGACTTCAAAAGCCGTCTCCTCCAAAGCCTTCATTTTATAGCTGAGGAAACAAAAGCCCATAACAGGGCATTGACCTATCCAAAGTGACATGATGGACAGTAAGCCAAAGAGGGAATAATAACTGCATCCTTTAGTTCACAAGGCTGCTGTGAGCAAAACGGGACATAAAACTTCAATGTTAATTATTATGAGAGGCCGTGAGGTCTACTGAAATTAGTGTTCAAGTCAAGAAGTGGGGCTGGAGTGGGGAGAGGAGGACAAATCCAAGATTCTGATGCTGGTGTGATCCTAAGCAAGTCACTCGGTGCCTCAATTTCCCCATCTCTCAAATACTTGCCCTACTTACCTCACAAAGAGAAAGGTGCTTTGCCATCTGTAAAGGGCTACATAAGTGTGTGTTATTATTATCCAAGGTAAGAGAATATCTCTTTGCAAACCAGAGGGAATGGGGCTGCCATCTTCCTGATTCTACAGGACAGTGTAGGTGTAACAACCAGTTGATTCTGAATACTTAAGGGGGTAGTTGTTCATTTGTTTCAGTCGTATCTGACTCTTTGTGACGCTATTTGGGGTTTTCTCAACAAAGATACTGGAGTGGTTTGCCATTTCCTTCTCCAGCTCATTTGACAGATGAGGAAACTGAGGCAAACAGGATGAAGTGACTTGATCAGGGTCACACAGCTAGTAAGTATCTGAGATTACATTTGAACTCAGGTCTTCCTGACTCCAGGCCCAGTGCTCTATCCACTGTGTCACCTAGCTGTCCCGCCTATATCTATACCTATACCTATATCTATACCTATTCTTTGTACTCTGTTATGTCACCTAGCTGCCCCAAAGGAATAGTGGGTAAAACTAATTGCAATATGATTTATATCCCATTTGAGATGTACTAGGGGGCTTTTTAGTGTTCTTGTTTTGGGAGGGGGAGTTAACCTAATCAGATTAATGTTTCTTTACCAAGTCACTGAGTTATCAAAGTACTGTAGAAAATCTTCTAGGCTAGGGTCCCAAAACTGGACTAATACAGCCAATCTAACTCTGTACCCATATGTTCACTTAACTTAGGTGAGACACAAATTTATACCTGGGAAATCCCTCTAAGATCTGGCAGTGGAATAGAAGATTCCCCCTGTATTCCCTGGGCTTACTATTCAACTGTAGATCAAGTTAAGGTATGTTTCATCTGTATCCTATTTTTGCTTTCCTGACATCTTCTTAAAATAGATACACAATTGAAGGAAAAAGAGATCAGTCTTTTTCCGTGCCCCAGGTCTAGGCTAACTTCCCAGGAACACAAGCTGCTCGTCAATTCATTTTGCTTTGATATTTTATTAAAGGAACAGTTAAGCACGTGACGATTCCTGATACTGGCAACACAAATAAGAAAGTAAAAATGAATCAAATTTTTAATTTTCTTTTTAAGTTGGCATAAAATACATAGAACTACATTTTGAGATACCTTTTAAAATAAGCATCAAGTCCAAAGAGTAGGCAGCAAAGGAAACTATGTACTAGCAACTTGTACAAAACTTCAGAACTTGGGTAAACAAGCTCAAAGATATGCCACAGGACCAGCACTGTAGCAAATGCAAACAATCACAGCCTTTCAGTGAAACGTTTCAAGGCCAAAGATGATTCTGTTGTGCTACATAAATAACAATTACAGCCCTTTGACCCAGTCATCCCACTCCTGGGAATATGCCCCAAAGGAAGCCAAGGACAGAAAAATCTCACAACCAAATTGTCAGAGTAGCATTTTTGGGGGTGGGGAGTGGGGGAGCATCAACAAACTAGAAACAAATAGATGGGTGCTCATCAACGGAACAGTGTGTGGTATGTGAGTGTACACAGAATAGTGTTGTATTGTAAGAAAGGACAAAGAGGAGAAATTCGGAGAAACATGGGAAAACTTGGAAGAACTGAGAGTGTGAAGTAAGGAAAACCTCTCCTCTTGCCCTTTTTAGGAGAGAAGTCAGAGATTATGTGCATATGAGAAGAGGAAGATTGAGGAGCAGTGTGCATGATATACCCAGAAATGACTCCAGTGGTTTTCAAAAGGAATTAATAAAACTTATTTTTTTAAGAATAGCAATTCTGTGTTTGCTCAAGGTACATTATACAGTTAAAATTTTAAGCTCAAGGGAATATCCGGAGTAATGATTAATCATACAATCTCAGTTTCTCTTTCCAAAAATACAGCTTCAAACAATTTTAGGGACCACAGTTAGCTGACTTACCAATGAATAGTGTTTACTGTTTGCTGGCATGACCATCACAAGAGATCAGATGAGCTGGTATCTAAAAGTAAAGATACCTGGGGTGGGAATGAGGTGGGGAAAGGACAGGGTCTTGAAACTTAATTATGGTTTTTATTGAACCTTGGGCAACATGCTTCTACTCCATAAATTAGTGATAAAAGCAAATACAATTCCTATAGGCATGAGAATACTTTAGAACAAAAAAGTGTGCATCCTTAGCTTATATGCACAGCCGAGAACAAGGCATCTTAGTAACAAACATCTCTCTTAATAACGAGGGCTCTTGTGAATAAATGTGAACCAGGAGGCCACGACAATGGTGCAGGAGATCAGGATAGCTAAGCTCTTTTTCAAACTGCTGCTTATTAGCTTTGCAAATTCAGATTTGTGGTCACCTAAATCAAATTTATGTTTGCTGTGATTTCATGACCATATACCATTATTTGAAGATCATCCTAACCTATGGAAAGAAGTAAAACAACCAACTGGATGCCATTTCAAGAGGATCACAGTAGCACTGATTTACCGGTGGTAGGGACTTTAGAGGCCATCATTTACAGATGAGGAAAATGAGGCAGAGGGAAGTTTAATTGATTTGGCTTATGAGATTGTTAGGTAGTACAGTGGACAGAGTGCTAGACCTGGAGACAGGAAGACCTGGGTTCAAAACCCTCCTCAGACATTTGTTAGCTGTGTGACCTTGGGCAAGTCACTTAACTTCCGTTCACCTCATTTTCTTCATCTGTAAACTGCGGGGTTTATTTCCATCTGTAAACTCCCAGAGTCATTGTCACGATAATATGAAATAATATTTGTAAAATTTTTTTGCAAATCTTAAAGCAATATATAAATGCTGACTATTATTATTGTCCAGGGTCACATAGTAAATGTATGAAGCAACATTCAAACCCAGGTCTTCCTGAGTAAAGGACTGGTACCCTAACTAACATACAATATTATATTATCTAATCTAATCTATCTCATTGTCATTTCCTTGAACACATCCAAAACAAAAAAAAAATGAAAAAAAGATTTCATTGGGCTTTTCACAAAATTTAGAGAGTTGTGTTTACCTTCTAGAAAGGGATTTCTTGACTTCTGACCTATTTTTTTTCTACTACTTCTCAAAAGTATCAAGTACCGTCATTTGAACTAATCTAAATCTAATTATCTAATCTAAAACTAATCTATCTAATATACAATATAATACAATGCCTCATCTAATATACAATCACACCACTTTTCTCAATTTCCTCATTACAAATTAGCATTCTACCACTGACCGCTATTGAAGGTTAAATATTTTGTAGTTATGTTACAAAGATGACAAAACCTCCACCTTTACTCTGTATGTAACTTGTCTGCACATAATTATTTACATGTTATCTCCCTGGTAAGGATATCAGCTTCTTGGGAACAGATTTTTTTTTTTAAACTATTGTCTTTGCATCTTCTGTGCTTAGCACATAGTAAATGTTTAATAAGATGTTTAGTGACAAATGGATTGAAAATCACTAAGGTTATCCCTTGGTCTGTGTTTTCAGGATCTCTACAGTGGATTAATTGGTCCTCTGATTATTTGCCGCCGACATAAAAAACCTGGATTTGGAGCCATAAAGAAACTCCAGTTTTCTCTCCTATTTTTAGTTTTTGATGAAAATGAATCTTGGTATTTAGATGAAAATATCCAGACTTACTCTGCTGACCCAGAAAAAGTAAATAAGGAAGATGAAGATTTTATAGAAAGCAACAAAATGCATGGTAGTATCTAATATGCCATTTTAAAAATCTATACATTTTTCTCTTTTCCTTTTCTTTTCTTACACGAACAGTTTAAAGCCTATAAATTGTAACTTGTATTTAACTCTCTTCGTGAGCTTTATCCACCTTTATCCTTGCCACTGATTGGAATTCCATTAGAGCATTGGACTTGGGGGTCAGAATGACCTGGGTCAAACCCTACCTTAGACACTTGCTAGCTCTGTGACTCTTGGAAAATCATTTAACTGATTTTTATGTCAGTTTCTCCAACTGTAAAATAAAGAGAGTTAACTCAATTGCTTCTAGGCCTTTTCCGAGTTTTTTTTTTTTTAGGCAATTGGGGTTAAGTGACTTGCCCAGGGTCACACAGCTAGTTAAGTGTCAAGTGTTTGGTCTGAGGCTGGATTTGAACTTAGGTCCTTCTGACTTCAAGGCCGGTGCTCTATCCATTGCGCCACCTAGCGGCCTCTGACTTTTTCCAGTTTTATCTATCTCATTCTCAGTAATATTCTCTATTTAGAATCATTTCCTTGAACCCATTCAAAACAAAGAAAAACAAAAAAAAAAGATTTCATTGCACTTTTCACAAAATTTAGAATAGAGTTGTGTTTACTTTCTAGAAAGGGATTTCTTGCTTTTGACCTTGCCTTTCTTACCACCTCTCAAAAGTATCAACTGCCCTCATTTGAACTAAATGAATTAACTTATTAAGCACTTACTATGTACAAAGACTTCGTTATTTGGAAAGATTCCACACATTTACTCAGCACCTGTATTTTTTATGAAACATCCAAAATACTTTCTGATGTTAGAAACAAGATGAAAGAAATTCTTTTTAAATGGACTATTTTTGTTTTTTTTTTTGTTTTTTTTTTAGCAATTAATGGACGAATATTTGGAAATTTACATGGCCTGACAATGCATACTGGAGATGAAGTCAACTGGTATCTCTTGGCCATGGGAAATGAAATTGACCTGCATAGTGTGCATTTTCATGGACACAGCTTTGAGTATAAGGTATGTTTCCTCTGTTTTAAAATTTTCTGCAACTGGACAACCCAGTTCTTTTGAGAGATTCAGAAAAAGAAGTGATAATTTGAGTCTCCCAAACCACCAGGGTTATTTTTAAATAATACTGAGATTTTAACAGATAGAGAAGCTTCTCTTGTAACAACAAATCCACTCTACAACTATCTGTCCCAGTGGAAAGCACTGATGAAATCTTTCCATACATTCATTTGTTATTCAAAAAGTATGTATTAAATACCTACTGTGGTCAAAACACATTAACAAGATAGCCCCTGTCTTAAACTTTATTTACTGATAAAATAGAGATTCCTTGAGGGGAGGAACAGTTTCATTTTTGTATTTGTATCTTCAGTATCTAGCATAATTCCAGGAATATAGTAGGTGCTGATAAGTGTTGATTGATTCATTGATGCTACTGGGGGGATAAAACATATACACTTAAGTTAAAGCTATCACAATAAAAATCTGCAATAATGGGAAACTGAGGCACAAATTTCCAAGCATGATCAATTTATTAGCAAGGCTTGTCATTGCCAATAAAATGAGATCCCAAGTTCCTCAAATAGCAGGGGATACATCTGACAGTCAGAATAGCCTTCTATACAGTTGAAAAGATAACAGTCTATTTGAAGTCTATATGAAAACTAAAACTAAGACTGTAATTAATTTATATCAGAGATAGGGGTGGTCTTACAGGGTAAAGGGCAGCCTTTCAATTGGCTTGACTCACAAGAGGGGATCTGCAGGATCCGTGACAATGGGAAAAACACAGAGTTGCCTCTTGAAAGTGTAGTGGAAGGCAACCCCCTATACCAGTGGTCTTTTGCTAGGGTTATGACCAGGCAGACTATCTTATTAACATCCTCCTTTCCCCCACTCCCCTCCCTTCCAGGGTAAGACAAATTGAGTCCAGGCTGTAGCCTAGAGAAATGCGGATGTTAAACTCTTATAAAGAAGTCAACCCATCTATACAGACTCTAATACTAAGGAGTCAACCTATCTTATACTAAGGCCTATACAATGAAATTTTACTCTAATCCATAATTACTTGATTCCAGTGAGTTACTAAAATTCTTCATTAATAAATGATACAAAATAAAATGGAGTATCAATTTCCAATTTGACATTTCCCCTCTGATTCTATGAAGCCATGTCTCCATTGTATCACCACCTACAAACAAAATTGATATGATCAGGCTTGATCAGCATCCATTAGAATTAAATTAGTAATGGGGCAATGGAAAGCAATAATTACAGGGTTCAATATTTTATACAAGGCCAGCCAAGAGAGGCTTGATTATTACTGGTGCTGGTTGACTTTTACAAATGGCCTAGCCAAAGACAATAAGCTTCTCACGCTTTTTCCGTCTGCATAATGTGGTAGCTAGATAGGAATAGATTCAAGAGTGCTATAGTGCTTCAGACTAAAGCCTTTATACCTATGGTCAGCACATTGACAAAAATTTGTTGGAGGCAGTCCCCTTCAGTAAGCTAGCCTCACACAGAAAATAGCACATGGGAATTTACATGTCTTCCAAGTAATACCACAATCATCCCTTAGTAGCCCGCTTCCAGTGTCCATTTACTCTCCAGTTAAATTTCAGATGTGAATTCAGACCACATTCATATGGTCCCTGAAAACAACTTCTTATGGTCCCATTCTGAAGTAAGTCTCAGTTGATGGTCGCTCTGAAGGTAGGTCTTCTAAGAGGAGCTGGTCACTCGTAAAGGTTCCTGCTATAACCCCTTTACAAAACAGATCTTAATACAATTCAGTAACTAGTTGAGACGGTGAACAATGGAACATCAAATTAGGAACTGACACCTGAAACTTCAGAGAAGTTAAGTCCTATGTGTCTCTGGCTGTTTTTACATCTATCAATCCTAAAAGAAATGCATCAGGGCCTGACATAAATTGGGCCCTTCCTATGTTTCAGTATTTATTTCAGAATGAAAACTTGTAAAAGGAAAAATAGCCTTTAAAAGCAGAAAATAGGCTGCTAGACCAATGTATATTCCATGAAAGTCATTTGTATTTGACAGCCAATTTGAGAGCACACACACATATATTGCTTCCTCAAAATTGTGTGCTCCACTTAATTTCTTCTTTTTTTTCAATTTAATTGTATTTTTTTGGTTACATTTTAAGTTCTGAACTGTCTCTTTCTTTCTGTTACCTCCCTACGCTAGAGAAGGCCAGCATCTTCCTTCATAGGTCCTTTGTAGTTGATTTGAGTACTTACAATACTCAGAATAGCTTAGTCATTCACAGTTATTCTTCGAACAATATTGCTGTTACTGTATACAACATTCTCTTGGTTCTGCTCATTTCACTCTTCATTATTTGATACAAGTCTTTCCATATTTTTCAAAAATCAACCTGCTCATCATTTCTTACACACAGTAGTATTCCATCATAACAACATACCACAATTTGTTTAGCCATCCCCCAATTGATGGGCATCCCCTCAATTTCCCACCACAAAGAGAGCTGATATAAATATTTTAGAACATGTAGGTTCTTTTCCTTTTTCACTGATCACCTTGGGAAACAGACCTAATAGAGGTATTGCTGGGTGAAAAGGTATACATAGTCAGATTGCTCTCCAAAATAGTTGGATTAGTTCACAATTCCACCGACAGTGTACATGTCCCAATTTTTCTACATCCCCTTCATTTGTCATTTTCCCTTTCAATCATTTTAGCCAATATGATAGGTGTGAGATATCTCAAAGTTGTTTTAATTGGAATTTCTCTAATCAATAATGTTTAGAGCATTTTTTTCATATGATTACATATGGTTTTGATCTCTTCATCCAAAAACTGCCTGTTAATATCCTTTGACCATTTATCAATTAGAGAATGACTCATATTCTTATAAATTTAACAAAGTTCTTTACATATTTGAGATATGAGACTTTTAACCAAGAAACTATCTGTAAATCCCCCCACCCCCATTTTCTGCTTTCCCTCCCATCTTGGCTACATTGGTTTTATTTGTACAAAATCTTTTTAATTTAATGTAATTTTTATATCTCAGAATGTTGTCTCTTGTTTATTCATAAATTCTTGTCCTATACATAAGTCTGATAGGTGAAAAGTTTCATATTCTTCTAATTTACTTAATATTAATTAGTATATATGTATATATATATATATATATACATACATTACACACTATTCAGTTAAAAGTCACCAATAGGGTTTATCTCATGTTTATTACAATGAAAAATCAGGCATCATTATATACCTGCCCTTATCAATGGAATTTGCTATGCGAAGGATCACAAAAAGAGAGCAGCATCAATATTTTTCCTTAGTTTTGTTTGATTTCAGGTATGAGTCATAGTCAACAATCAGTCATATGGAAAGGCTCCTCATGAGCCACAGGGTATCACAGCCAGGATCAGATATACATAGGTTGGAAAATGTACTAAGTCAAGAGAATCCAACCTTCACCTTCACACAGTCATTCCCTCAACTTGCCCAGCCTCTCACAGAAGTCCTCAGACTGTAGGAGCATGTGGCATTTCTTTTGAATGATGGACTAGTGTCTTACTTATACCTAAAATGAAGACTTAAAATAGCAGCAAATTAAAGTCCCAAGAAACTTTTCCTCAAAAAGCAAAATTTCACTAATTACAGCTTCAGGCTAGGTTATTGTCACTTTTCTTGTGTCTTAAAAAATATCAGGACATTCTATTGATCTTTCATATAAGAATAATTGCATTCTTGACCTTTACGCATATATATATACATGTAGCTTCACTACATACTAATTATTACAGATACAATTTCATGATTTTCTAAATGATCTTAAATGAAACTCATCCTTTATTTAAAGTTAACTTGCATTTTTTTTTCACTTTGTCTGAGAGAGGTCCTAGTTCCTCAGACTGCAACACTACAGAGTTTTATAACATGCTGTCAGAAGGGTTGGTAAGATCTTGTAACCCAGCCTGAGTAGGAAGTTCCAAAGAACCTCACAGACAAGGATCTCTTAAGAGGATTTTGCTACTCTTTTCTCCCAACTTCGAAAGAGTCATCATTATTATTATTTTCTAACTTAAAACAAAATATACCCCCTTAAATATTTAACAGTTGTCAAACATTCTTGTCACGTTCTTTTAAGAGTTCAATTCATAACAGAATCTAGATAAAAAAAGAGAAATTAAATTTTAAATACATGGCATTTTTATACCAGTCACATCTTCATCTAGTATGGAGTAATCACATTCAATAATAGTTTATGTAGTGCTTACCGCATGCCAGGCTTTTTTCTTGGTTTGTGAAGCTTAATATAAAGAGCTTCAGAGCCATGCCATCTGTAGTACTTTAAAAATCTTTAGCTTTCAATTTTTCTGTTGTGATTTTAATTTCTGAAATGCATCAGCAAATTTGTTAGCTAATTTTTTTAAAGTACCCTTTAAATGGGTGAGGAGAATTTCTATAAGGTCTGAACTTTGCAATGCTCATCGTCTGTGTAAGGAGCTGGGTTAAGCATTTCATAACTTTATGCTTCTCGCAACAACCCTGGCAGGTAGATGCAAATATTTCATCTCATTGTAAATGAGATGGCATTATATTTTAGTTTCAGAACACAAATTTCAACAAAATTAATTCTTGATTTATAATTACTAATGGCAATATTTAAATCTCATTTCCCCCTAAGGGTCTACTATTTTCAGTTAGCTCACATTAAAAAAGAAATCATAGTGGCACTCCCAGTTCTCCATAACTGTTTCTTTATTTCTTTCAATCACCCAAAGAACCAAATCAATTCCTTTTATTTTCCTAACAACCCTACCACTGTGTCTTAAGGGGGAGGATAAAGAGTACATGTCCCCTTAACCCAGGCAGGAAAAACTACTTGCTAAATTTCTTTTGCAAAGGCCTTTAGCATAACTAAACCAGACCAAAGGAACAATATTTTCTCCATCAATCAGTTATTTAATACGTTTTGGTTAAGCTTTCACTTACCCCTTCAAAGTTTCATGAAGTTTCTTTTGTAACCTTATATTGACTGAGGAGGGGAGACAGACAGTACTTGTCGAAGATGCATTTCTCTAAATTCCTCAAATCTTTTGTTTTTTTTAATTTCAATGGGATAAAAATCCTTTCTCAAATCTCCTTTTTCAAAACTCCCAAACTTTCCTTTCAAATCCTCCATTCATGCTGTCAGGGCAAACAGAATCCAGTTTTCCTTTAACTCTCTACCTATTATTCTCTCATCATGTCTTGCTTAAACTTTCTTCCTTACATCCAAGATTGCCTACAGACTTAATCTTCATGCTATGAATTTTCCTTCATAATTTAATACAACCTTTTTTAATTACACAAAATAATTGATTGCACTATTATCACATTTATTATACATACCCGTTTGTGTGTGTTTGTGTGTGTGTGTGTGTATGTGTGTATTCTTACAGGCTTACAAATGCATAGTTCATTCCAATTTCTTTGGTCAATTAGAATTGGTCATAATCTCAGTTTTTATAATCAAATAAACGCAAATACAACTCACTCAGAAAGTTTAGGGTCCCTCACTGTAGAGTCTCACAGATTTCAATAAGCAGGATGACTCTGGAGGAGAAACCATCTACCACCTTCTCAAAGGTAACCTTTTTGATTCTAGAGAAGCATTCATCCACCTCTTTCGCAAAGGAGTTTGCTTGGTATAGGAGCCTCACAGATATTGGTACCTCAAAAGGTCTCTACTCCTTCTCTCACAACAGGAAGTTATTATGACTATAATTTTCTTCATATTTTAACTGTTTCCTATTCTCAGTTTGTAGTTTAATGGTATCACGTAAAAGCAACTTTCATTTTGGTGTTGGAACTTAAATGTGTAAAGAAATTTCTAAGCACTTTTTCCTTGACTGTGAATGGTTTTAGTTCCTAATTGCCGCTTGCTTTTTACAAAGTTTATGATATTTTCCAATACTGCAGGTTATTAAATCATTGCATCTAAGTAATCATAAGTTTTAAGTTTGTCTCTCATCAAACAGAAGTTAATTTTCTAATGATTTTAAATGAACAGAAATCCTTATCACACTAATTTAATTTTGGATTCAATGAAATCAAATATGGCAATCTACTAATCACTAATGTTAACAATTTAAGAATCTCCATTTTCACAAGGGCAATTAACTGCTGAATCTCAAATTTCAGGGCCTACTGTTAACAATTAGCTTGTGCTTTAATTTAAAAAATAAATTAACTCACATTGAAAAGTGATGATGAGACTACAATTGTTGGGATGTAATTGTGAGCATCATATTGGTTCAGTTAAATATAAATTAAACTACCGTTTATAGATTCTTTGATGTTTGAAGAGATTAATATAGCCTTCCCTAATGACTTTATACCATTTTCACTAACTCTTTGATAGTAAAGCAGATTATTATCCTTTTAGATTTATAATAAAATTTGTCTCATTGTTAAATTAACAGTGATTTGCCTTAGAAAGAGCTTTGATTTGGAGTATAATAATTTCTTGATTTAAAGCTCCTGCTTTTATTAAAACCATATTAATTAGAGTTAACAGGAATATTAATTAGAGATAATAGAAATTGTACTGCCGAAAAAATTGTCTGATGGAGACTATAATTTTCTGAAGGGCTCAAGATGTAATTTTTTTCTCTATTTCCTTTCAAATCACTCAAAGGCTAAGTTCATTTATTCTTTTTTTTCTTGCCTTAATTTATCATAGCCTTTACAGAAAACATGAAATTTTATTTACTTTTGAGTTGCTCCCTCCAGCTTTCCTCCCTCTGGGAGCACTTTGGGATTCACCTGCAATCTGGGAGTCCAATGTAGGGGGTTAATAACAAGGCTTGCTTGGTGTCTTCAGGTTGGTTGTTTAAAAGTAGTGGGCAACAGAAGGGTAAATACATTCCAGTTCTACTTATTCTTTTGGAAACTGAAGGTGGTCTAAAATTTTCCTGTTCTGCCTTTTAATAAAAATCCCATTTCTACCCTGCAATAAATCTGTCATGCCCTTTAAATACAGTTTTTAAGTGTATCTTTTCCCTGAAAAAAACTTTAGACTCAAATATTGACAAACTGAAACTGCTTTGGAATTTTCTTTTATATATATATGAAAAAATATATATATGTAGATATATATACACATATATACACTTATTATATAATATATAGATATATTAAACTATATACACTATACACATGTATAACCTTATATACATATATATATATATACACACACACTATACACTATCAATCCATCCATCCATCTATCTATCTATCTATCTATCTATCTATCTATCTATCTATCTATCTATCTTTCTAGTGGATTTTTGTGTAATTCTGCTCATTGGCATCTTCTGTATAATCCACACTTTGAGTGCAATTGCCACTGTGGCATGAACAAAATGTATAACAGATCACACTTCAATAAATGAAGTGATTGTATTTCAGCAATCATTTCCCAATTATGCCCTGTCAGTAGCCTTGCTGTCCATTCCAAGAGCTGCTTCCAGAATGGAAAACTACCAGATTGTGTCAGCCAAAACTTTGGTCTCTGTCTCAGCAGCTATTTTTCTTGACCGCACTCCCACTTCTAAGCCCTGACCTAATCTTAAAAAATAGTCAACACCTCCATCTGAATTTATTTGAACCATTCCCTGAAACACCTACAACCACTCTGCTTCCAACTCTGACCCCACCTACACTAACCCCATTTGGGACCCTTCCGGAACCTCATTCTCTGCCTGTTTTATCTCCTTGCCCCAATCCAGGCACTCTTTCTCCCAGTATATGTTTTAAAAGGGCATAGAGTCAGCAAAGGAGCATGGGCAAACAAAATTGTGGTCTCAGATGAGACTAGCACCACCCTGACCCTTTAGGGTATGGGTTAAGGAAACATAAGGAGAGAAAGGAGGACAGTAGATAGCAACGGATTCCATTATCCATCATTATATTCTACTCCTTCTATACATTAGAAAGCATATCTTTATACTCAGGTTAGAAGTTATTTCTATACATGTGCCCAAAGGCTTTGATGATGAACTACCTTGAAATTCCAATGGCTCAGGTTACTTGTCTATATGCATGTTGTTTCACCCCAGAACATAAGTTCTGAGAGGGCAGCAACTGTTTCTCTCTGTGTTCACCTAGTATAGTACCTGGCGCATAGCAGGTGCTTAAAAAATGCTTCTTGATTATCTGAGATCTCATCAATGCGTATACGTCCTCCTACAAATGCAGATCCCAACCAATTCGAATCTGTCCGTTTTTTACTATGCCTGCTAAAATTAATGCCACACAGCTAGTCACTAAGATGGGTTTCAGCAATTTTACTGGATGCCAAATTCTCTCATAGGTAAAGCTGTATTGTGTTTTCATTTTTCTTCTTCTGATTAAGCTTGGAGGAGTTTATCGCTCAGATGTCTTTGACCTCTTCCCTGGTACATTCCAAACGATAGAAATGCGTCCAAATGTGCCTGGAACTTGGCTACTCCACTGTCACGTGGCTGACCACATTCATGCTGGAATGGAAACCACCTACACTGTCCTTAAAAATGAAGGTAATAATAACTAACGAGTTGAGCTATTAGGTGCCATTTTGGCAACAGCGATGTAGTTAAGTACAAGCTTGTGGTATAGTGTTAAGAGAACTGTCAGAGGGCTTGGGTTCAAATCCTATTACATCTAATGCTTGGTCACTTAGCCAACCTGGCCTCGGTTTTATCATTTATAAAATGAGTGGGTTGGACTAGATAAGTCTTTGAGGTTCCCTAGAATTTTGATCCTATGGGGAAAAGGTAGCTCCATTTTAGTTAACTGCTAATCACAGATATTAACTGCTAAGTGGCGGTGGGAAGGAAAGATGAGAGTGGGAAAGGAATATGTATATACAATTACGTGGTGATGCTGCTCTCACCAGAGGTATGTGACGTATTGCCTGGAAAGCTGGCCTTGCAGTCAGAAAGACTCGGATTCAGTTCTTACGCCTGCTTCAGGCTGGCTGTGAGAATCTGGACATTTAACCTCTCAATACTCCAGGCAAATCTATCTGCATAAGTAGAAGGCATTTCCACACTGGGAGTGCTCCACCCCATAGCTCTGGACTAAATATAGCGTGAGAACACCACACCAATCCCTTTTCTTTTCTCAATCTTCTCTCTAAAAAAGTGTAAGAGTAATAATAACCATACACACACAAATACCCCTTCCAAGAGAGCCCTACCATGACTCAAACTCCAAGCAGTAACTCCAGCAGGCCTAGCTGGTCTCCTCTGTTCTGGTTAGCAGTAGCGGAGCACCAGTGTTGTGAAACCCTTGGGAGATAAGGAATGACCTTCCCCCTTTCTCTCCCCACACACATGTATACAAAAAACAATAAATACCAACTCTCTAAAAAATGCAAATGGATAAACATCTCAATATAAAATTCTTACCTTGAGATTGCAAGTTTTAGTCTTTGTGGGCCTACTGACAATAGAAACTCATCAGGTGGGAATTATGCAAAGGGGGAAAAATCTTTGCATTTCCTCTTTAAAATTAAGGGAAGGCAGGAAGAGGAGACCAGATATACAGGATAAAATATAAACATAAACCCTTTCGTATCCTTTAAGAGTTAAATAAAGAGCACTGAAAAATTAACCTCTCTAGGTGACAATAATCTGACTTCCTAAATCTGTATAACCTCCTCTGACAATTTTGACCAGCAGTGACACCAAAACTTTTCCCTTGGGCATTTTATTACGGAAAGATTTTGCTTAGCATTACCGGAAACATAAATGCCTCAAACAGAAAAAACCTTGGGTTTACTGTGCGTGGGTGTTGCAAACTCACTTCTGGGCAAGGAAGGCCACTGGACAGAGCTCTAGTTGAGAAAAGCAGGGCCAGCATGGTCCTCTACCAACAGGGTTATAAGGAACTCTGGCTTGACCGAGAAAAAAGTGGCCGAAAAGGATACATTCTGAGTTCTAGAAGAGTCACATCCTAGCAGTCTATGTTAAGGCATTTCTTTGTATATAGATCTAGAAGGTCAGAGGGGAAATGAGCTGTTGGTTGACAAGAGGAAGGTTATTGTAGGGTTACAGAGAATTATGGAAGAACAGGGATAAAGGAGGAGCTCAAAGCTGGGTGGGAGAAGGGAGCATGACCTAACCAGACAATAGAACTCTCCAAGCCTTCAAGGTAAAGGGAGTGTTGAGAGGAAAAGTCTTTTGACTTTGATTCAAAAGGAAAACTGAAGTTAAATTGAATAGTCTGACTTTTGTTATAGTTAAAGTTTTGGTACCAGCAATACAATGCTTTTGGGCAATCTTGTTAATTCTCATTATTAGTAAAGATTTAGGTCTACCAGGACAGGGAAACACAACAAAACATCCAAAGGTAAAACAAAACATGCAAAGATGGTAAGGTGTAATTGAAGAACGTTGACCTAAGAGTCACTGAACCATAGCTTGAGTATCACATACTCTCTCTGGGCTTCAGTTTCCCTATTTGTAAAATAAGAGGGTCATGCTAAATAATCTCTGAAAAAGTTCCTTCGAGATTTAGAGCTCATTCTGTTATTGAGTGAGAAAACAGAGTTTCTTCCATTAAGGAACAAGAATCCTTCCTTAGAAAACAACATTGGGTGCCCTGCCTTACACTGAAACATTTTAGCTCCCTAGTCATTAAAAGTATTTTTAATTTCTATTATTTAAAAAAAAAATTGTTTGCAAAGTTTCTTTTTAGAACTTTACTTATTTTCAGAGTATTGTGGTTTCTAGAAATACACAAGACGCTCATCAGGAAAAATGAAAACAAACTAGCTCTTACAAGGGAATGGGGATGGGGGTAGGCGGAAGTGGAGGATGGAGAAGGGAAAGCAATAGGATAAAGAAGAGAAAATATGACCTTTGGATTTTGAGAAATTTATGCATTTCCTCTCTTTTGTCTCCCATCACATACAGAGGGCTACCTACATATTCTGCATTTCTATGCAATTCTTAGTACCCAACACAGCACTTTTAAGCTGTTTTAGAGGGGGTGTGCTGGGAGAGCTTGGCAAAAATGCTGGCTTTACTCTACCATCTTGGCTCTGGCCCCTCTAATGCAGCACTTTTAAAAATGTAGTACTGAATCATCAAGAGATCACTTAATAAAAGTAATAAATAAATACACCATTTCTTTATAACTCTAGAAAATAAGTGGTGTTAGGGGTAAAAAAAACATTATGACGAGCAAAGAAACAGAATATGGGAAAACTTTTTATTTTTCTCTTAAAGGATTTCATGAGGGCTGGACTTAAAAAAGAGCCTTTAAACCTTTTAAAAAATTACCATGTTTGAATACATTCATTTGGAAACCTCATGATCTAACTTTACATTTCAAATGTAAATTTAGAATATTTTAATAATGTTCTTTGAACTTTTTTTCCTATAGAGACAAAGTCTGGCTGAAGGAAATCAAATGATGCTAAAATTGCAATAGCAGCTCTACAGAATTTAAAATACAGAATAGAAATGTGGACTTGGTATATTTACGTGCATTAAAAAAAAATTTCAAAAACCCAACCACCAAGGCCTTGTGCATTTTTTGAGAAGTGACATTTTTTGGATAGGTCAAAAGATAATTATATATGATTAATAGTGTATTAAATATAATGGAAATGATGGAATTAGAAATTTGGAGATAAGATGGGGAAGCAAAATGGGTTATAATTACCACATAGGCAATAATATACATCATTTTAGAGGGTTCAGCAAATTATATTCATTAGTAGTCAAAATGTTTCTTGGATTTTCATCCAAAAAGGCAGTAATCATTACTCAGCTTACATTCTTGACTCTGCCATACTATGAGCTCTCTGCTAGGTCTCTATCATCTAGTTCTTACTGGTCTTACTGATCCAACTGGACATCCTGGTGTGGAGTAAGCAAAGCCATGGCCAGATAGCACTCTGCATGTCTAAGACGGGGTCAAAAAAGCATTCATGACTGGAGAAGAGCAAAAACAAGAAACGATTTTACAGGGAAGCCTAGCCATTTTCTCCACTGAAGTCTTAGGGCATACACACACAGCAATGCCCCTTCCGAACAGGTGCTGAAGGAAGAAAGGTGGGAAAGGATTTATTAAGTATACATAAGTGCCAGGCACTGTGCTAAGTGCTTTATAAACATCTCATTTGATCCTCACAACCACCATGGGAGATAGGTGCTATTATCATCCACATTTTATATTTGAGGAAACTGAGGCTGGCAGAGGTTTAACGATTTGGATTTGCCTGACCTAAGGAGCTAGTAAGTGAAGAAGCCAGGAATAGGACCCAGGTCTCCTGATTCTGGACCCTGACTGACACCACCTTGTGATCTTGTAATAGTAGCCAGTATCTCCCATAATCCTATAAACTTAGACTGTAGGATGAACAGAGAGGGACCAAGACTGAATTATGAGGAAAGAAGAGGGGTTTCCTTAGAGCAGCCATGAAGATGAAATATTCATGAGTAGGACATTTTCAAACTGGTTATCTCAAAAGCAAGTCAGGATATGTAAATCTGAGAGATCATCACCTTTTCACTTTATAAAGAGATGCTAGGAAAGAAGACACACTTGTTTATACAGTATTTATTTATTTTACATGGATTCTGTCACTAAAAGCCTTCGATGAAAACATATCAACAAACCGCATGTGACCAGCCAGATGAGATGGCCGGTGGCTTTGTAAGCTCTTTAATTGACACTCAACTAGAAACTGATGATACTATCTCCCATTTCTCAAAGAAAAGAGGTTGGCAAACTTAGATGGCCACAAAACTTTATATTCTTCTTCACAACTTGTAAGAGAATTAGAAAAAATAGTAGTCCGGAAATTTGAGGCCTGCACAGAGTTTCCTCCTTTCCTACAATCTGTCTCAGAACATGATGGAAAACAATGAAGCTCTGGAAAACCAGGAATTTTCAATATTGTTGTAAAAAAAAAAAAAAGTTTTCTTTATGCATTCCTGAGGCTAAAAAAGATTGTCATGCTTCCAGCTGTGAGTTCAAGATGGTAACAGTTCTGTCCATAAAAATCAGTCCTCTGGCGTTATTGAAATATGGCTTCTTTACAGTATTCCTCTTTCTTAAAGCTTTTTCACGCTACAAACTTAACTGGTTTAAGTCACTAAAAATTTAGAGACTAGTATCGCCACTTAAATCCTGCAAGTGTCTGGAATACATATAGTTAGTAGGAAAATTGAGTCCATACAGTCCTTTATTTGCAATTTCTCTACTTGAGACCCATTCATTTGATTGCTTAATTTTCTGTTGGGTTCTCCATACTTCGGTGGCATTTTTTTCCCCATCCATAATACCTTGCTGTTGTATTCAAGTTATGGATTTTTTTCTACTGCTATAAAGAAGATATGGTAGGAAGAATGCTACTGTTCCATCTTCTGGTAGGACATTCAAGAAATCCCTTAGTTCCAACTCGGTGGCAACAACAGATAACGTTTCTAGTGAAAAGAAAAAATCCACGTGTTAGAATTTGAGACTTGTGATGGAAAGGTCAATAAGAATAAAGGCTATTCTGGAAAGCCTGGTATCTGAGGCTTGCTATCGAGCTAGCTGGCCATCTTCCTCTTTCAATTATGGCCCATTACCTTTATATTCAAAGTGTTTGAGTTTGTTCATAATAGCAATTAATTTATCAAAGTTAGTTGCCAGAATGAGAAACCTTTAGATAGCAGATCCCTAAATCTCTTCTTTATGTATGCATATGTGTATACACATATTTTTAATGTTTAATTTTTAAATTAATATTTTAATATTTTAAATTAATATTTAAATATTTTAACATTTTCTTAATTGAAATAAACCTAAAAACAACATAACATTTTTTAAAAACCTCTTAAAACAACATACATTTCTCAAAATTGCAAGAGGATTTGTGTCATTTGAAATGAGTAATACCTATAACTATTAATAATCATTTACTTAACATAATAATTTTTCCCTCAAAGGTCACTCTAAAAATTTTCAGTTTTATAATTGCAAGAGACTTAGGTTGCCCTCTTCTGGGGAAAGAAGAGATTATTAGACATAAGAAGAGGAATTAGAATTATAATTATAATTCTAGGTAGTTGACTCTACTCATGAACCCTAATGATGCTTTGCTAAAACTCTTCCAAGTATTTTTATGACTGCCCCTAATTCTCAGAACACAGCTGACAAATACGCTGCCTGAGCTACAGCTGGGTTAGGGATTCTTCAACAGAAAACTCTACATTAGTCAAACCGATGATCCAAATCTAAACTCCCAATCAAACTGTTCCCAGCACTGTGATCCAAAGGTAAAACTATCTTCCTTTGTCAAACGCTGGTTATCAATAGCACAGGAAGCCACTTCCTTTAATTACATCTGAAAAGAAGGTTCTTCAAATAGGTTTATCAAGTTTTTTCCCTCTACCCTGAAAGTGATAGCTCAGAAACGATACTGAATAGTAGAAAGCTCCATTGTGTTTCTTCTATTCTCATACCCTCTACACATATTTAAAAAATTTTTAATTATAAAATTGACAAACATGAACATTTCCATATACAAAGGGGAAAAATATAGCATCCTTTATGAAACCATCAATCTTTACTACATATATTTTGTTGTCGTTGTTTTTTAAAGGATATATTAAATTTAACAAGGTAGTAGCAACACTGCCCTACTTTTTTGGGTCCCTTTCTGAAATTCCTTCTGTTCTCTCCTCTCTGCACATAAAGGCAATTACAAATAAAAGTAATTATAGTAAAGGTCTACCTTAAGGATCTCCCTAAGGGATTTATCTGGTCAACAATAAGGGAGACGTTTTAATCCAGGAAGGAGCTTGGGCATTGGTAAGGTGTTTTTTGTTTTTTTGGGTTTTTTTTTAATGAGCTGACTATGAATACGGAACCAGCTTACTTATCACAACCAGCTCACTTATCCCATAAAAGCAGGGACCTTCAAGACTAGCACTCTAGGTCAGAAGCAGAGGCTCAAAGTAAGGGAGAGGAATCCCTCTCATTCCCCAAACCACCTCTCCTGGCTCTTGGGACCAAGTAATCATTGGTTCCAAGCAGATCTGTTTGCTGACCTGACCAAAAACAGGAATCTCTATTGACATGGGTGAATTATGCTTCCAGAGTCCAGCACTTGGGAAATGCAGAAAATAACCCAAAACTGCTGGGGTTGACTAAGGAGAAGGTAAGGATGGGATGGATGTTCATGGGTATAGATCATTTCAGGGTAAAGTATAGCACACAAAAACCCCATTGATGGAAACATCCTGCATTATTAACTATTTCAATAAAATGTATTCATTCACTCATCCATTCAACTAAAAACTTATCAGTAAAACATATCCATTAGTAAAGGTTTTATTAAGCACCTACTATGCATAGTATTACATTGTACTAAGGAGATGCAAAGACAAGTATGAAATGATCCCTTAGTGGCCACTCTATTTGTCATGAAAATGATAACATTAGACTAGAGTTAAGTGAAGCATGTGGTTTAAATGTCCATCTATGGTCTATGAACTTTTAAAAAGATATTTTGATAACTATATTTCAATATAGTTGGCTTCCTTTGTAATTTTATATATTTTGTTTTATGCATTTACAAACAATATTCTGAGAAGAGGTCCATTGGCTTTCGCAGACTGCCATGCCACAAAAAAGGTTAAGAACTCCAAAATTTCTTCCATGAAGGGTTCTCCCTCCACCAGGGCAGATCTCAACCTCTCTCTGATTTAGTAAGTGGTCTTCAAGGATTGGTAGAAATTCATCACCCTGTGGTCAGCCAGGTGAGGATCTTCTAGTCCTGAGATGGCAGATGTTTAGGCTGTTACTCTGTCTATGCTCAAGCTTTCCAGGGACCAAGGTTACCTTGGTGCCAACAAAGTAGGTGTGAGGAAATTGTGGGTGAGAGGGTACCAAGAAGGAACATAAGCTCTCAAGGGTGATAAGCCAAGCAGTCTTTTACTTGTGGGAATACAAGTGTGCGGCTCCCCATTCCTACACTCCCAAAGATACATGAAGAAAGGTGACTTGGGTCTAAAGTGGGTTGTGTACCACAACTAAGCACCCAGATCTCTGGGTCTCTGCCCTTCTATCTGGTCATTGTTGCTGGGCAGATTCACGAGGTCTGAGTAGGAGGGAGACCTTAGACGCAATCACTAGTCAGAGGGTGGTCTGGACTGTGATACCCTTCTTATCGACTGGCCACAAGGGCACTGTGATTGGGAAAGTCTGCTAACACTGCCTACGTGGCTTAGATGAAGTTTGCTCAGCTTGCATTCCCTGTCTAAATGTAGCTGACCAAGCCAGTTACTTGGTACACAGGAACTTCCTCATATACCATCAGGTCAATTAGTGGTCAAACATGAAGTCACCTCTGTCAATTATAGCTTAACCATAGGCCAATCCAGACAGCAGGACTTTAAATGGAGGCTCTGGACACTAAGAACACTTCTCATGACACACACACACATACAAAAACCACATATATACCCACACACTTGTGCACATACATACACACACTCATCTCAGCAAATCCTTGCATCCAAAATTATCCTCCATTACTTTATGTTTCAGTAAAAGTAGATTCTTTACCTTTCAAAGACGAGAGGTGCACTTCATACTTCTCCCCACCCTGTCTTATTCGTTGGCAAAGGTCAGGGAGCAGTTTTTTCCACCATAAAGCCTGGGCAAAGGAAGAATTCACATTATGAGAAGGGCCTAATGAAAACCAGTAAGTGTGCTAACAACAGATGTACAGATGAAAGAACAAAGGCTAAGGACAAGGAGAGTCTCCGAATGAGAAGGCAAAAATATATTCCAAAGGAATTTGTCTCAGAAGTCAGTCTTTAAGAAGAAATACTCATCTACCTGAATTGAGGTTTATAAGCCATGGTTTTATATGTATATTTATACGTATGTGTATACACACACACACGTGAATATACATATGTGTGTGTGCATACATGTGTGATATGTATGTATATGTACACACAACTGCGTGACTTGAAAATCTGGTAGTGAATGCACTACACACGTGTTCACAGAGGGGATCTGAAAGTGGTATGTTTTCAACCAGAAGTGAAGACACGTCACATTAGCACCCTCTAGCGTCCCATGAAAAAAAGAAACTTACTTTAGAATTAGGTACTGAAAATAGCACTGAAACAAGGGACCAGCTTTCAAGTGTAAAATTCCTTCAAGGGAAAATATGTATTACACGATTCCACTGAAAATTTTCCATCATTATGTACTATGACCAAAAGTCCTGGTTGTACTCTCCCTGACTTCCAAGAATTTGATTTGGTCAGGCACTTAGGAGGAAGCATGGGAAAGCATAAACAAAGAGCTGGACATAATACCATGTCTAGTCTTGGCTGGATACTGGGTAACCAAGGTCTGACCACGAGACCGCTTCTGTCCCCTAAAGAGTTCTAGGGACTCCTTGTCACATCCAGTTCTTCCAGAACCAAGTACAAAACCCTCGTTTTGGTATTTAAAACTCTTCACAACCAGATCTCTTTTTACCTTTCCAGTCTCTGTACACTTTACTTCTCCACATACCCTATGACCATCCAGTGACAAAGGCTTTCTTAATTCCTTCTACAAGACTTTCCATCTCATGCATTTGCTAATGGTTGTACTAAATGCCTGGAATGCTCTCCTCATGCCCATGTCCTGGATTCCTTTAAGATTCAGCTCAAATTCCTCCTTCTGCAGGAAGTCTTTCCTAGTTTACCTCTATCTCAGTCCCAGCCCCAGCCCCAGCCCCAGCGCCAGCCTCAGCCCCAGCCCCAGCCTCAGCCCCAGCCCCATCCCCATCCCCATGCCTTTTCTCCGGGATCACCTTCCATTTACCCCATATCTATCTTGCTTATTCACTTTTTGGCATATTATCTCCTCCATTACAACAGGAGTTCCTTGAGGGTGGGGGCCATATTTCTCTCTTTATTATATCCCCAGAGCTTGTATTCCACAGTCCCTAACAAACAGTAAGTGCTCAATAAATGCTTTCTAACTGACATACTCAGGCATCACAGGGCTTTTGTAAAGTATGGAAGTTATATTATTTTATTTGTGATTGTAACTTATCTTTGCTTTACTCTATATTCCAATGGTTCTTTTGGACTTCTTTACAAACTTAAAAATGGTTAAGGACTACCTTTCCCAAGAGGTTTTATTTGTGCGGGTTGTATCTATCGATATTTATTGTGCCAGAAATTAAAATATTTTCTCATTAACAAAAAATAGTTTTGACCCTGCAAACCTTCTGAAAGGGTCTTGGCTATCCCAAAGGCCCCCAGATTGCTCCTTGGGAAATGGCTCTATATTATATATGACCCAACCAAAATGGGCTTCTCACCTTGAAAACTTGCTACCTTCTTGTCTTAGAGCTCAAACTATTCTGTCCACCTGGGATGCTTCGCCCCCTCCCCTAACCTCCTGATACTGAGATTTCTTACTCATCCTTCACAGTTCAAATGCCACCATTTCCATGAAGCCTCCCCCCTAATTCTTACGACAAAAGTGATCTCCCCTGCCTCTGAATTCTGAGAACTTCTTTTTTATCCTCAGTAATCATATTCTAACCTGTACTACTATTATTTGTCTACATATCTTTTCTTCCCCCCACTAAATTATAAGCCCCTGAAATAAAAAGAACTTTGTCTTAGATCAAAATGTAGAGAGACCTCAGTATCTAGTCTACAACCCCCTCATTTTACAAATGAGGAAACTGAGGCCAAGGGTGACTTTCTCAAAGTGACACAGCTTAGCAGCATAAGAGGTGAGATCTGAACCCAGGTCCTCCAAGCCCCAAACCAAACTCTTTCCACTGTACGTCCCACCTCGGTCTGTCCCTCCATGAGTACCTAGTGCAGTATACTGCATAAAGCAAGTACTTAAATAAAAATGTGCTAATATGTCATCAAATTTAGTCAATATATCAGTTCTCCTTTGCTGCAAATTTTTTTGTTGTTTTTGAATCTTTGTTATAAGGGGAAACTGGAAAGAGGGTGATCTATTCAGAAATGAAGGTGATATAAAAATAAAAGGCATAGATAAAAACTTTAAAAAGTTTTGTGGAACTGAATTGGAGATGCTGACTTCTTCCACGCCCCTAAAAAAAAATCAACTCTATAAACAGACTATCCCCAATTATACAACATGAGAGATGAGTCAATGAATGTGAAGTCAGGCTAAGAGAGATGAAGAAAAAAAGGTAGCCTACAAGCCTACCCGAGGGCCTTCTTCCTTCAGTTCATGGTGGGCATAGGGGATGACGGCCTCAGGGCATCTGTCCAGCAGCGAGTTTATGGCCTGCTCATGCTCTTTCAGGCGGGTGAGACAGAGGATGTGGACGCTGAGGCCCGCACTTGTGTCCTCCGACAACGGTTCCAAGAAAGGCAAAACGGAAGCTACGTCAAATGAAGGACCACATATCAGAGACTGGGGGCAGAAAAGTAAACGGGTTAATGGAGGCAGAACACACCAATCTAAGGAACTGGAGACAGTTCTCAGTGTTGCTTAAATTTACATGGTCAAGAAAAGATGGCGCCTATGTCAGTGTGTCAAAGACCTGTGATTGAGTAGGGGTGGGAACTCTCCTGTCCAAGCACTCGGTAGAGTTCACCAACCCCTTATGGTGGTGGAAAGTGGCTTCAGGCTCAGAGAGAATAAAAGGGACTCATCCATAGTCACAAAGCCAGTAGACATCGGAAACAAAATTAGAACCCAGGTCTTCTTGGTTCCAAGGACAATTCTTTATCCACTATTATGCATTTTATTAACTCAACTAATCTTGATTCATTAAGTGTGGACCTGTTTGAATTAAGCAAACAAGTGCTAAGTAATATCTAAAAATCACTAATCTAATAAATGCTAAAAAAAAAAAAAAAATAACAAAACAGGTTGTAGAACAGGTTATTTCAAAAAGAAGGCTGCTGAAATTTTATAGATTCAATTAGAGGGCTCTCTTTCTTGGGCATTTCACCAAAAATTTAATCAATTCAATTCAATAAGCATTTATTCAGTGATTTTTATGTGTTGTGCCAAGCTAAGCGCAATGAGGATACTGAGATGTAAAGCTCCCTTGAAGGGCTGGCTTTTTCCTGGAGCAAATAATACATGAGGAGATAAGTAAATACACAGTCATGTGAAGAGGGAGCAAACACCAAGTACTAGGTAGTGGATGAGGAAAGGCCCCCACAGGAGATGGCCCCGGAGCTAAAGTGAGGAGGAAAGAAAGGATTCTACAGGGAAGGTGTAGGAGGGAGGGCATTCCAGGTGTGAAATACTGCCTGTGCAAACGAAGGAAATGGAATCGGCAATTGTTGGGCGCCTACTATGGACAAGGCTCCGTGCTAAGCTGGGAATGCAAAAATATAAACATTCAAAGAGCATTCCACTGGCCCCTAATCTCAGTGGTTATCAATTTAATCACCAAGCATTTACCAAGGACTAGACAAGCACCACATTAAGCACTGGGGATTTAAAGACAAAAAATGAAGCCATCCCTGCCCTCAAAAAGTTCATATTCTAATGAGGGAGAAAGTATGCACATATTTTGTATAAAGCAGAAACTGGGTGGTAGTATTGTGTTTAGTATTCAAGGCTTAAGACACTTCCTAGCTGAGTGACCATGGGCAAGTCATGTTTCTGTCTCAGTTTCCTCATATGGAAAATGGGGATAATAATAGCACCTACCTTCCAGGGTGGTGAGGATCAAATGAAATATTTGTAAAGCATTTAGCACATTGGTTGGCATACAGTGAACACTATAGAAATGTTAATTTATGATAATGATGATGATCCATTTATCTTTGATCCATTAAATCATTAAAAAAAAAATTAAGACTATTGTTTCTACTATCAAATTTGTCCCTATCTCCCCTCTGACTACCAACAAAGAAGCTTTTCTTCAAAGAACAAATTCTAATTTTTTTTCTCTCTTTTAACATCCTCTTACTTACAGGATCGTCTCAGACTCATAGGAGGATAAAAGATATGAAATATCCACTCCTAGTACTCCTAACAGTCTTTTTCCAGCTACTGATTATGGGACAAGTCTGAGAATAAGGTTAGTACCTAACAGGGAATAGTAAGAGGTTTTCTCTCATCTGGTCCCAAGATCTATTTTAAGAAAGAGTTACGCAACTTTGTGTCTGGATTCCTCTTAGCACGGCCCTTCTTGGAGGCCAAGGTGGCCTGGAGGCCCCTAAAGATGTCTAGATAGAATAATGCTTAGCTATATAATGACTTAGTTATAAGCAATGGTTTGACATCAAACCAAACCCTAATCAACAGTCCCCTCCGGATGACAGGTCATTTAAACATAATACAACATATTTCACCTTCTCTGCCCCCTTAGTCAATCTCAGAATCAAAGTGTCAGCATCCCCTCCAACAACCCAGACCACACTCTCTCTTTACATGCATGTGTTGTAGCTCAGTCATGTCTGACTCTATGTGACCCCATGGAATTTAGTCCGTGGAGTTTTCTTGGCGAAGACATTGGAGTGGTTTGCCATTCCCTTCTCCAGTGTCTCCCCATTTTACAGATGAGGAAGCTGAGGCAAATAGGAGTTAAGTGACTTGCCCAGGATTACCAAGCTACCAAGCGTTTGAGGTCACATTTGAATTCAGATCTTACCGACTCCAGGCGTGGTGCTCTATCCATTACACCACCTAGATGCCCCACACACAATGTGTATATGTAGACATATGTGTGTGCATCTATGTATATGTGTATGTACACATATGTGTATATGGTGTGTGCACATACATATTTATAAGGGACAGGCTTTAAAGGGTCAAAAATTATTTTAAGGGAAATAAAACGCATAGATATAAAACACAATCCAAAGGGCTTGTAGCATTTAATATATTCTCTAATTATATTTCCTTGTAACCTAATATAGATTTACTATATATCACTCAAGCAATAGGCCATCCAACTGCACATTACACTCTGGACAACAGGCATTACCAGTTACCTAATTTTCCCTCTATGGATTGTCAGCTCTATCTCTGATCAACATTTATGGATTGCATCATACCAATTTGAAGTTTGATTTAATCAAGGCAATGCCATCTGCAAACAGGCATCCAGAGGGCCTTTAAATATACTGGGAATCCTTCTTGCACTAGGACCCCACACACTCCAGACATCTTCACGTCACACCACCATGATCCTCGCTCTGCCTACCAACTCCAATCCTGCGACCACTCCAGCTCTTGCCCTGGGACCCTGATCTCCCGACTGGTGAGATTTCGGACCTACCACCCTGCGCTACAGCCATCTTCAGACCATACTGTAGCTGGTGCGTGCCAACCCCAAACCTCTCTCCACCTCTACTCCGGGGAAACAGTCCCATCATGCTTTACAACAGAGAGAGAAGTGTTTAGATTAGAAGCTCCTTGAAGGCAGGGGCTATCTTTTGCCTCTTTTTGTATCCTCAGCACTTAGCAAAGTGCCTGGCACACAGTAGGCACTTAATAAATGTTTATTGAATTGAAAAGAATTTGGACACTCCAAATGTGGTGGTTCCGTAGTCCCTGGTGTTAAACCTAGGTCATCCATCCAGAAGAATGTAAGCTCTTTGAGGGCAAGGCCCATTTCTCCTTTTGTCCCCAGAACAGTGCTTTTATACACAGTAGACGGTTAACAGCATATGTCTGTGAAATCAAATCCTAAGGACACTGAGTAAGTAACCTGTTCTACTTTCCACCTATTTGTTGGGCTCCAGCCAGTGACAGAATTAAAGGTAGATTCTGATTTCTATTAGTGTTCATTTAAATACGCATATTTCCTAAGAAGCCTTGAATGGACTGATGTTTTGATCTTTGTTCCTCCAAAGGAAGAGTTTCGGCAACAACTGTTGTGCTGGTTAGACGTGTGAAGCATAGAACAGCAAAAGTCATAAAGACAAATTATCAAATTAGGAAGCGCAAGCTGAAAAGTAGGACTACATTCTCAGACTGCTGGCCATGGCCACAGATCTCTGTCCAACCAAGTTATTCACTATAGAATGTACCTTCATAAGAAAAGAAATGCTATAATTACCTGTAATTTAGAAAGGTCTTCTGCATAATTTTGATCATGTAAGGAGTCTGATGATATTAAGAAGTTAACCCAGGGATAAATTAAACCATAATGACTGCAGGAGTTGATCTGAAAAGGAAAATAAATTTCCCACTAAGACAGAAAAAAACAAACAAACCACCTCACAAAATGATTTTTATTCTGCTCTAACAAGTGTTTTCTTACCATGTATAAGCACCATGCTACCTTTTTAAAGAATCCAACTGTATTGCCATTAAGTTAACATTTTCTTAGGCAACAATTTAAAATGTATATTAGTTTTGAAGTTATCAATGTCTCAATAAACTTTACATAAAATTTGTTTAAAATGCTACCCAGTTAATATGACTTACTGCTTTTTGTTACATAAATTGGCCTTAAACGGTTTCTGGCATTTCATGATTTGCTCTCTCTTTTGTGACTGTAAAGAGGCATGCATAAAGACTGAGGACAATTCAGTTTTAGTGAAAAAATGCAATAGTGCCTCTGTATGTTCTTTTCTGCATCCATGCCATCTCTCCTGCTAGGATATGAGCTCCCGGAGAGCAGGAATGGGCTGAGATTTTTTTGTCCTTGTATTCTCACTGAGCTGAGCTCGGTGCCTGGGACAAAGCAGACATTTAAAATCAGCTAAATCCATTCCAAAGTGTTAACAGTAATATCATTGAAACAGATGTAGATCGATGTATGTGTGTGGATGTGTGTGGATGTGTGTGGATGTGTGTGGATGTGTGTGGATGTGTGTGTGTGTGTGTGTGTGTGTAGATGTATATATCCATCTGCAGATCTGTGTATACATTTATATACACACGTATAGACATATCTATACACAGATATGTAGATATACATATATACCTACACATACACATACATACACGTTTACCTATTTCATCTATATTTTTATACAGGACACATTTTTCCAAAATTCTATTTTTCGGTGGTAGTCCATTAGCAATAAAGTTGCCAAGTATTCAGTTGAATTTACAAAGTGTCTTATGGCTTTCAAAGCACTTTACAAATGATGTCTAATTATCTGACTCCGACAACTATGGTGGGGGAGATAGGCATCACCAGCTGCGGCAGGACATCTCTTGCAATCTCTCTCTCTCCCTCCATTTTTGCAATCAATGGAAAAGGCGTGCTCTTAATGGAAGGGCATCATTCAACACACACGCACAGAGCCCATTAAGACAATAAAAGCCAATAGCTAGCATTTACTATATCGCTTTAAGGTTTGTAAAACACTTCAGAAATATTATCTCATTTGATCTTCAAAACTACCTTGGGAGGGAGGGGTTATTATTATCCCCATTTTTACAGATGAGGAAACTGAGGCAAACAGAATTAAGTGACTTGACCAGGGTGTTGGAAGCCAGACTTTAACTCAGGTCTTCCTACCTCCAGGGCCAATACTCTGTCTAGCTGCCCCATGCACAACCTCTCGAGCTCTCCAAATCTTAGGCAAGCCTCAGGATGCTGTTTTTCCAAGTGCTATGCTCTGCTTATGTCCTGGGACCCTCATCCTCTAGGGCTCTTCTTGAGACAATTCCCTTCTCTGGTTGCCACGGCTCCCATGGGACCAACACCCCTGTAGGGAATGTTCTGGAGGAGACCTAGATATTAAAAATTCCAGTAGCCGCTATAGCTGCTCTAGGTGTCCTGACAGCAGACCCAGAGGAGCCCTGAAGGTGGCTTCTATCCTTTTCCTGGGTTTTCTGTGGATTAAGCAAGACAGTTGATAAGGAGAGAAAGTTCTGATCCTCCACCATTCAGCTTTGGGAGACTTTAGCTAAATTCTAGCCTACAATGAGTACCCCTGCATTCCCAGTCATTTTACCAGGTCTTCTGGATTTCTCAGTGGTTTGGTGTCTGGGGGCTGTCTCTGGGAGAGTCTCCAGATATACTGAGACAAAAGCTTGAAGAAAAGTTCCTGGAGTACTATCTCAGGGACGGATGCTACCAATTGGGCTTCCCAGAAGTCTACCAAGAGCTGAGGAATGACATCTTCATCCTTGCCGCAAAGCACCTTGAAAACACCAAAATAAAGATCCAAACAAAAACATCAGTTTAATTTCTATAGGATCAACAGCACAGACCCCCAAGCACCCAACTGATTATCCATGTTGGAGAACAGAAGACCATTTCAGGGCAGGGTCAAACACAATCTAACAGTAAAGAAAACTGGAATGTTCACTGGAAACACACTCCCAGGTGCATTCATAAACCCTCCTTGGGTACAAAGTCTGCCCAATGTACAGGTTTCTTTTCAATGGCTTCTACAAGAACGAGGGATATTTGAAGAAGTTACTTTGGGTGGTCCGCATTGGCCCAGATTCTGACAAGACACATGGACTTTCTCCATTTCCCAAAGGACAGACCTTGAAGAAGGTGTCGGCTTCTTCTGTTTCCATTTTGCTGTTTTTCTGTAAGCCCAGTATGGCAGCCACGAGCAATCCTGGCTGAGTCTCCTTGAGGTGAGCTGCGAACTCTGTTGGTATAACCTGCCCCTTTTTCTGTTGGATCAACAGTCGGGGTTCCAAAATAAAGCCACACACCAACTCCATCTTCAGAGAAGAAAAAACCCCACGTTAGAAAAACACAAGTCTGACCTCTTCAGGCTCTCAAAACTCCAAGACACTTTTTCCCCCTTGAGATTGGGGTTCCCTATCTAACCCAAGCTAGAAGTGTGGTGGCCACTTATGGCCCTGACCCCCCTGCCGGTGGGCACACAAGGTCTGACCTACTCTGCTCCTGACCTGGGCAAGTATGCTCCTCCTTACACAGTATGGTGGCTTCCTGCTCCCTGGGACTCATATTATGATGCCGGATTTAGTGAGGAAAACTGAACAACTGAGTTCACCGAAGCTCAGAACTCCCAAGCACATCACCTACCAGCTTCTGCCTATTAGCGAGCAGGGATTACAGAGAGGTATATGAAAATAATGATGATGTTAACAATACTACCATTACTGTTACTAATTATAGCAGCTAGCATTTATATAGTGTTATAAGGTTTGCAAAGTGTTATAAGGTTTACAAATATCTTATTTGGTCCTCAATACTACCCTGGGAGGGAGATATTATTATTATCCCCAGTTTATAAAGGAGGAAACTGAGGCAAATAGAGATTAAGTGACTTGTCCAGGGTCACACAGCTAGTACTTATCTGAGGGAGGATTCGAACTCAAGTCTTCTGGATTCCAAATCTATCATTTACTGCACCATCCAGGGGCCTCTATTGTGCCACTACATTCAGTTCCAAACAAATTTTATCCACACACACACACACACACATACACACACATATGTATGTATGTATATGTGTATATATGTGTACATATACACATATATACACACACATACACATACATATATATATTTATATATATTTCTTGATGCTAATTCCCCATATATTTGCCTGCCTCTCAAAGAATCATCCCTTGTCACAAAGAAACTTCCTTAAGCAAAAATGACCAATGGCCACTCCTACTTCTGATAGCGTATGCAACACTCCCTACCCTCTTCCCACCCACACCCTCTAGAAAGGGAAAGTGCCAAACACATTTTGATTCTAAAGTTCAATTATCAGTTATCTATTCTATAGCTTTGTTCTCTAATACTACTTATTTCTAGTGGGTTTAATTATTATCTCCATGCAAAAGATATCTAGTCTCAGGTTCTCTCCAGAGCTCCAATTGCCCTCTGGACATTTCAAACTAGATATCCTAGAGAAATCTTGGATTCGACATATGCAAATGAGAATTCATTATCTTCTCCTCCCAAACTTACTCTTTTTCTTCCAAAATCTCTTCTTTCTTGTCAAAGGCCCTAAGATCTCCTCCTAGGCCTGTATAGGGAACAAATCTTACCATTTTTACCTTCACATCTGTCCCCTCCCTGTTCACTTTTCACACTGGGACTGCCTTAGCCCAGATCCTCATCACTTCTCCCTGGGTTACTGCAATCATGTCAGTGCCTCACGTCTCTCCCCTCTTCCATCCACCCTCCCACACACAGCGGCTACACAATTCTCCTTAAGCACAGAAATGACCACGTCCCGAGTCCAGACACAATAAACTCCAGTGGTTCCCGACTGCCCCTGGGATCAAATGTCAGCTCCTCTGTTTGGCTTTTAAAAACCTCCTTTGAAGGGGCAGCTGGGTGGTGCAGTGGATAGAGCACCGGCCCTAGATTCAGGAGGACCTGAGTTCAAATCGAGCCTCAGAAACATAACACTTACTAGCTGTGTGACCCTGGGCAAGTCACTTAACCCCATTGCCTAGCCAAAACAAAACAAAACAAAACAAAACGAAAAAACCTCCTCTGCATGAACTCTAAGGTCCAGTCAAGTTGGCCTTCTTGCCTCTCCTCCCACACAGCAATAAACAGCCCATTTTCCTTGGTTTGCTGGGCTATCCCCCATGCCCGGAATACACTTTTTCCTCCCCTCTGTCTCAGAGAATACCATAATGTCCTGGGAAAGCTTCCCTGAACTGCCCTCACTCACCCCCTCCAGCTCAGCCTCTTCTTTCTCCAGTTTCTTCTAGCATTTCTGTCTCCCCCTGGTGATAATAAGCCTAATATATAGATAATAAATCAAATAGATAATAAGTTCCTTAAGGATAGGAGTTCAAACCCTGATGCTGCAACTTACTCTCCCATGTGGTCTTGGATAAAAATAATGATAACAATAAATGACACCGATCTAGGTGGATTTAATGTTTGCAAAGCCCTTTATATACATTATCTCATTTGGCCTTATGAGAACCCTGAAAATGAGGTGCTAGTTTTACAGATGAGGTAATTTAGATTCAGAGTCTTTAAGTGGTTTGCCCACGATCACACAGCTAAGCGTCAGAGGGAGGACTGAAGCTCGGGTCTTCCTGAATCCAAGGCTAGAATTCGAGGTACTATAAAACACTTAACTTAAACCACATAAATCACTTCACTTTTTTGGCTTCACCTGTTTCTTCTAAAATGAGAGAATTAGATAAGATGACTTCTAACATCACTTGTCTCTAAATGCTAATGATTCTGGTTTGGTTTGGCTTTTTTTTTTAACTTGTATTAGAAACCAAATAGGTGTTTAATATGGCTGGGTCCTGATTAATGTAACGAATCCCACGACGTGGTTGCTTGTACTCAAATTCGCACTACCTAAAGTTATGATTATGTTAAATGTGGTAACAGGTTATAGCCCGACAGAAATAAGTAGTATGAATTCCATTAATGGGACCATTTTAGAGGATTCATTATTCGAAATAATCAGGGACCAAGCTGTAACACTTGTGGAACTGATCTGGAGCTAACATTAGATCCCGTACTCTGCCATGTTTTACAAGAGAGAATTACCTGGCTATGCACCTTACCTCCGTATGGCACTTCACCTCATTCTTGCATGTGTTCAGATCGCCCATTTTCAGAGCCATCGCTGCCTTGGTCAATGTCACTAGGACAGAGGACAGCCCAGATGTATTCAGCTTTTTCAAGCAGTTCATGGCAATTAAAGGATCTATATTCTTCATGCATGGGCTGCAGAGAGCGTGGGGCAGCTGTTTGGGCTCAACAGCACTAACTATCTGGCTCACTTTTGCGGCTAATACCTAAAGTGTATGGAAAGAAATAAAATGGCAGACATCAGCATGAAATGAGGTCAGCAAAGAAAGACAGGTACAAATCAATAAATGAAAAGTTACATCAATCGATTAAAAGTATTTATTAAGCGCCTACTGTGGTTATATCAATCAATAATCAAGTATGCATTAAGTATCTACTATGCTTATATTAATCAATAAACAAGTATTTATTAAGTGCCTACTCTGGTTATATTAATCAATAAACAAGTATTTAATAAGCACCTACTATTGGTATATTAATCTATAAATATATATTTACTAAGCACTTACTATGGTTATATTAATCAAACAAGTATTTAATAAACACTTACTATGGTAATATTAATCAATAAACAAGTATTTAATAAGCACCTACTATGGTTATATTAATTAATAAAGAAGTATTTAGTAAATGCCTACTCCGGGTATATCAATCTATAAACATATATTCATTAAGTACCTACTATGGGTTTATCAATCAATGAACAGATATTTATTAAGTGTCTACTATGGTTACATTAATCAATAAGCAAGGATTTAATAAGTACCTACTACGGTTATATTAATTAATAAGTATTTAGTAAGTGCCTACTATGGGTATATCCATCTATAAATATATTCATTAATCACTTACTGCAGTTATAGCAATCAATAAACAAGTATTTAATAAGTGCCTACTATGGGTATATCAATCAATAAACACATTTATTAAGCA
>NW_020954588.1:14205022-14235022 GCF_900497805.2 Vombatus ursinus | reverse complement strand
CAATAAACACATTTATTAAGCACCTACTGTGATTATATCAATCAATAAACTTAATAATCAATAAACATGTATTTATCAAGTGCCTACTATGGGCCAGGCAGTACAGTTAGGTGCTGGAGACACAGATACAAAGAATGAAATCATTTCTCCTTGCAACAGAGGTTATGCTCTAATGGGGAGACAAATACATATAAAAAATACAGCATGAATATAATGCTGATAAATAGGAGCACATGCAAAGTAGTTAACTTATCCTTGGTTCTGTTTGCTTGCTCAACATGAGCAGCAGTGGCTGTGGTAACTCAGGAGCTGCCTGCCTCAGTCACATGAGCTACCTGACCTTGGGCAAACGCCCAAGATTCTCAGCTCCCAGGTCACTTTTAAGCATGTAAATTACAGATAGGCTGCTGTATCTGTGGAGGTAGCTTTCATACCGGAAGTCCCCACATGCATGAGAGCCCAGGTCCACACTGAAAAACCCACAGACCATCCATCTAAGGCCCGAGGTACCAACATTTCTGGACCTTAGTTTCCTCATCCTGAAAATGAGGCTGGACCTGATTAAATTTTAACATCCTTCCCCAACCTGAAATCTATGCTCCAATGAGGTTCCTGTGATATTCTGGTTAAATGCGTCAGCCTTGAATTGCCCTTCATTAAGTAGTAAGAATGCAATGAGGAGGGGCAAAATGGAAGTGATGACAATTTATACAATCATAAGTAGAAGCTGGCAGCTCTCGTTTTAATATCATTTCATGAGGGGGGCAATTTTAATGATAAAATCCTATACTGTAAAATTATAATTTGGTAACAAACACAAGAGGCCAAATGCCATTGTGGATGGAAGGCTGACCTAGGAGTCGAGAAAACCTACTTCTGATACAGTGACTGGGTGACCAATAACACATCGCTTAACCACCCAGTCCCCCGGGCATCAGTCACAAATGTTTGTCCATGAAGGAGCTTCCATACTGGGAGCCCCCAACACCAATGAAAATCCAGGGAAATAGTATTATGATAGACACACACATAATATATGCATGGGCATATACATACATAACATATGCATAGGCATAAATCCAAACATATGTGAATATCCACATATACCGACACATATACCATGTGATAATTTTGTGAAAAATGTCTAGTCGGGCTGAACTCAAAAAAAAAAAAAAATAGTATCTTAGACTCTAATTGGCCTAGTCATAATCAGTTATTATACATACTAAAAAGAATATATATATATACTATATACTACAGTATATATATAGAATATATATAGAACATATACTATATTCTAAAAAGAATCCTAAATGAACTAACCCCAAGAAGTTCATCGGGCCAGGGTTTCATGTCTATTGAAAGCCAGCCCCCAACACAAACTTTCTGGGGAATGTGGCAGCCTTAGTGCGGTGTATGCATCGCTTTGGGTTTCAGAAGTCCTGGGCTCTGCCACTATCTGTGTGACGCTGGGAAAGTCATTTAACCAATCTGTGTCTCTGCTTCTTCACCTGGAAATGAGGGAGGGATGAAATGAACCTTTTCAACACTATAATTCGGTAATTCTATGATTACTAGACGAGAAAAGAGAATATTTGCTATTCTTTCCCCATCAAAAAAAAAAACTAATAGGATTCTAAATGTAAAAGGATCATTTTGGAATTTTGCTGAATTATTATATACAAAAAAAAAATTTTTTTTTGGTCTAGACCTATGATTTCCTTGATGTAGAGAAGGAAATTTCAGTGTGGAACCTTCCTCCAAAACAACAGAGATCAGCAATCATCTGCTAATAGGTAACTGGGAGACTAAGAGGTTAAATAATAAAATTAAATAATAATAGCTAATACTTAGTATTTCCATGTCTGCAAAGTGCTTTAATCACTAACACAGGATTTAACATCAGGTCTTCCTGACTCCAAGGCCAGTACTCTAGGCACTGAACCACCTGAATGCCTAGATGGAAATGAGGAGTAAACATAATACAAATAAACAAAAGCATATTTACTTCACTTAATTCTTCGTCCACATTCTCATGAAGGGAATGGTTTATGTAGAAGAGTAAACCTCTCTCAGGGTTCTGTGATCCATCTTCTACTACTGAGTCTATCCTGGTCAAGACGTCAGTCATAGATAAACCAGACATCTTATAATAAGGCAGGGCCAGATGAGAATACTGAGTATCAAGTCTAAATGAAAAAACACATCATGAATGAATAGATGAATGAATGAATAAAGGACATCAAATTCCCAACATCTTAGAAGCCTTAAGCACAAACAGTAACAGGACAGGTGGCTCTTTCAAGAAGACCCTCAAAATTGCTTTCACTCTATATACCTATTAGTTGGTATAAAGGAGTTTTCCAACATATTTTTGTAATGCATTAAGTTAAACATCTTATTTTGCTTTGGGTTTGCTTATAATGAAATCCTAAAATTGTAGAATGGTTCATGATTGTACAGATGCTAACAAACACAGCATTAAATGTATGAACAAAAAATGTAGCTGGGCTGGCTTTATGACTCAAGCAAAGGATGGCCCATGTATGCCATTGGTATTTTAGTAGTGTCAACAGAAAATGAGAAAGGCCCTTGGAAAATTGGGTGGCCCTCGTGTGGAGAATTTACCAATCAACCAACAAGCATTTATTAAGCACCTACTATATTTCCATGAGGTGTGCTAGGGAGCTAACAATACAATATAATGAAGGAAACCACCCTACTGGCAAGGACCTTCCATTGTAATGGGGGAGACAATAAGAACCCACACAAATACTAAGTCATTAAAGACAATGTCATCTGGAAGGGAGGGCACTTGTAAGTGGGGGCAATGAGGAAAGTCTTTATTTAGAAAGTGGTGCTTGAGCTTTGTGGAAGGAAGAGGAGGAGGCGCTTTCCAGGCAGAGAAGGATGGCCAGTGCTAAGACATGGATGGAGGAGATAAGTGTTTTATGTGAGGAATAGTGAGAAAACCAGATTGGATCACAGAGTCCAGTAATGAGGAGTAACAGACCATGAAGCTGAAAAAGCAGGTAGGGGAAAGGTCATGAGGGAATTTTTTTTGTTTTGTTCTGTTTTTTTAATTTAAGCTGATGTTATAAGTAAAAAGATTAACATTAGGGGAAATAATTGGAAGACAAATTACTTTAGCATTCCAACCCCCTGTGATAATGAAAGACTTTAGACATTCAGCAGAGGAGTTTATATTGGACCCTAAAGGAAATACGGTGCCAGGGGAGTTTATTGAGGAGATGGAACAGTCAGATCTGTGCTTCTCTAGATCATTTTACAGATGAGGAAACTGAGGTAAACAGGGTTAAAGGACTTGCCCAGGGTCACACAGATAGTAAACGACTGAGGCTGGATTTTAACTCGGGTCTTCCTAACTCCAGGGCCAGAGTTCTATTCACTGCACTACCTAGCTGCCATTATAAAGTCAACAAAAGAGAGTGAGAAGGAATAGTCAGGTAGGAGGAGAACCAGGAAAGAGTACTGTCATGGGAAAGTGGTCAAACAGAACAGATATGTAGAGAAAGATGAAGACTAAGAAAGACAATTAGATTTGGCAATTCAGAGAACAATGGTAACTAAAGAGAGTAGTTTCAGTTGAGTGGTGAGGCTCAAATCCAGAGCTGAGGAGTGCTTAGGTATGTTTGAAGGCAGTAAGGAAAAACCAATAGATAGAAAGAGGCTGAAGATTAGAAAGAAAGAGGAGATGATGGAGGATGCAATCTACTGGAGAAGATGAGAAAGGATGAGGTCAAGGGCTCACTAGAAGAGCTGGTCTTGGTGAGAAGGACCACCTCACTGTCAAAGACTAGGGTAAAGGAGATGATGGCAATGGGTTTTGAAATGAAGAGACGGGGAGAAAAGGGAGCTTGTGTCAAAGGACCTCCATTTGCTCAGTAAATTAAGAGGTGGGTCCTTGGCTGAGTAAGGGGAGGGAGCAGGAGATGCAGGAGGCTTGAGAAAGAGAAGAAAAGATCTGTAATAGCTTTTACGGGGACTAAGATGGGGAAATCAATTAGGAAGAAATGAAAGAACTGCCTTATTGCAGTTAGGGCCCAGCTGAAGTTGCAGAACATTAACTAGCAAGAATCATTAACATGAATTTATAGAATGTACTCAAACAGCTCCCCCAGCTCTTTTGCCAGGCAGTATGGTAGTGGGGAAAAGCATGGTGAGAGTACTGGAGGGGTGAGGTCTGGCAGCAGATGAGAGGCAAAAGGATGAGGTGAGGGATTCAGGACAGGAGAACGTGGAGTTGAATGGACCCATTATAAGGTCAAGATTGGAAAGGGTGGAAAGTGAAGTCAGAGACTGTCCTGAGATTTCACTAGGAGGTAGAAGGATCAGAGGTCACAATGAGGCTAAAGAAGAGGTTTAGTAGAAGATGGAAGAATAAAATGTTATGGTCAGAATGCCAATTTTTGATCTATGGACTAGAAGACGTGTGAGAAAGGGTGAGATCCCAGGTGTGACCACCCCTGTATGTGGCTGGAGTGGAGTGAAGCAATAGGTCATCATATTCAAGAAAACCGAGGAATTATGAGACGAGGGAGCTTGAAGGACCATTAAAATGGAGGGTGAAGTCCCCGACTGCAAGAGCAGGAATTAGACAGGAACAGAAGGAAGTGAGCAGGTGCGGAACTCTTTGGAAAAGAGGGAGCCAGTATACAACGGCCACCATGATCTGGATTGGGTGGAAAATTTTAATTGAGTGAATTTCAAAGGAAGAAAATTCAGAGGAGGACATGTGCACACAAGATGGTAGGCATGGATGGGTTGAGGACTGCCTTGGTGGAGGAATACCATATTGATGAGAACACAGGTCCGTGAGACACCAATGAGACCAGTTTCTGAGCGTGGCTTTACAGCCATCAGGCCATCCTTCACACTGCTGCCATAACGATTCTCCCAAAGCACATATGTGACCATGTCACTCCTCTACTCAGTAAATTTAATTGGATTCCTAGGATCAAATATAACCTCCTTTGTTTGGCTTTTATGCCCTTCATAACCTGGTTCCAACCCATCTTTCCAGCCTTGTTATACATTACTCCCCCCACCACAATGTGTGATCCAAACCGGTCTTCTGTTCCCCACACATGACATGCCTTCTCCCATTTCTGTGTCTTTTCCTGGTTGTCCACCATGCATGGACAACACTCCCTCCACCTCATCTCCACTTTGTAGACTCCATTTCCATGGTGGTCACCTTCTACATGTACCCTTCCTCCTGCCCTCACTACTTTACACTTATTCATATTTCTTCTCTACATATTAACATGTACACTTTTTATCTCCCCAGTTAGATGGAAAATTCCCCCCAAGCTTCATATTTTGTACCTATAGCCCCATGCCTAGCACAGCACCTTCCAATGAGCAGAAGCTTAATAAATACTTGTTAATTGATTCATAATCATATTATGTCACAAGGGTCACAAAACGCCCTCAAATATAACAGAAAAAGCCTACTACATACTGATTAAAGGTGTGAGTCCTGCCCCCCAGCACTGCATGATGTTATAATTGTATCCACTTGGTTTAATCTCCTTTCAGCCACCAAACTGAGTGTCCCAGGGGCTTTCCCCTATTGTTACTGTTATTTTGTTTTGGCTTTTTTGGGGAGGGTGGGGAGAGAAGGGAGCCCACTCTGGTAGACAAACCTCAAAGCTCAAGTGACTGTGTACACCCTTCCTTTACCCAGACGCTTCCCTACCAGCTCCCACATCTAAAAAGACTCCAGGGCAGTAAGACAGCCCCTTGCCCACTCCCACAGTTCCAAGACAGCATCTTTCTGCCGAGAGTCACCAACCTGCTGTAACAGTCTCCCAGGTGCCCACAGCTTTCTCTGAAAGCTTCTAAGAGCTCCTCTTTCTCTCCGGGGTCAGTGATAGAGGGGTCCATCAGAGCGGCTCTCACTAACAGGTGGGCCTCACTGAGGAGATGAATGCAGCTCTGAGTTCTTACATTCCTGTAGGTCTTACTGTAGTCTACCTAGAACAGGGGGACAGGTGGGTCATGACGGCTACTGGGAAATGCCAACCCCATGAGTCTGAGCCACTCTTCAAACCACCCAAGGTAAGAGAAAGAAAATCTAAATTCCCCAGAAAATTAAAATTAAATATTAAAAGGAAAATGCCACTAATCCAGATTCTCCTAATTAGGAATTTGTGATAAGAGGTCACTGTATTCGTAAGATTTTACTACATGCTTAACAAGGTTAACTTGACTCATTGTGAGATAGTAATAGTCTCTTTTAATTGAGTTACAATTACTGTTAATACTATATATTCTTACGTTGTGAAATTTTCAATCATCCTTCAGAGAAGCATGGGAAGACTTATATAAACTGATGAAAGGGAAGTAAACAGAACCAGAAAGAAATACATACAATGAGTCTGACAATGTTTATGGAAAGAACCACTACAAAAAAGTGAAAATGAATGCTTTGTAATTATAAAAACCGAACTGAGCCCTGATGAAGAAATATGAGACTACACCTCCCTTCTTTTCTTTTCTTTTCTTTTTGGGAAGGGGCAGAGATGTGGAACTAAGTATAGAACACTACATATACTGTCAGACTTAGTTGATGCATCTGATAGTTTTGAACTGCTTTTAAAATCTTTTTTTATTCTTTGTTATAATGGATTATAACAAAGACTAAAATGCAGAGGAATAAAGAAGAGGGATTAAGAGGGATTTAAAATGTAATCCCTGTTAGAAGGAATTATAACAAAGAATAAAAAAGAGGGGGAGAGACTTTCAAAGAAATTAAGGTAACATAAGAACAAAAGAAAACATTAATTGACTGATTTTTAAAAGGAAAAAATACAATCTTTTTAACAGTCTGAAACACTAAAGGTTATTTCTGCATTAGCCATGAAAATTGTTGAAGTTTTCCACAGTCAAATAAGATTTCAATTTTCAATGTCAAATGAGATAGAGAAGGGTAAAGATTAAGTCTACTGAAATTTTCATGTACTTTTTAAGTACAACTCATAAAACTATTTCATATATCAACAATTAATGGGCTAATTAAAATAATCCACATCTATTTATTAAAATGAACCTATTTAGAAGAATACTGATAGTTATTCACTTGAAAGCAGTAACATTTCAATTCTTTTAACATTATTCTATAATCTAGTATTTTTTAATTCAGAATGGTCTTTCCATACATTGGTAGCAAACTGCTTAATTTCTGCCATTTGTATTTATAAAAGTCTCCATAAAGCTAAGTACAAGCTTCATAGAAAGGGCTGAGAACACTGGAAGGTTTTTCACTATTTTCTAAAAGTTAACTGAAAAGACCATCCTTGCCCTTTCAGACCACCATCTTAGACAGAGTCCCCATATTTCTACTTAGGAACAAAAGAAAACTAATGAGACACACTGAAGTACTATGGCCCTTGGTAGATTGTGGGCCTGTAACAGAAGGCTGGATCATAATTGGGTGGTTGTGGTGAAGTGATGGTGAAGTGGATAGATCGCAGGTCCTGGACTCAGAAGATCCTAATTCAAATGTGACCTTGGACACACACTCTAGCTGTGTGACCTTGGGCAAGTCACTTAACTGCCTTAGGTTCCTCATCTGTAAAATGGGGATAATAGTAGCACCTTTCCCCTAGGGTTGTTGTGGGGATAAAACAAGATATGTGTAAAGTACTTCATAAACTTTAAAGCACTATATAACACTAGCTACTGTTATTATTATTAGTAGTATATCCCAAGTGAAATATAATATAATACATTATGTAATATAATCATTTCTCCTCTTTAATTATCCCAGAAATTTTCATTTCCTATTCCTACCCACAGCAGAGACCACAGAATCATAGACATTTTGGTACATAGTAATCACTTAAATGCTTTTTCATTCATTTACCTGGAAGAGATTTAGAACTACAAACAATGTTAGAGTTCATTGAGTCTTGGAGTTTTTAACTTTGGGGTTCCATTAGCTTGTTTTTAAAAATATTTTGTTAACTGCACTTCATTATAACTGGTTTCTTTTTCAATCCTCTATATTTGATTCTATGCATTAAATTTTTTATTTTAAAAATTTGATTTTACGCACTATTCTGAAAAGAAGTCCACTGACTTTGTCAGACTGCCAAAGGGAACCACCCCACAAAAACAGGTTAAGAAACCCTGCTTCTAGTCTGAGTCTCCGACCCATTTCGTAGACGAAGACCCTCCAGGGAATTTAAGTCAGTGTACTGTCCATGTTCACAGTAATAATAAGTGACTGAGTCAGGACTGGACCTCAAAGTATCACTGCTTTCTCCACCACACCACATTGCCTTCTGGGGACCAACTCCTCCTTCAATTCCTTGAAGAAAATAAGGCATTAAACTAAATGATGTCTAAGTTCTCTTTCAGTTCTTACATTCTATGGTCTTTTCTTCTGAAGGAAAACACTAAGCTCACACCCAGTTGTATAGGGACCGAGGCTAGAATGGCCATTTTTCCTCTTAGTAGTATAAAGGTGAAAAGGGGGATTGGCCAATGAATGGAATAGTATTTATGAACTCTCCAGAAGAAACAGAAGGTAGAGAGAAGACAGCCACCCTACCTTTAAGGAATCTATCGGAAAGGCCAAGGCCCATGCAGCAGAGATGGGTCCCTCATAAAAACCTAGAGGCTGGTTGTCTGCAGCACTTTAATATGCAAATGGACATTGATTACTAATACCATCCATGAGAACCAGCAGCCCCAAACATACCATTTCTTTGTAGAGTTGCATAGTTGAAATCGTATTCACAATATATAAATTCCACCCAGCTTCCATCGCAGAAGGCGTCTTGAGTTTAACACTGCCATCTTTTCTGGAGCTGAAAGCAAATAACCAGATTTACAAGGATACCAAATATTTTATTCTTACAAATGGCTATTGTGAGTGGCTTAAAAAAAATTCCTTTCAATAAGTCTAACAATAATTTACAAACCATAATTTTTTTAAAATAAGTGAATTTTCTATTTTAAGTTGGGCTATACTGTAGTAGATTTGAATGCTGGATTTGCCTGGAGTCAGGAAGACCTAGAATGACCATTACTAGCAGTGTGGCCATGGGCAAGTCACTTAGCCTCATCTATAACATGGGAACGGTAACTGCTGGGCTTTGAGGCAATACAAAACGGAAGATAGCAATAATTTTTTTTAAAGAAAAAAATTACAACTGCACCCTTTCACAGAGTTGTGGTGAGGAGCATAGAGCATAATACGTGTGAAGTGCTTATATCAATTGTCCCCTACTTGTCCTCGACTATCCAACCAAACTTCGTTCACAGCACTCTGAACTCCTATCCCCTGCCTTTGCTCTAGCCATCCACCATGCCTGGAATACACTCCCTCCTCACTTCTGCCTCACGGCATCTCTCACTCCCTTCAACACAACTCAGGCATGACCTTTAGCATGAAGATTTTCCTGACCCCAACCACTGTTGCCTTGCATTTTTAACTCCATCCCTGGTATTTTTAACTCCTACATACTTATTTTTTCTTTATATTTATTTGACATATACTCATATGCCTACATTTTGTCTCATCTGAATCGATCAATCAGTTAATAAACATTTATTAAGTGCCTACTATGTATATTGTGCTAAGCAATGATAGAAAGTAAACTCCTTGAAAGTAGGGATTTATTTTAGTTCCTGGAACATAGTAGGCATTTATTAAATGCCTAGTGACTGATTCTAGACTTTGTAACTCCAACATCCACTGTTAAACCAATTATTTCTGACTTCTCCAAATTGTTGCTGACTTAGAAGGGCAGCTAAGTGATGAAAAAAAAATTCTCTGGCTCTTCACATTACATTTTGAAACTGAAGACATGCATAGGACTCCGTTCCTTTATCGCTACTAAGGCTCTGAGACAGGAAGCTTCCTAAACCAGAAGCGTGAAGACAAGCAACTCTACAGCTGCAGAGGCAGCAAACATTTGGGTGTATTTTTTTTGCAGCTGCCTAAGTATCTGAAAACTTTTTGAAAACAGAATGCTAAGTACTGTCTTCTCTTTAGCCTAAAAGTGATATTCCTAAATTTAAGAATTAAAATTAAGAATTTGCCTACGAATGCTTTCATGTAAATCCTAATTTGGGTCCTCTGGAGACACTTTTAAAAATTCATCTACACTGTTTCAATGTCCAGTATGCTAATCTTACAAACTGTACAAGACATACACAGACTAAAAAGCGCATACAGGATATGGAGTATATGAGCCTGCTAGACTGTCTAAGGCTAACAGATCTTGACAGCTTTTTGCTCCAGAGTAAGATAAGCCCTCACTGATAAGAGGCAACCTTTGATTTTCCAAGTTGGTACAGAAGAAAGAGAATTAGTATGAAGGATGCAAAAGTGAAAAGTCTTCCAAAATCCTGCACTTTGTTTCCCATGAACTATGCAGTTTCCCCCCCACAGGTCTATCTCTCTGAATATGTCTTCCTGGGAGGAATATTACAGTTAGTTTGCACTTTCTGGGTGAGGTAAGGGAGTGTTCCAGGGTGGTGACTCTAGTTGGACTTCTGGAAATGAGACAATTCATAGCTAGAATGCCTAGAGCAGATCATCAAAGCGCAACATGGCAGACAAGCGTCTTTTTGATATCTCAAAGTGGATGTCCTGTAGACACCTTAAACTTAACATGTCCAGAATTAAACTCATTATCTTTCCCCCAAATCCTCGTCTCAACCCAACTTCCTTATTATGATCAAGAGCACCACTATCCTTCCAGTCCCCTCCCCAGGGTTGGTCCCCTGGCCTCCAGTGTCTCCCCACTCTGATCCATCCTCCACTCAGCTTTCAAGCTGATTATTCTGAAGTACAGGTCTGACCGTGTCATTCTCCCCCAATCAACCAACTTAGTGATCCTTCTTGTCTCATTAAATCTTCTGTTTGGCTTTCAAAGCCCTTCACCACCTGGTCTATTCCTACCTTTCTGATCTTCTGCCTTCCATATACTCTATGAAGCATAGCGCTGTCCTTGGTGATCCATACACAAGACATTCCATCCCTAGGTTCTGTGCCTTTTCAGCAACACTCTCCTTGGCACTCCCCAATTTGGGATTTTCTTGGCAAAGACACTGGAGTGGTTCGCCATTTCCTTCTCCAGCTCATTTTACAGATGAGGAAACTGAGGCAGAGTTAAGTGACTTACCCAGGGTTACAGCTAGTAAGTGACCGAGGTCAGATCTGAATTCAGGTCTTTCTGACTCCAGGTCCAGCACTCCAGTCACTGCACCACCTATCTATCCCACATAGTAAGTGCTTACTAAATCCTTGATGATTTGATTTGACTTGAATACACACTCTACCTAGGTCATTAAGCTTTGAAGCAGACCTGAATATCTTGATCTGGGGTCCATAAGTGGGTTCGGGAATGAGAATACATTGTCACAATTCCTTCTTAATTAGAAAAAAATCCTCAAATTAAGAAGAAAAATAACTCAATCAATAAGCACTGATTAGGCACCTACTGTGTACCAGGCACTGCATCCTGGTGTTGAGCATACAAGAGCATACAACAGTCCCTTCTTGCATCGAACTAAAGGATCAAATATGAAAATAATAATCACTGAACTTTCAGTTTTGATATGATAAAGTTTTTGGTCTTCTTCCTTATTTGTTTTGCAAAAGACATCAATGTCCCCTAAGTTTTCAACTCTAAAAGCACTGATTTGTACTGGTGCATTCTTGTGTAAGATTCACTTCCCTCTTAGAATTCTGAGAGAAAGCCTCAGTAGAATTCGAATCCCTTCCTTCTGCTTTTTCTCCCCTCTAAATAAAAAGAACTCTCTAGAAGGTATTCAGTTAATTCTAAGTTCTGTAAAAATATATCTCATCATTTAAACTTGAAGGAAAAGAAAAAACTCTAAGGAATGGAAACAGCACTCTTTCAAAGAAACCAAAGAGGCAAAGAACCTACTTTCAGTCAGTAAAAACGTCCACTACAGTTTCTTTGAAAGGACTTCAAGATGACGTATGCCCACCTTGACAAAGAGGTGATGGACTCAAAGCATAGGCTGAGGCATACAACTTGGGGACGTGGCTAATGTGGGAATTTGTTTTGCTTGATGATGCATATTTGTTACAAAATTATTGGGGTTTCTTTTTTCCCCCCTAGTGGAATAGGGAGGAGTTAAAGGAAAAAAAAATACATTTTTGTTCATTGAAAAAAAATTAAGTTAAAAAAACAAAAACAAAAAAAAACTATAGGAGCTGTTTCTATTTATTTGAGTTTACCAGGAATTGTAAAGGAAAAATGAAGTAACAAAGAGATGTATGAGTGACAAAGGAGATGGGCTGGTCAACTGCAAAAAAAAATGGCATCACTGAGAGAAAGACTGTCATGTTCCACTGGCATCCAACCTATCAAGATGCCAGAGAATACCAGAAACATTCTCCGGCAGGTTGGATGGACCTTACCATATCATAGCCTTTAAGCTACAAGGAACTCCAGAAGTCATAGTGCAAACCCCTCATTTGCGGATGAGGAAACTGAGGTCCAGAAGTCAAATGACCTGCCCAAGGCCATAGACCTGGGGAGTGCTAGGGCTGGGATTCAAACTCAGTCCTTCTTCCTCTAGACCCAGTACAAAGGAAAACTGCCCAGGATGAGTAGTACTATAAGATGATCAGCTGGAGGGAGTACCCACATTAGTGAGATCACAGGTCCATTTGGCTACTTGGAAAATATACTTACAGTAGACTTTTCTTTCTTTCTGGGATATCTTCAGTACCCGCTTTGGTCAAAAGGATAACATGATTCTTAAAGTGACATATTGCTTTCAGTCCAATGAAGAGCTGCATTCTTAAGGCACAGATATCCAAACTAATAGGTGGACAAGCCTATAAAAGAAAAAAGAACTATCAGAAATCGGAAACAGTGACCATGTACCTAATTCTTCACAGGTTAGTCTGGGCTGTGTTTTGAATAAACATTTGCCCTCCTATTCTATAATATAATCCCAATAGATCGAACTTGATATAAATGCCCAGTTTGCTGAATTGTTAGGGGAAGGAAAAGGGGGAAAGGCTAGCCCACGAGAAGCCCACCATGGCCAGGGGCAGTCCCCACAATCTAGGAGCGGGAAGTGACCTTGGTTGATTTTTGAGAGGCGTCAACAGCTGATATTCCAGGAAAACTGGCTTCCAGGGGGTTCCAAGGTCATATTTTGACCCATTTTCTATCTAGAATGTCAATACCATAAAATTCAATTTAAGATGGCATCATATAACATCTGTGACACCAAAAAAGGATTTCTCTGTGAGTGGGGAAAAGGAGGGGAAGAGAAAGAATTCACGAGCATCTCAAAGAAAAAAAAAACCCACTGCTACATAACTCAAAAGTTCATGACCAATACTCACATGAACATCTTGCATCATTTTAAAGACCTAGCATTTTTATCATGGGATTTGAATGATTTTCTGCAGTTTGGAGGCCCAGGATGCAAGGGGAAAAAACATCATGCTTTCTGTCATTGATAACTTTGGTGGTCAAAAACCTTTTAAAGTTTGCACTTGTCTTGTCTCAGTAGACACAGCATATCCATTTAGTACAGCCATTAGGCTCTCCGGGTAGAACTGTGGAAATGCTGAGAGATCTCTGAGGCTTCTCAGATGACAAGAGAATTAATCTTTCAGGCATTTTCACATCATGGTGGGTGAATTAAATCACTAGTAATGTCCTCTATTGATTTTTCTGCTCTTGGAAATATTGATTTAGTTTTTGCATTAGGCTAATTAACCAATTCCCGTAACAGACCTTAAAAAAAAAAGTAACACTAAAAATCCCCAGACACTCACTACAGAGTGAGGAGCAAAAAGGCTAACTTCGGTTTACAAAATAAATATATCACCCTACACAAGCCGTAAGTGTTTAAAATTGTATATCTTGAACGTTTTAGTGTAAAAATTAAACATTCCTCAGCAACCTAACATTTGCCACATTTACTCACAACATCCAATGTTTCACAACTTACAAGCTATGGTGACATTAGCCCAGACGAAGCCTCAGCTTAGCAGATAATGAGGTGGCCTTGGAGCCTGGAGGACCAACCTTCAAATCCTGCCTTGGACACTTACTACGTGACCTCTCAAGGCTCTGGGCAACTGCATCAGCCTATCAGCAGCACAAAAGGTACCGATCTACACCGGCTGCTTGGAAGCTTGGAGGAGCCTACAGCAATAAAATCACTGACCAGTCCCTCTTCCTGTCCTAAGTCTTTGAGTACCAAGTACTCTAGGAGGGACCCACGGTACAAATCACAGATACTGTCTATAACAAATAATGCCCTATGGAGCTGGGCCTGGTAAGGACGCTAACATGGGCATGGCAACTGCATTCACACACGTTCGAATTGATTCTTAATTTTAAAATTTCACATTCTTCCTTCCTCTGGATTTGGAATATTGCTTACAGATGTCACAAGGCAGGCTCCAGTAGGGCTTTACTTGCCCATTCTGCTTAACTGTGTTTCCTTGTTAAATGATAAATGAGGAAATGACTGTGATGGCATCAATAAAAATATTAAAAATATATTTTTTTAAATCATGAAGGTAGAGAAGTAGACAGAGGGCGGAGCAAGGAGTCAGGAAATCCTGAATTCAAATCTTACCTCAGACACTTACTACCTGTGTGACCATGGGCAAGTCACTTAAGATCTTTCAGCCTCAGTTTCCTCATCTGTAAAATGGGGATGATAATAATAGCACCTGACAGGGTTGTTCAAATGAGTTAATGTATACTGCCAACCTTAGAGTACTATAGAAATGCTGGCTCTTATTAAAATAGACATTTTCTATTGACTGCGAAATGATTCTAACCTTGTGGGTGGTATCCATGTAGGGGTCCGCATCCCTTGCAGCCGCCGCACTGCATCGGACCGTGAAACACTGCAAGTTATTACTATGGAAGAGGAGAGAGAAGAGAAAGGATTCTTTAAAAAAAAATTATTTATTATATTTTAACATTCTTTTTTCAAAATTTTGAATCTCAACTTCTGTCCCTCCAGCCCCTCCCCCACCCACTGAGAAAATAAGCAACATATTATCAACAATACATGTGAAGACAGGCAAAACATGTTGCAAAAAAAAAAAGCAAGGAAAATAAATTAAGTGAAAAAAAGTCTGCTTCATTCTGTACTCAGAGTTCATCAGTTGGAGAGCATTTTTCATCATGGGTCCTTTGGAATTGTTATCAATCCCGTATTGATCAAAGCAGCCAAATCTTTCACTGTTGATTACCGTTATAATATTGCTGTTACTGCATATGATATTCTCCTAGGTCTGCTCACTTTACTGCGTCAGTTCATGTAAGTCTTCCCAGGTTTTTTTTTATCCTGAAACCATCCCCAAGAGAGAGGGTTCTGAATAAAAAGGGAGGTTGATGACCAAGACAGAGCCCTCTAAAATAAAAGTGGAAGGAGAGGAAGAGGAAGAAAAGCAAAAACAGTTTTTTCCCTTGAAGAAAATGACACAACCTTAAAAAAAAGTACTTGTGAACACTTAAATCACTGTCTGTCTGTAGACAAAATCAAATTGTCTAGCCCCCTTGAAAGGCAAAATAACTGGGGCAGTTAGGTGGCACAGTGGATATAGCACTGGCCCTGAAGTTAGGAGGACCTGAGTTCAAATCCGACCTCAGACTAAACACGTGACATTTACTAGCTGTGTGACCCTGGGCAAGTCACTTAACCCCAACTGCCTTTAAAAAAAAAAAAAGGCAGAATAACCAATGAAACAAATATATGAGGCTGAAAAACCACTCAGCATTCCAGTTTTGACAGTGCCATCATCATCATCACAACAACAACTAATATTATGTGGTGCTCTAAGGTTTGGAGGGAGCTTTATATCTATTATTTCATTTGATTTGAGAAGCTGATCCTATTATAACCCCCATTTTGCAGATGAAGAAGCTGAGCTCAGAGTGATTTGCCCAGGGTCACAGAGAGAGTAGTAAGTGGGGGGAAATAGTAGTGATTTGGGGAAGAAAAATAAGCAACATGAATCCAGTCCCAGAAATGAAAATCACTAAATGTCAGAGTCAGAAGAGAGCATCCCCAACTCCCTTATTTTACAGATGAGGAGAAAGTAAAAGAAGTTAAGTGGCTTGTTGGAGGCTGGACCACAGCCGGGCATCCTGCCTTCTGAGTCCTGGCCCACTGTTTTGTGTACTGCCCATGATGCCTTTGCCGAGCAGAAAAAGGGCTAAAACATGGTGGCTGTCACAGAGTAGGTATTCAACACAGATTTTTAGAAATATATTAATAAATGAATACTACTACCCTCCTCTTAAAAGTATCTAACAATTCTGAAAGCCTTGTACCGTTAGAGGGAGGACTCTTGCTCTGACAAAATTTGAAACTAACCACATAAAATAAGAAGGTGTCAGCCCAGGATTCATTCCACCTACTTACCAAAGCAAATGCCTTTGGGGCAGGGTATGCTTTTCTCATCACTGTATCTTCAGTGCTAACACTAAACTTGTGCTGAACTGAACACAGTAGGTACTTAATAAATGCTTGTTGGAGTGCCTCTGCCTTTGCCCAGGCCCATAATACCACAATCAACTTTGAGGACTTCCTCTACATTCCAATGAAACAGGGTCCATTGCCCTTCCCTAAACATTCCTGTATCTCTGTCTTTGCTCCTATCTCTTTCTCTCTATCAAAGTAGCCTTTCTCATCAAAAGTCTGTCTCTTTAAGGCCCAGCTCCCATACCCTTCAATGGAATCTCCCTCCCACCTAATAATGCTCCCTCATCTGAGCTCCAGCATATTCTCTGCCTCTCCTACATCACTTAACCCATGCAGACAAATATTGTGGTTATTTGCACACTGTTTATCTCCTAGTAAGAATTTATTACAAGGCACACTCCTAAGAACAAAAAGGTCTTGGGTATCTTTTATTCCTAGCTCAGCACCCACAACATAGCAGGTCATCATCATTATCATCATCTTCTTCTTTCTCAATAAACACTGACTGAATGAATAATAATGAATTATTTTGAATAATAAATGAATAATAATGAATTATTTTGGAACCCAGAAGGCCATTATTAATAGTTAGGATTTAGCAGTTCTTTCGGAAATACTCTAATGGTTTACAAATGGTTTTTACAAAAAAGAGGGATCAAAACTTCTAACAAAAAACAAAACAATATTTCCAACTCCTGAGATTAAAAGTACCAAATCAAATTCCTGAACCTCCTTTAAATGTAAAGATCCTAGGGGAAAGTTTCATCTTTAAGAAAGAATCAGTGGGACATGTATGTTAAGAAGTACATTAGACTAGGAGTTTTTAGAAGACTCAAGCTCCAGTTCAAGCTGGACCTTGGTTGCTAAGCACAAAACCTTGGGGAAGTCACTTTAGTCTTCTTATCTCTAATATAAGAGAGCTGGGTCATAACTCTAGGGTTCCTACCAGTTCATGTCAGATAAAAATATCTGAATCATTTTCTAACCTGCAGTGAATAACGAAAGTAAAAGCATAATAGAAAAACAGAATTGTTAATGATTGATACTTGGAAAAATGACAATGGAAAAAAAAAAACCCTGAAAAAAAACAACATTTAAAAAAACACCATATGGTGTTCAATCAGGCTTTTGATGAGCAAATCAGCTACCTGACATTGTAGCGTGCTGAGCTGATTGAAGAAGGGGCAAATGTATTTTTTCCTTCTGTTTTGTTTTGTTTTCTCTTTCTTGTGGTTCCTCTTATTGGTTCTAATTCTTCCTTACAACATCACTAATGTGAAAATATGTTCAGTAGGAATGTATATGTATAGCCTACATCAGATTGCACGCCATCTTGGGGAGGGAGGGGGAGAAAAAATTTAAAACTCAGCTTACGGAAGTGATTGTTGATAAATCAAATAAATTAATTAAAAAAAGCAAACCAAAAAAAATAAAAACAAACTTATCTATATAATATCTAAATTTTGTATTTAACTTAAAGGACTCGACCCCTAAAAGAGGAGGAAAAAAAAAGTTCAACGTAGAAAAAGAGTAGAATAATGGTTCACAAGAGTTTAGAATATGTTTTTTTAACACCAAAAGCTTTTGTAGGGGTATCTGTCAGTTGAGAAAACACAGTGACAAAAAGCTTGCTCTTTAATGAAACCACTGTGTTAGCCACAGTAGTGTCTACAGACATTTAGAAAAAAACAAAAATCCACTAACAGACATATCTTCAAGACATTTTATTCAGTCGACAAGCTATTGTGCTGCATATCTTGTTGGAGGTAAATAAAGTGCAAGATGAAAACAGTCGGTAAGCATATAGATTCAAAAATGTCTTGCATAAATTTCATGGTTCCCAGGGGACCTCAGCCCCTAGACTGGGAAAGCACTGGCCTGCAAAAAGACAGCAATGAGCCATTAAATGCAGCTTTTAAAAGATAAATATGAAACACTAATTTAAGACAATACATAATCTATTATGCATTAAGGGAGGCAGCATGTATAGGGAATAGAGATTTGGCCTCACAGACAAGGAGAGCTGAGTTCAATGCAATGCCAGTTCAACACTGGCTTTGTAACCACGGACAAGTCATTTAGGCTCTTGGTGTTCAAGTCAACTTTCTAAGACTATGTGGGTTGGCTGCCGGTCTGCATTGGTAAGGGGGCTTCCTCACTGGAGAGTTCCCTGTACCCAAGAAATCAGAGGTCTGGAATATATCCCATAAATACTCAGATAGTATTAGCAAGTTTACAAGGTCATAAAAGGCATTATTCACAAAACACGGAAGGAGAGACAAGGTGCAGAAAGAACCTAACAAACAACCCAAACCTTGTGATAACATGCAGGAATTGTGGGGTAAGAACTGCCTGATGAGATTTCTCTGGATACTGGTAGACCGACACTAATTCCACTGATTTAACGGCCTTATAGAGATACCCAATATGAGGTAAGGAGAAAAAACAGAAGAGGCTTAACAACTCTTTTTCCTGAGGGGAACTCTTCCCATCAGCAGTAACAGCATCTGCATTAAAAAGAGGAGAAAACAGTATTACTCTGAATAGTGTGTCCTTGCTGATACATTCAGAGACATTTTATAAATAAATCCAGTTATAAAATGCTTCTCACCCACTTTACCCTCTTCCTTTTTCCCCTATTTCTGACTTTCTGACTCTTTAAATCACCTCCAAATCAGAAGAGGAAAACTATTAACAAAGCACAGCACTCATTTAATTTGATAAACAAGATACATACCAGGAGTGAGAGAGACATTAGAGATATAAAAACAGTATTCACATCAATAATGCAAACAATAAAAAAAAAAACAAACCCACACACAATCTTGTCAAAGGGGGCAGAAAATGTAAGAAGGATATCCTTTGGAAAGGGCTGCTCCATGACTCCTTTAGAAACAGAGCAGGACATATAATTTATCTGGAAAAACAAAGGGTGAAAAATCTCAAGGGAAAGAATGAAAAAAAAAATAGAAAATAAAAGCTTAGCAGGACCAAATTTCAAACTCTATTACAAAGCAGTAATCATCAGAATGATTTGGTACTCATTAAAAAAAAGAGAGAGCAGTCAGTGGACCAGATCAGTTATACAACATACAGAAAGGAACAAACATAATGGTCTGGTATTCTATAAGCTCAAAGACCCCAGCTACTGGGATGGAGTCATTGTTTGACAAAAACTAACTGGAAAGCAGTCTGGCAAGAAATAAGGTATAGACCAGCATCTTATAACATATACTAAGCAAGACAAGCTTGAAATGAAAGTATGACTTAGACATAAAACGGGACATCATTAACTAATTAGAAGAGCAAAGAAGAAATCACCTGTCAGATCCATGGATAGGGAAAAGTTTATAACCAAACAAGGGATAGAAAAAATCACAGAAGATAAAACACTTTGTGTACAATGGAAATGTTTTGGGCACATGGCAGGGCTGGCGCTAGGGCTTTGCTGACCGGTGCTAGTGTGCATGTATCACACCAGGGAGGTCCCAGAAGACACACAGTGAAGCACTCTAGAGGAATCGGGGCCCATTTTCCTTCTCTCTACCTTCACTATGACATTTTCACATCTGGTTTGGCTGTGATTTCTGTCAGTTGTCAGAGTGTACGGTACCACTGAGGATTCGTGAGATATTCAACTAGCCTGACTATACCTTCCTTAAGGTTCATGCTTTGGGGTTTTTTTTAAAGCTCATACATGACCATCGCAAAATAAAAGGAACCCATGACATTTTAGGCTCCTGAAAGGCCATCTTCCCTACTCCCTACCCCTAAATCCTAGCCAACTTTCTGCCTATCTAAATGCTACCAATCAAATGAGATAATATATGTCAAGTACTCTGCAAACCTGACAGTACTATATAAATATTAGCTAACATAATATTAATTAATTGCATAATGAATAGAGTTGGCCTTGGAGCTGGCCTCTGACATGTACTGGCTGTATGACCCTGGACAAGTCACTTCAGCTCCTACTGCTTGAGGTAGCTGAGACTCTCAGTTGCCTAGAAGGTGCTGACCTGTGCTGAAAGAAGGAGTTTCCTCATCTAAGGAGGTCCTTATGCCAGTGAAATCACAGGTGCAGTCCCTCTCATCACAAGTGGAATGGGCCCTTATTATTAAATCACAGTTCCCCTTCGCTGGAAGCCTTCAAAGTGAATGACCAACTCTCAGGCATATTGTATTGGGGAACCCTTTTGGGGTACAGGTTGGACTAGCCCCTGAGGTCCCTTCCAGCTGTGAAATTGTGATTCTGTAATGTGATCTGCCTTCCATCCACTTCCCAAGCAACCTTCTCAAGTGAATTTCCTAAATAATTTTCTAATGATAATTAATCCATTCTCCTTCATGTTGCAATTTGGGTATATGTTTCCCTGTTCCATTGATGAGACTAATCTCTGTGAAGGAAACTTGTCCTCCATGTAGGAGCTCTTATACACTGAATGAGGGATATAGACCAGCAGTCTATGGGCCAAATCCAGCCTGCAATCTGTTTTTCCACAGCCCAAGATCTAAGAATGGTTTATGATGGGTTAAATCTGGCCCAGCAGCCAATGTTTGCTGATCCTTGATTTAGACTATCATCGTAAGATGAGAGCTAAGAAAATAGGAAAGGGAGATCAGAGGAAAGAAAGCTGCTCCTTGCGAATAGGAATTGTTTCACACTTTGGTCTTGTATGCAAATGGTACCTGGCACATAGCAGAACTGAAAATTCGAACTCAAGACTTCTGATTCTGAGTCCAGAGCTTTCCACCCCACAACCACCCACACTTTCAGACTGACCTGTTTGGTAAATAGGCAGCAACTGGAGTGAATGCAACTTGGTGTCATCAGGAAAGACATAGGAAGACACATCTGGCGTAAAACGTCTAGAGGAGAAAACAGACCCAACTCATTGCTGAACGATTTCTGCTTACAAAATACTTCGACGGTGTGGTAAGAGCAGGTTTTTGTACCTGTAAAGGATGGGGTGCACCCAGGAAGGACTTGCTCTGTTGTCATTTAACCCCATTGACTCCAAGGTAACTGATAGGCCAGACTGCCTGCTCACCTCACCAAGGAGCTCTAAGGGTTTCTGACAAATAACAAAATCCTCCGACTCGAGCTGAAGAGCTGATAGTGTATAAGCACCACTCTTTTTGCCTGTAAAAATAAACTATGAAGAGTAAAGACAGGCAGCATGCAGCTTCAATGAAAGATTCTGGATGAACTAACTTCAAAACAGTAGATCAGCTGGTACAGTGGATAGAGCTCCAGCCCTAGAGTCAGGAGGACCTGAGTTCAAATCTGGCCTCAGACACTTGACACTTACTAGCTGTGTGACCCTGGGCAAGTTACTTAACCCTGACTGCTTCGCCAAAAAAAAAAAAGGCAATAGGTTCAGCTGACATTTACATAGCACTTTAAGATTTAAACACAGCACTTTACATGAATTACAGGTGAGGAAACTGAGGCTCTGTTAAGTGACTTGCCCAGCTAGAAAAATACCAGAGACATCTTGGTGTCTCCTAACTCCAACTCCCATGTTCTTTTCACTCTTATCACAACAGCTCACAAGATTCCATCAGTAATTTAAAAATATGAGCTGTATTCCACAGCATTACTAAATACCTAAATATTTTCTTTAATTTTTAATAAAAAATAAAATACTGTGGCCCAGTAGACACAGCGTTGAACCTGGAGTCAGGAAGAACTGAGTTCGAATCCCTCCTCAGACACTTCCTAGCTGTGTGACCCTAGGCAAGTCACTTAACCTTTATTTGCCTCAGTTTCCTCAACTATAAAATAGGGATAATAAATAGCATTTACCTCCTGGCGTTGTTGTCAGGATAAAATTAGATAATATTTCCTAAGTGCTTTCCAAACCCGATAGCACTACATACATGCTAGCTGTTATTACGATGACTCTGAAGGGATCATCATTATATCAGTAAAAATATGCTATTTAAAGAACAACATCACATTTCAAATCTATGGCACTTTACATTATTCAAAACACTTCCACAAACATTTATCTTGTTTGTTCCCCACCCCCACCCCCAATCACAAAAAGCTTATGATATAGGTGGCATAGGTGGGATCACCTCTGACGAGGAAATTTGACAAGCAAAAAAATTTAAGCCAAGCTATAGCTACATTCATACTAAAAGGTCTTCAAATCCCCAGCATACATTCGATGTCCTCCATGAATAAGCAAAGGATCTGGGATTTCTTCGGGGTGGGGGGGGGGGTGTCCCAGCATGTAGCCTCCCTCCACCAGGGCCGATCCATCACAACCTGGCTACGAATCAGCAGGTAAGTCATAGGGAGTTGTGTAAGACACTTAAGAAGGACGTGACCTGCCCAGAGTCACATAGCCAGCTTCATTTTATAACTTCCTGACTCCAAGACCCGGCACTCTATCTACTAAGGCCACGTTGCTTTTCTGGTCTATTTCATTAATATGCACATTTTAAAAATAAAATGCATCAGCCTTTCACTTAGGTCACCTAGTACTGACTTTTCCCCTGCAGGCCAAAGCAAGCTAAATTTCACATTTACCAGCCTCCGTGGTGGCCTGTCTGGCCCGGGTGTCCTTTGTCAATGGGGAGGGGTCAACATTTGTTTCATCTTTAGGAGCAGTCTCCAAATGCAGGATTAAGACTTCCAGATCCGTCATTACTGCAATATATCCAGCACAAAATGAAATTTCTACGGGGAGAACGCTCTCTATGTGTATGACTAAGGTGCGTTCAAAGTCCAATATGGAGACTCCCTTGTTGACGACCTGCCATTTTAAACTAAATAGCACCAGTTTATTGACGCAGCCGACGAGAAGATCTCCTGTCACGGGACAAGAAGAGACGCAGAGCGGGGGTTCGGACAGAGGGATCTCAATGATGGACATCTGGTCTTTGGAGGCTTCTCGGAAGCAGCCCTCCAAGCGGTAACCCACCATGCGAATACACACGCGAGAGTTTTCGGTGGTCCTGTTTCTCCAATTCACGTAGGCTCGAAGGAACGTGGCTTTGTTTTTCTCCTCAATTGTCACTAAGTAGTCTCCTGGGGCGGGGGGGGGGGGGGGGGGGGGAAGGTGGAAGAAAGGAATAGGAGTATCATTAGAACCTAAAATTGGGAAGCACATTTACTGAATGCAAGATAGGAAGGATCTGTGATCAAAGCGTCACAGGGAACTCCAAAGGGTATTACTGGTTCTATCACCTACCCGTGTGATCGAGCGCCTCAGTTTCCTCATTTGTAAATAATGGATTTGGACTTGATGGATTCTAGATTCCTCCTAGAACTCAAAATGTTATCTTGGTAGTTGTTCTAGGCAATTGCCTGAGAACCAGAGGTGTTCAGTGACTTTCCCAGGCTCACAGTGGCCTGTAAATATCAGACGTGAAGGATCTGAATCCATTTCTTTCCAAATCCAAGCTCAGCACTCTATTCACTAAACTGGGGCAGTCTCTACTACACATGTATGGGACAGCTACTAAATGTAAGATATTGTGTTTGAGGTGGGAGGAGGTACATGAGTACGTTTCTTTCTGCAGGGGAAAGGAAACATTTACTGAATATGATTGGAAGAGCAGTTAAATTAAAGAAGAAAATAAGAAAATCAATCAAGTCATCTCAACTTAGGAATCCTCATTTTTTCTTCCCATGAGGCATTTTTATTTTTATAAAATCAGATGCAGGCATCCAATTATGGAATGTTAAGAGTGTAAATAACCTATAATAAAGTATTCATGCAGGGGATCAACTTCAAATCTATTTCCTTAGGCAATGTCGTTCTGGCCCCGGATCTATAGGTGAAACAAACTGCTGTCCTCCTCTTCTCCTACCTCGCCCTTCATGTTTTTCTGGTACTTGTGTGACATATTAAAGGCAAGTGTAAAGCGGAAAATCTGGCAGCAATCAGGGGAATCTCTATTTCAAGACATCACATCTTCATGAGAGACACCGAGAAGAAATGAGACAAAATATAAATCTTAAAAAAAAAAAAAAGGCAGGAAAACAAAATACACTTTAAAACGAAAGAAAAGTAGTTATTTGCTTATTCCCCTAAATTTATAGGCTGTGGCTGAAGCCTTTCAAGCAGATACCTATGTGAATCACCAGGAAATGGGTAGACTATCCGTGCCACATGTTTCTTCTCAACCCAAATGGCTTATTGAACTAATAGATTTCATTTTATCATTAACACTAGAAGGACCAGAATTTAGGAAAACTTCAAAGAACTAAGCTGCATCAAGTGACGCTGCATTTTTTTTAATACATAAGACAAAGAAAACAGAGACGAGATGAAAATTTTTATTTCAAAGTAAAATTATAATATTTTGCATCAATTGGTACATTTGGTCCCTCTACTGTTAATGTAAAAATCATAATCATAGTAACTAGCATTTCTATGTTGCTTTAAGGTTTACAAAATATGTGTATATCTATATATATATATATCTATATATATATCTCTATACACACACACATACACACACATGTGTATATATATATGTGTGTAAATATGCATATGTATAGACAGACACACACACACACACATACATACACACACACCCTCCTTTCAAGCAACAGATAAGACTCCACTGCAGAAGGTGGTGAAAAGCACAGGACTTCCATGAGTAAGAAGTTTCGCTTCTTTCAGGGTGGAGGACAAAGGTCACCAGTACCAGTTAACTCCTCTTGCCCCCCCCCCCCCCCCCCCCCCCCGAGGCAAACCAAGCTATGTCCTTACTGTTACCAGAATAATTTAGAGCTGCAATCATGATCATCCCATATGCTATAAATATTTTCTCCTGGGTAGGAAAAGAGTTTCATTTCCTTTCCCTTCCATCATTCTTCAGGACTTTCTTCACATCAGTTCCCTGCTGGTGACATACTGAGTGGGTCTCTGGGTCTAGTAAAATTAAGGGGGTAGATTAGAGGATGCCTAAGGTCCTGCTCAGCTCAAAATCCATAATCCTATCATGACAGATTTCAACCGCTTTCTAGCCTTATGCTATTGTCAACTAGGTGAAGTGGTGTGGACAAAGCTCTGGGCTTGGAGTCAGGAAGACCTGAATTCAAATCTTGCCTCAGGTATCAGCTGTGAGCTACTTCCTTAGGTACTAAAGGGATTGGCAAATGCACTGCTGAGTCACTACTTGTGATCTTAAAATGCCTTGGAGGCCCATAAAGATGCCCAGAACCGGAAAGAGCAAATGTCGTTTTGATTTTTTAAGAGCATGGCGTCTTTTACCTATGAGGTAATGAACCTGACTTCTATTCCTGGCAAAGTTCTAAAATACATTATTAAAAGGATGATTTGTGAATACTTAGAACAGGAAACCCTAATCATAAAAGTCAGCATTGCTTCATTGTGACCAGGTTAGGCTAAACTCAATTCCTTTCCTGATTAATTTTTACATGGATGGATTAGAGGAATATTGTACACACAGAGTAAAATCAGGTTTCAGCAAATTACTCTACTTGTAGACAAGTGTGGAGTCCTGATTGGGAAAAAAAATCATAAAATACAGTAATAAGTGAAAAGCCATAAAACCTTAAACTCTGTGAAAGGTGAGAGCCTGAACACGGTGACCTGTTTACAATCTTAACTTAAGATACAAAATTATATTTTAGGCACTGAATCAAAATTTAAGATACTATGACCTATGAAAGCCAAAACAAGAATATCATGACCTATGTGTGACCACACACAAACTTATATCTGGGCTGTATAACGCTGGCTTAACTCCCCTTATTACTAAGCAGAAAACCAAAAATACCCACCAATCAGTAGTGACGCACTCTCTAACTCCTCCTGCCTTGGTCTGTTTTCTACAATTACCAAGAGGATTTTGAGGGTTCTTTAGTGGGGATGCACTGAACGTCTGGCAGCCATCCCAGATTGCCCCTGTTTTGTAAGTATTCATAACGATTGAGTAAACTACTACCTGTAATTGATACGGAGATACTTGGCCTCTTCTTTAGGTATCAAAATACCCCATGGTTATGGGGGAGGTACAGGGTTCCCCAAACAGGAATTCCGGACCTTACAACCAGAGAGATGAAGGCTACGTGGTGGGATGGTTTGTTCAATGACTGGAACCAATGGATGTTTCTTAAGGGCTTAACATTAACTTGAAGATCTCCAATGAAAAGATCCAGATAAAGATAAAGGCAGAGATGGCACACTTATCAAATCTGTGAATGACACTGATGTGAGACAAGATGTAAGATCTTGCCAAACCTTAGGAAGAAACTGGGGGTGGGGGAAACTGTAAAAATGGAAATTATTAGGAATAAATGTAAAGTACCATACAGATTTTAAAAATCAACTTCAGGGGGCAGCTAGATGGCTCACTGGATAGAGCACTGGCCCTGGAGTCAGGAGGACCTGAGTTCAAATCCAGCCTCAGACACATAATACTTCCTAGCTGTGTGACTCTCTGGGCAAGTCACTTACCCCCAATTGCCTCACTAAAAAAAAAAAAAATCAACTTCACAACTGCAGAATGGAGGAGATATGACTCTACCACAGCTCTTATAAAAATGTGAGAGTTTCAATGAACCGCAAGTTAAAGGTACCTCCACGACTGGAATGATCATTCTCATGCCTAAATTTCCTCCCAGATGATGTATGAAATGCCTTTAGCAGTCAGTCTTTTATGCTATGTTATTAGTACACTAAGACATTAAACTATGAAATGATTAAAATACCTCTGACAAACTTATTCCTTGTGAAGTATAATTAATCAACAAAAAATAAATAACAGATAACACCTTTCCTATTTTGATTGAGGGTGGCAGTAGAGGAGGGGAAAAAAAGGAAAATTGGAAGATTTGGAGATCTCTATTTCAGGGGAGGGATAGGTGAAGAAAGGTTCTCACTCAAGGACTTAACCAGGGGCAAAGGAAGAGGAAGATACAGAAGAAAATGTAAATAACCATAGCATCACATCCTTCTCTGTTCTGATGAAAGAAAATGAAAGTGGAGGAGGGGAGGAGGGTTAAGGGTGGTACACCCCAGGGAAGTCAGAAACAATGTCTTGAAGCCAACTGAAGTCAAGCAACAGTGCTCCCTGTTTGTAACCTATGGTTTTTTAGTTTTTCACAGATGACTTAAGTTAGGAAGGAATTTAGTTTCAAGTTATCTCCATGCTTATTTTTTTCCCTACTGCTCTCTCTCTCTCTCTCCTCTCATATACACACATACACAGACACACTCAGACACACAGAGACAGACAGACACAGACACACACACCCCTGATCTAGTGTAGAGACAGCTGGCCTCCAAGCCAGAAAGACCTTGGTTTAAAAGGCCTCTTAACATACACTGGCTGTCACCCAGGGCAAGCCACAATGTCTGAGTGATCTCAGCAACTCTCTGAAGACTGTCCGGTGCAGAGAAGGTGCTGACCCGAATTGGTCATTCCTTCATCTGGGAGATTTCCTACACCAATGACATCATCAGTCCAACACCCTTTGGCAGTCTGGTGATGCATAAAATAAAAGACAAAGGATTAAAGGAGAAACCTTTTTTGAAATTTCCATCTGAATTCGTGAAGCTCCTGAACTCTATCCCTCCTTGGGGAGGAAGGGTCCACAGACCCCATATTAAGAACCTCCATAAATCTAGAAGCGTATCCACCGGTAGTCCAAGAGGCCCAGAAATGATGATGACAGGGAAAAGGTCTAACACCTGCCTAATTCCTCCCATCTACAGTACAAAATATAAATAATATAAATTTAAACCCAACAACATAGCACTTCTGTATTTAGATATCTGGTCAGGTAGAGGCAGGTTTAAATATCAGAAACTGGGAATGGTTTTGGCTCCAGACACTTAAGTCTTTGGGGACGGGGTTTTGACTTTTTTTTAGGGGGGGAAGGAGAGGAAGTGACACCATCAATTACACTTTGGTAAATAACCAACTGTTAAGGTCTTAGAGATCAGCTAGTCCGACATAGTCGTTTACAGCAGAGGTCACCAGGGTCCAGAGAGCTGAAATAACTTACAGAGAGGGTCAAGATGGCTAAAGACGACCCAGCATTGGAAGCCAATTGTCCGGAGGCACAAAAAGACCAGGGCTCTTTCCCTCCCTGCACCCCAATATGTCACATAGCTAGCAGTGTCTGCAACACTTGTCAATCAAATCATGATTTTAAGGGAGCGCTCTAGTGTTACAGGCGGCCAGCGTGCAGTGAGTTTTTCTTGTAAAAGAATAATCATTTTGGTCATGTGAATAAACTGCTTTCCAGTTTAACTGATCCGTTGCTGGATTCCTGTGTCTTTTCTGAAGCACCCAAAGGATCAGGCACAGTGACAAAAAGCAAGAAAAGGTCCCCGCACTCACGGCGCCCACCGCGGGGACAGGCAGGCGAGGACGCACAGGTGACTCGCTGGGGCGGGCTGGGCAGGTCTGGGGAGACCTGGTGTAGGAGGTGACCCGACAGGCCCGGGTGCGAGCTGCCAAGGAGGTCACTGGGGCAGACCCTACCCGGGAAGGGGTCCGTGGGAAATGGGCATGCACCCCGGCGGGCACGGCAGCAGCACACGGCGGATCCAGCCCCGACCGGTCAATTCCCGGGGTCTGGGAAACCCCAGGAGGGCACGCCAGTTTCCTGCTCCGCCAAGGGAGAGGGTGGGGCCGCGCGGGCTCCCAGGTCTCCCGCGGGGCTTCCTCTTCCCCTCCCCCGGTCCCCAGCTCGTGGGGGCTTCGGGTGCGCACGCACGCACGCAGCCACCCCACCCCGACCCCGCGGGGGGCCGCGCGGGGGGGGGGGGCGCCCGGGCTGACAGGGGCGCGCAGGGGCGGGGCGCAGAGCTCCACGCCGACTTACCGGGCTCGCTGTAGCTCAGGTGCAGCACCTGGCCCAGCGTGGAGAAGCAGCAGCGCGGCCGTGCCGGCTCGGGAGCCCTCGCCTCCACGGAGAACGCCTCCACCTTGCAGCCCGCCGCCACGAAGAGCGCATCCTGCCCGCCGCAGCACACGCGCTCGGGTTCCTGCTGGCACCGCACCACCTGCTGCGAGCCGAACGGGTGCAGGTTGTACAGCCGCACCATGGCTCCGGGGCCGCGGCCCCCCGCCGAGCCGGGAGGGGGAGGGGACGCCGGGGGCGGAGGGCCCACTTCCGCGAGCGCCGCCGCGTCACGTGGGCGGGCGGGGGGCGGAGCCCACCCGCTTCTTTAAAGAGACCGCGGAGGCGAGCCCTTGGACCCGAGCCTGGCCAGGGTCGGTGTGCCGGGGCGTCTTCTGCGCCCAGCGATAGGGTTGGAGCCCTTCATTGTCGGCCTGCATATCTGTACATGCGCATACATATATGTATCTCTTAACTTGCCCTCAATCCATTGTCCCATCCAGCTACCTGCATGTGTGTATATATACACACGCAGCTATGCGTCTGATAGAGATATAGAGCCCTCTGTCCACTGTCTTATCTAGCCCCCCTGCATATATGTAAACACACATGCATAGCTTTACTTGATACAGAGATTTACCATTCTATCCATTGTCCCATCTAGCCAT
>NW_020954588.1:14119033-14205012 GCF_900497805.2 Vombatus ursinus | reverse complement strand
ACTTGATACAGAGATTTACCATTCTATCCATTGTCCCATCTAGCCATCTGTATATATGTATATATACATGCACACACATATATATCTATCTTGACTTGATAGATATGTCACTGTGTTGTCCCATCTAGCTACCTGCATATATGTATATATACACACGTATATCTTAACTTGATTATAGATATAAGGTGCATCAAAGTTTGCCAAGTGTTTTATTATTGTACATATTGTGTATTATTTCATTTGATCCCCACAAAAACCATGAGGTAGGTGCTACTTTTTTTTTGCAAAGAAACTCACTAAAGATTTATGCTATATATGTATATATTACATATACATATAATATACAGTATATGTACATATTATATATATACCCACACATAAAATTTTTATATGTACCTGTTGTCTCCCCCATTAGGATGTAAGCTCATTGCAACAAAGGATTGTTTCATTGTTTGTACAGGTATCCCTAGCACCTGGCACACAGTAGGTGCTTAATAAATATGCATTGATTCATTCTTTTTTCATGAAACACAGCGTTTAACATAGGGTTAGGCGCTTGGCAAGAGCTCTGTGCCCAGTATCCCAAGCCCTTCCAGGGAATGGGGCTTTATGCATGGTTACCCTTTCTTCCTCCCATGACTTAAAGATGCTGAGTTAAGAAACAGGCAAGTGGCCCCCTGCCTAGATTTGACCTACTTAAAAACCAGAAGCCTCCCACTGGCGGTTTAGAGCATAGGACCTTAGAGTACAATCAAGTCAAAACCCTAATTTTACAGATGAAGAAATTAAGCCAAGGTCCTCCAGCTAGTGTCTAAGGTGGCATTCAAGCCCAGATCTTCCTGGGAGTTAGGTGGCACTCACTGGGTCAGAAGTCAGGAAGACCTGAGTTTAAATTTGGCCTCATACATTTGACAATTATCTGACTCTACCCTTTGCCTCAGTTTCTGCTGCTGTGAAATGGGTATAATAAGAGCACCAAACTCCCAAGGGCATTATGAAGATCAAGTGAGATAATATTAGTAAAGGTCTTAACCCAGTGCCTAGCACATAGTAGGTACTTTAAAAGTACTTGTTTTCTTCCTTCTTTCCTGACTCTACACCATTCCAAATTGTCTTTTAAATGGGTCCTTCCTATCACACCTCATCACATACACATGGTTGTAACCCCTCATTCTTGCTTTGCTAAGGCAATATACCCCCAGCCTCTTCCTTCCCCACAAACTTAAATAAGTAGCTGGTACTTTGGGCAAATCAGATTTCCCCATCATGGGACTGGTTCTGAAGTCTAGGGAGACAAACCTGTTTCCATACTCCTGGGGTCTAGCAAGGCTGGAGAGAGACATCAGTTTTTCTCACTGGGGACAGGGTCCGAGTGGTCGGGGACAGGGTCTGAGTGGGCTGGGACCCTCCCACCCAGGCCAACACCTAGAAGGATAGGTGGGGATGGAGAAGTATAGGACTCCCAAAATGGCTAGACATTTACACTGCCACGTGGGCTCTAGGGGGTTTCTAACCTACTCCCCAATGGCTGGCCCAGCACCCAAGAGTGGAAAAAGAGCATGCAGTGTTTCCCTTCAGCCACTCCCTCCCTCCACATTCAATGAAGGATTTTACCCTGACATCCCTTCAGCCAAGGTAGTTCGACCTTCCATCTGCTCCAGATACAAAAATTCCTAGTTAGGCAAACCTACCCACCACAGCCTTTCCTTTCTTTTTAACACAATTTAAGATTTTTCACTGAGGTCCTTTGTGGTCAATATTGCCATCAGTTTCTAAGACATCTTTGCCCTCCACTAGACCTGGAGTCAGAAGAATTGAGTTTAAATCTGGCCTCAGGCACTTCTTAGCTGTGTGAGTTTGTCTGAGTCACTTAACCACTATCTGCCTCAGTTTCCAAATCTGTAAAATGAAAATAATAATCGCACCACCTTCCCAGTTGTTGTGAAGATGAAATGAGAAAATATTTGTAAAGCGCTTTGCAAACCTTAAAGCGCTATGTAAATGTTACTAGTGTGGCAGGTGAAAGATTAAATGACTGAGAAACAAAGGTTCAAACTTCTGAGCATTTCGATTTATTAAGCAATGATGCCAATTGCCTAACAACTTGGGACCAGGTCCCTTCCTCAGCTTAGGGATGGACTCAGAATACAGGGGGAGAAAGATTTTTATGCATTAAAAACAATCAAATAAGACTACTAATTAATTAAAAGAAAACAATTAACCGAAATACAAAATTAGGCAATTACATTTCTAATTGGAGAAAAGATTAGGGACTTTCCAAGTTGGGAGGGGGAAAGAGTGAACAGATGCAATTCCTTGAATTCAGAAAAAGAGGGGTCCCACTCCCCCCCAAGTATCTGTTCAAAGGAACATGGAAACAGTAACTGATTGATCAGTACAGGGCCGGTTTTCAGATAAGACATATGGGTTGCTTGAGATGTATAGTGGTGCATAAACTCCCTGTATCAATCTTTGGATCTGACTGGGTCCTTAGTTAAGTGTCTCTAAGCAGTGGGGACACATGGTCCAGCTTCTCAGCCACACAGGGCTGTATTCAAACAATGCAACAAAGTTTTCTCTCAGTTCCCATAACTGAATAAAGTTTTCTCATAAGACAGAAATTGGACTAGACCCATAATTGAATATAAAGGGAACTGAGCTAGCCTCCAGAATTGAGTCACAAGATGGAGTCAGTGTGGTTTACTCAATTCCCACAATTAACCACTTACTGTTCTGATCCCCTCACTAGTGAGGCATTTCCTGTAGACAAAAAAAAAAAAAAAAAAATTTAAGCAGTACAGCAAAATTAGCCAGCTCACTAAGTTGGACCATATATGCTGTGTGCCACCTCCCTAGTACTCGGCTTCTTCAATGACCAATTCACAGCTCCACCGATGTGTTTGTCTTCCCACAATTCCTTCACCATTCACTATTCCCATCTTTTGTCATTCTCCCCCCTAAGCCCCCCACTGCCAATTTTCTAGATGTGAGGTGAAACCTCAAAATTGTTTTGATTTGCATTTCTTTATTGTTAGTGACTTGGAGCAATCTTTCATATAGTTATTAGGAGTTTGTGATTCTTCTTTTAAAAATTTTTTGTTCCTATCACCTTTTGACCACACATTTACTGGGCAAGCTGCCCCCTTTTTCAAAAGCACCAACAGAGCTCAGGGACCTTTTATGATTAGACTACGTGAAGTCTATGAAGGTTTAGAGATCCTTTCAGCCGCTTCTGTACTCTGTGTGTGTGTGTGTGTGTGTGTGTGTGTGTGTGTGTGTGTTTCTGTCCAGGTAGCATAGAATATATTCCAGAGCACCAGACTTGAAGTTAGAAAAGACCTAAATTCAGATCCTAACTCAGACACTAGGCAGGGCATGTAAACACTCTCTGCTCAGTCTCCTTATCTGTAAAATGAGAAAACAATAGCTCTGACCAAACAGGGTTGTTATGAACACCAAATAAAATAATATATAGAAAGCATTTTGCAAATTACATCACCATATAAATATTACCTACTTTTTATTATTTTGCCACCAATTGCACAGAATCACAGAATTCCAGAATTGGAAGGGACCTCCAATCCAACCCAACCAAAAATTCCTGGAAGAGGAATATTACACAAGTCTCGTGTATTTCTGGAAGATCTAATGAGGAGCAATAGTTGGAAGTGTTAGAGAGGCAGATTTTAACTGAATATAAGGAGGAATATTTTCACAATTCAACCTGATCCAAAATGGAGCAAGTTGCATAGTGAGCCTCTCATTGCTAGAGGTATTCAAGGAAAGGCTGGATGCCCAGCACCTCACATGGGATGGTGGGGAGAGAGATTCCATGGTCCATTATAATGCTGAGTCGCTGATTCAGTTCTGCGTAAACACGGACCCACTAGCAGCATCCATGCTGAGATTCATAAACAAGAGGTTCACAAAAGACCGAGGTATTTATGAAGCAATTGATATTGCCCAGAGTACGCTGCCAGAGCACGGTGTCATTATATCCCCGGGTTACAGCTTGTTGATCAGGGGTGCTCTGGCTTCCTGCGGGGATGGGAGAGTTAAAGGGTGGTCGACCATGGACCTTTTCCCCAGGTGGCTCTGGAGAATGCAGTCTTGTATCTTATAAGGACGGACCAAGGAAGGTTTTCAGGTCCATGGAAGCAATGGGAAACGTTGCTTTGGTGCTACTTGAGTACTCTCCACACACATATGACTACCAATTAATCATTCTAGATAATAATATCATAGTGATGACAGAGAAAGATGAAGAAGAAGAGGAAATTGAAGGTTGGTTCTCATACGCCTTTGCCAAATGTTTTCATCGTGAGCTCTCCTGTCCTGCGTTCTCTTTCCTGCCTGCTCCAGTCCTCGTCATCCTCCAGGGTCTCCTCTGATTCCCACTTTTTCCATGAAGCCTCCTCCACAATTGCAGCCCCCAAATGACCCGTCGTCCCCTCTGATCAGCATTGGTGGTTGTTTGTACCAAACATTTTGACACCTCATTGTTTCAGCTCTCGAAGTCTATGGCACCAATATTCTCCCTGTCACCTAGGCTTTAACTTCTCCAAATTCAGTCACTCTCCAGCTTCTGGTTCATCGCTTCCTCTCTGCACCCATTACCACTATTCTCCTGGTCCTGGATTCCATCACCCCCACCACCCTGGCCCAGGATCTCATCATCCTGCCTCTGGATTTCAGCAGCCTACTAATTTGATTTCCGGTGTCTCCTTTGTCCTCAAACACTGCCTCACCGGACTAAAGACACATAAAAAACTGCTTTGATCACCTCACTCCTTTACTCAAAAACCTCTCCCTTTATCCCAACTTTATCAGCTCCAAAAGAAAAAGGCATTCAGAGCCTAGGAGAGGGATTCCCAAATTCTCACATTCATGAGACAGTTCAGGATACCTCTGTTTACCTTAAGGAGTGTGCAGAATTCTACTCTTTTTAAACTAACAAATGAAATTTAATACACTTTTCATATTTTAAATTTATACAGGTCATCAAAGTACTTTTGGTGTACTACCCAAATGAGTCAAGCAAATAAGAATAAAGTGTAGCAATTCCAAAAAGGCTGGAAATAATTGTTCTTTAGAAGCTCTGGCATTTCTCCCTCCCCTACCCCCACACACTTGGCATTTCTTTAGAGTAGGGAAGGCCAGTTTTCCTGAAGGTAATATTAGTTGGGATGAGGGCAGAGGCTAGGGATGAGGCAAAGGTATTAGAACTTCTGGGAAAGAGCAGAAGGAAATTCTGAAGAGGATTTGGATGAAGTCAGGGCAATATTGGCACTTCCATGTTAAATCTAATATATACTTGTTTGAATATTTTATTTTTTCCAAATTACAGGTAAAAAAAATTTTTACCATTAGTTTTTAAAAATTTTGAATTCCAAATTCTCTCCTTCCCTCTCCTTTCCCCTCCCTGAGAAGGTAAGCAATTTGATATACGTCATACATGTGTAATTATGACATTCCTTTTAAAACCAAGCATATGATAGAGATTCAAAATTTCATATGTAATCCTATTTTTTTCTCTCCTATGTATATGGAGATAATAATGTTTATTAATGTTTGTCGATTTGATAATAAAATTAATTAAGTTTTTAAAAGGTCTGAATACAAATTTATTTTGTTAAAAGATTCATCTTGGCCTTTCAGAATTGTGATTAGGTAAGCTATAAGTTAGTGAGTGCAACAAGGTGCAGCTATCAGGTCATAGAATTGTAGGTGAGAAGGAGCTTAAAGGTCTTCCAATCCAACTCCTTCATTTTACAGATTAGGAAACTGAGGATCAGAGGTGAGGCAATTTATCCAACCTCACAAAAGTAGTAAATGGCAGGACCAAGATTGGAACCCCAGTTCCCTGACTCCACATGGGCCAGGCTGCCTCTGAAACACGTTAGAATAAACAAATTGAGCTTGTTTTTTAACTCATTCTCCTAAAAATAGTGAATGAGATTTTTAAAAAATTTTTTTAAAAATTACATTTCTATATATTTGTATGAATCAAATCCCAAGCACATAAAGAAATGAATCTGTTTTTAATGTCGTAAATCAGATTTGTTCACAATGTATTTTAACAAACCTTTCCTGTTATGCAAAAGATTTCGCTCTAAGAATAAAAGGTTTTTTTTAATCATTAGTTTCGAAATATTGACACAGAAGAGATCTCTGATGAGAATGTTGTTGCACTAAATCCTTCAAAGGCATCTTTGTCATGTAGTTATCATATGACAACTTCAAATGTTCCACCCTAGCCTAGTGGGCAGGGTGAATCTGAAACCCTATCCATGCCAAAGCTTCATAGCAGAAGCCTCAGCATCATGGAAAGAGGGTGGAGAGGACTCCATTACCATTTGGCAGGTATAAGCACCCCTCATGTATATCCCCTTGCAAGAATACTGGAAGATCATCTTAGGGTTGGTTTTGTTTATTTGTAATCATCTGGAGTACCCAGAACAGTTAGTTATACTATATACGTAATGAGAGCTGAATAAGTATCTACTTAATGAATGAATGGTGAGGATGGAGATGCAGTTTGGGAAGTCATCTCCATTTGGGACTAGAGATTTGGAGCACTGAAAATTTCCTTTCCCTCCCCACTCTGGCTCTTCAGGACCTCATCAGCTCCGGGCTTTATGGGATCAAAGATTTACAGCAGGAAGGAATTTAGACATTATCAACCCAACCCCCTCATTTTATAGATGAGAAAGCGGAAGCCCCGAAAAGGGAAGTGATTTATCAAAGACAGCAGAGGGAATAAGTAGCAGAACGGGGATTTGAACCCAGGTTCTCTGGCTCCAAATCCAGGACTCTTTCCCCAGTGTTACCCTGCTTCCCTGCTCTCATTTCTCTGCAAGGGTCATTTCTCCCGATCCTTGTCACATTCCAACTGCCTGACCTCACCTGGATGCCCCATGTATCTCAAACTCAGTATCTACAGGGAATCCCTAAACCCATCCCTTCCAGGTAAAGGATGCTGCCCCAATTCTCAGCTTAGGAGTTATCCTTGTCTCTCTCGAATCTCCCCCACATCCAGCCAGCTGCTAAACTTGGATGATCCTCCCTCCTCAGTGTCTCTCACAATCTGTCCCCTTCTCTTGGCTCAAACCACTGCCACCCCTCATTCAGCCTCTTCTCCCCTCTCTCCCCTGGATTATCGCAGCAGGCTCCTAACTGGTCTCTCTAAATCCCGTCTCCCCAGTCCATCCTCCACACAGATGCCAAATAGGTATTCATAAAGCACCAGTCTGACCAGGTCATTCCCATGCTCAAAAAGCCACGGCATTTTGGTTCTGTGCCTAGAGTCAGGAAGACCTGAGTTCAAATCTAGTTCATCACACACACATCCTAGCTCTGTGACCTTCGACAAGCTGCTTAACCTGTGTTTGTTTCAGTTTCCTCAGCGGTAAAATGCATTGTAATGTAATTATTGTAATAAATGTAAAAATGTAATAATTGCACTTACCTCTCAGGACTGTTTGAAGTAGCAAATGAAACAATTTTTGTAAGTGCCTGGTATACAGTAGGTGCTATATAAATTACTGTTTTTCAGTTGTGATGTCATTTGGGGTTTTTTTTTTGACAAGGATACTGGAGTGGTTTGCCATCTCCTTTTCCAGCTCATTTTACAGATGAGGAAACTGAGGCAAACAGGATGAAGTGACTTGCCCAGGGTCACACAGCTAGTAAGTATCTGAGGTAAGATTTGAACTCAGATCTTCCTGACTGCAGGCTTTATCCACTGTGCCACCTAGCTGTGCCCAGGCACTATATAAATACAAGCAATTATTAAGAAGCTCCAGGGATATTCCTCATTGCACCTAGGATAAACTACAAATTCCTTCTACCTGGCATTTTAAGTCCTTCACAATCTTGCTCCAGCCTGTCTATCCAAGCTGATTACATATTATTCCCCTTCAGAAGCTCTATGCCCCAGCCACACTGACCGGCTCTATTCCTTGTATACAATGCTGCTGAAAGTGATTTCCCTCCTTACTCTACTCCCTAGCACCTCTTGCTTCCTTCAAAGCTCAGCTCAAATGCCACGTAACTCAAGAGGGCTTTCCTGAGGCCCCCTGCCCCATTACTGCCTGCCCCCCAATCTCTTAGTTGTTTCAATCTATACTGTATTTTTATATCTGCAAATATATTACCAGGACGAAGTAGAAAGAATGTAAACCCCTTGAAGGCAGGAGCCGGCTTTTTTCTGTTTGGGTCCCTGGCGCAAAGTTGGCCTTTAATGAGTGTTTGTTGATTGCGTGAAGAGAGAAAGGGCCTCACCCGAGGGGTTAGAAGGAGTAGGGCTGGATGCTGATTCTGGCCCCTTTCTGACAGTCCTGGAATATTCCAGGGCCCCCTTCCTCAAGCTCTGAGACTCGTAGCCTTGAGAGTGGGAAGGGGCTTTAGGAGGCAGAGCTATATTCTGGTCCAATTCGGTTTTACAGATGAGGAAGCTGAGATGCCAAAAGGGGAAGGGGCTGGCCCAAAAACACCCTGCTAATAAGTGGCAAAGCCAGGACTAGCCCTGTGCTCTTCTGACTCTTGGCACAAGGAAGGCTCTTCCATCCTGATTGTGTTTGGGTTACCAGGCACCCCACCTTCCTAATTCAATAGACAGAAAGATGACAGGATATTATATTAGGCAACTAGGTGGTGTAACAGATAGAGAGTTGGTCTTGGAGTCGGGAAGTTCTGAGTTCAAATGTCACCTTGGATCTTTCCGAGTGGTGTAACTAATCTCAGCAAAGGCTCTTAACCTCTCCCAGCCTCAGTCTCTCCATCTATAAAATTGAGATAATAAACCACCCACAATATACGGTTGTTGGGAGTCTCAAAACTTTGCAAAGGCTAAAGCACTATATATATGCTATTATTATTATTATACACATATTATTCTATAATCATTCTCTCCCCAAAATGACCACAAGCTAACTCTATGCCTGAATCTAAGGGGCAGATGGAAAAGGGGGGGAAACTCAGGGCAATGAGTAGAAATCGCAGAGAGGAAAATGTATACTTGGTGTTAGGAATAAGCTGCTAACAATTAGAATCAACCCAAAGAGGAATGATCTATTTTAAGGGGTGACGGATGGCTCCTCTTCCTTGGGGATCTTCAGGCAGAAACTGAATGACCATTTTGCCAGGAGAGTTAGGGCAGGGGTCCCTTGCAACACTCAAATCTGTGATTCTCTGTCTCCCTCTTTTCCCAAGCTTGGGACATTGTCTCCCTCCAGACTTCATTGTTTTTGCTACTCAAATCAAGGATTTTATTATCTAGTTTGATAATGTTAGTCTATGGAGACACCTGGTGGTGTGATGAGCCCATCAAACAGTTTTCTTGTGCTCTTCCCAGAGGAAAAAAATGAGCAACAAATCAGAAAATCCGAAGGGACCTCACATTCAGAGCTCCCAAACTTGTTCTGCCCCTGGCTTTCAGTAAAACTTTTTACATGCCCAATTCGGTGCAAAAGGAAATCAATGCTAGAATCTACCATGTTTGTGCATATAGAAAACAAATAGGTTAATTTTTATAAAGAAAATTTTGTTCTGTACGGAATAACATTTTTTTTTAGTGCTATAAAGTTGTTAACTGTTTATCAGAATACATTCAAATGTGCAAGTGGAGTCAGGAAGACCTGAGTTCAAATCCTATCTCAGATACTTGCTAGCTGTGTGGCTTTGGGCAAGTCACAATCTCTCCCAGCCCCAGTTTTCTCCTTTGTAAAATGAGAGGGTACAGCTAACTGGCCCCCAAGGACCTCTCCAGCACTAGGATCCTATAGCTAGTTTTATATCTATCTATCTATCTACTTACCTCTCTCTCTCTCTCTTTTCTCTCTCTCAGCCTGCATATGTCTATATTTCAATAGATATAGTTTAATAATAGCAGATTATCCCATCTTATCCTCACAACAACATCTATGTAATGCTTTTTGCAAACCATAGATAGCAAAGAGCTATGTTCATTAGTTTTTGTTAGCAATACTTGTATACCGTGTTCACCCTCTAGTTTGTTTCTTGCTTTGGTTCTAAGTGAAATCAGGACTGAGAATTCACAGAATTCTTATGAATGAAATTAAATCCAATTAGAATGAGTTACGCTTCTCTTAGTTGGCCCCAAACTTGGTCACTTTATTGATTGGAAATAAATTTAGAGTTTCTAGTTATCACAGAGATCACTTTTCTTTCACTGGGTCTTTGAGCTAATTATTCTACATATCATTAGTTCTGTTTTGGTAGCTAGGGATAATTGCTTCAATTATTCCTTTCAAATGTTTCATATATACTATCAAGCTCACTCCCTTTGTTACCTACCCCACTACCATTAGTTTCTCTCCAATCCATAAATTTTCAAATTTTTCATGGAACACCCCTGCTTTTGGAACCTTTCAGTAGGATAATATAGCTAGTTACCAAATAGTCTCCATATTCTTTTGACAAGCTTCTCATACCCCACCAAGGAGTGGCATATCCCAAGCTGGGTAACCCTTTCCTACTTACAACACCTCTGCCAAGAAATCATTAGATCTCCACCTGAAAACTTAAAATAAGAGTCTGCCAGGCTCCTGAAATCTCAACCTAGACCAGAAACTGGGGTTCAGGAGTTAGGCTCCGGGGTCTATTCCTGAGTCTACAGACACTCACCAATCATACTGGTTTTCTGTTCCTCAGTTTCCCCTTAGGTTGGATGCCAGCGTTGCCAAGCAAAATACACCTCCAACTCTACCCGTGAGTCAATTTTTTTCTTCATCATATACTCAACAACAACAAAATGGTGGTTTTCTTTTTTCTTTTTCTTTTTTTGCCCCTGGTACACAACACTGTGTTTTACATATATTTGTGTAATTGTTATGTCCTTGAGGGCAGGGGCTATATCCTTTAAAAAAAAAAGTTTGTTAATAGTACCTAGCAAGGTACTTTGCACATAGTAGGAACTTAATCAGTGCTGGTTAAATGGAATTGTATTGTTTTAAGAACAACTTTGAGCAACGAAGTCATTCTGACTATTCTTAGCTACTCTTTGTGAGGATGAGGCAAAATTGAGGGGGCTGACTATAGAGGGAATATTTTAATTTTAATTGAAAGAAAATTGTTTGGTGGAAGGGGGGGCAGTCCAGACCTATGATATCATCAGTGTCAAGACCCTTCTTTCTATTGATGTGGGGAACTTCTGACACATCTATTATGCACAGTTTTAATGACTAGATGAATGAAAGCCTTGAGTATATAAGTAGAAAAGAAAGAAAATCAGGGCCCTCAGGAGCTTTCTGATGCAAGTCAGGTGGGAAAGCCTAGGGATCCCTAGGGTGAAGGGGCAAAGCAGATGATGTCATTGCCGTTGATAAAACTATTTCTCTTTCTGATTGGGCCCAGGACTTTAGTGTGTTGCTAGAGGCAAAAAGAGGTTAATTGTCACACTCTTTGTCGTTTTCAGTTGTGTCTGATTCTTCCTGACCCCATTTGGGGTTTTCTTGGCAAAGATACTGGAGTGGTTTGCCATTTCCTTCTCCAGCTCATTTTACAGATGAGGAAACTGAGGTAAATAGGGTGAAGTGACTTACCCTGGGTCACACAGCTGGTATCTGAGAGCAGATTTGAATTCATGAAGGAAGATGAGTCTTCCTGATTCCGAACCCAGTGCTCTTTGTCATACAGCTAGTCTGATTAGAGGTGGCACTTGAAAGCAGCTCCTCCTGTCCCCAGAACTGACCCTCTAGCCACCATGTCATGATTTATCTTTTAATTTGAAAAATGCATACATTAACATATTAATAAAGACTATGGTCATACATTAACACAAATCATATCAAATGATAGCATTTTCCAACGATGCTTATAATTTAATGGTAAGTTCCTTAAAATCAGGGACTATCTTGCTTTTCTGTGTGTATCCCCAAGGTCCGGTGAAGTTTCTGGCACATAGTAAACACTTATGTTTATTAAATGTTAACTAAACATTTTTGATTAATGGATTGACTGACAGAACTCCATTGACCTCTGGTAAATCTCTATGCCCTGTGACTAGAATGAAGGGTGATTTCAAAATTCAAGATGAGGACAAGTTTGAGAACAAATTCCTGGCACATTCACAAAATATGAAACTGAATTGTTTCACGAAGACGCCGAAATGCAGTTTTTGTGTCTCTGTGTGTTTCTGCCCCCGTTTATTTTACTGGGTGGAGGCAAGAAATATTATCAACAACAACAATAAAAAGAGAAATAATGGCAACATTAAAAATGGGAGGAAAAGAATGTTTTAGAAGTGTGAGTTACAAAGTTCTGAAACAAACATCCCAAGATGTGGCTCTAAATAGAAAATGAGGAGTCTATCAGAGTCTCCTGCAAAGTAATCCAAATGTAAATCCTTATACTTACATCCAAAAAACCCCCCAAAAACCTGTTTTCCCAAGTACAAGGTGATGTTGGGGGAGGGAGTGGGGCAGAATAAACAACAATTTATTTGAAAAATCGAAAGTTAAATTCAATGTGAATTAGTAACAATTTTTTTTTTATGGTTCAGTCTTTTTTCAGTCATGTCTGACTCTCTGTGATGCCATTTGGGGTTTTCTTGGCAAAGATACTGGAGTGGTTCTCCGTTTCCTTCTCCAGCTCATTTTACAGATGAGGAAATTGAGGCAAACAGGGTGAAGTGACCTGCCCAGGTCACGCAGCTAGTGTCTGAGGTAAGATTTGAACTCAGGTCTTTCTGGCTCCAGGCCTGGCATGCTCTATTCCTACCTACCCAGATAGTACCTACCCAGAAATAGGGCTGTGTGGTAAATAGACCTTGGGTTTCATTGACAAGCCTAGGGTCCAGGACTAGGGAAGGAATGCCTTGGTGAGTTCTATCCTGGTCAGAGCTCAGCTGGAATAATGTGTTCATTTCTGGGTACCACATTTTAGAAAGAACTTTGAGAAGATGGAAACTACTTAAAGCAGAGGTTCTTAATGCTTTTTATGTGTCTTGGATCCTTTTGTCGGTCAAGTAAAATATATGGCCCATATGGACCCCTTCTTAGAATCATATTTTGTTTTTTTTTTTAATGGACAAGATAAATTAATAGGATTACAAAAGACACCAGTTATAAACCCAGAATCAGGAAGACCTAAGTTCAAACCTGACCTTGGATGCTTCCTAGCTGTATGACCCTGGGCAAGTCGCTTGACCTCTGTTTGCCTCAGTTTCCTCATCTGTAAAATGGGGATAATAATGCCATCTACCTCATAAGGCTGTTGTTTGGATCAAATGAGATAATAGTGCTTGGCACATAGCAAGTACTACGTAAATGTTAGCTATCATCATCACCATTATAACCACACACAGAAGGATTTAGGGGTGTTTAGCCTGATTGAAGACAGGAGTTGGAGCATAAATGATCATTTTAAAAAACTCTTTGAGGACTTTCATGTGTTCGAGGAATTAAGACCTTTTTCTTCCTGATCCCAGTGGGTAGAATTATAAGTAGCTGGTTGAAGCTTCAAGGCAAAAAACAGCCTTAAAACCCTCCCAAATAATGAGAACTGTCTAAAAGTGTCATGGATTGTGGGTGTCTCCCCACAACACACCCAACCTAGAAGTCTTCAAGCAAAGGCCACTTCTTGGTTATGTTAGGGCAGTTGAGTTGGTGCAGTGGATAGAGGCCTGGACCTGAGGTGTGGGAGACTTGAGTTAAAATCCAGCCTCAGACACTTACTAACTGTGTGACTCTGGGTAAGTCATTTAACCTCTGTCTGCCTTAGTTTCCTCATCTGGAAAATGGGGATAATAGCAGCACTTACCTCACAGGGCTGTCGTGAGGATCAAATGAGGTAATATTTGTAAGTGCTTTGGAAACCTAAAAGTCTACACTGTTTACACAAAGGCTAGTTATTATTATATTGTAGAGAGTAGTCTCATTCATGGACAAGTTAGACTAGTCAGGGTTTCTTAAACTCTTTCCACTCCAGACCCCCTTTTGTGTTTTGATGCCAGCCTTCCTTGTTATTGCACGGATGGAGGGCATGTGCAGTGCAAAGTGCACATGCTGTGTGTTCAGAACCAAGGCTGCAGTGAAGTTGCCGATGAAACACTTACAAGTGCTACCAGAAACACCTCGGATTCATTGCATGTTTAATTTTGAATTAATTTTTGGTCGTTGCACTTTCAGAAACCTTTTACTGTTGCCAAATTTTTCCAGACTCCATATGGGGTCTCGATCCACAGTTTAAGAAACACTGGACTAGATGGTATCTGAGATGATCCTTCCAACTCAAATCAATTGATAAACATTTATCATTTTATTATTACGTATTATTCCAGGATTCTATATGTAATGATTTTTACTCTTACTTTTGAAAGGAAAATTTTTACTCAAATTTAAGGAAAATCAGGAACTGGAGAAAATTCTGAGTGGGTGTTTCAGAGAAATTTCAGAGCACAGGAACTGAAAGATTTGTTTCAAGGGAACTCCTGCCTGGGCTTTAGAATGAAGGTGGGTGTTGGGTAATGGAATCAAACAAAAACTAACAATTTCTAAGAAAGAAGCATGGCCTTGGTCCTACTGTAGAGTTGTGAAAAGTTACTGGGTCTCATCCTAGGGCCTCCAGGTGTATTTTGGGAGCAGGGTTTGTGGAACAGGTCTTGAAATACAAAATGGAAAACGAAGAAGGAAAAAAAAATGGAAAACAAACAAACAAAAAAAGAAATACAAAATGGGTAAATGTTTCCATTAATAAGGAGATTCTGTGGGAATCCACAGAAGTGGAAGGAAATCTGGGAGTGGGAAAGGGGATTCTGGAAAATGGTAACCAGGATTAGAACAAAAACAGGAATTCCAAACTCCTGCCTTAGACTTCAGACATAGTTACTGATTATGATGATAATACTCCAACATTCTATTAGTGATACAAGAGTGCCTCTACCATGAAAGTTAATTTAGGTGTATTTATATGTATATATATTTATTGTACAATTTACACACTTATAATATAACTTATGTGTATATGTTAAAATATTAATAAAAACATCAATCAAATTTATCAAATCATCAAATTTATATTAATTATATAATCAATCTAATAAAATCATGACAAAATTAAATCATATAATTGATCCACATATACATGCATACATATGTATATACACACCTATATACTATACATGCAGATATACAATATAATTAGAGAATATGAAAAATGTTATGTATGTATATGAACATGTATATATACATGCACATACACACATATACACATGTGTGTACATATACATACATGCACATATATGTATGTGTATAGGTGTGTATGTATGTTGAGAACTTGAGGACTATATCTTACCAGTCACATGGATGACAGGTATGTATATGTCCATTACTTATAGGTAAATAATGTTGATAAAAAATGGAGATTCTCCTCATTTCCTGATCCACTCATATATAGGGATGAGTACTTTAATATAGGTGAATTTTGAGGGAAATCAGTAGTGGGAAATATTTATGGCTGGTTTGAGGGGCAAGAAATTGTGATTTTTCCCACTAGATGCTACACAGGGGAACTTGGCTTGAGTTTACCTACTGAATAAACCTGATTAATTCTGGCTAGATAAACTGAAATGATAAATTTTGAATCCCAATGTGGCAGTCTATAAATTCAATTTGACATTATTCAAAGTTTGCATTTGAAACCATAGTTTTTACCCACCTCTGTGCCCATCAAATTTATCGGGAGCTTGTTAAACCTGACTTCCATCATTTGAATTTCTTCCTTAAATGAAGAGTGAATTACATCTATTCTATTGTCAAAAAGCAGGCAAAAAAAAAAAAAAAAAAAGAAAATCGGAGAGCCTTAGATCATAGGAAAGTCAAGGCATGGTTTGCCCGTAGTGCTCATTGTAAACCTTGAGTTTTGAACCCAGCTCCACTGACTCCAAATCTCAAACAACCCCAAATGTTCATTGGATCGTAATTGAGGTGATTTCTATACATCGCAGAATCTCGCATCCAAAGGGACTTCAAAGGCAATCTACTCCAAAACCTATGAATATTTAAGAATACCACCTTTTGTTTCAACCGCTCTCTTCACCTCTGGGAACCTCAGCTCAAAAGAAATCAGTCAAGACCCTCTCTCACCCAACCCCTCCAACTGAATTAACGAGAGATTTTAAAATAGATTCTTAAAATCTTTGTGATCTCTTGAGTACAGTTGGAACTAACGACGTTCCAAGAGAGCAAACATTCCAAGACGATTGTTACCAAAAGTCCCCCAGGTTCCCTCCTTTAAAAATCTGCAAGGCTTATGCAATCCCATCAATTCCACTAAGGCAGGCATTAATTCTACACCTACTAAGTGCAACCCGGGCGTGGGAAAAGGAAGGAGCCCCAGCACGGGAAGGATAAGAGAACAATGCTGATCTCCGGGGGCACACCAAATTCACCCTCCCTAAAGGGTGGGTATTGTCATGCCCCCGTCAAATGTACGTTCTTTGCAACTTTGTTTTTTTAAAGTTTTTTATTTTCTAAAGAATTATTATTTAGAAACAAATCACAAGGTCAAAGCACTAGTAACTCCAAGTTCTGATTAAGAATCTCAAAGATAAGCAAAATGAGACTTAGTTTCTAGGGCTACTCCCTGAGGCACAGCAGCGGAAACATTGGGTTCCCGGGCTCCGGGGCTGGGTAACTCTGGAGCGCGCGGGGTGCATTAGTGCCAAGGCAACCCCAGGGCTTCGCGGGCGTTTAGACTGCGGGAAGCAAACGGGGTGGGGGAGGTTCCCTGCTTGGAAAGCCAGCTGAGCCCAGGTGCAGGTAGGAGCCCGTGCACTTTTAGCACAGGATCGCAAATCGCAAGTCCAGAAAGGCTGTACTCACCCCTCCCCGCCCGGCCTCCCGAATCCCAGGGGCGGGAGGGACAGCGCCGCGCGCCAACCCAGGGGGCGGGGAAAAGCCCGGATGAAACCAGCCGCGCGCGGCCCAGCCCACTCACCTCTTCGAATTGCGGCGCGGGGGCGGTCGTCGCCTTCCTCTTCCGCGCGCTGATTGGCCGAGATCCGGGCGAGCCTGCCTTCGATTGGGGCGTGTCGCTGTCAGTCTCCTCAGATCGCGGGGCTGGGTTTGTTGCGGGAAGGGAGACGGCGGCGTCGCTCGACGACGACGGGTGGAGGAAGGGACGCGACGTCGCCGCTGCCGCCGCCGCCGCCGCCGCCGAGGCACAAGCTGAGGCAGAGGCGGAGTGAGGGGAGGTGCGGAGCGGGGCGGAGAGGCGGCCCGAACTCCGGTTCCGCATCCCTCTCGCGGCACGCTCGCTGCCTCCTCCTCGCTTTTCCCCAGCGGTGCGGCCCGGACCCGAGCGGCGGCGGCGGCGGCGGCGGCGAGGCGAGGCGAGGAGGGCCCGGGGGGCCTGAGAGCGGCGGGGTCCCGGACCCCGCCTTCGTGCCCAGCGCCATGTCCTGGATGTTCAGGAGGTGAAGGGGCTGGGGGGGCGGGCAACGGTTGGCCCCCGATCCCCAAATCATCCCCCTCCGGGAATCCCCCGCCATGCGCGTGCCGGGTGGGAGGGGCCCGTCCTGCGCGCGCCCCCCCCCGGCCCTCAGCGGGGGGTCCCCGTGTCCGAGACCTTGGCCCGGGGCGCGGGGGGAGGGGAAGGGCAATGGAGGAGGAGGAGAAGGGCTGTGGGCATCGCCGCCCCTCACCTGTCCCGGGCTGCCCTCGCTGGGGGAATCCCGTTTAAAGGGTCCCAAAAAACCAAAACAAAACACGCACAACACAAACAAAAACCCAACTGGGAAGCAGCCTTCCGTGCCGCGAGCTTGACCAGAGGACTTTATCTTTTCCTCCCTTTAGGACGGACGCACCCCAGGTGTTCTTTAAAGTGTGAGTTACCCTTACGCATGTTAAACTTGTGCCCACGAAGCCCACGGGCGGTCTCGGCGCTCCCGGGTGTAGAGGTCGGGAGTCGGAAGCGGGCAGAGTAGGGACCCGAGTGTTTATTCCTAGCTCCTGGGCTTGTCTTTTCCTCTACTTTTAAATGAAACATTGCCCGACGATGCACGGCACGGGGCACCCAATGGGATTTGAGTCGGGCGAACTTTATGGGGTTTTTTGATTTTGTGGGGATTTGTAAATAGACTCCCGAGGGCGGGGACTTTATGTTTTGCATACCCGTACTTTAAATCGCACTGTGATCCAAAGTGTTAGAGCACTTTGTAAGCATTAAAGCATAAAATATTGAATGTCACAATTTGGGGGGGGCGCAGTTTTACCTTTGGGAGACAATTTAGGGTTCTAGTTAGGAAACTATAGATCTTATCATCTGTTCGCTCATACCCATTATACTATGGGTACATATAAATGGATAACAGGATTGTTGCCCCCTTGGACTTAACGCTTTAGCAGTGGAGATAAACACATTTAAAATGCAGATTCACTGTACAAACACTATGGGCCTTAAGGCTAGGAACAGAGAGGCGTTATGGAGGTTCTAGCAAGGTGCTCTGAGACTAACCACCGGAAGAGATGTTTTCCTGGGGGTTGGATCTAGGTATCTTAATGGAGGAAGGGGGGTCAGTCAAGAAACATTAGTGCCTGTCATGTGCCAGATGCTGTGCTTTGCAGATACAAAAAAGATACAAGTGGTGCTTGAGTAGGGCTTTGAAAGCTGGGAGAGATGTTCTGAGACATGGGGGAATAGTGAGAGAGAAGTTTGAAAGAGTAGGTGGATCCCCATTGGGCAGGAATAGGAAAGTAGGGCTAGAGAATTTGAACTTTATTTAGTATAGGGGAGGAATATGAATGCTAGACTAAGGAATTTGAACTTTATTCAGTAAAAGGAAGAAGCTATTGAAAGTTTTTGAGATAATATACACAAACCACTTTGCAAACATTAGAACACTATATAAAGGCTAGCTTTCTATTTTCTGAGTAGGAAATTGATAAAAACAGACTTGTACTTTAGGAAGATAAATCTTGATTTGGGTCTGGGTGGGTTGTAGGGGGAAGAGACTAATGGTGAAAGGTATTGAGGACTTGAAGTAGAATGGTCACAGTGGAAATGGAAAGGAGGGGGATGTGTTTTATTGATTTACTCTAAAAACTTGTTGACTGGATATGCCTGAGTTGGAGCAAAGGCGAAATAGGCCAAAAGTGACTTGAGTAGTCTGACAAAATAGTGATGTTATTAGCCTGGGAAGAAAACAAGGAATTCTGAGCTGTTAGGGGAAAGGGAGGTTACTATTTGAGAGGGAGGTTAAAATTTGGACAGAGCGAGCTAGAATTGCTGGCATTGCATCCATCCAAGCGCAGGTGTCTGGCAGGTGTGGGAAATGGGGAACAGGACCTAGGGAGAGGTTGGAAGCCATTGACGTAGAGTAAGAGTTGAAGCACTGAAAGATGGATAGAAAAAAGAGAGCTAAAGAAAACGAAAAGCCCTAGTTATGAATTGTTATGAATTCAATGTTTTTAAATGAAATCATACTTTATTATAATACTATAGCATTATGAAGAAGCATAAGTGACAGAGTTCATAGACCTCCGGGCCTGATCAGGAAGATCTGAGTTCAAATTCAGTCTCAGACACTTATCAAGCTGTGTGACTCTGGGCAAGTCATTTAACCTGTCTGCTTCAGTTTCCTCATCTGTAAAATGGGGATGATATTAGTACCTACTTCCCAGGGTGTTTGTAAAGATCAAATGAAATGACTGTAAAGGGTTTAGCCTGGCACAATGTAGGTGCTTTATAAACATTAACTATTATTGTTATTAGAATTCAGTCTATAGAAGGTTTGTTTAACTTCTACTGAGTCATTTAATAGAACTGGTTAGTCTAGAATCATTGACCAAAAACTGTATCCTCAAAATTCATATCCAACACCAGCACTGTATAAGGAGTTGGTGGGGGTGTGTGTGTGTGTGCACGCGTGTGCGTGCGTATAAATGGCAATTTTTTTATGGCAAGAATTTGCTAGAATCCTGGTACAAATCCAGAGTGGGTATTCTTAAACTTTTCTTTGTACCCAGTTGTTAGTTTGGTGAAGCCTTTTGACACCTTTTCAAAATAATCTTTTTAAATACATGGGATTACAAAGGAAAATAATCACATTGAAATACAGTTAACAAAGTTTTTTTAAGTTAACAGATTCAGGTTAAGTACTTCTGATTTAGAAGATCTTTTGTGACTTAGTCATTAATCTTTATGTTTTCTGACTTGGGTATTTAAATTTACTAATTGATTAGAGGAAAGACCATAGTAGCAAGAAGATGCTATGCAAATACAATAAAACTGTAAGGAATTATTATTATTATAAATCAGTTTTGGGAAGGAGAATGGCTATTTGATAAAATTTTGTGCCATGTGAACATCATTTTGATATTTCTAAAATTGATGTTACCTATAGATGAAATAGTCATACTCTCATATGGTAGAGGTAAGCTATTTCATAATAGCCTTATTTTTGCCAATTTTTTCTCTCCTTCATAAGACTTTGACATACAAGTAAAGTTAAAATCTAAAGCATGTATTTTGAATTAAAGTAATGTTTTTTGTAATTAGGTTGTCAGCTATATGGAAAGGAACATGTGAAGTCATTTGTTCTACAGGACTTTACATTTCATAGTTGGGGTGACAGATGTATTAAAGGCAATCTGTGATCATAGGGAAAGAATTTGGGCAGGTCGTGTTTCAAGAATAGGGGAAAGGAGAGGAGAACTATACCATGGGACCCTAAGATGAAGGTCAAGAGGTATTGGACTTTGCTGGGAGGAGCCAGTGGTTCAGTTATTTTGGACCAAGGTTAGAGATGGTGACTTTTAAGAGATTGTTGATGGGGTAATTGGTGTATACATTCTTGATGTGAGGCAGAAGAGGGTGGTATATATATAAAAAGATTCACTGAAACCAAATGGGCAAAATTCTCAAAAATCCATTCACAGGGATGTAGATAGAGCTAGCTCTTTATAAAACAGTACAACATTAAAGTTGAATTCCCTAAAATTGGATTTTTCCTGTGTGTTAAAAAGAAAATATTTGGAACTTACTTTAGGTATTCAGAACACTTTACATTAAAATTGTAGGATATATAAAATCTGTAAATACTTGAATTGGTTCCAGGTAGTAGAGCTACTGTATTTTCTCATCCAATGGTTCTTAAAATTGTAGTTCGGACTAGGGACAATGAGAGCTCCTAGATGGACCATGGTCTCGTCACTTAAAAGAGGAAAGGGGGAGAAATCTTGGAGCCAGGAGGGACCTTGTTGGTCTCAGGTCCTTTGAGGCCAAATTTGGTTCTTTTTTTTTCCCGCAATTTTACCACGCTAGTGCCGCTCCACCCCCCCCCCCCCCAACTCTTCATTTTATAGATTGAGGATGTAGGTGATGGGACTTACTCAAGGTCATTTAGTTAGTGGTAGAACCAAAGACACGTATTATGACTTCCAGACCAGTGCCATACAACCTTCCTTATATATCATCTTTATGATAATGGATAATAATTTGCTTATATTTTAATAAAAAAGACCACTTCATCCAAAGTAAGACTTGACTTTTTTTTCCCCCTTGTTTTAAATAGGGATCCTCTTTGGAAATATCTGCAGTCTTTCCAGTATGGAGTCCATGCAAGTTTTTCACACTGCACCTATCCCAATTTATTTTCTCCTTTTGACCCTGAAGACATTATCCCTCCAGAAGACTTTGTAGCTGGTGATGAGGATCTAGATTCGGTTTTATTTGGAACTTTGCGAGGTCATGTGGTTGGATTACGATATTACACAGGAGTGGTAAGTAGAATATGATGGTTCACTTGGTTTAGTAGTCTGGGTATTAATCTTACAATTGAAGAGGTGTTCTCAAAAGGAATATGTTTAGCAAATGCAGTTTTCCATTGTAGGGCTTACCTTCAATTAATTATAGGGTAATGGTTTGGTAATGAGAAAATAAGGTTTTCAAAAAATGACTATTATATGCTAACAGAGTGTCAATAGTATCTGCAAAGGTTTATCATAGATATTTTTGTATTGTATCTTATAGTTTTTTAGTATCTCTACTTCCTCCTTTTCCTGTCCCTTTTAAATGTCTTTCTAACTCTGCTTTTGTGTTCTTTTCAGTCTTACTGTGCCTCTTTGTCTATGCATTTTCTCTGACTCTTTGCTTTTGGACTTTATCTGCCTCTAATAGAGGTACCTATTTTCTCTGTTCCATATACAAGTTTCTGTCTTTTCTTACTAGCACACCATATGTAATGTGTTTCTTTAAGCTTTTGCTTCTACTTAATCATATAGACTCATTCTGGCATTCATAAGCTGCCAACAATGTGGACTCTTTTTGTTTTTAAACTCAAGTATGCATTTATAATGGCCACTTTGCAAAAATGAAAGCAGAAAAAGCAGCACTGATGAACTAATAAAGATGAAATTGGCATTTGAAAAAATTCCAAGAACTATAGCTATTGTGACAGAATTTTAAGCTGTGTGCAATGGTTAATTTAATCTTAGCAAAATAGGAATGTATTTTGGAAATTTCAAAACAAAGTGTTAACTACAAAATTAAGATACAGTGTTGGTTAATGTACAAATTGAGAATTATCAGGTTAGCACTAGCTTTTTCAGATATAAAAAGGAAGGACAGTACCAGAAAATATGAGTTTACCACATTGTATGAGAAAGAGAGGAGAGAGAGAGACGATATCCTTCAACAACTTTAGTCTGAAACCCCAGAAAAATATCCTGGGTACTATACTGTAGGCTTTGAGCAGTACAATTTAAAGGAATGTATCATAAACTAAGCATGTCACTTATGTTTAATATTTTGTTAGGTTAATAATAATGAAATGGTGGCACTTCAAAGAGAACCTAATAATCCATATGACAAGAATGCAGTGAAAGTAAATAATGTCAATGGAAATCAGGTGGGTCACATAAAGAAAGAACTTGCAGCTCCTTTGGCCTACATCATGGACAACAAACTGGCCCAAGTTGAAGGGTAAGAATTTGGTTTGGAGAATTTTACAGATACCTTTAGGCTAGTTCTTGAGTTGTTGGTATTTTTCCTATTGGTAATCAATCATCTTTTCTTAAGTCTATAAAACGCTAACCACCTTTTTATCATAGCTAGTGTTGTGATTGAAGATCAACTATGAAAGTGTGTCAAGAAGTTTCAGCAAGTGGAATGTTCAAGAACAATCAGACAGCTAGAATTTGTCTCTGTTCTTGACACATCATCTCCATGCCTTTTTATTTTCTTGTAATTCTGTGTGTTTTGGTAGGTAATGGGAAATTAGATGACCTTATTTTAAGTGTTTGGGGTAGTATGTGGGAAGAGATGGTACAGCTTAAGAGTAGTTGTTAACTGATGGCAGGCAAAAGAAATAGGAACAGTTCAGTTAATGCTTTAACTTTACTCTCTCCATTTAATAACCATATTAATATTCACATTTATATGGAAGTTTCTTCACTCCTTTGGAGATAGCATCTACATGCTTTAAGTATGGCTTTGGATGTAAAGAATCCAGTTACTTTGGATAGTGTTCATAAGGAAGCATTTGTTAACTGTATCATTCATTTGACACTGACCATATACTACATTGTATTTTTATTTATTTTGTCCCACCTTTTGCTTGTAAGCTTCTTAAAAGCAGAGATCACCACTTAACTCGATTTTGTCATTGCTTAGCATAGTGAACATGTGTATGTATGTAGTAGGGGCTTAGTAAATGTTCATTGATAATTCTAATTATTTGTTCCATAGAAATCTTGCAACCAGTACAACAAAGCAGTGTTTCTTTGGACTACTTTTTTCTGACTTAGAAACAGCTTAAAAGTTTTCAGTGCCTTTTAAAAGTTGCTGTTGAAGGCAGCAGATGCAGAAGCAGCAGCTGAGCAGGCACTAATGAGTGTAGTGCTCTGCTGATTGCTCTGAAGTAGATCCAAAAAGTACGGTCTCTGTCCCTTATTTCACTCTCAATGTATATGTAAAACAACTGGAGGATGAAATGGCACTATATAATCCACCTTTAGATGTGTAAGTTACAAAAAGAAATTTTATTTCTCAGTTCTTTTAAGTAACATGCTTGGCAGTTTTAAAAGCTTGATGTTGTACCTTGCTTTGGTACCATAATAGTAATAATGCTGTCAGTAGTAACTGAGATTTATATCATATCTTAAGGTTTGCAAAGCACTATATAAATTCTTTCATTTCATCCTGTAAATGAGCTGCTGACCCTTTCTTTGTAATAAGTTTCTCCCTCATGAGATGGAAGTAATAAATATTATGAAGACTTAATATTTTTTAGAAACTTGCCCTGTTTAAGTTCCTCAGAAATACGGTAGTGTGTAGTAATATCTTGGATTCTTGGGTATTTCTGACAAAGAAATGGAGCCAGTTTAATTATGAGTCTTATCCTTAGTTCCTCGTCTTGCTTGTCATGTTCTCTATGTACCTGAAGTATAGGAAGAAATGGGAAGGAGTTTGTGTTACTAGTGGGAAGAATCCTTATCCTATCAATGCTTAGTTCTGGAAATCATGCAGGATCAGCTCCAGTCAGTTATATACCTTCTTATTTGTTCAGATCCTTCCTAATCTCTCATGTTGGAATTCTTCTAGCAGGGTGGGTTTCTTGCCTCTTTAAGTTGCTCTACTGTCCAATTTTATTATAATTTTGTAATCACTGTTCAATCTAAAGTTACATTATATTCCAAATTGTTTTATTACAGAAATTATCTTATTGCACTGTCTTATCTCTTCTAACATTCTGGTTCTTAACTAACCTGTTGTCTTATTTTCTATTGATTTTTTTTTTCCCCTCTTCTTTTCAACTCCTATTTTGTATTTTCCCTGCTTAGTTCTTAGGTGCAGTCTTTGTAGGAATGAAAGTTGAGGCAGATAAGGGATTTTCATTATAGTAGCTCTTCATTCTCTTTACCTCTATAATTAAAGGCTTAATTTAATAAAGATATTTAGTAGTTTAATACTTTTGTGGGGAAAAAAAGCTAACAAAAAATAAAGGATTTCCCATATCCCTCATTTTTTTTCCCCAAATCTTTGTAGGGTGGTCCATTATGGAGCAAGCAATGCTTTTACTATGCCTGTTCAGATGAGTTTTTGGGGGAAAGAAGAAAATAGAAAAGCAGTTTTAGATCAGTTGAAGAAACATGGATTTAAGTTGGGGCCTCCACCAAAAAGTAAGTTCAAGACTTCATTACATTGATATATTAAATTTGTCAAGTTGTTAAGGATTGTAAGCCTATTTTGGGGGCAATAATTTTGTTTTGTCTCCCTGTTTTCTTGCTTTTTGAGTTCAATAAGGGTTTAGTATCTTTCTGCTGAAGCTTCAAAATTTGAACTTTTTCTTCTGTCTCTTTATAAAGATGACTGGGATTTAAACATGTGCTTTTATGAATATGAAGTATCGGCTTCAAGGAGTTATTGGAGGAGGGCTTTTTATTTGCTCAGAGGTTTGCTTTGAGTAATGTAAAATAGTCTTTGGTGGTTAGGATTAAACATTTTTTTGTCAGAAGATTTTTTAGACAAACATGTAAGTTTTAAAATGTTTTTATTTGTATATTTAAAGTTATTATCTTTGTATTTACTAACTTGGTTTGTTTTGTGGGACACAGGTTCAGGATTTAATTTTGGTAGTGCTTGGAATTCTGAAAGAGCTGGGCCAAGTTATAGTGTACCTATTCATGCAGCTGTGCAAATGACAACTGAACAGGTTTGCTTCTTTTTCTTTTGGGTTCTTTTGCCTTGAATTAGAGTCTATTCTCCTGTCATTAGCTTTGGTTGGCCTTGCCATATTTACCAATGTCCACCTCTTAACCATTCACACCATTACTTTCTGCTATTTGTGTTACTGGACTAGAATATAAATATTTTCTTAATATTAATTTCTACAAATGCATCACCTCAACTTAGAGCATAAGCATGTAGATCATGTGAGTAAGAGTCTTATATTGTTATCTGTTTAAATAACCTGCTATGATAATATTTTGGTGTCCAGTGTCCTTTGCATTGGCATGCCCTTTCCTCTTTTCTGCCCCTTCCCATCTAGTGAATGAATCAAAAACTTTAATTAAATGTTTATTATATACCAAGCACTGTTCTAAGTGCAGAAGTGAAATGTCTACCCTCAAGCAGCTAAAATTTTAGTAGTGAGGAGACATATATGAGAGTGGTATCCATTCAAGAATGTTTTGATCTGAGTAATCATATGGTTATTGAGTGGAGCCATGTGGGAGCTGATGGATAATGTCTTTTCCAGAAGCAGTGGTAATATTGATCTAATTTGGATTCCCAGAGCAAAAGGTTGGGGAAAGTGGAGGGGACAGTATATTGGGGGAAGAGAGCTAAGATACAGTGGCCTATGTACCTTTGCCTTCAATGGTAATTAGGATGGCTCAACCCCTAGGCAGGAATACAACTACTAATACACTTAAAGTATATGAAAGATAGAACAAAATTCTGGCAAGAGAATAAACTCTATCAAGGTAGCTACTCAGTGGGAGCTTCAAATTTGGAATTGGAAGGACTCTTAGAGATTCTCTAATCTCATTTTAACCAAGAAGGAAACTGAGACCCAGAGACAATAAATGATTAGCCCAAGTTTGTACATACTAAGAATCAGGTTTTTAATTCATGTCTCCTGACTTGCGCTTCTGTACCACATTGCCTTTGTTTTGAGAATGTATAACTCGAGAATCGCATTGATGTGTTGTTTTGAATAGCAAATTATTTATTTACGTCTTTTATAGAGAAACGGTAATAGAGTGGAATAAAATACCTGACTTGGAGTTTGGAAGATAGTTTAAATCCTGACTGATGCTTTTTTATCCCTATGAACATGGAAAAGTCACTTATCTCTCTTAGCCCCAGTTTACTCCTCCACCCAGGGTGAAATTTTCCTAGTGGAGGGAAGCTCCCAAACTGAGTAGCAATGAATCATGGGTCCTTAATGCAGACATTTTTCTCATAGAGCTAACTACTCTAAAGGCACCGACTCTTTTAATTTTTATTTTACTTTGAATTTCACTTTAATGATTTGCATTTCTGTGATTATGTATTGCAGCTCAAAACAGAATTTGATAAATTGTTTGAAGATTTAAAAGAAGATGATAAAACTCGTGAAATGGAACCAGCTGAGGTATTGAGTTTGTAGTACTTAACATTGAAAACTACTTGGTCTGTTTTAAGAGTGCCGTAAAGTTCTATGTCATTTTGGACGTTATTCACCTTTCAACCACTTTGTGTGGAAAAATAAAGAAAAGGTATATGCTATGTCTTACAGGACTTCTTTTACTTGTAGGCTATTGAAACACCATTACTTCCACACCAGAAACAAGCATTGGCTTGGATGGTTTCGCGTGAAAACAGCAAAGAACTACCTCCATTTTGGGAACAAAGAAATAACGCCTACTATAACACAATCACCAATTTTTCTGAAAAGGAGCCACCGGAGAATGTTCTTGGAGGAATATTAGCTGACGATATGGGTTTGGTAATTGTTTGGTTTTTTTTTTTCCTCCCTAGAATGTGGGCATTTGGGGGGCAAGTGAGAAGGGTTTGGGTGAGATAATAAAAGTGTAGTGTTGTTAATATAGGTTTTTAAAAAAAATAGGCTCATTAAATAGAAGTAGGTATATTGATCCAGATTTGAGGAACAGTTTTTACTTCATAGAAAAAAAAACTTTCCATGGTTTCACTACCATGTAAAATCTGTATTTTCCTTGATGCTTCAGGTTCCCTTAAAAGTAGAGAGAATGTGTAAAACATTTGAAAGAAAAGTCATTTTCAATTTACAAACAGTCCCATGTGCATACCCTACCTCCAGCATTGTGGTAGGTAATTTGCATGTTGTATACTTACATCTGTATTTCCTCATGCTGACTTTCTTATCCTTGTTTATGTTTCTATAGCCACAAAACAGTCGGGGGAAATATAAAAAAAAAAGTCACTGGACTTATTCTGCTCTGATTTACTTTTTAAAGTTCAACAAATTGTATCCTGCATATTTTTATCACAAATTATGTCATTTATGTCTTAATCTTTAATGACTCACATTGGGGAAACTATCTTCTCAACAACACTAAGCAAATAAGAACTTATAACAATAAATAACTTTTATTTTAATTAGAACTTGTTTCAAAGGTAACTGAGATGTGAGAGCTGAATATTAAAAATAAATTTTTTTGATATTTAAACTAGTTATATTTCAATACCCTTTTGGTACATAAGAGTTAAATAGTATGTTTCTGAGATGCTTGATATTATATAATAGAGCCATTTCTTCCTACATTTTTTTATAGGTGAGTCATTTTTTTAATGCCAGTCACGTTTTGCAGAACATCAGATTGTTGGGTCACAAATAATGCATACGTTGTATTTCATAGACACCATTGGTCCAGTATTCTTGTTCGTTGGCTATATGGTTCATGGATCATCCCAAAAAAATATTTATGAGCTATCTAGCAATGACTCAGAATCTGGCTAGATAGGTGACTTTATAAAGACTTTTTTTTCCCTTTAGGGCAAAACTCTTGCAGCCATTGCAGTGATCCTAACCAACTTCTATGATGGCAAGCCTCTTCCTGTTGAAAAAACTAATCAGTTGAAAGAGGTGGAGTATTTGAAAATCTTTTGTTCTATGAGATGTTGATGGAAAGCAGTCTGTACAACTCTTTAGCTTGACTGTTGGGAAGCAGTTACACTTCCAACTCTTTACACTAAAAGTCCAGCTTTGTAGGAGAAAAAAAATCCCTTTGTCTGTTTTTCGGAGGAATTCTTGTCCCTCTCAGTTCATGACAGAGCCCTAGTTCTCTGTCACCAGCTACTGTGTGTTGAGAACATGACTTGTAGTCATAAAAAACAGCCCATTACTATAAGTTTGTTTGGAAGTTAAAAAAAAACAAAAACAAAAAAACCCTGTTAATTCTGATTACTTTAATTTAGGAACCAATAGTATTATAGTTTACAGTAGTAGTCCCCTGTTTGAAGCTTCAGCCTAAGGGCCATTGGTGGAAGTTTCAAAGGGGCAGATTTAGTTTTGATGTGAGGGAAAACTTCCTCACAGCAAAGAATGTTCCAGATGTGGAACGGGCTGCCTTGGGAGGTAGAGTAGGGTTCTCTTCCCCAGGGGCCTTCAAAGAAAGGCAGGATTGCATATGTTGTAGAAGGGATTGTTTTTCATGTATGGCTTGAACTAAACGTCCTCTGAAGTCCCTTCAGGCTCTGGAAAGTTTGATCATTAAAGAAAGTCTTTTTATTTAGGAACATATTATTGATAAATCTGCAAAACAAGGAGAAAATGATGACAATGAACAAGTGAAGGAACTGTGTAAAGGTAAAATTTTAATCCAAAAGTGCATAGTTTAAATATTACCAATCTAATGGCTTAATTCAAGTGTCCATTGATACATAATTCTTTAAAATGAGGGTTAAGATCTGCGTTTCTTAAGGATGGTCTGATGTTTGTTTCTATTAATAGTAAATATTTTCTTGTTTTTAATCACTGCTTCATATGATATGTATCTTTTACTTTCAAATAGAAGAATTTACTACTGGTGAAGAGCCCAGTGTTTCAAATGTCAAGGAGGAAAGTAAAGATTTCAAGTCAGAATTTGCAAGTACCCGTCCCAAAAGGTAAAAATATGTACTGGGGTTTGCATATGACTTAAAGAACATAATCTTTTCTCTTGGAAATGACTTAATATCTTTTCTTAAATTTGCTGACATGGCATCTCCAGATTTTCTAAACTCACCTTGCTGTGTTGATGGAGAGAACTGGGAGGGGACAATTCTGCCCCCCCTAGAATGCCTACATAAATGAGATCATCAATCTCACCTAGCATAGTGACTTAGATGATTGTGGTTTTCTAGACTAGGAATAAAGGTGCCCCTGGCCAAACTCTCTGCTTTTTCACTTGCTAAGTGGTGGGAAAAATGGCTTATTAAATATTATAGAGCATAGCTAGATACCAACATTGAAAGGCATGTTTTGAACTTTGCTTTGTAAAATTATTTCCCATTAGTTATCAATTAAAAAGTATGAGGGTAAGATAAACCTACTTCCCTCATGGCAAATGTAACTTTCAGGAACAAAATTCATGAGTCACTTGCTATTCAAGTGTCTAGTAACCTTTTCATGTGTCTGATGTTTTTCGCAAAACTATTTATTTTTTAGAAGAAAAGCCACCGTTAAGTATACTGAAAGCAGTGACTCAGAAGAGGTGGAGTTAAATGAATTACCACATAAAATAAAAGGTAACCTGAAATACCATTTGATTTGCTATTTTGTCACATATGCTAATTGATTCTGACAATTTTTTGTATACTTTTACAGCCAGACCAAGACAGGAACAGCCTGTGACTAAAGGCAGAATTAAAAGTATGTATCCTCTGTGTATTTTTTTGTTTACCTGGTAGCTGAAAGAATAGTACAGTAAATTTTACTTATTTTTTTTATCACTGACTTGCAATCTATGATAATTGCACATGGACTTAGCTCAAGTTTGCTCTTGTTGAGATTTATTGAATTAATGACTCACAAATTATAATAGTTATAATAATTCTTAGATTTTTCTTAAGTTAATTAAGAAGGCAGCATGGCAGCTTTTGAGACATTTTTAGAAAGAAAAGAAGACTTCATCATTGAGTGTATAGAGAGTGACCCTGGACAAGTCATTTAAGTCTTTTTGGGAGGGAGGGGAGAGCTTTTTGGTGAGGCAGTCGGGGTTAGGTGACTTGCCCAGGATCACACAGCTAGTGAGTGTCAAGTGTCTGAGGCCAGATTTGAACTCAAGTCCTCTTGACTCCGAGGCTGGAGCTCTACCCACTGAGCCACCTAGTAGCTGCCCTTAAGATTCTTTCTTAGGCAACTCTCAGATGGGTTCTTAGGATGGATTCCACAGATCCTAGGGGATCTGTAAACTTGGGTGGGGGAAATGGCATCTTTTTGTCAATATACTTGGTTTCTGTTGCAATCCTGTATATTTTGTGCGTTTAGAACATTCTGAGGATTCGTAGGCTTCATCAGATCACCAAAGGAGTTCACAACAAAAAAGACTTAAGACAATAACTTGCAGAGTAGGAGCAAATCTGAATTGTTTGAGACAATTTCCTCTTTGGTCATTCCCTGTACTGTACAATGAAGTTACAGGTACAATCTTAGGGAAATCTAGCCAACTTCCTCGTTCTATGTAGAAGGAAATTATAGCTGGGAAAGTCACTTGCCCAGAGCCATTCAGTAGATCTAGAACTAGAATTCAAGTCTTCTTACTCAGCCAGCCTGTTTGTCTTTTTACCAACCAGCCTGTTCAATCATTTCAGTCGTGTCTGCCTCTTTGTGACCCTTTTTGGGGGTTTTCCTAGCAAAGAGGCCAGAGTCGTTTGCCATTTCCTTCTCTAGCTCATTTTACAGATGAGGAACTGAGGTAAACAGTGTTAAGTGATTTGCCCAGAGCATCTGATGCCACATTTGAACTCAGGAAGATGTCTTTCTGACTCCAGGCCTGGACCACCTACCTGTGCCTTTGAAAACTTAGTTAATTCATATTATTGTATACTATAAAAGCAAACACTTAAAATTTAAATATCAAAATTTTGCTTTTTTTTAGTTTAAATATTGCCATCACCATTCCAAGTTAGTGAAGTTTTACTGTGTGAAGAAATGAAATTGCTGTTACCAGACTGTTAACGACTGATCCAAAAATTGAGTAGGCTTCTCTAAGGACGATCTACATATCTGCATGGCAGCAGAATTCTCTATTTCTGGTTCTGTGACATGGATGACCATATTGTAGATGACTTACTATGGAGTAGTAGGCCAGCCTTGGTTAACAGAGTCTAGGAAAGAATGTAGTAATGACTTCATGTTATGTGTGTTCCCTACTGCAAAAGTTAGTATTACTTAATGGTACCATCTCCTTTTTTCTTCAGGATTTTCTAAGGCCAAAGAAGATGCAGACTTTGCATGTGCACTTGAGTCATCTGCCCCTCTGGTAAAAAAGAAAGCCATGAAAAAAGGTCAGCAGTGTTCCTGATATTTCAATTTCTATTTTAGTTCAGTCAAGAAATGATAATAACATGAAGAATTTTTTTTATGTATTATAGATAATTACAAATTAAATATGTATATATCTTTGTAGCAGAAATTACAGTATTCTATAGCTCTGTAATTGAGTTGAGAGAAATAGATTTGCCTTTTTCAATGTTAAGCCAGATTGAAGAACTATAAATAGTTGTCAAAGACCATGAAGACATTTTGAATATAATTTTGTTGATTTTAGTGAAAGAATGAATGAAATTTTTAGTATAATTTTTAGTTTGAAATCATCCTTTGGTGAAATTACAAAATCATAAGTGAGTACAGTTTTGATTTAATTGGTTCCCTTACTTTGACTTAAAGTCTATTATATGTATTACCTTGGGAAAATAATTTATACTTCTGTTTGCTGATTTATGAAATCAGGAGGTTGGTCTAGATGCCCCCTCACTTCCAACCTTTCAATTTGTCCTCCTAGGTTCCTGTACTTATATTGCTACGTCTTCTGGCATCTATGTCCTATTAGCCAGGTTAAGCTAACAGTAAGTTGTAAGGACATTAAGTGTCAGATGAATTTTAAAAACCACTAGGTTGAGAATAAGGTAAACGTGTATGAATTTGCTCGTTATGACAACCAGATGCTTGGATCAGTGTCTTTGCTAAGCAAGGGCTTAAACATTTCATTAAACTTTATTTACAACTACGCTGCAACAGACTGACTACATAACTTGGTGAAGTGGTCTGGAAAAAATAAAAATGCCAAAAAGATTTAAAAAACCGAGTTACTTGCACCCTTCAAATTATTTAGATAGTTTGAGGCTGCTTTAGTAGATGCTAGAAATTGTAGGAGGATGCAAAATGAGTCAATCATTGCTAAGAATTTTAGAGAATCTGGTTTTCCTTGTTACTATTGTTGTTCTGGAATATGAGCATAATATGGCATGGATATTTTGTGTTGATGTTTTGTTATGAAATTATTATTTTAAAAGTCTGGATCCTTTTTTTTTTTTTTTTGCCAGTAGGTCACCTATTGAATTTTGTAATATGTAACAGATGTAAAATAGGAACTGATTTTTTGGCAAACTTAGCTTGGTTGAATATCCTGCAAAGCAATGGGTGCAGTAGAATTTCATTTTAGTATTTTATGCTATCCTCTTTTACATACTATTGCCAGCTGGAATGCCTGGTTCCCCTAGTGCCAACCTTAGTGACTTGCACATAACATTTGTAAGTATATTAGATAATTCATGATATGAATCAGGCATCAGCTGGGACTTAAATCATGTGGCTTGGAATTCTCAGTGTGTTGGTATTGGTCATAAGGATAAAAAGTAACACAAGGAATGTGAGGGGGTATTTTGCATTAAATGATTCAGCAAGGGTAAACTACTTTATGAATTTCGAGTGATTTTAACATAACTAAAGTACATGAAGGGCTGTGTTCCTATTGATGGTAAGTTATTCTTTCAGGAGCTACCATAGTACAGTGCTCTAAGAAAATTGACACTGAAGAGAAACCAAGAGCAACGTTGATCATCTGTCCTCTTTCTGTTTTAAGCAATTGGATTGTAAGTTTTATTACTACATCTTAAAATTCTGTAATATGTAATTAACTTGTAAGTCATCTTAGTCTTATGGTTGGAAATATGCTGATTATGATTTGGAAGGATAGTGCCAATTTTGTTTTGTTTTACCTGTAATTAGCAGTTTTGCTAAAATGAACACAACCTTTATTCTGAGCCAGAAAATAAAAAAGGAAAGAAACCTACTAAACTATTCACTTCGAAGCCTGGGAAAGAAGTATTTCACAGAAGCCAAAGTAAAACAGTAAAGGAAGCATTATCTCTGGGATGTTATAGACATTTACCAGTTCTGTGACCCTGGGCATCCCTTAATTTTTGCCTCATTTTCCTCATTTGAAAAATGGGGATAATAGCACCTACCTCCCTGGGTTGTCATGAGGATCAAGTAAGATGATAATTATAAAGCTTGGCATAGTGCCTAGCGCATATTAAGTGCTATATAAAAGCTAATTCTTATTATCATCATAGCGAAACTAAGGAGAATAAGGATTGAGAAAAGGCCTTCGGATTTTCTGGAATGTGGTCAAGAAAACATTAGTAGAGAGTAGGACAGAAAGAACCCAAGATAGAGGTAATTAAATATAGGCACTGATATTTTTAGACCTCACTAATTTTTTCCCTCTTTTTATTTGTAGTTGAGGAATGGTCAATTAAGAATGATGCTTGGCACAGGTGTTTTGAGGCAGAGCTTTTTAAACAACTGAGGCTATCCTGGTATAGGCAGTAGTTCACTCTTCATTTCCCTTGTGTTTTCTCTGTTTATAGCTTCTTAAACTTTGATACTAATTTGTTACTGAATTTTGTTGTTTTAAAAACTACTTACTGTCTTTTGTATTTCAGGGGTTTTTTTTTGTTTGTTTGTTTTGGTTTTTTTTTGGCGAAGCATTTGGGATTAAGTGACTTGCCCCGGGTCACACAGCTGGTCATGTCAAATGTCTGAGGCCAGATTTGCACTCAAGTCCTCCTGACTCCAGGGCTCTTTCCACTATGCCACCTAGCTGCCCCTTCAGTGTATTCTTTATCCCTCTTTTAAAATAGGAAATTGTATGAAAATTTTTACTACTGTCATTTTATTTTATTCCTACCTGTTATAATTAGTAATCAGTAGATAAAAGCCAAAATGGTTTTTTTCTTTATCCCCTTTCTCTCTTGACCTTTGCCGAGCTTAACTCTTTTCATAAGTGCTTGAGGGAGACAGATGTTCTCATGCGTAGTGCTTTAGAGGGGGATAGTGGAGGCTGGGCAGAGGCTGAGAGTTAGTGGTGTGGCTGGACTCCCTTTTTTCCCTCTTTTTGCAAATGTGCATGTGTAGAAGTCCATTTGTGGTACTGCTGTCTTCTGTTGTAGCCTAATACAAGAATGAACCTTTTAAAAAAAGTGATACTGGCAAGAAAAGAGCAGGCTATTCTGTTTTTACTTTTGTAGTTGGGTTGATGAGTTGTTCCTAAAAAGTTTGTGGCAATTTTATTTCTATTTCAGTTTCAAAAAATACGTCTCCAATAAAAGATCAAAGGATAAGAACAATTTTAAGGGGAATTGTAACTCTAAATGACCACATGAAAATATACTTCATGTTACAATAGTGAGAAATGGGAATTTCAAGTACCCATTCGGTTTTTACCTCACCTCATAAACTGACAAAGATGACAAATATTGGCAATGATACATGTTAGAATGTGAGCATACTCTATATACAGTTTTGGTGGAGCTGTAAAGGGGCTTCAGTCAACTTTTCAGAATTTCAGTTTTGAATTTTCCAGGAAAACATTTTCTCTTGAATTCCTCCACTGGTGCCCAGGAAGTCACAGCTCAAAACAATGCAAGAATATACCAAAATAAATGTAACATACTCTTTATGATAGAGACCTAGAAGCATGTACCTTTCAAAACTATATAATTGTTTTTTAAATTGTGTCTTTGAATTCCGGACTAGCCTGTGAAATTTACTTATCTGCCCTGTATTTACTACTTCAAGATCTTTTGCCCTACCCCCAAAATTGTAGTACATAAATATAATGGAATATTATGCATTAAGAAATGAGGAATTGAGAGAAGAAACAGGAAATTTGTATAAACTGATTTTGAGTGAAATAAGTAGAACTAAAAGAATAATATACACAGATTACAACCATGTAACTGAAAAGATTATCTGAGTAATTTAAAGGCCAGTGAAGGTACTGGAGAGCAGATAAACATAATTCTTCCTTCCCCATGACAATGACAGAGCACTTAATTTTTTATCTTTACCGCAAGAGAGATTTCTGCCTTCAGGGAAAGGTTTAAAATGACTGTTGCAATGTTAAAAGATGTTAAAAATTTTTTTAAAAGATACATCATTTCTTCACTGTTAATTTTTTCACATATAATGCGTATTAAATTAGTAAGATTAGTATTATGCTTATTGATTAAAACCATTTTTTCTTTTAGGACCAGTTTGGACAGCATATAAAATCAGATGTGCACTTGAATTTGTATGTTTACTATGGCCCTGATCGCAGCAAAGACCCTGCCTTGCTTTCAAAACAGGATATTGTTTTGACTACATATAATATTTTAACTTATGATTATGGAGTAAGTATGCTTGAAATTGTTCTATTTAGGATTAGAGATTTTAATAGTCATTTATTCCACTTATTTGTCATATTAGGAAATGTTTATGATAGCAGTATAATAAAGAGGTTATCTGGCACAGTTTTTTTTTTTTAAATGAACTTAATACTTTGATAATGCAATTTCCTAATGCTTCTAGAAAACTGTCTACCTATCACAAGGACAGATTTACAATTTTATATTTTAAAACATTATAATAGCAAAATTGAAATTCTGTCAAGAATTATACTGCTTGGCTTAAAATAGGGTGATTTTGCTATGCGCAGTAATTTCATTGACATCTTCAGTATAATATCTTAGTATTTTGCTGTAGGTTTTTCCTTCCCACATTTTCAGTGAGTTTATATCAATAGTTGATGTGAGCTGTTTCTATTTATTTCAGAGCAGAGGGGACAGTCCATTACACAAAATAAGGTGGCTGAGAGTCATTCTGGATGAAGGCCATACCATACGGAATCCAAATGCTCAACAAACAAAGGCTGCATTAGATCTGGAGGCTGAAAGACGATGGGTGCTGACAGGTAATCTGCGTTACCTATCGAAGTTCAGTTTAGTCACTTTTAAAAATGTATTTGCAAATAAGTTAGTGGGAAATTGTAGGAAGTTTCAGCCCTATGTAGGAAATGCTTCCTGTGGCAGTTGTTTCCTGAAAAGCTTTGGCATATGTTCCTAGAAGTCTCATGTCAAGTAATGTGCATGCATATCACAATTCAAAATTACAGAATCAAAAACAGAATTTTTCTTAAAAGTGTAGGGCTCGGTACTTAGTCTTTTGTTGTTTATTTTGGTCCATTTTACTGCTGATTAAAAGATTGAAGAGAGAATAAAAGACAATACAATTAAAATGTTCTGTTTGCTAGTCTAATTACAGTACTTTTGATGTGGAACCATGTTGAACTTCAAGTAAGGATTTTATTATTTGTGCCTGCTCTGTTCTATAGTGATAAGTTAAAAATTGAGAGATACCCAAAGTGTAAGAAGTATAGTGGTTCTCTTTTAGGTTCTATAGATGCTCATGAAGTTGCTGCAGTAGCTTTAAAATATATTTAAGTTCCAGTTTATTGAAGAAATTCTAATTTTTTTAGGTACTCCAATCCAGAATTCATTAAAGGATTTGTGGTCACTGCTTTCCTTTTTAAAACTGAAGCCATTTACTGATAGAGAATGGTGGCATCGAACAATCCAGCGTCCTGTCACGATGGGAGACGAGGGGGGACTTCGGTATGCTGTGTCTGTGTGATTATTGAGCCAGGGACTAACAGTCGTTCTTTTGGGGGTGTTTGACTGTGCCTTTTCTCCCACCCCTACTGATCACTAACCATCTTTGCGTTCACCTCTGCTCATTTCCAACCTTTTCTAGGGGCATTTAGTTTGTTGACAGACCTGTAATAGGGTTTTGCAAGGTCTCCACAATGGCTTCATGTATTAACACAGCCAAGGGGTTTGGACTGTTGTCACACCACCCCAAATGCCGTCTGAAGACATTTGATTGATTGCCTGCTTCTAGGGCAGGGCCTTCTGGCACATCATCCCATTCACTCATGTGCAGTCATTTATACACATGGAAGAGGAGTTGGATCATTGGATCAAAGAGGGCTGAAGGGGAGTAGAGGAACTGTCTGTTCAGCTCCTTCATTTTACAGAGAAGGACACTGGCCTGGACAAGTTAAATGACTTGCCTAAGACTAGTTCTATGTGGACTTAGCAGAACTGGGTGGAAGTTGAAGAGGCAGATTTAGGGGTAATTTAAGGACAGATTATAATTATATTTATATATTGTATATGTTTATGTACTTATAATTCCCTCTTTAGCTACCTTTGATAGGTAGAGAAGGTCCAGTTACTGAAGGTCTTTAAGCAGACACTAAGTGACTACTTGAAGAGAGGAAAAGAAAGGGTCACAACAGGGAGAAAGGATAAGAAGAAAAAAAGTGGTAAAAAAGAAAAAAGTGTAAGTGAAATAAGAAAAGAGAATAGATTGCCAGTTGTTGTCATTAGACATTTTATTGTTTTTTTGTTTTGTTTTTTTGCAGACATTTTATTGAATAGGCACAGTATGCTAGCATTAAGTATCATCTCTGTTCACAAGAATTCATGGTCTAGTTTTGGGGGTAAAATATATATCTATATGCACATAACAATACAAATAGCATTTGTCAAAGGAGTGGTATAAAAATAACTGTTACATTATTTTAGAGGCACAAATCAAATAGAATGTGTTGAAAATGATGGGCATTCTCTTATAATCAAGCTACGTACAAAAGTAAGATATGTATTTAGGATGGTGCTCATGTCATAGGGAGGCAATGAGGACAGGAGAGAAAAAAAGCCAGAATAAAATAGAATTTAAGAAAAAAGAGTAGTAATAGAAAAATAGGAAAGGAGTTGAAAACAAAAAACACCTAAATGATCAAGCCTAGAGAATAAGATAAGTTGGTTTTTTAAGAATTTACCAGATGTCTAGGTTCATAAGACCTTCAGTGACTTTTAAGTTGGTTAAAATTTCAAATAGAAATAAACTAAGTATATAAATTTCCACTAAACTGCAGTGTATATTTTTGTCTTTATTATGAAGTTGTGTATCTGAAAGCAGTGAGTTGTACGTGCAATTCTTTTTATCTTTCCTAGGCGTTTACAATCCCTAATTAAAAATATTACCCTCAGAAGGACAAAAACAAGCAAAATTAAAGGCAAACCTGTCTTGGAGTTACCAGAGCGTAAGGTATTTATTCAGCACATCACACTTACTGACGAAGAGAGACAGATTTACCAGTCTGTAAAGAATGAAGGCAGAGCTGCAATTGGCAGGTATGGAAAACCATACTCAAAGAACACTAATTTTTTTTTTCTTCAAGGTTTTATAAAATCTGGGCATGGTAATATTAAAGGACTAAAATGATGACAGTGATTTTCATTTTTATAATTGAAATATACTATGAACCACAACATCTAGTAGTTAGGTGATCCAGTGGTTAGAGTACTGTCCTGGAGTCAGGAAGACCTGAGCTCACATCCAGCTCAGATACTTACTGTGTAGCACTGGGCAAATCACTTAATCTCTGACTCTCACTTTCCTCACCTGAAAATGAAGATAATAGCCAAACAACATTGCTCAGCATCGGGTTTGGCACATAGTAGGTATTTATTTTTTTCCTGCCTTGATCTAATTTGAGCATTTCTGCTCAACATTGGAGTTGGGATAGTGACTAGATCTGTGATTTCAGGAGTGTAGAAAGCTCCTTTGGAGATACTCTGTACCTTTGCTTCTTTGCACTGAACACCCATCCAATAGCCAATATGTGTCATTGGTGGGACTTGAACTCAAATCTTCCTGTTTCAGAGAGCATATTCTATACACTGTCCAAGTAGCTTCTCCTCTCACTTAGAGATCATCTAATTGCTTGAAGGTTTTTCTGACCTCAAGCCTAGATTGGCTTCTTTGCATTTTCCATCTGACAAAGAAAGCATCATGAGCTGTAAAAGCTGACTCCTGAGAGGTCACAGCCTACCTGGCCAAGAGGCCTGGCCTCCTCAGCAGTGCTCAGCTCATGGGCACTAAAGCAACCCTTGAAAATGGGAATGCCTTTGGTGCTTGAGAAAGATGGCGAGATCACCAGGATAGTCTAGTGGGCAGGCAGGAATAACGGGCTAGGATTTGAAGGAGGCAAGTGCCAAGTAAAATGATGAGGCTGGTGCTTTGGAAATCTCTTGAGATTTCCTCCAGAATGGACTCTGTGATGCTGTGACATGTAAAAGTGAGATGATGATGATGATGATGATGATGATGATGATGATGATGATGATAAGAGGAAGGAAGAGGAAACAGAAGGCATCTGAGTAAAATGGGTTCTGAAAGTTGTAGATCTTCTGTGAAGTAAACCTAGTGGAAAGAATGTGGGCTTTAGGACCTGGACGTCAGTTCTAACTCTGCCACTGATTAACTGTGGGGCTTTGGGCAGGTCACTACCTGTCTTAAAGTGCACTTAGTTCTCATTTGTAAAAGTGAGATTGAGGTCTCTTTGAGCTCTACCTTTATGCTTATGAGCCTATGAGATAACGAGGCCAAAGTGACAATAAATGACTGAGGCATAGTGGAATTGGAGGGATCTTGTATGGTTGAGGAAGTGTGTGTGTGTGTGTGTGTGTGTGTGTGTGTGTGTGTGCGCGCGCGCGCGCGCGCCCACATTTAGGCCCTGTATGCAGAGTTTGTGTGTCATTCAACCTGCAGTGGCTTCATAACGTGTTGTGTTTTGGCTTTCTAATAATCTTTAGGTATTTTAATGAAGGCACTGTGCTTGCACACTATGCTGATGTCTTGGGCCTTTTGCTCAGATTGAGACAATTATGTTGTCATCCTCATCTCTTTACAAATACAGCATCTTCCAGCAGTCCCTCAGGTTAGTAAATTTGATTGGCTTTACACCATTGTAGTTCTTCAGAATCAGAATTCTTTAGGTGACCATTTCATTTTCCTTATGAAATACTGGTTATGATCATATTTTGTTTCATTTTTCTTGAATGCACAATAGACCAGAGTATATAATTTAAATATGGTAACACATTGGAGCTAAGTAATGTATTTGAAAATTTTTTGCAGAGGCATATTGTAGATGAAATGGTATTACTAATGAAGTTTTTCTGTTTTTGCTTAGAAGATCCTCCTCAGGGTTCAGTATTTGGCAGTGTTGTTTAAGTTGAAGAAATACTTACTGGCTTTGGACTCAGGCTTTGGTTTCAAGTCTTTATCTCTTACCTGTAGCCCCTAGTGACCATGAGCAAGTCATTTGACCTTATTGGGTCTCAGTTTTTTCCCCACCTACAAAATAAGGGGGTTGCAGTAGATGGCTTCTGTGATTCCCTTCTTGCTCTAGTACATAGGATTTGCCTTTCTCTGAATTTTTCTGTAGAGTAGGTTGTGCACAGAGAGAGGTTCCTGTGTGCAGTATATTTTATTTGTACATTACCTAGTTTTGGGAGTGCTGTTTAGTGTTGTTACATTATCTGATTTAAATAATAGACCCAATCTGTGAAGTAAGATAAAGTGTACTCTATTAGTGGAAATTAACTTTTTCAGTCATCAGGAGTAGCTATGTGTAATTAATTTGTTTTCTATACCCAACTGTGATAGGAGATGATACACCTGAAGAACTACGAAAGAAGTTGATTAGCAAGATGAAGTTAATTCTGAGCTCTGGCTCAGATGAAGAGTGTGCAATTTGCTTGGATTCTCTAAATATTCCTGTGATAACACACTGTGCACATGTATTTTGTAAACCATGCATTTGTCAAGTAATTCAGAATGAGCAGGTTAGTTTTTGCTTCTTTCCTACTGAATTAACCAGGTGATAATTTGTCAAAATTTCATGTAAATCGTTTTCCTAGAGAATGAAACAATATAATTTAAATATGAACCGTTCATACTTTATCATTCTAGCAAAATTCAGTTTAATTCAATTAAGCAAATATTTATTAAACACTTTGTGCAGAGTATTGTACTAGAATTGGGGCATAAAATGTTTTGATAATCTCTGTTCTCATGGAGCTTATATTTGGTAGGGAAAAGAAAATAAATGTTTTAAAGAGGTGAAAAATGGTAGGACGTGAGTTCCAAGAGGATGATGGGCTAAAGATGGTTAGGGAATCCTTTATGCAGAGCTGACACTTGAGGTGGGCTTCAAAAGACTGCACAGGAATTGAGCAGATGAAGGAGCCTGAAGCAAAGGTGTGGAGACAGGAAAGGGCAGATTTACATGAGGAATAGAGGGTATTTTTACATCACTATAGTTTAACCCTTTTCCTCTCCCTCCCCAAGAGTAACAAATTATATTTTTTATGACCAAGCAGAAAGAGGGGAAAAATCAGCATAACTGGTGAATACATCAAAGGCTGAAATACGTACATTGAGCACCATTTGTGGTCCACCTCTGCCATTAAAGGAGTAGTGTTGGGAGTGTCTTCTCACATCTCAAATTTTGTACCAATGCTGTTTTTTAGAATTTTACAACATTCAGTTTTGACTTTTTTTGTATTTGGAGATTCTGTCTGTTTACGTTGTTTTGTTCATGTATATTCTTGATTTTATTACTTCACTCTGTACCAGATCATGTCGGTATTTCATAATTTTTTATATTCATCACAGTCATCATTACTTACAGCACAGTCATGTTGCATTATATTCAATTTGCCCTAGCCACTTTCCAGTCAAGGAGTATCTAATTTGTTGCTAATTGTTTTATAACAACCTCTTAGGTGGTTTCCTGGCTTCAAGTCTGTCCGTTGTCCAGTTCAGATACAGCTACCTATCATGGTGCCAAAATGATGTTCCTAAAGAACAGGAATGACCTTTCCTGTAAGGTCCAAAGTGAACTTTTCTGTTTGTTTTAAAGCTCTTCAGAGTCTGATTTAAACTACTTCCTTTCCAGTTTTATTGTATATTACCACGCCCCATTTTCTTCCCCCTCCCCAGGTTTTCATGATCTAGCCAAACCTGCCTTCTGCAGCCTTCATTTCCAGGCTGAACCTTTGCATACATAGCTCGTCCCCCATACTGCAGTGTGCCTCCTTCCTCATTTACCTGTTAGAATTCCTAGTTCCATTCAAAGCGTAGCTCAAGAGCTACCTTAGATATGAATCCTTTCCTGATGCCCCATATCATCCTTTGGTTCTTGTATATGTGTTGTATTATTTGCATGTGTGTTGGGTTTTTTTTTTTGTTTTCTTGTTTTTTGTTTTTTTGCTTTTTGGTAAGGCAGGGTTAAGTGACTTGCCCAGGGTCACACAGCTAGTAAATGTCTGAGGCCGGATTTGAACTCGGGTCCGCCTGACTCCAAGGCCAGAGCTCTATTCACTGCGCCAACTAACTGCCCAGTGTGGTTTTTTTAAATAGAAATAGGCTCCTTGTGGACAAGGATGAGTTCCTTTGTGTTCCCAGCACCTTGTACCTAGTTGACACCTAATACATTTGTTTAATCCAAGTAGGGATATCTTACAGTCACAAGTACAGGTCTGGTATTCACAACAGCTGACATTTATGTAGAGTTTTTTTGTTTGCAAAGTATTGTTTATCTTCAAAAGCAGTACTGGAGTGGGTACTATAACTATTACCTGTATTTTATTTAATTTATTTATTCTTTTAGTTATTTTAATATTTTTCTTTCAACTTAATTACCTGTATTTTAGCTGAAGAAACTGAGGCTTAGCCTTGCGCACAGGATCATCCAGTTAGTAATGCAGGAAGTGGAATTTGAGCACTGTTTTCTTGGGACTCCCAAGTCTGTCATTCTTCCCATTGCACTGAACTGCCTCTGTACACAGATGTGAAAGGTGACAGTGGAAGCCAGGGAAGTGAAATCGTTGTGAAGAGGTGGAGCAAAGCTAGGAGAACCATGAGAATGTGGCATCTGTGAGGGCAGCAGAAGGGATCCAGAAAGAAGAGTTGTGTCAAATGCAGCAGTATGGCTGAGGACTACTGAGAAGGGGAGGGAAATCAGGCTGCAGAGCAAAGAAGGATAATGGAAATGGAAATATTTTCAAAAAATTCTGGTCTTATCACTTAACCAAAGTTCTTACTTTTCAGTGGCATTGATCTCTATTCAGTATTCTGTTCTAAAAGTAAAAGTGTCTTATTAGAAAAATGATGGTTAGTAATGTCCTTACATCCAGATTCTTTTATTTTGCTAAAAATTTTCTATGTAAGATACTTTAAATAAGTGGTTCTTTTAACTGGACCTATGGATACAACCAGCTTTAATCTTGTAGCTTAAAATAAAATTTTGCTCATTCTTAGGTAGGTCTTAGTAATTAAGCAAACAGCACTTCCACTTGAATGAAAAAGTTTGTAAGATTTAACAGACCTCAGTCAGTTTTTTTACTTGACAAAATTGTTTTGACTGAGTAGCTCTAATAAACATGTACCTTTCAAAACTATATAATTGTTTTTTGAAATTGAGTGTTTGAATTCCGGACTAGCCTGTGAAATTTACTTATCTGCCCTGTGTTTACTACTTCAAAATCTTTTGCCCTACCCCCAAACTAATACAATACCTTTATCTTCATATTAATACTAAATATTCACTTCTCAGATAAATAGCCTCGAGGGCCTAACAAAAAGAGGGGAGGAGGGATGGTATTAAAATACCTTCATCTTTTAGGAATGTTCAGAGCTCTAATGTTTTGTTTTACAGCCAAATGCAAAATGCCCTTTATGCAGAAATGACTTACGAGCAGAAAATTTGGTAGAGTGTCCTCCCGAAGAATTGAACTGTAGTGCTGAGAAAAAGACTGATCTGGAATGGATGTCCAGTTCAAAGGTAATTTTCAAAAACTTTGATAAATGTATTACACATACAAAAACATTTGTATTTGATTCATTTGCACTTGAACTAGGAGATTAGTACAGTTTTATCCTGTCATTCAAATGCTTCTAATAAGTAGTAAGGGGGGTGGGGGTGGGTGAGTTTTTGTTGGTTTTTGGTGGACAAAGACATAATTTATTATACTTAGATTTCAAGTATTAGTTTCTAAGAAATAAAACAGTGAAGAAAGGGTAATTATTCTGTTTCAGTTTTCATACTTACTGATGATTTTTTATTGAAAGAGAAAGTGTGATATTAATGAAATATTAGACATTTGGAGAGTTTTTGAAATTAGAATAAATACCAAAGATCTTTGCTTTCCATTTGTAACTAAAGCACTGAACTTTCAGAGTAATTTTAACAGCATAATTTTTACCAGTTCAAAGTGGAATTTGATGGGTTACATACAATTTTGTTTTTTCAGATCAATGCTCTAATGCATGCTTTGATTGACTTAAGAAAGAAGAACCCCCAAATCAAAAGTTTAGTTGTTTCACAATTCACAACTTTCCTGTCTTTATTAGAAACACCACTTAAGTAAGTTGAACAGTGTTTATCACTTCTAGTAAAAAGATTTTAAGTGTTTTGCTGTATGAAATTTGTATCAGAAAGACAGTATTATGTACCCATTTTATATATTTTCTTTCCATATAACTTTTGTACAAGTTATAATTAGAAACTTTTTGTAACAACATAAAGTACTGTTTTAAATCCTGAACTTATCAGAAAAGCCATATGTGCAAATAATTACTTGACTGTTGTTAATAACAGTCCAGTAAATGTTTTTCTTATTTTGTTAAAGAGCATCTGGGTTTGTGTTTACTCGTTTGGATGGCTCCATGGCCCAGAAGAAGAGAGTTGAATCAATTCAGTGTTTCCAGAATACTGAAGCAGGATCTCCCACAATAATGCTTCTTTCTCTAAAAGCTGGTGGAGTTGGTTTGAATCTCTGTGCAGCCTCTCGAGTATTTTTAATGGATCCAGTAAGTAATCTTAGAGATCTACATGACAGGGACATTTTTTAAACAAAATTATAGAGGAAGCACCAAATATTTTTATTGAGAAGGTAGTGATCAAACCTTTCAATTGTAGAATGACTCTTCATTTACTTAGTTTGTCTAATTGCAAAATACCACAGGGGCCTCAGGTATTAAGAGACTGGCTGCATTCTCAGCACTTAAATGGTACCTTAACCATAACAGGTGCTTAATAAACATTGAATGTAATAAATGCATGTTGACTGTTTGATGGATTAGGAAACAGGCAGTTAGATGACTCACTAAACGTTATGAATTGGCCGGGCCAGTTAAGTCAAATAACTTTTCAAGAGCCTTCTAAGGGACTGTTTAATTAAAAGTAACCAGTGGAAACAAAGTAACACTACCATAAAAACTGATTGAGGAAATTCAAAGGTAAGGAGGGGTTTTACAGGAGTTTCATCATTTATAGAAAGAATAGTTGAGTGAAATAGAATTTCTTAGATGGAATTTTTAAAAACTAAGCTAACTCTTTAAACATCCCCAACCTTATTTTGTTCTAATAGTACCATAGATTTCAAGCTAGAACTGACTCTAGAGGTCATTTAATTCACCCCACCCCACCCGTTATAGGAAGGAACCTGATACCTAGAGAGGTTGTACCTTGCTTGGGTTTGCACTGGGGTAATATGTGGCAGAATGGTATTTTTGAGCTCATGACTCCAAAACTAGTGCCCCTTCCACAGTAATAGTAAAAGCATCTGACCTTTATATAGCACTTGAACACTTTGCAAAGTATGTTATACAGATTATCTCAGTAGAGCTACTTAGGATAAACCCATGAAGTATTACTTATTGTCCATCTCTTGCAAATGAGGAAACTCTGGTTGAGAGAGGTGAAGTGATTTGCACAGGTTGCACAAGCTGGCAGCCAGTGTCCGAGGCAAAGATTACGCATAGAGCTTGATCCCCCCTACACCTGCTGCCTCCCTGAGATCCATTTTATCTCTGAGAACCAGAACTCTTAAAATTCCCCTGACCGCAGTACATCCTTCTTCCTCTTAATCTCATCTTCATCCTCATTTCTAGTTTTCTAACCTTACTCCTTTCTCCGGGTCCCGTGGTTTCCCTCGTGGTTTCCCTCGTGTTTTCCCTCGTGTTTTAAATGGCAACAATAAGAAATCTTATAGGTTTAGAGGTCATGATAGGGATGTTAAAAACAATAACAACAATATGGCCACCTGTTAAAGGGTGCTCAAGTAACACACCTACCTTGGCTTATGGCTTCTCAACCCTGAGTCACCAACCCTTTACTTTGCTCTTGAGTATTGAGCAGTGCCAGAGGACAGTTAACAATGACTTTCTGCTCTGGTTGCTACTCTGTATGTACTATGTGTTAATGTAGGTTTAAAATAATTTAGTTAGGCACATATTTTAGTGGAAAATAGAGAACAGTTGTCAGAATGGCAAAATTATGTAAGGAAAACCATGTTTGGCAGTTAACTTTTGGTAAAAAGTCACAAAATTGTTTTGATTTCTTTTAATTGTCTAGTCTCCTAAAATACGCTACTCACCTTTTAAAGTTCTTTTCAATTCTTAATGAACATGGGGTTAGAAACAGATGGTTTACTGAGAAATGCTCAACATAGGAAGTTAAATGTGTTAGAAGCCCATCAGATAAAAATGAGACATCAATTTTGTGAAATATCTAGACAAAGATAGCAAGAATTTGCAGCCACCAAAATAGAACCAAATTAAAATGTAATTGGCAAATGTTTAACAAAATAAATAAAAACACAGTGCAGCATAGATAATGTTAATTTTTAGTTTTCTGAGCCAGTGTGTAGCCTTTAAGGATCCCTTTCTATTTGAGTTTGACACCATTGACCTGGAAAACTGGCTCAAAGAGAAACAGTTTTATCCTGTATAGATTCATCTGACTCAGATGTATAGTAACAAATCTAACATGTGGCCATAGGATTTTTATATTCCTAGACAAAAAAAAAAAAAACCAAAAACTCACCTCTATATTGACTTTAAAATTCCTCCAAAAAGGAGTAAGAGAAAATAGTCATAGAAAAAGGCAAACAATCTTCTCCCTTCAGAAAGCTGCCCAAACAGGCATGTCTTTGAATTTTTCTGTTTCTGTTCTAAAGGGAACTCTCCAACTAAATTGTAGCAGTAAAAGCAAAAACTAAACAAAAAAGGGGGTGTCCAGAAACTAAATGCAGACCAGGAAACAGTACTGAACACTCACCCCCAAACGTTTGTTAGTACTTAATGAGGCATAGCTTTTTTAAAGAATGTAATACTGGTTTTCCTAATGACCACCTCTGATCAGCCACAGTCAGATGTGTTGGAACTTGACTCTAACATAGTGATGTCATTTGGTCCACTTTGAGAATGAAGAACAACAGTCATACCCCTAGAAATGTTATAAATGTATATGTTTACGTAAATGTGCATACATACTTTCATATGCCATGTATGAGAACCTCTGCAGATTAACAGATGTAAGAGGTCAATTGTAAGAGAATTCTACAGTGAATAGAACAGTTACACAGACATAAGATAATAACCTAAGAAATGCCATGTTGGCCCAGCCCTGCTTTCTATCCAGTCCATTTTCTGGTATGGGCACCTTGTGATGTTTTGTGGAAGGGTGTGCTGTCAGCTTCAAGAGGTCTTCAGGGAGAAGCCCCTGAAAGCACCTAATATCTGTTCATCATATCTCTAAAGCCTTGAGCATATTGATGTTACCAAACATGATCATACACTCTTTGGAGAGGTGGCCAACTGTTGTGGGAAGAGCAGTGGGGTCAGGAATCATTTAGCTGCATGTCCCGTTCCCCCCCCCCACGTGGATTATGTGATCCACCACTGGCATGTCCCCTGACCTTTCCAAGATGCAGTTTCCTAGTCTGTTAAAAAGGGTTGATCTGTCATCTAGACTGAGGAGGAGAAACAGGAGTCACTAATTCATACAGAAAGATTCTGACAGACCACAATATTAACTTAGTTTTTGTTTTCAATGTATTTTTATTTTTAAAAATATTTCTCAGTTACATTTTACCCTAGTTCAGCATGTACTCAGGGGTCTTGTAGGCTGTGTGTTTGACACCTCTGACCTACACCATGCTTCTTCATTAAACTATTCCATCTATAAAAACTGGAACTTTTAAAACCCCACGCCTTTACCTTTAACTTTCCCCTATTTCTTGACTCCTATTGACGGTTTTTTTCCCTTAACTTTCTTAAGTGTAGTCACTTAATTCATCAAGGTGTTGAGGAACAAATGAGATAACAGGTGCAGAGTGCTTTGCAGACCTTTAAATTTAAAGCACCGTCCAGTGTCAGTTACAACAATTCATTGTACACAACAGCACATTAATTTTATCTTGATGCACTAGGTTAGTTAGCGTGTACGATAATAGGTATGAAAGGAATTGTACACTGCAGAGATTAATGTGTGCTAGAAGCATGAGGTAGGTTTTGCAGAAGGGCTGGAGTTTGAATTTGACCTTGAAAGATGTGGGTAAGAAAAGAAAAGTAGATTGACAGCGATCAGAACGAACTATTCTTAAAAACGTCTTCCCAGGCCTGGAATCCTGCTGCTGAAGATCAGTGCTTTGACAGATGCCACAGACTTGGCCAGAAGCAGGAAGTGGTCATCACAAAGGTCTGTTTTTGTCCAGCTTATTGTTTCCTTAGTCTTTAAAAACATACATACTGTGTTCAGAGGATCATAACGCCCATTATTTAGTGTAGTGCACTGAATTGGGGCTCTTGGAGAGTTTGCTCCTTTGAATATGAAGTTGTTTTTATCAGACATCATAGTTACAGTTTGCTTTCTGCCTTAAGGCCAAGTACTTAGTTGATAGTAAGAGAATCGTATTGAGTAGTAGCATGAAGAATTAATTCTCAACTTTCTAATTATGGTGCCATAAATAGAAAAGGGGAGGAATATCGTAATTCCCAGTTTCTGCAGTTGGCTGTGTACGTTCCATGTGATTATAGGATCACAGATCTTGAGCTGGAAGGAAACTTCACACGCCCGCTAGTCAGTCTGCCCCATCCCATTTAGTTCCCTCTTGGCCTTCCTCCCCCATTTTACACCTGAGGAATGAGGTCCATGAGTAGAGATGATTTGCTTAAAGCCACACAGCTGGTCAGAGACACGATTTACTCGTCTTCTGACTTCAGAGTCAGAGTTCTTTCCTTGTACCATGCTGCTTTCTTTGCCTTTATGATGCATAGCTTAAAGTTGTGAAATATTTGTGAAAAATCACAACGAATTTTCTGCACTAGAAAATGTTTCCCCAACTTTTGAAAAATGATTTCATTGTTTCTCAGATTGACTGTGGGAGCTTCAGATTTTGATTGTGTATTTGCCTTAGAAGCATCCACATGATGCAACAGTTAAACATTTGATAGAGGATCTGCAATGTTTTGGTTTCATGTTAGTGAATTTAGTAAGTGTGGTTTTTAAAATCCTTGTTTGTTTTTATTTTTTAAGTTCATTGTGAAGGACTCTGTGGAAGAAAATATGCTGAAAATACAGAACAAAAAGAGGGAACTTGCTGCAGGAGCCTTTGGAACCAAAAAGCCTAATGCTAGTGAGATGAAACAAGCCAAAATTAATGAAATCAAAACTTTAATTGATTTGTAATTTGTATGGTTTTAGGCCAGGTGAGTTTAACTGGTCAAATACAGATTTACAAAATCTTTGGAAGAGGTAATTTGGAGCCTGCAATTTGTGTCTTTCTTAAAAAGGTACAGAACATCTTTATTAGTGACAAGATAATTGACATGTTATCTCTTCTGAATCTGAACTTGTTCTTAATGATAGTTCAAATAGCAATAAGTACTACTGTGTACAGTGACCTAAAATAATTTTATGGGAGAGAATTACTTTAGTATTCTACTTTCATAATACCCATCCTAAGTATTCTTAAACTAATTCCCACCAGGTACACAGCCTTTTCACTTTTGACAGAATGTCAGGCCTTTTGAGCAAATAAGTTGTTTTCTATGTTGACCTCTTATTGTTATTCGCTCCAGTCTCCTCGATGTGCTTTTTTTTTTTGATGAAATAGATTCAAATTATCTCTCTAAATTTAATTCCCAAGATTGAAATATACACAGAATGTGTAGTGAATTGATTCATTGGTACTTTATTCAGAACCAAATTGTATGAGAGGCCAAAGTGTTGGGTCAACAAATTAATTTTATGTAGTTAAAAAAAATTTAGAAGCTGTGTTATAGCAGTACATTCCCCATTATAGTCAAGTAGCACTATATGAAGTGTTTAAAATGTATCTTGGTACTTAGGTCATACATACAGGGAAAAAAAATCATTCCACCTTATTTGATTTGACAGTTTAAATTATGGAAATGCTAAAAAGAGACATTTCTGTAAGTAGATAGTTTTCACTCATGAAGCTTTTTTGAAAAATGACTTTGTAAACTTTTCTAATTCTGAAGTCTGCTTGGGTGTGTGGTTGAACTAGATGGCCTGACCTAATAAGGTCCATTCACCTCTAAGGTTCTGTGATTCTATTAACATCTTGGTCCTGATTCCTCATAAATCTCTTGTGCATGTTCAAAACATCAGAACATTTGGAACTTAAAAAGAATTCATTCTCATATGCCCATAGAAACCCAGTCATCTTTATTACTTTATGTTAATAAGAAAACTATTAATGGTTGTCACAGAATTCCAGATGGTCCTCTGAGTGCTATTTTAAAATATATATATAAATTCAGTGATCAGGTTTAGATAGTCAGTGTTACTTCCATATGGAAATAGTTTAGAGAATGTATTTTTTTTTATGAGAAAAGATGCATTAATAACTGTGATGAGAAAAGATTCATTTTTGGTACAGATGTAAAAGCACCTTAGATTTTACTTATAGTATTTGGTGTCACCTGACTGAAAAGCAGGGAACATTACGGGCAGTTTAAAATTGTGGCATATGTGTTTTAAGGTTAGGAGTAAATCTTCCCTAAAGCCTAAATTTAGAATTGACTCATGTCAGGTATGCTGGCAGCTAAGCTTGCGTTTTCCTATGTAGTTTCTTCTACCATTGTTAAAAGCAATTGATTCATACCAGATGAAACTAGGAGCTTTGTGGCACGTCTCCCTGGGTCGGGGAATGGGAGTTGGGGGCTGTATCCTTAACCTTCAGGAGCTGCTTAAGGAGCAGACTGCAGAGAAGCTTTACTGATCTTTGGCCATAGAAGCTTTGGGCAGTTAGAAATATAGCTCAGAACCTGAATTTTCCTACAAACAAAATTGGATTGACTTGTACAACTCCTTCTCCCTCCGAGTTTCTGTAAAGTTAAGAAATCCCTTGTCTCCTTTCCCAAACATTTGCTGAGTTTCTTTTCCCTCGTTTCCAGTATTTATTTTGGTGAGTTCTTTCAAAAGTACAAATATTTCCTTAATGTATTGTTAAAGAAAATATGCAAACTACTTTGAAATTTGGGGATGGATACTGGAATTTTAACTTAAGTTAGTGCTGTGTTATGAGCCAGTTTGAGTTTCTGTGATACAGAAGAAGCTCACTGTGAACAGTTTTGTTGTAAAAGGTAGATGCTATGCCCTATGCATTTGTAGTCTGGATTGGATTTCTGTGTTACATTTAAAATCAATAAAAATGTTAGAATTAATTCCACTGGCCTCTTCACTCCTGTAACTTGTCGTGGTAATTTTTTTTCCCAAAAATGCCAACAACCTTATCATTAAATCTCACATTTAAGGGAGGTAAGTCCTGTTTTATAAATCACGGGCTTCTTCCAATTCTACCAACATGGAGTAAAAAAAAAATGGAGTGATGAGCTGAGAGTGAGGCTACCTCATTGGACCGTGTATGTGGTTGGGCTGGGATCCATAGAACACTTCGCTGAAGGTGGCTCATGGCCACCCGAACTGAAGGCTACCCAGGGTCCCCAACTGCATGTCCAAGACACCCACTTCACTGCTTCGTACTTGAGTTTCTTCTACTTTGAGATAAGGATAACCTATGTGCCCTTCATATAGAACCATAGGAGGATGAAATGAGATGGCAAGGCACAAAAGTTTACTGGGCTTGCTCCTCCCTCCAGCTGTGGGCACAGGCCACCATGTGTTAGCAAGCACCATCACCCTTGGGGCTGACACCTAACTGAGAAGTGAACAGGGTCAAGGGGTTTTGGTGGAAAATGCCTGAATTCCTGTGTATCCTTATTTTCCCTGCTGATGAGGGGGTGTCACTGTACTGACACTGGTGGGGTTTGTGAGCCATTTCATTTTTCCTGATTGTCTAGGATTTAGTTCATGGGAGATTGGGAGCTAATTCATTCAAAGCTAAAGGTTAATCATTTAGTTCATGAATAGAAAAGTCAAAGCAAAAGGTAAAAAGAGGTAGTTATCTATTTCTTCCTAATATGTTTAGAGGAAATGAGTTGTGATCTATTTCTTGGTTTTGTGTAGAGCTGATGGGTGAAACCAAAATGGAGTTTGCATTCAAGTCTTCTGACTTTAAAGACCAGAAACCTCATTATTACAAAAGATAAGTTTGTTAATGAAGCTAAGTAGAGAACAAGTGATATTTATGTGAAAGAAATTCTCATTACAGAATACAGCTAATTTACCCCTTTGAAATAAGTAGATAATTAAAACATTCTTCTAGGCCAGGTGTGGGGAACCTGAGACCTCACAGCTCTTGAGTAATGGGGTGGGGACCAGTTATTTCATATGTCCATGAATTTTTCCTAGTCAATTTTGTCTTTTTCAGTTCTTAAAGATGAAGTTTTTATAGACTTGGAAACTAAGGTGTGTGTTGAATGTGAGTGTGATATCAATCAAAAAATGTTTCCATTAGACTGCAAGTTCCTTGAGGGCAGGCACACTGTCTTTGCCTTTCTTTTTAGCTTAGTGCTAGGCACACAGGTACTTAATAGGTACTTAGTGACAGACATTTTTTCTGTGCTTATCACGTCGGGGACTAGTAATTGAAGCTTAATGAATATCTCTATGTCAAAACATATCTTGAGCCCAACAGCTGATGTTTTATATCCTCCAAATTAATCCCCAAAGCTAATTTGGTGATTCCTCAATATCAGATTTTTCTCTTTAAAGGAAAAGTAACAACTAGTGCTTGATTATACTTTGAAAGCAAAAGAGGTAAATCTTCCATATGAAAGTGGTGTTATTTGAATAGGAGTGGTTATGTGCATCTCACAAATAGACCTACCAACTTAGAGTACTTTATTGGTGTGTGCAAAAGATGTTCTAGATCATAGCTCCTGGACATCGCTAGACCAGATAATGCAATAACGTACTTCTCAAGGGCAGATAACCTGTTCATTTATTGCCTTTGTGTGACTTGTGTCTAGTACAGTGCCAGGCACATAGTAGGAGCTTGATAAATAATGTTGAATGACTTTAGAACCCCATTCTGAGCCCTCCATTTCACAACCACACTGAGGATAACAAAGCTAAGTGTTATAATTCATGCATTTCATAATGTCTTCCATTTAGTGCTTTACCCCTTTCCGTAATATATGTAAAGGAAATGTCTTTACAACATATCTTACTGTAATTTCATTAAAGCAAAGCTTCTGTTGTCCCTTTCATCCCAGAACATGACTGTTGCTCAAAGTCGTTATCCTTGGCATTTCTAAATCTCTGAACCTCTTGATTGATCCATCTCTGGTATTTACCTGTTCAGCCTTGGGCAGGGACCTCAGGTTTCCTAGTCTGTAGAATGAGGGGATTGAACAAGGATGATCCTTGTTCCTTGAGGTCCCATATGGCTCTGAGTCCTATCATCACTTTTTCTAGCCCACAGCAGAGTAGAAGCTACAAATAGAAGAAGGGTGGAAACAGCTGAGATATAAGTGCACTCATTAGTGAGAAATAAATAACAGCTAGATAAGGGAAAATTAAGAACCAGACCAAACTAGCAAAGCACAGAAGGTGGTCACTCAGTTGTAGGCCCTCCATAGCCCTCTGTAGGCCATTGTTATTAATTACAACCTAGTACAACTGTTTAGTATTCTTGTAGGAGAATAAAAACTGCAGACAAGTTAACTTTAGGATTCTAAGGAAGCTAGTTTCTAATAGTAAGTTAATTCTGCCCAAAGTCTGTTGGCATTGTTAGGACTACTCTCCCAGACCCTAGCATTAATAGGTGATCTAATTGGCATGATTAAAACAAAACAAAAACACTTGATGACCAGCCTACTGCTAATGAGCCTCTCCATGCTTAACTAGGCTGGTCTTTGGGCAGGGGACGTACAATCTGTTACTAAGCTAAGTACTTTAAGCCTTTTCAGTTTATTGGATTCTGCCAGCATTGGCATTCTTTGGGTGTGGCTTTAGAGAGCCCAGAGTCACTTCCCCCTTACAAAGAAGCATCACATTAGGCCTTTAGTGCAGGGACTTAGGGAAAACAAATTTGAATTTAGCTCAGATCCAGCCTAATTCCGTTCCTCACATATGAAACCTGCCTTCCATCTCTGCCTTTGCACTGGCTATCTCTTATGTTTGGGATGTGGTTTTTCACTTCAAGATGAAGCTTGAGCATCACTTTCTACATGTATTCTTTTCTGATTCACCCCAAATGCTAGTGCCCTCCCTTCCAACCTATCTTGCAGTAAACTACTTTGTATTTATTTTTATCCCATTTGTATATGTACATATACAGTTGTTTTCTCTATTATATAAACTACTTATGAGTAGGGATTATTTTGTTGTATTAGCATCCTAGCATCTAGTAATGTGCTTGGCGTGTAGTAAATGCTTAATAAAAGCTTATTAATTCAGAGATAGGAGAGAAATGAATCCTGACAAATCTAGCTTTAAGAAAAGCCAAATCTGAAAAGATATCCATATCTTACCCTGAAAAATTCAGGGATATTCAAGAATATTTTTGGCCAAGCTAGAAAGATTTAGTGGTTTGAATCAGTGTAGAGAAGAACATAGTACCCTCTCCCATCATTCCAACATACAACTTCTGGAATTTTCTCTTCCAGAAGGTTGCCTTTAACTAATTGGCAGATTGGCAGTGACTTGCCCTAGCTCCCTAGTTACTACCACCCCTCTATTAAATGTGCTTATGTTTGCAATCTTAAAAAAAAAGTTTTACATCAGTCCTTAAGGTTTCTATTTATATCAAGGTTGTCTGCCTTAAATGTATTATGTTCCTCAAGGACGAGCACGGTGGTCTGAAACCAGTTGTGTGGTGATTTGCAATTGTGTGCTTAAATACTATGCCAACAGTACAAGCTACATTTAAGATAAGAATATGGTTAGATTTTGTTGACATTTAGGGTTTTCTTGGCAAAGACACTGGAGTGGTTTGCCATTTTCTTCACCAGCTCGTTTTTACGGGAAACTGAGGCAAACAGAGTTAAGTGACTTGCCTAAGGTCACATAGCTAATAAGTATCTGAGGCCAGATTTGAACTCAGGAAGATAATTCTTCCTGATTCTAGGCCCAGCGTTATATCCACTGTGCCACCTAGCTGCCTGCTTTGTTCCTTTAGGTCCTGTTTATTTCCATACTTTAAAAAGGTCCCTAATTTCATCATTATGGGTACTCTGCCCCCACTAATGCGGACCCCAATATTGATACTGCAATAGACAGTTTTATGAGTAGTCTTGGCAACCCACCACCCTACCCCCTGCCAAATGTCATCAATCTCTGGCCAAGAACCTTTATGAATTTAGCTTAGTCTGGCTTTTGTGAGGCAGACACATATCCAATCAATTCAAGATGGAGCCTTTCCATCTTGATAGGTTTTCCCAGAGCTTGTGCTTCATTGGCATTACCTTTGGGAACCCAAGGTCATCTCCACACTATGAGGAGACATTGTAGGAGGACTTAGGTAGGGGATCTTAGTAGCACATTCAATTTTTTTTAAACAGATGCAGGCAGCACAGTGGATGGAGCACTGGACTTTGGTGTTAAGAAAACCCTAATTATAAATCCTGCCTCAGACATTTGCCAGCTGTGTATACTCCTGGGCCAGTCACTTCTCAACCTCAGTTTTCTCTCTGTTCTGTAAAATGGGGTTAACAATAGCACATAATTCAGAGGTTGTTTGTGAGGGTCAAATGAGATGATGTATGAAGAAAATTTTATGAAACTTAGTGCAATATATAAATACTAGCTGATAGTATTGTTGTCATGGCATGCTTAGCTTGTGGACCAAGGGAACCTCTAGACCTTTTAAGGTCATTGTGCTCCTTCAGTGTTCTATGTGGCTCTTTTCCCACTGGGAAATACATTCTTTAGGGGCATTTCAAACTTCTAAGGATCACTAGTCATGATCCTCTCCTGCCAGGGGCTCGTCATCATTTCCAACTTTGAAATACCTGGGAATTTAATGAGCAAACCTTTCATTCCATTGTCTAGGTCGCTAATTCAGAATGTCAGCCTAGGTTTGTTTTTTTGTGGAATACTGTTATATTCCATATAATGGTGCTAAATGAATGATTACAGTTTGAATATTTGAGCTTCTAACTGTCAGGATGCTCAATGGTTGAGCTGGTATCTTTTAAATTTTCAAAGAGTGTGTCACACAGAGTTTAATCAAAAGCTGATGTCAGGTCTTATTATCACATTACCAGGTCTTATCACACTGTCAAAGGAGGACACTCTAGGCATCAGAATTATTTGGTTTTGTCTTTTCCCCAGGTGTTTGCAAAGGAGTTATGTCTTCTGGAACTTTCCCAACCTTACTTTGCTCTTCAAAATGATTCTCTGTCTGTATGTACATAGGTATTATACACACACACACACACACCCCTATATGTATACGTATAAATATATACGTATACATATAATCACATCACAATATGCTAAGGAGCTATGCAGGATTTCAGTGGTGTGGATACTTTCTCCTTTCCACTGATAAGACTGCAGTGTCTCAACACCTTATGGGGTTGATGGGCTTTGGGACTTGCTGTGGCCATAAAACAGCTGATCCCATTTTAAGCTACTCAATATGTGAAAGAAAAAAAAAGATTATGAGAATTCCCAGTACAAGTCAGGCAAATTTTCCTCAAGAAAACTAGTTTTGAACCAAGATAGACAAGCAAAAATTCACTGTTAAGTGTTTATTTTTTGTACATAGTGCCACTGGAGGTAAGCATTCAGAAAACTCACTCTCATCCCCCAAACATATAGAACTGCTTTCCAGTACGCTACCTTACTGTACAAAGAAAACTGGTAAAAAACAAAACAAAACAAAACAAAACTTGAGTTTCTTAAAGAGAGATAAAAAGGGTGTTGTCATTTGTGGTAGCAGTTATTAAATTTGTGACTCATTTTGACAGTGTTACATTGCTTTTCCATAAAAGAAGAATTGGGACCACTAGGGCAGTCTCTGATCAATCCTGAAATATCTATCTACCACGACAAAGACAGTGAGGCATATAGCATCATTCCCACTTATCTTCATGAATATAAAGGGGAGCTGATTGGAGCCCAGCTCTTCAAGTTTCAGGAGCTGAGGCCAATAGCTTAATGGCTTCATTCCCTCTCATCAGATTTATTGGTAATTGGCATTTAATAGAAAATTTCTTAAATTTTCTCTGAATGATCGGGCGAGGAGTCACTCAGCAATTAATTGACCAGAAAAAGAGCTTTTTACTTCTTGACTTTTGTCCAGTTTTCACCTTTAGTACTATAAACCTTCAAATGTGGAACTTTCGTCAAAGCTGCTAGCAACTGTAACAACCATACTCAACACTTTTCTAGATGCTAAATTATCTGGAAACAGTCCCGTGTAGCCGATGTTTGCACAGAGAAAATGGAGATGTTTTCTACTGAAGGTAAGTGTCCAATTTCCTCTGGATGTTGTCAAAGGAATCTGCTCCCATGTAATCAGCCTGGCCTTGCTCCCACCGCTCCTTACGTTCTTCTGAGGATATAAATGGTTGAGGTGGAGGGCTGAGGTCCCCAATGGACATATGTGAGATTGCATCTGTGACTTCCTCCTAGAAGAAGAAACATAATCAAGGCCTCCATGAGAGCTGGAAATTACTATTTAAAAAAAAAAAAGTCTCTAAAGAATGCAGTAAATGGAAGGGAAGAGAAGCTGGGATGAATTGTCATGCAAAGAAACAAAACAAAACAGAACCAAAAAAAAAGCCAGAAATAAAATGTAAAAATAAATCAGGAAACAACATTTAAAAGGTTATATGATTTTCCTAGCAAAATGAACACTGTTCTCGGTGAAAACATCAGAAAGGCACAGGTATTAGGGTTAGGTTTAAGGTCTGCATACCTTTCTACAGAAGCCACAAGAGAAAGCCAGAGTATAGGCCAAACCCGAAAGCTGCAAACAGTTCATCAGAGAGGGTAAGATGGATAAGGGAAAGCATGTCTCATTCTAAGCTCTTTATCCGCATGGGCTTGGAAAGATGGAGAGCTTATAGGACCCCAAGACACAACAGAGCTGACCCACACAGGAAAGCCATATGAGTTTGGGAGCCAAAATTTACTGAACTCACGGAAGAGAGAGAAGTCCCTCAATTTTTATCAGTTCAGTCTGCTTAATCTCTAAGTGCCCTAGTTCCCCATCTTGAGCTTACTGTGGAGTCCAGAGTTCCTAGAAGGCTCTGTGTAAATTATAGGGCAAACCTATTTATTATTATTTTATGAAACCCAATCTCTCCAGCAGGTATCAGCAAGGCTCTTGCTTCCAATTTACAGGATTACAAATACAGAGATCATCTGGTCCAATCCTTCCATTAGAGAGATGGGATCTGGAGAAGTCACAAGGTGAGGGAGCTGGGGTTTGGACCCAAGTCCCCCAGCTCTTAATCCTGGCCCCCCCCTTTTTTTAACTATATCATACTTGTTTGCAGACATTTTAATTCATTTTATAATACTTTCATTGTGAAAAAACGTACTAGCAACCCTAAGATGGAAAAAAGGAAAGCCAGCTGAGTGACATGCAGTTGCTGTTCTTTCCTTTAGCATGAGAAACCCATTTCACTACAGTAATAATCAGCAACCCCCCAAATTTCATTTTGGCCTATACAACTCAACTGTCCTTTGATCCTTGGGGACGTATGTTCTAGCACCATTTTATTACAGCTGAGACTCATAGGCTCATGGATATAGAGTTGGGGGGACCAGCTGCCACCCCTGAATTCACTCTCTCACACATGCTCTCTTATCCCTTTCTCTTATAAGGGTGAGTTAGTGAGACCCTAGGCCTCTTGTAATCCCTGGTTGAAGCTCTGTCTTCCGTGGCTCTTATCCTTGTTTTGCCTTCAAAGCCCCTCCTAACAACTTTTTCTAGTTGTAAGGGTGGCCAGACCTTCTGCTTGCAAGGCCACAGAGCTGTCATTGTTTCTTCTTTAAGGCTGACATTTATTAACAGCAACAATAATAAGTTGGACCCATTTTGAATTCTTTGGCAGTAAGAGTCCGCTTCTAGAAGTGCATCATCACTGAATGAATGTCAAGGCTGGAAGAAAATCCAGAGGTTGTCTATCCTAATCTTTCCTTTTAACAGATTAAAAACCAAGGCCTGGAGAGGGTAGCTGCAAACTCTTTTCTTCAAACCTTCACAAAGGCAGCCAAAAGCAAGGCTCTGTAACTGTAACTTTTCTAAGGGTAGGTGGGGAAACAGGAGAAATGGACAGAAGGAAGGCAAGAATCAGAAGATAAGGATGATGGATGACCTGGTCGTCTGTGCCTGATCAGCTGACCCTCCATCACCCCTGCTCTTCCTTATACTTCCTCACTATCATCTCACACTTAACTCCATCTTCATTCTGAATTTCCTAAGGGAGGAATCTTAAAGGGAAGCTTTAAAAGGAGCTGAGTATAGGTTAGTACTCTTCTCTCTAAGCAGATTCCTTTTGATAGCTCTTGCCTCATGGTTGGACAACATTGTGGCCACCAAAATACCGAGGGGACTTTTGCCATATTATTTTCATGCGGCAACTTCACTGCAAACATCTTAGCCTCTTATACAGATGGAAAAATTATTGACCAAAGAATGCTTGGGTATTTATGATTTCTAAAACATGCAAAAGGTTAGAGCACTTAACATTTTGACATATAGCCTATGTTATTTATCACTTGACATCAGCAACATCACTTGAGATCTCTTAATAAAGCATTGGTCATTATATAATTATTATTGGTTATTATTGTGATTTCTTCCACCATGGTTTGTGTTTTCTGCTCTAGCTGTACCTGCTTCCCCAACCCACTTCTATTCAAAGATTCAATGAGCCCCTACCGAGGATGGCTTCAATTTTCCTTCCATCAAAACATGTCCCTCTCCTGCTTCTTTCTGCTAGAGATGCTCCACCCCTATTAAGGCTTTCCAGATGAACCCCAGCTGGCCCCAGTTGCTTCGGAATCTTCCTGGCAGTGCCCTTATGCTGTGCCCAGCTGGATTTGAGATGTACTCACTTCTCTTGGATAAAACATTCTCTATGTCCTGCCATACAGAGCAAGGTCTATATTAGTACATTTCCCAGGTGTTGCTTTACATCTTTGAAAGCAGAGGCCAGTCATACTGCCTTAATTTCCTCTGCATTACCCAACAGGTTCCTGAGTACAAATGCAATACTCTGTAGGCTTAATAAGCAAATGGGCCAACTATGACTCTTCTTACTGTAAATGTTATTCATTTTTGGCTTCAATTCTTAGATACTAAGTTGATGGCTTTAATTAGATTAGCTGCTTTTCTTTTTCACCCCCTCTGTCCTCCCACCTTCAAACCAGGTCAGAAGCTGCATCGTGTCACTCAAAAAGAGAAAACAAACCCTACCGCGTTAAAGGCTGTGAAGGTGTCTTTAATAACCCCAAACTGCTGGAGTAAAGGCAGAATGTTGGTGGTGAAGATGTCCCACCACATGGTGAGGAATTGGGGGTCGATCACAGTGGGGTCATGAGTGTCACTCCTGACGCTTTTCGTTTTGGGGTCGTAGGTATAGTTCCATGGTTTGATGCGTCCCAGGAAATGCACGACTTTTGCATTTGCCCCAAACCTGACAGGTAAACAGACACACTAGAAGTCATCATTCCCAGGGCTGACTGGAAAACTGCCGTATTTACTGTCTTTTCGGCTGCAATAGAAGTTCTGCTGTGGTGGCCAACAAAGACAGTGACTTTGGGACAGGATGCAATGAAAGTATCTTTTTTCTACCACTGGGAAAATAGGTTGGTCATCTACTGGTCCTACTTTTCCAGAAGTGAGATCACCATTGGGTTGGGGTAATCAGATCCCAAAGCAAGTGGAATTCTGAAGGGGAGCTTTGGAAGAAAAGCAAAGGTGTACAGGTAGACTTGTACCTGATACATGTGGGAGACAGTAAGTCTCAACAGTCTGTTCAATTGTCTACCCTTTCCCCCTGCCCCTGCTATCATCAACTCTTACCATTGCCTAGAGAGGGCTGCCTCTCCCTGATGGGAAACACCTGCCTGAGACAGAAAGAAGCATAAAACCAGAGAAAGAAACAAATGGCTTCTGGTCTAGAAGTGGTGGCCAAAACCCTGAACCTAGCTCATCATACAGCTCATTTGAAACAGGTCCTAGCTCTGAGCATGAAGTCAGGAAGACCTGACTTCAAATCCAGCCTCAGACACTTCCTTAGCTGTGTGACCCAGGGCAAGTTAATTCACCGTCATCTGCTTCACTTTCCTCAACTGTAAAATGGGGATAATAATAGCACCTACCTGTTGGAGTTGTTATAAGGATTAAAAAATGAGATTAAAAAAAAATTTTCACGAGATAACATTTGTAAAGTTGTTTGCAAACCTTAAGGCACTATATAAATAATAGCTAGCTAGCTATGGTGGTGGTAGTGGTAGTGGTGGTAGTAGGAGTAGTAGTGGTGGTAGTAGTATTAATAGTGCTAGTGGTGGTGGTAGTGGTAGTAGTGGTAGTAGTAGTAATAGTATTAATTGTGCTAGTGGTGGTGGTAGTAGTAATAGCTGCAGTAGTAGTGGTGGTGGTGGTGGTGGTAGTAATAAAGGGGATGGATGAGAAATGTTGCATCACCTTGCTCTGTAAGATATTTCTGCAGAAAACCAGTATTTCTGTAATCCAGATATGAAATTATTTTGCATTTCTCAACTCTGAAACCCATGTGGCTTATTTGAAAGTGCTTTGCATCTTGCTTTTTGGTGAGATCTTCCTGGTTGACGTAGGAGGATTCTTAGAAGAGGCACAGAGCAACTCCTATTTCTTCAGAGTGGAAAATTAGTCCTACTTGGCCAAATGAACCTATTAGCACCTACTGTCCCACTGTGACTGCCCATGTGGGTCTTATTCATTGCAATTGGAACCCATGTAACTGGGAGGGTACAAGGGAGAGGGAAGGCCTTGATTCTACTTCTCTCTAAGAGGGGGTGTTTTAAAGGCCTGTTTATTTCCTCATAGTTTACAAATAGTAAAACCCCTTAAAGCGTCTAAAAAGAAGCTAAGCAGGGCAAGGAAAAAAAAAATCAAAACCCTTGATTCTCTTCTTGGCAAAAATGTTCCTCAAGGGGAGGCCAGTGCCCACACTGGGGAGGGAAATGGGAGGGTGTCCTTGATAATTATAATAATAATAAACAATCCTAACAAGCATTCTGAAGCTGATAACCTCATAACAACCCTGTTGTATCCAACCCCAACCCTGACAAAGCCTGGATGCTCCCCTTTTCTTCTCTGTCTCTTAGAATCTCTAGCATCCTTCAAAAGTAAGTTTAAGTGCCTTTCCCTGTAAGAAGCTTATCTGGATCCCACCATGTTTCTAGTATCCTCTGGGTTCCTCCACCCCTAAAATATATACTTTCTTTGCATATGTTTTGTATTTATTTACCTATGTTTATATTGTTTGTTCCCAAGAGGCTCCTTGAGGACAGGGACTGTTTGGTTTTTGTCTTTGTATACCCAGTGTCTAGCACAGAATAGGTGCTTACTAAATGCTTGTTGAACATTTATAAATCCCCACTTTACAAATGGGAAAACAGAGGCTCATATAATGAAGTCATTATAGCTAAGAGGGTTGATGAGGCAAATTCTGGTGCTTGTAGGAGAAAGAAAAATGTGTGTGCAGTGGTGGTAGTAGTGGTGGTGGTGGTGATGGTGATGGTGATGGTGGTAGTAGAGAGCCAGGGTCCTGGCCAATAGCTACAGTTCACATCATCTTGATCTCCTATTCATCTGCCATAATCTTAAAATGATCAGGGAATAAGATAATATAAGAGCTAAAATTTCAACAAAATGTATATTCCTTGCTTAAAAACCAAACACACTCAAAGCTATAAATCTAATAAATAAACTCAACAAGATTTTTTTTTTATTTACAACATACCCATTAACCTACAAAACATGATAATCCATCATTTATGAGTACCAACTGTGTGCTAGGTAAGCATGGAAGGAAGCATTTGTTAAGCACCTACTAGGTGCCAGGGACCGGGCTTTACAAATATCTCGTTTGATCATTGAGACTACCCTGAGAGATAGGCGCTAGTATTAGCCTCATTTTACAGTTGAGGAAACAGGAAGAGGTTAAATGAGTTGCCCAGGGTTACCCAGGTAGTTAAGTGTCTGAAGCCAAATTTGAACTCGGTTCTTCCCGACTCCGTGCGCAGAGCACTATCCACTGAGCCACTCAGCTGCCTTTGAAACAGAGGGAGAGTCATATTTTCTCTGCCCTCAAGAAACTTACATTCTAACTCCACAATCAGACACTGGAAGAATTTGCATGGCTCGGGTAAAAGCAAAATCCTTTATTTCGTAGTTAGCTAAGGCCAGAAAAAAGGGAGAAACGTTGACGTCAAGAGATAAGAAAATTTAAGTGACCTCAGTTTAGAAACAAGGTTGGCAAGGAAGGTTACTGACTCATCAAAGGACTTAGGAGACTCAATATCTGGGGGGTGGGTTGGGGGCAGGGAGCAGTTGGGCAGACATCACAATAGCGTTTCAATTACCAGTGGCCATCCCTTCTGACTCAGTGTTAAGGATTTGTTCTCAGCTTGCATGTATTTCTTAAAATAAATGTTCTAATTTTAAACCAAATGGAATCTCAAAAGAGACATCCAGATCACAAGACAGAGCTTGAGTGGGAGCCAGTTACAATCCTGCTTAGCTTAGCTGTCCCGAGTAATCCTTGAGCAACCTGGAGTCACCCAAAGATCAGATAGAATTTAATGGATGACTCTCCTAGTTAAAGAACTGAGTAGATCAGAGCTGGATTTTAAACCTAGGACTGGTTGGAACTGAAAATTAATAAGGAACACTGGAGACGAGAAAGGATTTCCATGGGAATCCAGCTAACGATGGTCCTGGAGACACCTCATTCCCTCTGAGCTTTGCCTTCCGTGTCCACCAGTATACAGAGTAGAGGGAATATGCTTGCACCTAGGGTCAGGCTGACCTAATATCTGTCCCTGATAGCCAAAGCTAAGGAGTAGACATCAGGACTTCAGACATCCTGGGTATCAGAGTAACTGTCTAAGTGACAGACCTTCAGTCATTACCTGGTTCTTCCTCAAACACACAGTCCTTAATGGATGTTTACATGGCCATGCAAAGGAAACCCTATTGGGGTCGTTAGGATCTCCATGGCCTCAGAGCTGTAGGCGCGTAGCTCCACAGGGAGCTAACAAGGGGAAAACCAGTGTCTTTGATGACAGAGATTTAGGTGCTTTCCCTACACCACAAATTACTTGGTCTTTATATATCTTGTATCTACTTTTCTCCCCTAGGAGAACATAAGCTCTTTGAGGCAGGAATTGTTTTACTATTGTGTTTGCATCCCCCACCTTTAACATGGTACCTGGTCCATCGTAGGTGCTCCATAAATGTGTGTTGAACTGAATGACAATGTCACAAGGGAGAATAAAGAACAAGGACTAACCAGGAAGCAAGAATTTATTAAGTACCTACTATGTGCCAGGCACCATGCTTTCTAAATATTATCTCATTTGATCATTACAATAATCCTGGGAGGCAAATACTATTATTATCCTCATTTTACAGTTAAAGAAACTGAGGCAGACAGATGTTAAGTGACTTGCCCAGGGTCACACAACTAGCAAAGTGTCTAAGGCCAGACATGGTCTCAGGTCTTCTGATTCCAGCCCAACACTAGCCACTCCACTACCTAGGTGCCTAGAAACAAAGCTAGGTGGCAGGAAGAGTGATATATTAGAATATAAGGACACCATGGGCATGATACACACTGACATGAGTTGAAGTCCTATCTCTGACACTTATTAGCTAAGTGACCATGAACAAGTCTAATCGTGTTCAGTCTCTGTTTCCTCGTCTCTAAAATAAGGGGGTTTAGGTTTAGTATGATAGGATCCACAATCCTTTAATCCTATTATACTACCACTTGAATGCAATATATTTTTTTAAACAGGTCAAATAAGCATTTTAACATATGTGCCAAATTCTATACAAGAGGGGATAACAGATGTGAAAAAACTCTGCAAAGTTAGAAGCACTAATGATATAAACACATGGCCGGATTATTATCACTGGACCAAGGCTCAGATCAGCCAACATGGTCAAAAGCAAACAATGATTTGGAATTTCCAGAGTATAAACTTTTGAAGAGTGAGGCTCATGCCGTTGTCTTGGTGATGCCACATAAACCATTAAACATTTGGAAGAATTAAAATTAACCTAAAGGGTAACAGAAAGATGCCTGGTGGGTCTAAGTAGGCTATGGGCAGGCTGCCAGCCATGACTTGCATTAAAGAAATAGTGTAGAGGTCACCACTGGGGATGTATGTGACCAGACAAAGTAGGCTGGAGGCAGAATGAGGATGGAAAGAACAAAAGATGGACAGGCTGAGTGGCCAATTTGTGGCCCACAAAAGATCTAAAGAAAACAACAAAGGCATTGGGCAGATCTTCTCCAAAGAGGGTTTAAAGAAGAAATGTGAGATGAAAATCCCACAGGATGAAAAGACACAGAGGAATAGTGATCTGTACAAGTGGAGGGAAGGCTTTGAGTGAAGCCCATCTCCATCCCATATAGGAAACCAGGATTTCAGATCTGGATGAGTTAAAGTATGTTCTCTCACTGGTAGCTCCCTGTTTGGAAAACCAAATTTAAGAGATTGTACTAAATTGTGTTAAGTCTTGTACCTGGCAGATTTTAGCAGAATTATCTACTGATTTGGAACCAGAGAAGCAGAGGCCCCCTTTGTAGATGTCCTGAAAGTCCAAGAGAAGAGATGCAGGGACCAGACAACTACATGGAATATCTGGGACTCAAGATAAGGTGAAATGATTAAATAGACATTGGGAGTTCTTGGGTTACAAGGATACAAGGAGACTTGATATTATTTAATAGTGATGGTCATTGTATTGGGTGAACTCTCCTGTTATAAATCATCTACATTCACTACTTATTTACTAAATTTGATTTTTTTTAAAAAATGCTAGTTTTATTTTAATACTATCATATATAGTAGTATGTAATCATTTTAATTAATAGTGATTTTAATGTTATAGCAAACCAGTGATAATTTGATTTTTTTTAATGAGTAATCGAATTTGGGATCATGTTTTAATTCCAGATAAAATGGTGTTTCAAATACTAGAGTGAGTCTGAGTGAATCACTTGCAAATGTGAACCTAAAGTTCTTTTTCTGCACTGTCTGAGGTCTGCACGTGGGAACTGCACTATTATAATATAGGCTGTTTTGAGCAGAGACAGTAAGGATGTCCCAAAATATTACTTGACATTAAACTCTATAAAATAGTAGACTACAACAGGAGTTTTTAACCTTATTTTGTTGTTATAGACCCTAATGGCGGTCTGGCAAAGCCTAATACTAACTGTGGTTTGTGCCAACATTCAATGAAGGAAATGTTCTATTTCAGTTAGAAGTTAGTGAAAATAAAAATGTCATTTTTTCCCTCATCCAAATTCACTGACTCCCTGAAATCTATTCAAGAACAGTTCGGTGGAGTTTGTGAACCCCTGGGTTATGAACTTCAAATCTAGAGAAATGGTTGCATGATTTGCATTTTATCTTGAACTCAGAAAGGTGAGAAGGTAGTAGGATACTGGCATTTATCCACCCTAGCCAAGGTTTGAAAATGAGAACTCCCTCATTCCCCCCTGTGTTACTACCCAATAGAAACTTTAAGGTCTTCCTGAAACTTATGCAACCTAAATGACCAAAAAATAAATATCAAAGAGCCATGGAAAATAGAATTTCCTGGTGATAAAAGTATATTTAAGGGTGATTTCCAGCATGCCCTTATGCATATTTGCACCTTAAGCTGTGTCTAGCTTGCCTATGCCTGATTCCCCTGGCTCTGTGTACAACAGAGTTCAGGTTGTACTTATAAGGCCATTTTCTCTCATAACTTGGCACTGACCTCACCATGTGGAATGTGGAAGAGTCAGAATAAATTTGTTTCGCTTCCTTTGGGAGAATTAGACAGGGAGGACATGAATTCAGGTAAGGGGATTCTCCGGGTTACAAATAAACGATACTTTGATGGAACGAAGAGAATAACTCAGCAGACCATGGGTTTTTTTTTCCCCCTGAACCACATAAAAGCCTGTTACAAGAGTCGAGAAGCCCTGGGGATTTTTACAATGTATCTACAGAATTTTCCTTGTTTTCACAGACGTCAGAAAAAGTCTACTGATATATTCTCATCTACCAATGAATTATTCCTATTCATTGAAAAAACGTTTCTTGCTATTCTATGTATAGCTTTGCCCAGAAGTGATGTGGTACAATGGAATGAGCACAGGACGAAGAGTCAGAAGCCCAGGGTTCAGATCCTAGCTTCGTCACTTACTATTTCTGTGACGTTGGGCAAATTACTTCCTTTCTCTGGGACTATATTCCTGGTCATAGATCTGAAGCTGGAAGGGGACCATTCATCCACTCCAGTCCCCTTATCTTGCAGTTAATGGAACTGATCTGCCCAAGATGTCTCACAGGTAGTAAGCATCCGAGATGGGATCTGAACAGAGTGTATGGGCTTTTTTGAGCAGGGAGACTAAGTGATCTCTGAGAATCCTTCTGGCTCTAAATATATGATCCGCTGATATGTATAAGATCAAGTGACTGACTGTATGTCAGTATGAAGGGAACTTCAGAGAAAAACACAGATAAAAGGGATAGGAGACCCGGTTGCCTGGGCTTGTGGAAGTACTATAAGGACAGGACAATGCAGAAGTAAAGTCAGCCCATAATTAAAAGGACTAAGTCCAAGCAAAGACGGTCTGCATTTTAAAAGCCAGGTGCTGGAGGGATTTGGGATACAGGTTTCTCCTAGCAAATCATGCCCCTTATATACCTACATTGGCTGTTCCTATTTAGCTGACCAAATTGCTTATGTGCAGAAAGGACAATCATGATTTTGAGCTAGAAAGAACCTGAATAGCTGTGTGACCCTGGGCAAGTCACTTAACCCCGAATGCCTCACCAAAAAGCAAAAAACAGAAATAGAAACAACTCAAAAGTCATTTAGTACACTCCCTCATTCTCTGGGTGAAGAAGCTGCTTGTCCAGGGTTAAAATGCTAATGAAGACTAGGGCTAAGTCAGCTTTGAAGCCCAGATATCTTCCGACCCATAAGACCACAGGGAAAGAGTGATCCAAAGTCCATAATCTTTATCTGAGGCACGTTGACAAAGCCTTCAAGATGAAACCTTATAACTAGAGACGTAAGGATGTTTAAGATCAGGCAGAGGGACAAAAGCCGTAACAATGAGGGTGAGGGATGAAACATTTCACACATTTTGTGCCCCGAGAAAGTCAGCGTGCAGACCATTTCGATGTAACACTTATGTCTGTAGCCTAGGAGAAGGTATGGAAGAGAAAGTCATCCCTCTACTCAACAGAAGCAGATGTGCTGCCAAAGCAAGCCCTTCTCAGTGAAAGCATCGACCTGAGAGACCAGATTTGATTAAAAACAAAAAAGAAGAAAGCTATTACATGCCACTGTCTGCGGTATTTGAGGAGCAATTCTGTTAGAAGCACATATATATTGGGGTGTTATATAAGTGTGGACAAAGATTATGGTGGGCTTACATGCAAGACAAAATTCACCCCATTGGTTCAAAACAAGTGGAACAAAATCTGAGGTACCAGTGATAGGGTCTATGCTCCTAGGGATGTAATGATAATAATAATAATAATAGTCTTCATCATCTAGAATTTATATAGTGCTTTAAAGTTTACAGAGTGTGTTACATATGTTATCTCATTTGAGTTTCACAATAACTCTATGAGGTAGGTGCTCTTATAATTCCCATTTTATAGATGTGGAAATTGAGGCTAGGAGAGGAATCAACTCTGGAACCAAAGCTAGGAATACTGAAGGTTTGGTCACCTCTTTATCTGTAGGAACCTCCTTTGACATATAAGATGCCTTCTAGTTTTCCTAGAAGTTCTTACAGGAAAGTGGGCCCTTCCCTCATTCATTTGTGTTTTGGGGCTTAGAGATCAATGGATTGTTATATTTGCTTATTTAACTAGTCTGCCTGTTCCATTGATCTATTTTTCTATTTTTTTAACTAGTTATAAATAGTTGTAAGGATTACTATTATCTGACATTGCTTGAGATCTTATAATACTAAGCTCCACTTCATTCTTGCTTTTTCTCACTTTTTTGGTGAAGAATCTCTTTGTGAGAAAGCTCACCTAGGATATTCCCAAAGTAGGAGACCAAGTACTAGCACCAAAGGTGCAGCTTAACATGAAACCAAATGTGCTCTGGTGTCTGAAACCTCTCTGAGAAGATCCACCCTCATCCCCTTACATTCACTAAGTTTGTACAAACCTAATCCTAAACCTCTCCTGGAGGCCCCACCATCCCCACGTTGACCAAAAGCTGGAACTCCGTTTCTACTTACGCTTTAAATGCTGGGAGGTAGGAGTATATAGAAATGCTGCTTAGGTTATAAATAAATGGCAGGTGCTTTCTGATATCTGTTGTTGCCCAACTGCTAAAGAAGGTGTTCAGCAAACCCTGGTCCCCACCTGAAAGGGAAAGTAGGAAAGAATGGACATGAATAGATTGAGCTATATTAAGAAAAGTTCTGATCACTCACAAATAGCGCCTCATTTCATTGGGAATCAATCAACTCTGAATTGCACTTATTCAAGGCATTTTATGGAATGTCTTCTTCTCTGAATCAGTCCAGGGAGGAAAATAAAGAATAGAGGTATTAGGATGACTTTTCCTGTTTGGGGCACTAGCCCACTAGAATTCCACATGCTGTAGGCAATTCATTCCTCCTGCCTCACTCAGCTTGCTGAAATTTCTACCCAGCCAGAAAGAGTTAGTACTAAATCACAAAACAAATATAAATGAGCCAAGGCTGATCACCAGATACACGGCCTGAGTATATGAATCCACTATGTTTTTTGGCTCTTTCCTCAAGGGAAGTCTGGCTCTTAATCTCTTGCTAAGAAAGAGCAGGGAATGTGAACTCTGTCCCTGGAGGGTTTGTTGTTTCATCGAATTATATGGAGAGGACCTCGGAGGTGACCAATTTAATGCCTCCATTTTACACATGAGGAAACTGAGGTCCTGAGAAGAAAAACAAGACTTACTCAAGGTTATCCTGGTAGTAAGTGGAAGAAGAGAGGGCATTTGGAGCCAGGTTTTTTAAGTCTCCTAAAGTTTGCAAATTCAAATATAAAAACACAAACAGGAAAAACATCCCTCATTCTCATTTAGACAGACTTTTTCCTGATTGGAAATATGACAGGTTGCAAAGGAAAGCATGTGGTGCTATGGGACATTTCTCCTCGTTCTGAAGACCAGGCAGCAGCTTGGGCCATGGGGACAGGAAGGCAGCAGTCAGAGCAAGCAGGCTGTATGTGGGCAGTTCTTTCCCTGAAACCTGCCTTCCTAAATACATACCAGGTTCAATCTGCTCCATCACCACTGCATGGTTCTTCCCATGCTTAATTCTGTTAGAAATTTGAATGGGAATCTGGCTTTCAATTTTTTTTTGTTTTTTTGTTTTGTTTTGTTTTTGGCTAGGCCATGGGATTAAGTGACTTGCCCAGGGTCACACAGCTAGTAAGTGCTATGTGTCTGAGTCCAGATTTGAACTCAGGTCCTCCTGACTCCAGGGCTGGTGCTCTATCCACTGTGCCAACTGCCCCCTGGCTTTCAATTTGGAATAAAGATCTGGAGATCAGGATTTGGAGTCTATCATCCCGGGATAACTGTGCCCATCCTCCCAAAGACCTCCAGTCTACCATTAGGATCACTAGATACCCTGAAAACACCAGAGGCCTCTGGACAATGTGTTTTTGGATTAGTGCATACAGAAAACAATATATTATCCCTGTTAAACAGCTAAATCCATCTAACTGAGAGAGGACAAAAACCCATTATAACAATTTAGACAAATGGAAGAGAATTTGTCATATGGAGTGTTCAAACCAAAAAGCAAGATAAACCCTTGAATGAAGCAAAGAGACAAGCCCAGGAGACCAGAGATAAGGCAAGTAGGAGGGGCAGGCAGTAGTAAAAAAGAAGGCTAATCTAGGTGGGTGGGTAGAGCAATAGATACAGCTCCCAGTCTGGAGTAAAGAAGACTCATCTTCCTGAGTTCAAATCTGGCCTGAGACACGTCGTATCTGTGTGACCCTGGGTAAGTCACTTCACCCTGTTTGCCTCAGTTTCCTCATCTGTAAAATGGGCTGGAGAAGGAAATTGCAAACCCCTCCAGGATCTTTGACAAGAAAACCCCAAATGGGGACACAAAGCCAGACACAACTGTAATGACTGAACCACAGCAAATCTAATGGACTGGAGTCCTGCACTTAGGACATCTGAGGCAAAAGATGAAAAATCAGCTACTATACTTTTTTTTGTAGTAGCCCATAACTGGAAACAAAGTAGATGACCATCACCTGGGGAGTGGCTAAACAAATTCTGTACATGAATGTAAAGGAATATTATCATGCCAAAAGAAATGACAACCACAGAAGCATAGAAAGACCCATAGACTGATGGAGAATGAAGTAAGCAGAATCAGGAAAACAATCTACATAATGACTGCAATATATATGGAAAGAACTAAAAAGAAAAAAAAAAGCAGATGCAGAACACTGGAATTATAATGTCCAAGCCTGGCCTTGAGGAAGAGATGAGGGAGTACACCTCCTCCCCTTCCTTTGTAGAGATGGGAGACGTACAGGACTCTGAACTTTCTCCCTGCTCCTTCCACTTTTTTATTCTTTGTTACACAAGCTAATTTGCTGGGCAGGGTAGGATAATAGAGGGAGAAAGGGATGTTCGATGTATTTCTAAATGAAGGTGATATAAAAAAAGAAAATATCAATAACTTTAAAAAAACTTCTGTTAAAACATAAAATACAGTGTGGAACAAGAACTCTGAAGTCCCTCCTAATTCGGTGGGTGAAAGATGAAGTGACTGAGGAAACAAAAATTTGAGCTTCTGAACATACCGGTTTATTAAGCAATGCCTGCCAATGGAATGACAAATTGGAACCAGGCCCCTTCCTCAGCTTAGGGCTGGATCCCCAATACAAGGGGAGACAGATTTTTATACATTAAAAACAACTAATCAAATACGGCCAATTGATTAAAAGGAAACAATACAACATTAATCAGATTTCCAATTGAATGAGAGATTAGGGACTTTCAAGTTAGAAAAGGGACAGTGAACAGGTCCAGTTTCCCCTAAGTTCAGAAAAAGAGGTATCCCACTCCCCCAAGTGTCTGTAAACAATTTTAAAAAACATGGAAACAGTAATTGATTAATCAGTTATTAATTAATTAAAGTAAAGGGCCAGCCTTCAGATATTATATATGGGTTGCTTGAGATGTACAACTATGAGAAAACTCCTTGCATCAGTCTTTGGATTTGACTGAGTTTCTGGTTAACATAACCTTGGTCCCTAAACAGCACGTAGAGGTGGTCCAGCTTTCCAGCCACCCAGGCCTTGGTTCAAACAATGAAATAAGGTTTTCTCACAATTCCCATAATTGAATAAAGTTTTTTTCACAAGACAGAAATTGAATTAGGTCCGTAATTGAATAGAACTGAGCTAGATTCATAATTGAATCACAAGATGAAGTCAGTGTGGTTCATTCAATTCCCACAACCACTTGCTGTCCTAATCCCCTTAGTTTCCTCACTAGGTTCTTTCTTAATTGTATCAAAGAATCATAGAATCTTAGTGCTGGAAGGGACTTTGAAGACCATTTAGTCCAAACCATACCCACTCAAAAATCCCCTTGACAACAAAGCTGACAGGTGACCACTCTGCCTTTGAAGAAGACTTCCAGTGATGGGGAGCTCACTACCTCCCAAGGCAACTCCTTCTACTTTGGGACAGCTCAAATTGTTAGGAGCTTTTTCTCTTGACCTAACATCTAAGTTTGCCTTTCACCATTGGTTGTGTCTTCTGGGACAAAGTGGAATAAGTCAAGTAAACTTGACAGCCCTTCCTTCAATCATGCCCCTCCTAAATTTTCTTCTCTTCAAGCTAAACATCCCCAATTCCTTCAACTGACCTTTGCAGGCCATGATGTTGAGTTCCTTAGCTATCAGGCTTACCCTCACTCCTTTCACTGAGATTCTCCCTCAGTAGAATGTGAACAGAGATCATCTTCGTTTTCTATTTGTATCGCCAGTTTTTTTTCACGTAATAAGCAGTTAGTAAATGCTTCATTCATTTATTCATTCATTATGGTAAAGGAATTCTGACATGCATACAATTCCACATGGGTAGGGAATAAAGCAGTGGGTGATCTGAGAGCCAATTCCCTAGGAGTAAATTTAGAGGGAGACAGCAGCCCTATGGACACGGGCAGGAAAGAAGAGAAGCTCAGAAAGACTGGTTCCACTTCCTTCCTCCCCACCAGGTGATGGAAGCTCTAAGAACCAGCGGCCTTTTGACATCCTTAAGCACCTCCAGCCCCAAGGGTCCATTCTTTGCTTCCCACTGATACGCTACTCAGAAGCCAATGACTGTAAAATTATGAGTGTTTACAGACATAGCAACGATGCTTTGAATTAACACAATTTTCATTATTACACAGCAGTCTCTGAAATTTAGGCAAATATTCGTCTTTCATCAGTTTTCATTAAAGGGTAGCAGTTGCCTTTTCTCTAGCAGGCCCTGAATTAGAGCATGATTCAAAATAACATTGAGGGAGGAATAAGAAAGAGAAAAGAAAAGAAAGAGAAGGAGACAGAAGGAAAGGGAGAGGCAGAAGGAGAGGGAAAGAAAGGGAGAGGGAGGGAAAAGGAGAGAGAGAGGGAGAGAAAGGAAGAGGGAGGGAAAAGGAGAGAGAGAGAAAGACGGAGAGAAAGGGAGAGGAAGAGCATGAGTGGAGAAAGAATTGACCTCAGAGCCAGAAAGTGCTGGGTTCAAGTACTCCCTCCAACACATACACCCTCTAACACATACAACTCAGTGCCCCAGGTCCTAATCATAAACATAATTTTGATTTCATGATTGAAACCCCAGGAATTACACCCCAGTGATGACCTATCTTTCAGTCTAGCAACTTTATTTAATCTGACGAGCTAAGGCTGTTCTAATTCCAATCATCTTAATGCCGACAATCCCAGATAGCATAATTGCCCTCATCCTGCCAGGTCTAAGGATGTGTCTGAGGCAGGCGGAAGAACTACAGAAAGGGCTGGAGGGCACCTGTTTTGAAAAAAACCCAGGCAAGTCTAAGAGTTTCTCATCCTTCCAGTTGGCTGTTCAAATGCAGCTATTAATCACACAACAGCATGGCAGCCTCAGGTGGCTGAGTGGTGCCAGGAAACTAGCAACTAATGGAGACGCTATCGTGTGGTTATCAGCAATGGTGCCCACTTCATAAGGCAGAAATGGAGCTGTTTGGGTAATTATACATTTTTAATTTATGTACTTTTCCGATGATTATGTATGATTCCAATGATTTTCTAGCTGGCTGGCGATGATGTCATACACTGAAACCTCCTGGAGGACTTGCCTCATATACCATCTGTTTAAAAGTACACAGTTTTGTTTTATACCCAGATGGGCTTCGGGATCCTTTTCGAGGAGGATGCTATGTCTGCATTCCTGATAGAGGATGCATTGGGAGAAGGGGGAGTAGGAGGAGAAAAGGGAGTATTTCCAAAAGCAATTGTGATGTAAAAAACAAAAGATATCAATAAAACTTACTCTAAGGAAAAAAAATAGAGGATACAATTATAAGGTGATATGTTAGCATATCATGGGATATGCTACCAGACATATGATTTAAACCATATACTGAACCCTAGTTTAACACTGAGGATATGAAATTTGAAAAACCTTTCTATAATCTGTCCTACTTCCTTAAAAATCTCTAGAAAAATGAACTAGCAAATCTAGTCTATGTACTAGATACTAGTCTACAGTACCAAGTTAATATCTAAGATCGAACTTCAAATTCCAACCTCTCACCGTCTCAATTTCCTTGTCTGCTAAATAGGAATAATAAATATTTGCCTTGCCTACTTCACAGGGTTGTTGTGGGGAAATTGTTTTGCAAACCTCCAAGTGTTTTATAAATGTAAGTTATTGTTACTATTTTCTTATTGTTTGGAGCTTCAAGAATTTGTCTGGGGAGCAGTAAGATCTGACCCGAAATCAGAAGACCTAGTACAAATCCTACCTTCATCTCCCTGGGTTTCAAGCTTCCTCATATGCAAAAAGAGAATGGATTAGTTGAATTCTGAGACTCCTTCTAGATCTATGATCTTGTTACTGATTAGGTGATTAACCAGAAGTATGAATTCTTGACACTCCTCCCCACAAAGTGCTACTGAACCAGTCTGACTGTGGCTTACCCACAAAGCACCAGGTGGTTTATACTTAAATTGAACGTGGGGAAGTCACAGTGTCTGACTTTCACCATCTTACAGCCTAAGTCCAGAGTGGTCAACACATGGTAGGGGATTGATGTCCATTTCATTAAAGATCATCAGACGAGCTGTAAGAAGTTCACACACTTGAGAGGTTAAGAGATCTGGTCACCCATGTCACCCAGCATTACTCCTACTGTCCAAAACTGTCACATTCCTCTGCATCATATCAATCAGCTGTTCTCTCTTCTACGGACAAGTTACAAGATCTCTGGCTCCTATTTCCTCCCTAGAATTTGTACTATTAAGTTCACTGGTATGTCACCCACTGGCAACTCTCCTATGGAACAAAAATCATCTTGGGATGGGGAGGAGTGGCAGTCCCAGGACCTGTAGGGCATTCCCAGTGTGGAAATTCCCTTCAGTGATGCACCAGCAACTCACCTGTAACTAATAGCCTCAGAAAAGTTGTTCTTTGCCTTGTGTCATGGATCCCTTTGGCAGTCTGGTGAAGCCTATGGGACCCACTTCAAAATAAGATTTTTTAAATGCATAAGATAAAATACAAAGGATTATAAAGGAAACATTAAATTGAAAAACAATTATCAAACTATTAAAAAAAGTTGGCAGGCCCCAGGTTAAGAATTTTTGTTTTAGAGAGGTGCCTGTTGTAGTAGGTACTCATAATCATACAGCTAAAATGTGTCAGTGATAGGATTGAATCCTGGTCTTGCGGGGTCTGACGGACTATGTAGGACACCACACTGCCCCTAATTACAGTAACGATATTTTGTATTTCATATTATACATATAGGTATATATATATAATGTAATATGATATGTATATATATATAAAATATATTATAATATAATATATGCCAAGTCCCTTTTAGATTAATCTGCTTAGTACACTGTCAACAATCAGAAAATCTTTTTTTAAAAAGTTTTTAAAAAATTTAAATTCGAAAGTGATTTTTCCTAATGCTGGAGGGAAGGGTTTGGGCAAAGATGACCGTGTGCCAAAGGCCTTTCCAGCCCTGTGAGTTGCTCTGAAGAGCATTTGTGTGTAACCATTCAGAAGAATGTGGAGCTTTGTCCCAACTCTTTCTCCTCTCTACTAAAGAATGTGTTTTGGTCTCCAGGCACTAATTGGACCTGACGTATGAATGTGAGGTGAGATAGCAGCTTTGTTCAAGAAAAACAAAATCATGAATTTTGTTTCATCTGTAAAATTAAAAAGGTTTTTCTCCCTTTCCTAGGCAATGATAAACCAAGAATAGAGGGTGGATGGAACCTCCGCACATGCCAGAAAAGAATAATTCAGAAGAGTGCTGGACTGGGAGTTAGAAAGACCTGAGTGTGAATCTCACCTCTGATACCATTTCCTAGTTGTGTGACCAGGGGCACTTGCATATTTCTACATATTTCTGAATCTGTTTCCTCAACTGTAAAGGGATAGTAATACGTGTTGTACTGACTCCACAGGGCTGTTCGTGAGGCTCGCCCAAGATTCGTAAAGTACTCTGGAAACTTTGAAACACTAGAGGGTGTCCCAAAAGTCTTAGTGCATTTTATAGCTATTTAAGCACTATATTAATGCACTAAGACTTTTGGGACATCCTTTATAAATACCAGTGATGGCGGCTGTTACTATTGCTATAGGAAAGACAGCATAGCAGAAACATGTTGACACTGCCTTTCCTGAGTCTGCATTTCTTAGGCAAATTGGTTATAATTTCTTTACAAAAAAAATTAAAATTAAAAAACATTGTTAGCTCTCTTTTAGACTTCAAAAAAAGTGAGGCCAAATCCTGTCATGGAGACTTCCTCCAATCCCATCACCAAGACTGCCTCTCAAATGGGCAACGGCATTTCTTTTAAATGCTCATTATTTCCCCTCTATCCCAAACACTCCCCTCTTCCTAAGCTCCCTATTACTGTTACGAACACCACCATCTTCCCAGTCTCACAGGTCCACAACGCCTGTTGGTTTGTTTTACAAGGTACCTCTCTACGCAGGGCCGAGGTGGCAGGCACCCTCCTCACCCTTGTTCTGTTAACAGGGTCTCTGTGGAACAGAAGAATGAGTCAGAAGGTCTAGGCCTGTCTTTGGAGGTTTAGACATGTGCGACTTTAGCCTAGTTATTAATTTTTCTTTATCTGTGAAATGTGTGGGGCTCCTGACTGAGAGGTGATGGATTCAAGATAGAGAAAGAGACGTACACTTTTAGACATGCCCAATGTGAGAATTTGGTTTGTTTTAATATACATTTTGCATTTTTTTAATTGGGGGGAAGATAAAATAAATGCTTGCTAATTGAAAAATAAAATGAAATGGATAAAAGTAAGCCAGTGGGTAGATTACATGACAGGGACAGAAAACCACATTAAAAAAGATGATACAATAAGAGATGTGAAGGCAAAAAATAGCCAGAGGATTCTCTCTTTGGAGGAATATCCAACAGATATTTTTTGTGCTCTGTTTTCACAGCCAGGAACTATTGGAGCATTTTTTTTTTTTGGTGGGGGTGGGAAGGAGGGAGAAGGGCCTTCGTGGCCAAACTGAGCAATGAAGTAAGCACTAGAGAATGCTGGCATGTGCTACCTAATTGACCTGAGGGATGTCCGTAGAACATCCTAACACAACAACTGAAGTGCTAGGCTTCCAACAGCTGTAGTTAGGCATCAGAGAGGGAGAGTACTATCTTGACATAAGCAAAACAATTACGGGAGACAATGAAGTCATCTCTGTGATTATTGCATTTCAGGGAGGCACCCTGCCTGCCTAGCAAGCACCATTTTTTTTTCCCAGGGAGGAATCTAGCCCGGCTCAATCTCTTTTAAGGAGAAGACCACTACAATTTCAATTAAATAAAACAGGGAATGAGAATGTTTGAGGGGAAGAGATTGAGCTTTCTAGTTGATTGAGTTTAAGGCTACAAACCTTTTCTTTGTTTTGTTTTCTTTAAAACTTTACTAGGAAACCTTTCTTGCCTTATTTAGTAACAAGAGACCACTGAATATAAGTGCATTTCTATTTAGTTACTGAAGGCTTGTAGTGTTTCAATATGATCATCACGATGTGACCAGTTAACAGTGAAAAATGCTGCAAATGGAGAAGGGAAACCGGATTGGGGTCATTTTGAAGAAAAATTAAAATAATTCCCTGCTTTTAGCTCACTTTTTAACATTTTTACTCTCTGCCTAAAAGTCAACTGAAGGTAAAAAGCCCAGTTTGCTGAGGGGTTGGTAGATGGAGGATGTAGTTAACATAAAGAAACATTCGTATATTTTTTAAATGAAGCCACTTCAAATTAGAAGGCTCAAATGGCATTCCTTCACTTCATCGCCTCTTATTGCCAGCATACCATGTTAAAAACATATCAGCATTAAACACCGTTTAAAGGCGAATCCTCAGAGAAACAGAGAAGTCCAGAATTGGAAGGGGCAACAGTCGTCATTGAGTACAATCTGTACCTGAAAGAGAATCCCAACTAAAACATACCCCGAAGTAATTAAGCCAGCCTCCGATCGAAGACCTTCAACAACGGGAGAGATCCGAAACTTCTGGGGTCAAGTCCTTCCACTTTGGAACAGCCCTAACCGTTACCGAGTTTTCCCTGACATCTTGTCTCCTTTTAAGTTCTACCCATGCTTTTGGCTGTGCCCTCAGGACCAAAAAGAACACATCTAATCCTTTTTTTCCACATGACAGCCATTCAAATACTTGTAGATAGATATCATGTCCCCAGTTGGTCTTTTCTTTTCCAGGCTGAACATGCCCTAGTTCTTTCATCTAATCCTCATATGTGAACTTAAAGTCTTTTTCCATCCCATCATCCCTTCTCAGGAATCTCTGCTCCTTATTGGGGATCTTCCTCAACTGTGCTGCCCACAACTGAGCTAGATCTGATCTGATCAAATAAGATCATATACGACAACCAAAAGGCACCATATAGATGACCACATCTATACATATTGTCATCCTCGTCCTCTGAGCAGGGCACATGGGCACATCACCTTTTAATTCCTAGAAGACACGCTTCTCTTATAATACAGCCCCAAATCACATTAGTCTTGTTGGCTGCCATATCTCCCTGTTGACATATTTAAGCTCACTAAAACCCTAGACCTTTCTGAAAGGCAAACTGTTATCTAACCGTGATGGCCCACTTTGTACTTGTGAAGTCCATTTTTTGAAGCCAAGTGTAAATCTATACGTTCATCCTTATTAAATTTAATCTTATTGGATTCAGCCCAATGCTGTAGCCTGTTGAGACCTTTTTAAGAGTCTGACTCTATCAGCTAATGTGTTTGCTATCCCTCCCAGCTTTGTACCATTTAGTGAGCATGGCAGTTATGTTTTATCCATTCCATTGATTAAAAAAATAATAATAATTAAACCACACAGAGCTAAGCACTGGGGCCACTCTCCTGGAGACCTCTTGCCAACCAGACATGGAATCATATCATCAGACTTTTGAGTTCTAACAGTAAACCAATTTCAAATCCATTTGATTGTACTATTGCCCTGCCCAATCTCTCCATCTTTTACATAAGAATGGCATAAAAATATTCTCTGAACAGCTTTGCTGCGAGCTAGGCAAACTGTCTCTCCCTCACCATAAATGGAAATAAGGTTAGTTAGTCTAGAGTAGCCTGCCCTAGTAGCTAGGCCGGCTCTCTGGGATCACTGCTGCCTTTCCGACATGTTCACCAACTATTATTTTAAGAATTCTCTTCAGCATTTTGCCAAGTATCAGAGTAAAGTTCACTGGCCTCTATTGTACAGTCTCTATTCTTTTTCCATTTCTGAAAATTGGGAAACGAATTTGCCCTTCTCCAAGCCTTTGTATCTCTCTGGTTGCTCAATCTTTTAAATATCACTGCCGGTGGTTTAGTGATCACTTGGGGTGGATTATTTTTTTTAATCAGTAAGTGGTCCATTTAGGCAAGATGATTTAAAATTCTCCAAGATTAATGAGGTGCTTTTCTTACTGTTTTCTCCAAGACAAAGGGATTATTTTGTGACAGACAAGACCAGTGTGGGAAAAATACACTCTCAGCTTTTATTCAGACCAGCTGCCTAGACTGTTCCCCATATCAGCAGGCAACCCCACAAGCTTAGGATTTAGAAGTAAAATCACCTTAGACACAGCCCCTACCCCAACGGATTCAATCCATATAGAGGAGAAATGGAGCCAGAGAGAGGGTAAATGAGGCACCCAATGTCACACAGGAAGTAAACAATAGAGTCAGGATTTGAATCCAGATCCAATCCTCCCCCCCACCCCATACACCACAGCTTCCTGTTTTGCTTTAAGTATAGAATGATTTAAGACCTTTTGACATCTGGCCCTACTCTACCTCACCAACCTTTATAACATTTCTTTATGGTGCTTTAAAAATAAATCAGTCATTTCTCAATATACACACCATCTCCCCACCCCACCCCCCACTGAACACTCTCTTGTAACAAGGAAAAGCCATTGAGTGGAACAGACTGCCATTAAGTACCTACTATGTGCCAGACTTTTTTTGGGGGGGAGGGGAAGCTAGGTGGATTAATGGATACAGCTCCAAGTCTGGAGTCTGGAAGACTCATCTTCTCGAGTTCATATCTGGCCTCAGACACTTACTAGTTGTGTGACCCTGGGCAAGTCACTTAACCCTGTTTGCCTCAGTTTCCGCATCTGTAAATTGAGCTGGAGAAGGAAATGGCAAACCACTCCAGTATCCTCATCAAGAATATCCCCAATGGGGTCATCAAGAGTCAGACACAACTGAAAAATGACTGAACAACAATAATACCAACAACAAGCTAGACACTGAGGATAGGAAAAAAAAGCAACTAGTTCTGGGAATGCACACAACATTCTGCTACTGTACATCCTAACCCCACCTCTACCGTTTCCCCAGAAAAGGGAAGTGGTAGCCAATCTTATTTCCTGCTACTCTCATACCAGACTTCTTTCAAACCAGAAAGTCAGGTCAGTATCCTCACTGTTCCCTAGACACATCATACTCAGTCTGTTAGGGTGGAAAGAGCTCGTGGTTTGGAGTGAGAAGACCTGAGTTCAAATCCTCCTTCTGTTTATTACCTGTATGACCTTGGGTAAGTTGCTTGAGGTCTCTGGGCCTCATTTTTCTCATCTGTCCTTGATAGCCTCAAAGCTTCCTTTCCAGATCTAGGCTTCTGGTGTCCTCACACTCACTGCTACTGTTTCATACTTCTCTTCATTTCCCAATTCCAGTCAGTCTTTCAAGGCCAGCTGCTCCATGAAATGTATTTCAACCACCATGATGTACACTGCTATTTTTTTCTCTCTATTCCTCCTGTTTGAATAGCCCACCCCACACAACAGAGGTGCTGATTTATCTCCCTATATACAGTAAGCTCCCTCTTGTACCATGTCTTAGAATACTTCTTTAAGTGACCCACACAGCACCAACCACACAACTAGGCCCCCAGGAGCCAATCAAATAACTTCTGACTGACATCCACAGCATTAGGATCTCTTTTTCTATGTGGCTAGCTGGTGCAGTGGGTGGAAGTCCAGAAAACATGAAAGTGAAGCCTAGTAGTTGTGTGACCCTGGGCAAGTCACCTAACCATGGTCTGCCTCAGTTTTCTCATCTGCAAATGGGGATGATAATAGCACTTCTCAGATTTTTGTGATGATCAGATGGGATATTTGTAAAGCACTTAGCAGACTGCCCGGCACTTGGAAGAAAATGGCCAGCCACTCCAGTATCTCTGCCAAGAAAACCCCAAATGGGGTCACGAAGAGTCGGACATGACTGAATAATGACTGCACAACAACAAAATGTGCCCAAGACTAGGCTAAGGCTGCGGAAATGCAGCAGATGGACCTTCCTCTCGAGGAGTTCACTATCTAAGGGAAACAACACGCAAACAACTGTGTACAAACAAGATACATACAGAATAAATAGGGAGTAGTCTCAGAATGAAGGCGCCATGATTATGGATTGGAAAAGTGCAACTAGCGTGATACGATAGGGGTAAGACAACCTGTGAATGCAGACAGAACAACCTTACACAGTCAGTCAATTTATTAGGTGCCTACTATGTGCCAGATATTGTGTAAATGCCGAGGATACAAAGAAAGGCAAAAGACAGTCCCCACTCTCGAGGGGCTCCCAGTCTAAACAACACACAAACAACTATGCACAAACTAGTATATACAGGATAACTTGGAGCTAATCCATGCAGGGGAGATATTAGCATTAAGGAGAATCAGGAAAGGTATTCGAGTACTTACTATTTTCAATTCTACCCAATTAGATTTTTGCTGGAAAGAAAAAAATTGTACCACCAAAAAGCCATATCCAAGTTATATCCAAATTACTAGTCTGATCAAACAGCCAGGCAATGAAATGGAAGCTGTAATAGGGCTGACTACATTCCTTTGCATTAGAGAGGTTACAAACAAGTTAGCTGCAAATGCTTAGCTGTCACCAACCTCTGAGGAGTGTCAATGGACACCAGGTAAAAACTTCATTTGTTCAATGAATTCAAGAGGCTGACCAAAGCTGACAAGCTATTTGTGTCCTGATATACATACTCATTTACAAATCAGTCTCCTTTTTGAATTCCAGTCCAAATAAAAAAAAAGTTTGGAGAAAGTTTGGAGATAAGCCTACTGCTTACGGGTTTACTGTGGGGTAACAGCAATATTGTACGATAAAGAACTGAATGACTTCGCTATTCTCAACAGTACAGTGATCCAAGACAATCCCAAAGGATTCATGATGAAACACGCCATCCATCTCCGGAGGAAGAACTGATACTAACTAAATACAAACTGAAGAATGCTCTTTTCCTTCCTTCCTTCTTTTCTTTCTTTCTCCCCTTCTTTCTTTCTTTGTTTCTCTCTCTCTCTTTCTTGAGTCTTTTTGTACAAAATGACTAATATGGAAATGTTTTACATGATTGCAATGTATAAACTATATTAGATTGCTTACTGTCTCAGGAAGGGGGGGAGTTCAGGGGGAAGGGAGGGATAGAATTTGGAATTCAAAAGTTAAAAAATTGTTTTTAGCACGTAATTAGGGGAGAAAATAAAATATAATTAAAAAAAAAACAACAAATTTACCACGGGGTTGTGACAAGGAACCAATATCCCAGGCTATCAATAGATAAATACTGATGTAATTCTTTCCTTGAGTTCCATAGAAAGACAAATACAGTTATTGGGAAATGCCTTGGCTTATAGTCTTGGTTTACAGTAGGAGAAATGCTTATAAACGCTTGATCAAATGAAAGGATTCGATGGTGTCTCAGTATACAGATAGTTCACTTCACAGAAGGCATCAGGACCCACAAATAACTGTAACAGTTCCTTTTACTTCTAAAAAGAATGATTTAAGAAAATAACCCTGAGAATTCCTGCTTTCACTACTGCCTGTACTCCTTCCACTGATAAAGAGGCAATGCCACTGGGGGCTCAGTAGGTCACCAAATTTCCCATTTAGAAGGGATCACATGGCCAATTAGCCTAATATGTAACAGAAAAAGAACTCCCTTTGCTGCCTATTCAACAATTCAGGAGGTTTTCTTTCCCCCGATATCAACCCAAAACTTGCATCTTTAACAAGTTATTCATTGATCCCAGTTCTTTCCTCTGAATCCAAATATAATAAGCCTATTCTGCCCTCCACATGTGGGCAGCTCTCACGTCACCCTTGAGTCTTCCCTTCTCTTTGCTGACCATACCAGTTTCATCAAGTGATCTCCACTGGACATGAGCTCAAGGTCATGTACCACCTTGGTTGAGCTCCTTTTGAAGCTCATGAAGATGATCCATCCCAGGCATTCACTGAGGCCCCCACAAACACCTCAGTGCTTGGTGGTCAAGCCTGTGCTCACTTAGCTAGGCTGGTCAGTAGATAATGGACACCAGAGTCCCTAACTGGGCCTATGCTTCCAGTCTGGAAGATCCTGCCAGACCTCAGGCTCCACTGATAAAGACTTTAAACCCAGGACTACCTCAATCCCTCCCAGACTCAGGGATCAGAGCACTGGTAGAGGAATTTAATAATAAAGCAGTTCAAAACAAAGTAAAACAAGAAAACCAACTATGAGCAATGTAAGCCAGGTCTCTCTATGAAACAGAAACAAAATATCACAAGAGGACTTCAAAAATCTTCTGCCTCACTGCCTGAGGCATTGCACCTAAAGGGTAAGGGCTTTATGCCAATTTAAAAATTCTAGGCAGAACAATGCTATTACATCTTCAGGAAATGACTCGACTTAATAACCCAGAAGCTTATTTTCCTCAAACATAAAGCCCACACTTTCCTGAAGTAGTAATAACAAGTCACTTGTTAGAAAAAATACTTTATAGGGTTACAAAGTACTTAGAAAGTTCTGGAACTTTGTATAAAAAAATCACCAGTAAATATTATAAACATTATTGATTCAAGACAGCCAGCCTTTAAAACATGTGTGATACTGATTAACCTTTGTCTAATGCAGAATTTAGGACAGGGCTTCCCAACCTGGGACACAAGAAGCTTGACAAGGAGGCCTGGGGATAAACAATTCTATTATCTAACTGAAAATTTCTAAAAGTCATGATACTCATAAAAAAAAGTGTTTATTGGAGAGCTACCA
>NW_020954588.1:14037853-14119023 GCF_900497805.2 Vombatus ursinus | reverse complement strand
GTCTGAGAAAAACCTTTGGTTTTCCTGGTCCAATCTTTACCTGCCCAGTACTGTATTCCATCCATACCCTAGTCATGCCCCTGCACGCTTGCCTGGTGACCCCCTCTGTGAAACCTCACATACCCAGAAACTTCTATATTTGGAGTCTTCAAACCTAGGAATTTCCAGTCTCTTAGCCAATTGGCATCTCCCTGACCAGGAGCATTAGGTGGAAAACCAATTGGGTCTCTGAGCAGGGCTCCTCCCATACTTATAAAAGATTGGCTGATCCCAGATCTGCTGTGATTCCAGAGTTTCTCTTGGACATCCCAAGATGAGTGAGCAGCTTTGCTCCTAGAATTTTCTGAGTTGCCCTGAATCATGGATCCAGGAACCCTATTAAGAGCATCGGATCCTGGTAGCTGCCTTTGCTGACAGGCTGTTGTGGAATTTCTCTTTCCTGCTATTACCTGAAGACTATGACATCTCTGGTCATGTCCTCGCTGCCACCTCCTAGCCCTGCTGTGGAAGTCTTAGTCCCCACTCCAGCTTTAGAGGGTTGATGGGGTGCCCTAGTTTAGAGATATCAATCCTGGCCCTAGTGTCCAGAGTGGGGAGTCAAGGGGCTTCCCCAGCACCCTGCCTCTGGCTTCCTTGAGTATATCCAGTTAAACCCCATGTCTTTCTCTTCTGAGCCTTCTTTTAAGGATCCGAAGCTTTCAGTCCTACCTGGTTCATACTAATGATAACTAATGCAAAGCATTTAACATGTTATCTTAATTACTCATCTGATTCTTTTGTAAAGTCATTTCATTTCCAGCAATAGACTCTGACTCTTCTTCAACGACCTCCAACTTCAACCCCACAGAAGATCTTGACTCCTTTTACAGAAGTCTACTATATGGGCAAACTGTCAAATAGGATTGGAGTGATTCAGAAGAGGCTATGAAGTCACCCCTGTAAGAATATTACCCTTCCTTAGTAGCACCTCCTTAGTTCCAGTCGTCATAGTTCCATTGATTGATTGATCTATACATCTAGCTCCATAAAGGTAAAGGCAAAACACAACTAACTCCTTGTCAGGAAGAGGAAAAATAATCAGACTCCAAGATACTGTTGGCAACAGCAGTATTGGCAGGAGTCAATAAAAGACCAGGCCAGGGCAGTGGGGACAAGCACTGGGATGAGTTGCTGCTTGACACGATGCTTGGTAAACATATTTTTTAAATGCAAGAGATAGTTCCAAGACAAGACTAGATGCATTTGGGGGCTAGGTGGGTGGTTGTGGTATGGGCATAACTAAGAGCGTTGTGGAAGTTGTAAAGAGGCTTCAGATAGTTGTTGGACCAATTGATCTCAAGGTCCCTTCCAACTCTAGGAGTGTCATTCTGTCTGTCTGTCACACATACACACACACCCTTCAAAGCAATCATCATCCTTCCTGAGGAGTGGAGAATTAGTTCTCTTAAGACTCCTACATGCTTCTGCAGAAACTCAAGTTCATTCTGTATTGGAAAAGGCACACCTTGATTGAGACGGTCTGTCTCTGTTTAAATTGTGGAATGGGTAGCCAGGTCCCTAAGAATCTAAAACCATTTGGATTGAATTTAGATATAACGAAAGCCATCCAAAGCCCAGCTTGTGTTCTCTTGACTCTAATTAAACAAACAAACTAAAGCCAAGATACTTCTATGGTAAATGGGTGGGTAGACAACATAATCTACCCAATAAGTGGATTTCAGCTGGATTTGAGATGTGATTGCTCTTCTCATCACATCACTAAGTCATTCCCTAGAATATTAAAAAGCCATCTTATCAGATGCCCAATCAAACAGGATACATACCATCAAAGCTGCCTTGTTCAGAAGCCATATGCAACAGTTGATTGTATGTTTCAATGGAAGGTCGGTAAACAAAGACTCCAGAATTGAAACAGTCAGGCCACCCTGGGTCTGGTGCTGCTGATAGCTCCTCTCTCTCAAAAAGCTCATCAATATTTGTCAGTACCTGATTCAAAAGGAAAACAGGGCATTTATAGAAAGTTTCCCCATCCCATCTATCATCTTCAATCCTCCCACATTAAGGGTCCACAGCATCAAGGTGGCACTTGTCAGAAGTCCCAGGGACAGATTTAAGGTGGCCTCGTTATGCTCCTCTGCCTTCTGTCTATTTTGACATTTGATGTTTTAATCACCCTTTCCTGTCACTGTTAGCTGCATTCCTCTGAACACTTACCAGGTCTCAGTTACTATGTATAGTCTTTTTAGCCACCATTGGCATCTGGACTCACCAGAGTATCTGCATCCATGAACACACATTTGGAATACTGAATTAGAGACCAGCAGTGGAGTTTGGTTAACGTGACCCCCAGTTCAGGTCTCTTCATTAAGGTTAGATGAGCTGAATCCCTGCTGTCCAAGATGTCAACCATGATGACTTCGTCAAAAATCTTCTCTAAAACTTTCCTGTTAAAATAAAGTCCAGTTGGGTGGGTTAATTTTGCCAAACTGCTTTTCCCTCCTCTTTTTCTTCCTTCTATTATAAGGAATGGCTTGTCAGGAAGGAGATAGGAAAGGGACATGTTCAAAATAAAATTAATATAAAAACAAAAAGGTTAAAATTTTTAAATCATTTTAAAATTAAAAATAAAATAAAAATTTTAACAAAAATAAATAAAATTCAGTTCACAGAGCTCAACATCCTTTAGAAAAGCAGAAAATCAGAACTAGTAGCCTCACTGTGACACAAGATTGCTACTTCCCTTCCTTATCCATTATGCCTTTTTTTTTAATCAATCGCTTATTCTGATAAACTTTCTATACCTTTTCTCTCAATTGATTACTCTGATCAATTTCCCCCCATTAAGCCACCTATTCTGTCATGCTATAGGGCAAACTGTGCCTTTCAACCACATTGTAACTGTTGTTTCTTTCGAATCGCTATTTTATTAAAATGTATAATAGAAGTGTGGCCACAGTCTTTCCTTACACCCCTCTGACATCCAGCTTTATGATGGCAGCAATATAACACGATATTACTCTTTCTTAATTCTGGTATACTAGTTACCATGCTGATTTGCAAACCAAAAAAATCACCTGCAAGTATGATTATTAACCAGTTGCAAACACGCATTCCCCTGTAATAAAATGTTCTTTCTGGGAATTTTTCATTCTTATACAGAGTATTACTAAACATTTGGGTTTTGTTCTTCTACAGAACATTACACGACCTTAGAAGATAGTGCTTGCTAATTTGTTATCAGAGATAAGGAAGCAAAAACTCCTAATATATAGTATTCCATCTCTAGGAAGCGTTAGCTCTTTTCACAGCTCAGCTCATCATCTCCTTCCTCCCACCTCCTCACACCCACCTCCCAGCTGTTAATGTTCTTCCCAAGATTACTCATGGGTGTGTAGGATAGCCAGTATTCCTCTGACACATACTGGCTAGGTGACCCTAGACAAGTCCCATGACTTCTCAAAGAGTATGTTACCAAGAAGTTGCTAACCTGCTTTGCTAAAGGGAGCTCCATATACCCATGAAACCACGTCTAGTCCTTATCCCTATATTTTGTATTTACTTATTTGTGCCCATGTTCTATTTTCCCAATAGAATGGGAGCTCTTTGAGGGTAGGAACTGTCCATCATTGTCTCTGAATCTATCCCCAGCATGTAATGCATAGTACACACTTAGTAAATAAATTCTTGACCAACCTACTAAATCAAAGTGGGCATGCTTAGACCAGGACTTTCCCACTGCTGAAATCTGAGATCCTTCTACCATTCACTTACTCTATAGGAGATGAGTTATATAGAATTACATTTCCCCCCTAAAATAGTTAGAAGTCATGAACATTAGACATATGAAACTGTGTACCCCAAAAAATCTCAGAGGTCAGCAAGCCCAAGTTATTGGTCTAATTTTCTGGTGCTGTCGGTTTCAGAATTACACAGCTTACTTTAACAAGCATTGGCCGTGTTTCTCCCTACACTACAAGGCACCGTAGGGATTACTCCGTTTAATCAATGGATAGCAAGTCTGGGATATGGTCATATCTCACTATTACGGAAACTTAACCAATGGAAGTTTAACAAAGTTCTCGAGAGGGACAAGTGACCATAAGTGAAACTAACAGAAAATCAGGATGGGCCCAGGGTTCCTGTCCCACCTCCCACACCTACTAACTGTGTGACCTTGGGCAAGTCTCTTGACTTCTCAGCACCCCAGGCAGCAAGTTGCCTAACTAAGTTACAGATGGACTACTGATCTGCAGTGGTAGAATGAGTTTCCATACCAGACATTCCTCACAATGATAAAAAACAAAAACAACAACAACAAAAAAAAAAAACCACAGGTCAGGACCAACCACAAAAATTAAACAAAAAGAAAATCCCAATATCTAGAATATTGAAAGAATTAAGTCCACAGAATTGAGCTAGAAGAGAAGCCTTGTAGGAGACATGCTATCTATTTTCAAATATTGGAAGCCTCACCACAATAGGGATTAGACCTGCTCTGGTTAGCCCCAGAGGGTAGAACTGGCAGCGAGCAAGTGAGAGCTACAAAAAGACAAATTGAGGCTTGTTCTTCCATCTCTCTTTTTTCTTTTTCAAAGGGGTAAGAAGGGAGGAAAAAAAAAGAGATTTGGTAATTAAATAAGTAAAATAATTTTTAAAATTTAGGCTTCATGTCTGCATAATTCTAAGAACTAGAGTTCCGCATAAGTAAAATGGGCTGGCTCAGGATATCCTCATATCACAGATTTAGAGCTGGTACTGAGTCCAACCTTTTCATTTGACAGATGAGGAAACTGAGGCCCAGATTGGTTAGGTGACTTGTCCGAGGTCAGACAGGGAGTAAGTGACAGAGAGGCAGGATCGGAACCCAGATCCTCTCAACTGCCCCTTGCTGGAATGTTAGGGATCTTTCCACTAGACATCACTGCCAGGTGGCAGGGATTTTCTTCCTTCAAGTAGAGGCTGAACAACCATTTGTCAGGTATTTTGTGATGGGCCACTGAAGTTCCTTTCAACTCTAAAATTCTGGGTGTCTTTGCTGGAAAGGATTTTAGAAATTATCTGGGAGAGGTTGACCACTAGGTCACTTCAGAGAGGAGGAAAGAGAGACTCAGAGGGCAAATGACTTGCTCAAGATGATAGAGTCAGTTAATTAGAGGCTAAGTTGGTACTAGAACTGAGGCTTCCGAACTGCTGCTCCAAGGCTCTTTCCAATCCATCCCCTTACCTTAACTGCACTGCAGTAAACGTCGAAACGATTCCCAAAGTTGGGAGAAAGAAGCATTTTCTGGTTCACCCCATAATTAGCAAAAATAAGCCAACAAATGGGCACCCTCTGCCCCAGCGTTGGTCAGTCCTGCTAGCTCCTTGTACATCTTTTCTTTAGTAGATTACACAGTGGGAAGCCACATCTCTGATATCAAACCCTACTGACCCCCAGGAACAGAGGTGCTAATATGTTACAGAACGCCCTCTTTTCTGGTGCTCTTGCCATGGGGTTCAACTTCTGAAATTTCATAACAGGACCCGTTCAATTCACAAAAGAGGGCCCAAGTGCACGTAAACACAAAACAGAGCTATTAGAGTGAGCCTCATTATTTTTTTAAACATATTAAGTCCTAAGGAACCAATTCAGATATTTCCATTTTAACTACAGCTAAATCAAGATGAACGAGCCAGGTGTACAAGCAGCTGGTGGCCTCTGGGTACCAGGAGTTGGGGATAATTCAGCTATGGGCAAACCTCTAGCCCAACTGCAAACAAATAAAGGGCATTTAAGAATGTTGAGTTGTGTCTGACTCTTTATGACCCCATTTGGGGTTTTCTCAGCAAAGATACTGAAGTGGTTTGCTATTTTCTTCTCCTGCTCATTTTACTGCGGAAATGGAGGCAAACAGAGTTAAGCCCAGGGTCACACTGCTAGTAAGTGTCCTGATTTCAGGCCCAGCATTCTATCCACCAAGCCATCTATTTGCCTGCATTTAAGAACAGATCATGATTGTGATGGAAATGAAAGGTCTTCATAGTCCTTACAGTGGTTCAAGGTGTCATTCCTACTGCCAGGAATAATGCCCCTTGTTTTGGGTTACAGTTCCCAGAAAGGTTTCCCTGGGAAAATAGGGGAAAAGTACAACTTACTCCAGTTAAGATGGCATTCCATTTTGGGATGGCAAGAGAAGTGTGACTCTGTAAAGCTGTAGGTAAAAGTTTTAAAGTATCTAAAGCAATTAAGAGAAAGCCTAGTTACCCAGGGACCAACTGGCTTCACACATTGACAAAAAAACAGGGACTGATTTCTTTGGAATGATTTTCTCTTACTCCTCTCTTAAAAAGGATTTATTTAGGGATGTTGCTCATAAGTTTTTCTTTTCATTTCTTATAACTTTTATTTATATATTTATATTCTATATAACTTATATTTCTTATGACTTATAAACACTGTGGGACAAAAGAATGGGGATGAGGAAGACTTGTAGAAAGCAATCTAGCAAAAAGAGTTTGAGTTACAAAATCCTTTCTAATACTAATAGATGACTATATGTGTGCTAGGTGAGTAAGAAGCCCTTATATAGTGCTTGAGCCTCACAACAACCTTCTGAGCTAAGTACTGGGGCATTATTATCCTCATTTTACAGAAAGGTGAGGTGACCAGTCCAACATGCTATCCACTCTACCAGGCTGCCTCGAGTAGAAGCCAAACTTTCTATGCACTGATAAGTTAGTTCCTGAAAAGTAGCTGGTCTGCATGCCAAAGAGGCCAGAAATTTAACCATCAAGGACAAGTCACAAATAGAAGGAATGTCTTACCTCATAGACTCGGAGACCTGCGGGGTTATCAGCACGGTTAACCTTTTTATCGTTCTGTGTTGTTTCAGTGAGGAGCCGAGCACTAATGCTCCTCTAGCGTAGGAGTCATTTGTTGACAAAGTCACAAAAGACTGATCTTAATGGAAAAAGAGAGATGACACTGATTACAGGATCCCAGAATCAGGAGGAAAAAAAAAAGACAGAACAGTCTGTTCCCTTTGGTGGTAGTGGGGGTAGTGGGGGGTTATTGCTAATTGCTTCTCTTGGCCCTTTGGCTAAGATCAAGTACACTTTTTGGGAGGGAGAAGGTGCAGGGAAGTCCCCTCTTGCCAAAGTCAAACTATTTTCATGTCCTTTAGCAAAAGCAGCAAATCTGAGATCACATTTGCTTCTGGACAAAGAAGACATAAGCAGTTAGCAGAGTAGCCTGGGTCACACTTAGTAGGGTGACTAACCAAGGAAAAGATCACTATTAAACTTAAGGTTTAACCCCTATTCTTATTGTAGCCATTTAGTATAACGCTCCCATTTTATTGATGAGGAAACTGAAGCCCAGGGACATTTAACGCCTTATTCAAAGTGACACAGAGCAAAAATTTAGGATTTGAACCCAGGTCTTCTAATGCCTAATCTGTACCACATTAGAAAGCCTCAGGAAAAATACTACTGGCTTAATACCCAGGGGAATGCCAACATCTGCAAATTAATTAAAAGTAATGAAGTGATCACATAGTAAGTGTGTTCAGTTTCCCTAACAAGGTGGCTTCAAGTAGATGAAAAGCCAAGTCTAAATACAACTGCCAACAGGAATCTAGATGATCTGAGAATAGTACTTGAGCCTTTAATCTGATTTGTAGCTTTTAGTTTAAATGCACGGGCATGTAGCCAACTCTATGCTGAAAATCAGAGTTTGTAGAGACAGAATGAACTGTGTACACGGAAAAATGCTTTGCAGTGGGAGTCGGAAGATCCAGGTTCAAACCTTGGCTGTTAACTCTTTGCAAGATACTAGAGCTAGTTACTTAACCTCTCTGGGCCTCAGTTGCCTCATCTGTAAAATGGGAGGAGTGCCCATAGATTTAGCCCTGGAAGGGATCTAAGAGGCCATCTCATCTACTCCTTTCATTTTTCAGATGAGGAAACTGAGGCTCAGAGAGACTGAATATCTTGTCTAGGGTCAAAGAGCTCCAGCCAGTGTCTGAGGCAGATTTGCTTGATCACATTATGCTGCCCTTCCCTAGGCTGCTAAGGGCCCTCTTCCAAGTCTAAAGCTAGGGTCCCATAACACACCTAAATTGATTTTATTTGACCAGTTCTCAAAACATTCAAACTATTCTCCCTCAAAAAATGACCCTGAGGGGCAAATCCCACTCCTTGATTTTTCTTTATAGAAACATGCAGTCTCACATACAATTCCTAGTAAGTTTGCAAAGATTGCAGGAAGCTTCTGTCTCTTTAGTTGTTAAAATGGGAGCCAGGACAACCAAGGAATGTTTTCCCCACTGAGTCGCTGTAGTTGTGAAAGCCCACAGACCATCTGGGTTCCCACTGGTGACTGAGTTCAACTAGGCTGCTAACTGCACCTCATACCCTGGGCCTCTTGGGAGTATGTCACCTTTCCAATATTAAAAGGCCAGTCCCTTTCAGAGAATTGTAGAAAGCTAGTTAATAAGCTTAACTAATAAGAAATATTTAAACAAAATACAGAGGATACTTAAGTATCCTAGCATTGACTGACACTAGACACCGTCTCCCTAGCAGTGAGCTAGGTCTTTGTTGCCTCAGGAAGTCCTCCTGGGTTTCCTCGTATACCTTTAACCAGTTTTCAACCAGGAGGGTTGATAATTGTGAAACTATGGAAAGGAGGGGAAGGAAGGTGGTTAAGCCAACAAATTGTTGGACCCACGGGAGAGCTGGGACCAAGGGAAGAAGAATGTCATGTCCCTGAGTATGTTATCAAGAAAGCGGAAGGGGTCTAACGGAAAGTCTGTTGAATTAGAAGTCAGGAGGTAGGTTCGGATCTTAGCTCCAATACTTGCTACTGGTGTGGCCAGTGGCCAAATCGCTTAACTCTCCCGGCTTCAGTTTCCTTGCCTGTAAAATGAAAGGCTGGAATTAGATGGTCTCTCTATCTATTATTCAACTATCTTTATCTCTCTTTCTTACAGCCAGAAAATGATAAGTGCCAGGCCCTTTGTCATTGTTCTGTCTTGTTTTCATTCCTCTGCCCCATGAGAGGTAGAATGGAGTAGTGTTTAGACAGCTGACCTCAAATTCAAACAGGATTCAAAGCCCTGCCTCAGAAACATCCAGGCTGTATGCCTCTAGGTCAGTCACTGCCAGTGCCTCGAGGCAGCTCTCAAAGACTGTACATTGCCTTGGGTGGGTGAGGGGGGGATTAAGGATTTGTATTGGTTAGGGGGTCCTTCCACCAATGAAATCACAGTTCTAATTTTAAAAATCCATGAGTTATACATGGTTCTCCTCCTCCCACTCCCCAGTCCTCCAGGAATCGCCAATCCTTGGTCTCAAAGGACACATACGTATCTTTGAGGACAATCTTCTCCTGGTCTCATTCAGTTGCAAGATCTGCAGAATGAAGAGGTTGGATTACACGGTCTCTCAGGTCCCTTTTCAGTTGGAAACCTTATGAGCCTATCGGTGGTCCCAGGTTCATAGTGAGCCCCAGAATTTAGGTGACTGGCTGGCCTCTTAACAGGAGCCCCATTCTAGTCTCTATTGTTAAATAACCCTTCAAAATATCCAGCAGTTAGACACTGTGTAATTCCTAGGAGAGGTGTAACACTGGGATGCAAGACTTGTTCATCTGTTATATCCAACCATTCAAAAGAATGATACAAGAAAATCACCAAGATAAATGTGATTCAAAGGTCAGAAAAAGGATAAGGAGGAAGAGTGAGGACAAAGGTCCTAGAGTTTACAGAGATTTCTGGCAGAAAGTGTGATGGGAAAGGTAGGAGGTGATTGATCGGAGGATTTGGAGCTAGAAGGAATTTTAAAGATCAATGCTTCCATTTTCCCGAGGCCTAGGCAAATCCAGTGACTTGTGTATGGTTACACTGGCAAACAGCAGAGCCGGGATTCAAAATGAAGACACCTGACTCTCATTTTATTCGGGATAGGCTCTGGAGAGGGAATGCAATTGCTGTGGGTCAGGGATTCTTGACCTTTCTGTGTATCACGGACCCCTCCGCAGTCCGGTGAAGCCTATGGACTCTTCTCAGGGTAATGTTTTTAAATGGATAAAATGCACAGGATTACAACTATAGGGTTATAACTAAGAAACCAACTATATGAAACACTGCTGTTAAAATACATTTTTAAAAACCAGTTAATGGACCACTGGTGAAGACCCTCCTCGGCCTGGCCGGGGATCCCTGCCTGCCGGGAGAGCAGTCGTACAGTCACATTTACTAGAGCTCCTGGTCAGGGGCAGAACTGGATCGTAGGCCATGTCTGCTGCATTTCCCCATGCACCCAGCCTGTCCTTGAACGCCCACCTCAGAGCAGACGCAGCATCTTGCCGGGCCTTATTTGCAACAAGTGGGCTTCCGAAAGGCAAGAGCGTCTGGAGTCGAGTCAGGTCAGCGGGAGTCCCAGGTCCCTGGGACCTACTCCCAGAGGGCAGACTGGCTGCCAGGCACCTCGTGCCCGCGCGGGCTGCCCCGGCTCCCCGCAGCCCTGCAGTGCCGGCCTAAAAATAGGCGCGGGCCAAGGGCGATGCCATCAATGCCTAGCCGGCCCCGGTAGAGCCGCACCCGGGGCCTCCTCCCAGTGGAGCAACTAGTTACGTTCCTTCCCGTGGGCCCTGGTGGGGAGACGAGAGAAGCTCCGGGGAATTCCGCAGTGTCCTAGTCGCGGGCAGGAGGAGGGGATGTCGGGGATGGGAGGCGAGGTTCCTCCCCACCCCCACCCCACCCCAGCAGCAGCTGCTGCAGCTGTCAGTCCTTTAAACGGGAAGGGGGGGGGCGACGCACCGGAGAAAGCGGCCGCAAAGGGGTGATCCCGCGGAGGAGGAAGGGAGGCCACCCTCCGGCCGGGGGTGGGGAAACGAGATCTCCAAGGTGCTCTGACACCTTGCTAGGAACACGGCAAAACCAGTCTAGGGAGCCTCCACCTCCTCAGGCCGTCCCGAGGAGGGAGGGTGACAAGCGAAGCAGAACAGCCTGGGGTAGGGGTCCCCACAGACCCCAAGTTTCTCCGCCAACACCCCCCTCCAGCCAACGTACCCCTTTTGGGGCTATCGCGCTCCCCGCAAACCTAAGAGCCAAGGCCCCGGAAAGCGAAATAGAAAACGAAAGGCCGGGAAGGAGAGCAGAGACAGAAGGAAGAAGGAAGGAAGGACAGAAAGAGGTGGAGAAGACGAAGTAGCTTCAATGCACCGCCAAGCGCCCCGGGCGCACGGAGAGACCCAGTGCTAGACCCAGCCGGCCCCAGGGGCTTCCCCGAGCCCCGCCCGGGCTGGCCACGGACATACCTGTCATGGTGCCGCCGGAGTCGAGGTTGCTGGGGAGGCAGTGACTCGGTGGCTCTGGAGCGCAGGCAGCCCAGGCGCCGGGGCGAGGGGGCACCCGAGAGAAGCAGCTGGAAGAGAGCGGACCCGGCAGCTAGGTCTTATACGACACGGTCACGTGGAGCACGTACGCTGGCTTTCAGCTCTGCATCCTTCCTGCCCGTGGGTCGCCTGTTGGGCTGCTGCAGCCGACCGCAGCGGCCAGCTCTGGTGGGGCTTGGCCCAAATGTCTCCCTGAGACTCCTCTGCGCAGCGCGGGTCAAATGACCCGTGCGTGCAGTCCCCCGGACTAGGTGAGAACTGCTCCTTGCCCGCTGTCAACAAGCGTCTTGCCAGTCACCCACCCCCTCCCCCAGTTTCCAGGTGGGGAAACCGGGCGTCTTGAACTTGTGCAAGTCTGCGTTTGGGTCAGGAAGGGGGAGGGTAGGCACAGCACCGGCTCCTTACTTCCTTTTAGCTCAACTCCAGCGGCTTCCCTTTCACTGTTAGGATTATGGAGTACTGCTTGGGCCAGGGGGTCGGGATATACCAGCTGAATTTTGGAACACAATCCCGGAAGATTCCCATTTTCCAGGGAATCCCTCCTTCCCATCACCTCCACATTCCTAATGATCTTTAGGTCTCTTGAGGCTTCCATACAGGAAGACAAAGGGTTCATAAGATAACAAATTTGGAGCTGGAAAGGATTGTAGACGCCATTTAATCCAAATCCTTCATGGGGGGAGGTGTTTGAAAAAAAAAAAGTTTTATTGTTACCCATGTGATATTTATACCATGTGCTCCAATCCTCTTGTGACAAAGAAAAACATTTAGGTTAAACCCAACTAACGAGTAACCACTGCAAACTGTTTACTGAAGTATGTTTCTGTGTCATTTCTCCAAGACTGAGATGATTCATTGTAATTCTTTAGATATCGATTGCCTGGTAGTCCAACCTCCTCATTTTACAGATAAAGAACCCCGTTCACAAAAAGTGTAAGAGGCAGAGGGGAACTTGAACCCATCCTCTTAGGACAAATCGAACGTCTCCCCACTACGCCACCATGATTTCCTTGATTAGAGAAAGTTTTGTTTCATTTTGTTTTAGCCTAACCATTGAGCCAAATGTCACAGAGAAGGATTTTTGTTTGATCCGGAGTGGGGGTTCTAAACCTGAGTCTATGAACTTGCATTTTTAGGTCTGATAATCTATATTTCAATAAAATTGATTTCCTTTCTAATGCTATGTATTTTATTTTATGCATTTAAAGACATTATTCTGATAAGAGATCCATTGGTTTCACCATACTGCCAAAAAAGGTAGACCTAGAGATAAAAAGATAAGCCTAGATTAATAGGGAGCCAATGAAGATTACTGAGCATGAAAGTGCTGCGGTCAGACCTGTGTTTTAGGAATATCACTTTGACAGCTGAATGTGACATAGATTAGCACTGCCCAAGGGTAGAATGAAGTGCTTCACCAGGTTCCCGTTTCCCCTCATTGGATGTTTTCTAGCAGAGATTGAACAACTATTCATAGGATATGTTAAAATTGGGATTCCTTTTGGACATGAGTTGTGTGACAGGTGGACACAGAGAGCCCTCCAGTTCTAAAACTCTATGATTCTGTAATGTTAAGGTCTGGCTTTTGACGAAGCTAATGTAATTTCTTTTAAATAAAGTTTTATTGATGTTTGCTTTTTATTCACTTTTATTTTCCATTGTATCTAGAGTCATCCTTTATAACAAAGAATAAAAAAGAAGGGGAAAGGTTCAGCAAAATTAACACATTAAAAAAAAAAAAGTTGATATCCCACACTCACTATTTCTGTAGGCTAATGCAATCACCTTATGGAAGCATGGTAGTTTAGTATCCAGGTCAAGGAAAATGATACTTATTTCTCATTATAGTTTGTAACATATGGAATATTGTAGTTGGCTCTCAGTCCCATATCTTAAGAGGGACATTGACAAATTAGAGAATGTGTTCAAGAAAGATGTTGAAGGGTCTGGAAATCCCATCCTATAATGAACATTTGGATGGGGTGAAGATTGAGTGGGAAGACCTCATAGCTATGGTCAGATATCTGAAGGGCCGGCATGCAGGACAGGAAGAAAACTTATTCTTGCATAACTTCTCAGGACAGAACTGCCAGTGGTAAGTAGACATTATGGGGAGGCAGATTTTGGCTTGATATGAAAGAAGAATGTTTCCACAGTTAGAGCAACATGGTCCAAAACTATAACGAGCTGTTTTGAATGAAGCCAGCAGTAAAATAAGTCAAGCCAGAGATCCATGACCATTCTCCAGGGTGCTCTGGAAGGGATTCTTATGTGAGGGTTGGAAGGATGGATCATGTGATCATTAGTAATCCTTCCTCTCCCTTAAGACTTAGCTTAAACCACCTTATACATGAAGCCTTTCCTGATTTCCCAGCTGCCGCATCTCCCTGAACCTGCCCCATTGCTTAGTTTCTATTTTGTATTTATTTCATATATGTTGATTTCATCTATTTCCATATATATGTGTGCTATTCCCCCTTAGAATGTAAGCTCTTTAATTAGGAGGACTGGTAGCACAGTTGCATGTAGTAGGTACTTAATAAGTGTTAACTGATTGCTTGGTCAGGGGATCATAGATTTAAAGATGGAAGGAGCCTTCCAGCTCATGTAATCCAACGTCATCATTTTGCAGATGAAGAAATTCCTTCTCAGAGAGGTGAAATAACCAGAGCAGAAAGAACTCCAGCTCTGGAGTCAAAGGACATGGGTTCTAATCCTAGTTCTACTTACCACTGCTGTGAACTTGGATAAGTCACTCTTTGGGCCTCAGTTTCCTCATCTGTAAAATTAAGGAGCTTCTGAGTCCTTTCTAGACTCAGACCCTCTTACTCATCTGACAGAAAGTAGATGGAAATATTGAGTTCAAGATAGAAAAAGTGGAAGATGGAACCCCATCTGTGCTTAGGCAGGGAAAGGGGGACTCCTTAGATGTCCCTGGGGTAAGTTCCAGATGCTTGAAGAAACTGGTGACAGGAGACAAAAGCCTTTTCCCTCCATACACCCAGCAACAGTCATCAACAGCCCTAGCCAGGTGATCACAGACTTATGATCTGAAAGACTACTTTCCTCCCCCAATAACTACCTTGATGGTGCTTCAATTTCCTTTAGAAAGGACAAAGATTTTCCTTCAGTAATTAGGAGGTCAGCACTGAAACTCATTTGCTTAATTATAACCCTCCTACATTGGCTGGTTTACTCTTTTCTTTTTTTGAAGGGGGGCGAGGGAATTGGGGTTAAGTGACTTTCCCAGAGTCACACAGCTAGTGAGTGTTATGAGTCAGAGGTTGAATTTGAACTCAGGTCCTCCTGACTCCAGGGCCAGTGCTCTATCCACTTCGCCAGCTAGATGCCCTTGGTTTATTCTTTAGGCAACTGTTCCCAGAGGTTCACAATATTGATGGCTAAATTTAATCTGGATACTTGCTTGGTGTGATGTATAAAATGTTTTGAGACACAGAGTTTCTGGGTAATTAATAATTTTATTAATCATGCCAGCAATAATTAATAAAAGGAGTCAGTGACACTCTTGAATGCCAAAGACCACTCTTGGAACCCACTCAACACTTGTGCCCTTGGAAGAGTGAGTGTTCTTCAGGGTAGCAATCAACTTATTGATTAACAGTTAATGAGAAAAATGAATATTATAATGAGAGATGGGCTTATTCTAATGAGGGTCTGGGGGATATGACTCTGGTCACTCAGTCTTCCATATCACCTTATGTAGGATAATCTAAACAAAAGAGAGAATCCAGTTTTCCCCACACCTGTCAGAGTAAAACACAATGGGCTGGAATCCACCAATTCACCTAATCTAAATTTTTTTTTTTACCTTTTGAACACATCTGAGTTTTCTCTCTCACTTTCAGCCCTGCACTTCAAAACTTGCCTGAATAACCTACACGGGCTGATATATGAATGAGTAAGTAGGAAAGGGAAAAAAAAACCTTAGTCCTAATTCAATAATTAGTTATTAATATGAGAGAAATAATTAATTTCATTGGCACATTCCACTGTAGCACAGAACTCCTGAGCACCAGAAATCCTCCCCCCATCAGTGTTATAGGCACCTGCCATTACACATTTATCATAATGGGTAGAGAGCTGGCTTTAGAGCCAGGGAAACTGGGGTTCAAGTCATTAACCCATATTGATGTGTGACCCTCGGCAAGTCACTTAACCTGTCGGTGCTCTAGACAACTCTCTGAGATTATAAGTTGCAGAAAAGGTGCCAACCTCCATTGGTAGATGGAGTTTTTTCACTAGGGAGTTCTCTTATACCATAAAATAATACCTATACCATAAAATAAAATAGATAACATTTATATAGCACTGTAAGTTTGCATAATTATATATATATGTCATTTTATTTGATCCTCAGAACAACCCTGTGAATTAGGTGTTTTTGTGATAATCATTTTAAAAAGGAGGAAACTGAGGCTGAAAGAGGTTAAGTCACTTGCCTATGATCACACAGCTAGTAACAGTTTGAGGCAAGATTTGAACTCAGATCATTCTGACTCTGTCCACTTGTCTTGCCTCAATTACAGGTCTAGTTTTTATCCTATATCAGTTATCAGACAATTCAGTAAAATTTATTATGTGCCAGGCACTGTGCTAATATCAAAAGCGTTAGTGACTGATCTTAGAACCTCTTCTGTTTTGATAGATGGAGGAAGTTATCAGAGACTGCAAAAGGGTTAGCTGAAGAGAAAAGGGCTGGACAAATGGGAAGTTAGGGACCTAAAAGATAAACTTGAAGGAACATTCCAGATGACTGGCACAGAAAAGGAGGCAATATCATAAAGCTTCTAATCCTAGGAAGGGGTGAGAAAACAAGAAGACTTCCCCTGGAGTTAGAAAGACCTTAATTCAAATACTACCTTATGCACTTACTTGCTGTGTGACACTGGGCAAATCACTTAACCTCTCTGTGACTTAACCTCATCTGTAAAATTAGGGAGATAGACTTGATGGCCTTCCATCTAGATCTCCCATCTATGATCTTCTGCAGTGACTTGAAGGGGTTTTTGTTTTAGCATGGTAATTTGTCCAGTTCTCTTGATTGATAATATAGAATAAATAGACTCTGGGCTCATTCTCCCAGCCTCCCCCGAGGGAATGGGACATCATTTAATACTGTTGCTTTTAGGCCTTCCAGTGCATTCTACTCAATATTTTTAACCGGTGACAGTTATTGTCTCACCAAGATCAATTTGACCATTTGCTTTCTTAACATTAATTAATTAAAATCAGCTTTCACGAGGAGAAATTTACTGACAAATGATAGCAAGAACAGAAGTACAAACCCCTTATATACTCATTCAGTTCCTGGGAGAGTGAGCTCAAACTTAAAAAGGTTTGCAACAAAACATCCTCTCCCCTTTCTCAAATTTGCCCCCTGTACCTCAGTTCTCGGGGAGAGTGAATTCAAATTTGAAGTGGCAATTGACCAACATTTACCCCATCAAGTTCACTTCTCGGTGTGGCATAACAAATGGAGGGGTCATTCTCTTGCTTGTAGGACCCAATGTCTCAGTTGCTGGGTTGATTCATTACTGGGCTGGGCTATACAGGTCAGTCTTCATGGCTGGTTCAGCTGTGATGGCTACCGGCATATTCTTCTAGGGATTAGTTACTGGACCTCTGATGTTCTTTTAACCCTTTGAAGCTCATAGAATTGTGACTTGAGCTGTTCCATCTACAATACTGATCATGGAAAGAAGCAGCATAGTACAGACAGACAAAATAGCAATGCCATAGGTTCTTGGCCACATGGCAAACAGATGATGGAGGGATCATCCCACCAAAGACTTAAGAATTTCTTTTTCCTCCCTCAAAACTTCTATGAAAAAAGAAGGCATGTTGCCTCATTGGAGCCTTTTATATGCACACTTAGGTGCATTTCAGCAGCCAATTAAAAGGCTCCTTCCTATCAGCACCTGGTAAGAAGACAGAAAATAATCAGAATACTTGGCATGCTCTGAATTGAGGGCAAGAAGCCTCCCTTAGCTATCATTATCCGTTTCTAGAAACAGGGTCTGTGTGGATATTCAGCAGGTAGAGAACACTGGGCTAGACCTTTATTGGCCAGTCTCCCTCTTCCCCTTAGGAAAAGAATAACAGAGTTCACATTTCTTTAGCACTTTAACATTTATAAAAGATTTTCCTATAGGTTTCATCCTCATTTTACAGACGGGTAAACTGAGGCTCAAAGATACTAAATTACTCAGAGTTATGTAGCTCATAAGCCTCAGAGTCTAGATTCAAATCATAAGATTTTGAGCTCAATAAGATTGTCATGACCATCTATTAAGGAATTCTTAACTTTTTTTTTGCTCATGGATCCCTTTAGAAGTCACCTGAAGGTTGTGGACTCCATGATGTTTTTAAATACATAAAATAAAATATATAGAATTACAAAGGAAGCCAATTATGTTGAACTATCATTAGCAGCATATTACAAAAAACAAAACCCCAAAACAAGTTCATGGACTCCAGATTAAGAAATTCTGATCTAATCAAATCCCTTCATTTTACACAGTAAAGAAATAGACCTGAAGAGGCAAAAGAATTTGCCCAAAGTTTTCCGGGTAGTAAGTAAGTAGCTAAATTGATGCTTAATCCTTGGACTCCAAAGCCAGTGCTCTTACTCCTAGGTAGTACTCTTTCTCCTTCACCAATGCCTTCTCGAGGTTTTCTAGTTCCCTATCATGTTCATTAGGCTGGTAGGTGGCACCATAGTGCATAGAGCATCTGGCCTAGAGCCAGGAAGACAGCTTCCTGAGTTCAAATCAGCCCTTAGGCACTTACTCAAACTCTCTTTGCCTCAGTTTCCTCATCTATCAAATGAGCTGGAGAAGGAAATTGCAAACTGCTCCAGTATCTTTTCCAAGAAAGCCAAAAATGGAGTCACAAAGAACACAACTGAACAATGAAACTTGTGTTCTTTGTGCTGTCACGTTGCCCATCTCAAATTGATTCTTTTCTCTAGAGGACCAGCTGCATTTTAAATTGCAGCCCTTTGATTTGTTTTTTTTTTCGTTGTTACATTTTAAGTTCTGAACTGTCTCACACCGCCCCTCCTACTCCCCCCACCCCTCACTAGAGAAGTCTGTTTACCACAAACTTATAAATATATGTAAAACCATATTATGATGCTTCTACTTACCAGTTCTTCCTCTGGAGGTATATAACATCTTCCTTCATAAGTCCTTTATACTTGATTTGTGTATTTATAGTACTCAGAATAATAATTGTTCACAATTATTCTTTGAATAATATCATTGTTATTGTGTGCAACATTCTCTTAGTTCCGTTCACTTCACTTTTCTTTATTTCATGTCTTCTCATGTTTTTCTAAAATCAATCAGCTCATCATTTCTTGTGGCACGGTAGTATTCCATCACAATCGCATACTACGACTTGTTTAGCCATTCCCCCATTGATGGGCATCCCCTCAATTTCCAGCTCTTTATCACTGATAAGAGAGTTGCTATAAATATTTTAGAACATATAGGCTCTTTTCCTTTTCCCCGATCACTTTGGGAAACAGACCTAATAGTGGGATTGCTAGGTCAAAGGGTATACTTAGTTTTATAACTTTGGGCATAATTCCGGATTGCTTTCCAAAGTGGTTGAGTCAGTTCACAATTCCACCAACAGTGTAATAATGTGCAAATTTTTCCACATCTCCTCCAACATTTGTCATTTTCCCCTTCTATCATTGTAGCCAATCTGAAAGGTGTGAGATATCTCAAAGTTGTTTTATTTGCGTTTCTCTAATCAATAATGATTTAGAGTATTTTTTCATACAACTACATGTAGTTTTTATTTCTTCATTGAAAAACTGCCTGTTCATGTCCTTTGACCATTTATCAACAAGGAAATGACTCATGTTTTTATAAATTTAACAAAGTTCTCTATGTCTTTGAGATGCTACCTTTATCTGAGAAACTGTCTATAAAACTCCTCCCCTCCCCCCGCCCATTTTCTGCTTTCCTTCTAATCTTGTCTACATTGGTTTTATTTGTACAAAATCTTTTTATTTTAATGTAATCAAAACTATCCATTTTACACCTTACAATGCTCTCTTTCTCTTATTTATTCACAGATTCTTCTCCTATCCATAAGTCTGATAGTAATGTGCTCCATATTCTAATTTTCTCATGATATCTTCCTTTATATCTATGTCATGTATCCATGGTAAATGGTATAAAATACTGATCTATACCTAATTTCTGCCAAACTGCTTTCCAATTTTCCCATCATTTTTTTTTTACCAAATAGTGTATTCTTGTCCCAAAAGTTTAAATCTTTACTTTTGTCCAACACAAGATTACTGTAATAATTTGCTAATGTGAATTGTATGTCTACTCTGGTCCACTGATCCACCTTTCTATTTTGTAGTCAGTACCAGGTAGATAATTACTGCCTTGTAATATAGATCTGGTTCTACTAACCTTCCTTCATTTACATTTTTTTCATTAATTCCTTTGATATTCTTGACCTTTTGCTCCTCCAAATGAATTTTATTATTATTTTTTCTAGCTTAATAAAATAATTTTTGATAGTTTAATTGAGATGACACTGAGAAAGTTGAATAGTTTAGGTAGAATTGTCATTGATTTTATGTACTTCTAGATGTATATTTGTTCCCTATTTAACCCATTTCCAATAAGAGTAGGTTTCCAGCACTATGAACCCCCTCCCACTTGCTTTTTTTGTATCAATTCTTCCTTTCATGCCTCCTTTGTCCGAGATAATTACTCCTTTTTTTCTGCCTATGCAGTTTTATTTATTTATTTTTTTTTAGAATCACCCCATCATACACAGCTCAGCTGAAGCCTTTCTTTTAAACTACCAAATAATGATGACAGTCAGAAGAGTACTTCTTATATATGAAAATGTATAAGAAGTAAACAATTTGACCTTGTTGAGTCCCTTATAAAGTTATTGTTTACCTTATATTTCTCCTGGATGTTATATGTTGAATTTTCCATTAAGTTCTGTTCTTTTTGTCACAAATACCTGAAAGTCTTTCAGTTTGTCAAATGCACTTTTTTTTTTCATTCAGGGTTATACTTAATTTTGCTGGGTAAATTATCTTTGGTTGTAACCCCAGCTCTTTTGCTCTGCAAAATATAGTGTTCCAAGACCTACAGTCTTTTAATGTAGTAGCTGCTAGGTTTTGTATGATACTAATTATAGCTCCTGAATATTTAAATTGTGTTTTTTTTTTTTGTTATTGCTTGCAATATTTTCTCCTTAACTTGGGAGCTTTAAAACTTGGCTATGATACTCCTATAAGTTTTCTTCCTGCAATCTCTTTCAAGTGGTGATTGGTGGATTTTTTCAATTTCTGCTTTACCTTCTTGGTCTAGAGCTTCAGAGCAATTTTGCTCAATAATTTCTTGTCATATTGTATCAAGATTCTTTTTTCAATTGTGACTTTCAGGTAGTCCAACTATTCTTATATTTTCTCTTTGATCTGTTGCCCAGATCAGTTGTTTTTCTGATGAGATGTTTCACATTTTCTTCTATTTTTTCTGTTCTTTTGATTTTATTGTTTCTTGGTGTCTTATAATGTTATTAGTTTCCCCTTGCCCAATTCTAGTTTTAAAGGAATTATTTTTTTCCTTAAGTTTTTGATTTTCTATTTCCAGTTGGTTGACTTTCTTTTCATAATCTTCTTCCTTTTCTTGTATTGCTCTTATTTTTTTCCTAATTTTTCCTGGATCTCTCTTCTTTCATTTTTAATGTCCTTTTAAAGTTTTTTTAAGAACTCTTTTTATGACTGTTTTATGTTTCTTATTGAAAAAGGAGTGGCTTTTTTAGCTCCACTGTCTTCCTCTGAATATGAACCCAGGTCTTCTCTATCCGCATAGTAGTTATTTATGATTGGGTTCTTTCTCCTTTGCTTATTCATTTTTATTTTGTTTTTAGAAGCTTATTATTATAAGCAAGATCTAGTCCCAAGGTGTGGGAAATGATGCCCCAAAACTCTGGTCCTTCTTACTGTTCCAGGGTCCAACCTTGGCCACTTCTCTCCACTCGCAAGTCATGGCTAGGGCCCTCAGCCAAGCTGTCCCAAAAATGCTCTTGCCTCCTGGTGGCTGAAAACTTCAACTGTCTTCTCTGCCCTAGAATTGAAACCAGGTTCTCTGTTCTCCCACAAGTGCCTTCAGCCAGCAGGGTCCCCATATCTCTGCTACCGCACTCACCATGTGCTGGCTCCTTTACCCCTTCAGCCACAGCCTGAGACTTTGTCTGGTCAGCACAGCTGTGCTTGGCATCCCTCTCACTGTGGAAGTTCCTTCAGTCTTCTCCTTCTCAGCTCTCTCACTCCAGCATTGTCCAGGAGGTGATTTTCCCATTGTTTGTTGATTCCAGCAGAGTTGGCCTGAAGGTGTTTACACTTCACTCAGGCCAAACCTCCACCCTTGGAGGTTGGGTCTTTTCTGGGGTTTTCTCAAGTTATCTTAGGAAGACAACTGCTTTACCCCACTTTTGTTTATTTCTGCTGCTCTATGTTCACTATGAAATGTGAGGGACTGTCTGATGTTGGCAGTTGCCAGTTGGGCGCTGTGGCTAGAGTAGGGTAGAATCTGGGTATTTTGGAAGTCAAGGCAGGGGCTGTGGTAGGCAGAGTCGTGGTGAACTGGGATGGGCTGGGTACGGAGAAGCCCTGAGGCAGTGGGCAGTGCTATGTGAGATAAGCTGGGTGCAAGGAAGTAGCCGGAGCTTGTGCTCCTGAGGCAAGGGGCGGTGCCACGTGGGAGTGGGACGGCAGAGGACTGAGTTCCCTTTGCTTAGTCCCCTCCCTATATGCAACGTCAACCCCAGACGCCTCCATCTTGTGACCTTCCTGACTTCCTGGGTCCCTTTGTGTAGCACTGACCCCAGACCCCTCCTCCCAGTATCTGAGTCTGACTTCCTAGGTCACGTACTCTGTCTATGCACTAATCCCAGATGCCTTCTCCCTGTATCTGGTCCTAGCCTCCTACGTCACTCCCTCCCCCTTGGTGTGCTAAACTCAGACAGCCCCTTCCGGTATCTGACCCTACAATCATTGGCTAGTAAGCGGGCTGGGGAGGAGGGGCTAAGTAGGTACTTAGGAACGAGTGTGCTCAGATCGCGCTCTCTCTCTTGGCTCCTGCTCTGTTGCTCTGGCCTTGCTGCTTGGGCTTGCTGTGATGGCTTGCTGTGATGGCCTCTGAATAAAGCTCTGGTGTTGGCGCCTCCCGATGGCTTGTCTCTGTGTGTTTATCCGGCTGAGGACCAAAGACTCGGAAGTGAGTATGACTCTGGTAGCCTGCTCCTTATAGGAGGAGAGGGTCGGCACGGCCGACACAAGGTCAGCGCGGCCGGTACAATGAAGCAATGTTCTGTCTTTTTTTTTTTTTGGTAGAGGAAATTTGGGAAGCCTAAAATTTTGTGACCATCTTCCCAGAATCCTCTCAAGAAATTTTATTAGATATGATGCTCTTAACCTGGGGTCTATGATTTTGTTTTTTAAAATATTTTGATAACCATATTTTAATATGATTGGTTTCTGTTGTAATCCTACTATTTTTAAAAACCTTTTCCTGAAGAATCAATAGGCTTCACCATACTTCCAAAGGGATCCATGATGCAAGAAAAAAAAAAAGGTTAAGAACCTCAGGACCAGATAATCTCTTTAAAATGATTTTTCCATATTATTATCCACATTAGGTTAATAATACAAAAACAAAAAGTTTAAGGAAGTTCTTAGAGAATTAAAGATACTTCCATATTTCTGTGGGGTCTAATAGTGTTACTATAATATGTGTCCTTTAATTGAATAAATGATCCCTTTTACTTTTGTTTCTTTTTTCCTGTTCATTTGCATTAATAAAATAAGAAGTTTGATCATAAAAATGTAGGTGATTTTTTTAGATAAATGAAAATAACTATTGATTTGGATTCAAACAATTCCTGAAGGGATGCATCTACATTTTATCATCTTCAGTTTGACAGGCTATAGGTAACCACCCAGTCGTTGGTTACTTGCATTTGCAGATGACCATGTTCTGTAGAACACTTACTCACACAATTCAATTCTATAAGCAATTATTAAGTGCCCACTTTGGGAAAGCCAAAAAAAAAAGTCCCTGCTAGGGACTCAAAGATGGAAAAAAACAACACAGACCCTGACTACAGGGAACTCCCAATGAAAAAGAAGAAATAAGACTTCCCATGTAAGCATGAAGCAAGGTAGCTGGTCATAGGGCAAAAGAGGAGTTTAGACAAAAAGTTAAAGGGAATATAAAAAGGTAGAGATCACTTGCAACTTGAGGCCATCAGGGAAGTCTTCATGGAGGAGGCAACGTCTGAACTGAGGTCTGAAGGGGGAGAAAGGTTGCAACAGGCTTCAGTGCAGAGGGGGCACTGTTCCAGGCCCAGGGGAAAGAGGTGCAGGAGGACAGGACCAAATCAGGGAACAGCTGGTGAAGCAATTTATCTGGAATGCAGAATGCATGAAGCAGAGGATAGTAGAAGATGAGCAGAAAGTACTTTAAATGCCTGGTTAAGGAATTTCTCTTTTAACCTTTAGGTAATAGGGAGCCACATAATTTAAAAAAAAATTTAAAAGACATTTATTAAATGTTTACAATGTGCAAGACACTTTGCCACACACTGGGGATCAAAAACAAAAACAAAAACAAAAAACAAAAAACATTCCTGACCCTCGAGGAACTTCCATTCTGCATGGGAGATGTGACCTGTTTCTTGAACTAGTCTTTGCATTTCTTGAACGCAGCATATTTAATCCAAAAAAGAGAAGAGTCGGAGTAGGGTGGGGGGACAGAGACATGATAACTCTCTTCTAGCTTTTGAAGGGCTGTCCTGTAGAAAAGGATCTGTTTGCTCCCAGAGGGCAGACCCAGGACCAATGACCAGGAATTGGGGAAAAGCTAATTGAGCCTTGACGTCAAGAAAAGCCTGCTAATGAATAATTAGAGCAGTTGGACATTAGAATAGGCTACTTGGAGAGGAGGTGGGTTCCCCCTACCTGGAAGTCTTTAAGCAGAGGTATGATAATCCCTTGTCAGACATGTTATGGTGGGATTCTATCCACGTACGGCTGGCTGAGAAGTTCAATGAGGTGCCTTCCTCATATTCCCGCAGCTCTCTACTGGTCCAAACCATCCCTCCTTCCTCTCGGAATCTTTATGTTCTTCCAAGGCATCTTCTCCTTAGCGGCACCTTCCTCCATTCCCCTTGCCCACTTTCCCCCTGTTCTTCTCCTCTCCATATTATCATATATTGATATATCAGTGTTCCCATTGGAATTCTGGGGGTTGTGTGGGTGTGCATAAAAGGAGGAATACCCCCTGGAGAGCACCTTGAGGGATGCAGTTTCTTTTGGGAAAAACCCAGGAGCATCATAAGAAAGTGTGTGAAAAAAACAAGGTCAAGCATGAAGGGGAATTCATAGAGTCACTAACTTAGAGCTGGGAGGGGCCACAGAAGCCATCTAGTCCAATTACCTCATTTTACAAATGAGGAAACTGAGGACCAGTGAAATTAAGTTACCAACAGAGATGGCGTTCTAGGGAGCACAATGGGATGGGAGGGCATAGGAAGTTGTGGGCCGTGGAGGGGCAGGGTTTGGGTGGGCAGGGATGATAGTGTGGAGAAAAGAATTTCCATCTCAGTAGATGGTGACAATACCAGAGGGTACTGTGGATATGAGCTAAAGATTTTTTTTTAATCTAGCATTTCTAAGGTTTGCGAATTATGAATATTATCTCATTTTATCTTCATCACAACCTGGTAAGATAGGTGTTATTATTATCCTGTTTTACAGATGAGGAATCTGAGGCAGAGATTATATGACTTGCTGAGGGTCACACAGCTAGTAAGAATCTGAAGTTGGTTTTGAATTCAGTTCTTTTTGGCTCCAGGTCCAGGGCTCTTTCCTTGCAGCACTTAGCTGCCAAATCCTTTCTTCTTTATCAGAGTCCTCAAGGCAGCTGATCCCCTTAGCTTTGCCCTGACATAGATGATTCAGTGTTTTGTATTTGTCTATGGGCATGTATGTGTCTTCACCAATCAAATCACTCATCATGCTCCTCCCAACTGCTTAGCTTCTTTATTCTCTCTCTTTGAGCTATGTGACTCATTTGAATTGACCCTGCCAAGACCATTACCTTAACAAGTGTTTAATCAATTTGGTAAAAATAGAAATAAACATATTAAAATAAAAGCAGACACTGAGCACATCTAAACCCCACTCCAACCCCTCCTGGCCTGAAATTCTGTTCGAGTCATTGTCAGTCTTCTTCCTTCTTTCCCTCTCCCAAGCCATCTTACCTTGGGTTCTGAAGTCTCAGTTACAGGACAGGGCTTCAATAGATATGATTAACTACCCAGTTCCTTTTAAAACTAGAGCCTCATACTTGCAATTAACTTATGGTTGGTATGGAAAACACTCTAGAAACTTGAGGTCCCTCGTCTGTCTGCAGTGTTATGGTCAGGTGGATCATAGAAGGCTAACTTTAATTTTTTAATCATTGACATTCTCCAAGATAGAAAAGTTTGCTAGGTTTCAGTCTGCCCCTGTAACCCCATCACTGAAAGAGGGGCCAGATGAAATACTCCAGAGGTGAGGCTTATGGTGTAGCCTGATTGTCTTAAATCTAGTGTCCATAGTGTCTGGGAGGCAGATGAGGTCTCAGATACCATTAAGTGCCTCTTAACACCTATCTTTCACCTACAGAAACTTGTACTGTCCTTCTGATATTACCACCTTACATGTTAAGGAGGCAAAGCAGACAAGTGAAGTTATGCATGATGTTAGAATGTCTTTTTACATCAAGAATAAAGGAAACAGGAGTTTTCTAGCACAGCTATGACTAGTCATCACTAGGAAAAGATTCTGTGGAGGGTGGAGAGTTGTAGACCAGTAGTAGCGTAGAGATGCAGTGGGGATAGTAGTACATGGGACAAATCTACCATTGGGAACGGTCATCTTTGTCCTAATGAGCTACAGTTGCCTTGGGCAGGAAACGAATAATGGGGGTCAGGAGTGTACAGAGTGTAACAGTTTACTCAGCTGATGCAACTTCCCTTCCCAGAAAGTCTGAGAAGTTTGTGTCAGAGAGAGAGAGCATGACATGTGTTGGAGAGTCTGGGGAGCATGCACAGACATTCTGCAACTGGTTCTGATCTGCTAACTTTGTGGTGAATGGAAGGCTCCCTATTTGATTGCAGAGGCGTTCAGAAGGTCTTACTCAGCATCTCTCTCTCTTCACCTCCTTGTCTTCAGCGGCACTCAGAGGCTCACATCTCTGATGAATAGGTTCCATCAGAGGTATCAAATGGACATGAGTTCAGTTCAGCACAGTCATACTAGTGCCTCTTACTCCCTGAGGTTTGGCTCTTATAGATGTGTTTTTCAGTTGGGTGGAGCTTAGACTTATACATTAGGAGGTTATTTTGTCAGCTGTGTGAAAGGTGGTTTAGAGAGGGGAAAACATCGGAGGTGGGGAGATGCCTAAACAGAGGCTATTTCAGTAATAGGTGAAGTGGTAATGAGCCAAGATTGTGGCAGTGAGAGGTAACAGATGGTCATGATGTTGTACAGGTAGAATTCAATTCAACTAACATATATATATATATATACACACATATGTATGTATGTATGTATGTATGTGTTTTACCACTTACAATGTGGATAAATGAACGAATGAATGAAAAGCAATTATTAAATTCTTACTCTGTGCCAAGCACTATTCTAAGCCATTGAAAATAAAATTCAAAATCAAAATAGTTCTTTCCCTCAAGGCATTTATATTCTGATAGGGGGAGACACATATATGGGAATAGTGACCCGGAAGGCTGTTGTCTGTAGATTGGTAGATTGTCTCACCCATTAGACGATTGTCTCGCTCTTTCTAGAAGCAATGGTAGAATCTGATTTGGTTACGGTTTCCAGAGAAAGGAAAGAGGGGGAGGGCAATTTGAGGTGACTTGACTGAGGGCAAGAAGATGACCAGAAAAAAAGAGCATTCTTAAAAGTTGACAAGCCTTTATTTTCTTTTGCCTTTCCCATTACTGGATTTCTTCTCATAGGTCTATTCTTCCTATTGACCCCTCTAGCCTCTTCCTAAACATAAGGCTGATTTAGATTGAGAAAAAAAAATGAGGATTCAACAAAAAAAAAATGCTTTTTTCCCCCTACCAAATAAGCAGTAGGAGAGGTGTCAAAAAACTCAGGGTGACATAAGTGTGGAGGAGGGAGAATTCTCAGACCTTTCTGCCTACACTCTAGCATCTTTCCCTGCCATGTTTCAGGACAGTAAAAAAGAAATGGGAGTGGGGGTGGTAGATGATGGATTGAGGGAACTAATGCTCCCTCCCCTGTGGTTTGGCCAATAGAAATACAGTTATTAGGACAAGCACCAGGATTGAGGAGGCAAGCAGGGGTGGGGTCAATACAAATGAAACAGGAAATGGATAATTGAGCAAATCTGTTTCCCAGTGTCATATAAGGCAGCTCTGCCAGGTGCTGTGCTGAGTACACAAAGATGAAACAAGTCCCAGTCCTTCCCTATAAGGCTCTGATGATCAAAAGTATGGGATTGGGGCTTTATCAGCAACCTGGTGTGCTCTGACCTTGGTTTGGAGACAATAAAAGTCACATGCTATCTATCACCAATTGTGCAGCACAGAGCCTCCGGTCTGCTTGAAGATTTCAGAAGTAAAGATTATTACCAAAATCTGCTTGCAACCTCACCAGCAGATAGCTAAAGTCAGTGCTGACAAAAACAGAAAGCTTGGCTTATCTGTGGGAGTGACCAGGAGCCTACGAGCTGCCGTGGCGGTAGTTAAGCTCTTTGGACCTTTCAAACATATCACAGCTGGCTTGTGGGTCTATTTCATCAGTGCCAGCCAAGGACAAGCATTCTCTGGGACAGCAAATGAGGCTTACTGGTAATGAGGTTAGGGAGCTCAGTCCAGTCGCCAACTCTGAGACTGTTCTTCTGGTTCAGCTGTATGGGCTGGACCGACTGGAGGGGAGTAAAGAACAGAAGAATATCAAGTATAATATGTGTATGTACATTACCTACATGTAATATATGCTAGGAGATGTCTACATTCATAAACACGGTTGATGGGTGGTGTCTGAAATCTGGCTCACCTCTTTGGAGAGTAGAGCCAACATCAGTGCCTTCTCTGCCAGAAAAGATGGGGGAAAGGGTCAGGCAGGCCCCAGGAGCAGCTACTGAGGGTGTCATTTTCTCCTCCCTATGTAATCTTGGCTTTGTCACTTAATCTCTACTGGCCTCAGTTTCCTCATCTGATAAATGTCTGGCTTGGATTAAACAACGGTTCCATTTCTAAACTTAAGATTTGAGGGTATCAGGCTAGAACTCTCTAGAACTAGATCAGCCACCCTTCAAATATCTCTCTAGTCTAGGGGTACTGGTTCAGGACAAAAGAAGGGCCATGCTGGGTCATTCTTAAGAGGAAGGTAACCCTTAGCTTCTGATCCCACCAAATGCTGATTGTACAAAGGAACATCAGAAGTAGAGAATTGCAAGTAAGCCCATTTATCCAAGCAAATAGCAAACAGAAATCAGAGAAGTCATGCGGATTAGACTGTGCCAAAGAAGATAGAATGAGATTTTCGTTTGGGAATGAGGCAAGACCTCAGCTCAAACCAGGAGAGAAGGAATAATTTCATTCAGAGGTGATTCATTCTAGCAACCTCTAGAATTCCAAGCAAATCCAGTGATACAATGGGGCAGACTTCCCATGCATTTCTCTTTCCCTCCCCTGGAATGTCCACTGACATGTCTGTCTGAAGAAACTCTGGAACCAACTCAATAATTCCCTTAAGTAAATTCATGGACTAGTTCAGCATCTCTCCACCAATCAGGAGACCCTCCATAGGCAACGAACAGGATGCACCAGGTTTCCCCACTCTCACTTTGCTTGGTTGGGAGCCAGGTTACAGAAAGCAGATCTCAGAAGATGAATTTGAGCATTTTCAAACATGGTAGATTACTACAGACAAGAACCAATAACTCACATTTATATAGCACTTTATCGTTTACAAAGCACTTTACACACATATTGGCATTCTTCCAACAGCCTTATGGCAAAAGTGTGTTGTTAAATGTTTAACAGCCGGCTCTCTGAAAAGGGAGGAGACACTATTAAGTTTAATCTGCAATATTAACATTTTCTCCATTACTTTCTTAAGTCTAGACCATTAAGGCCTATCTTATATCAAGCCCTAACTTGTAGCATTTGCTGATTTCTAAGGTGTAAATGCTTAGCACAGTGCCTGGCACATAGGAGCTGTTTAATAAATGTTTATTGATTGATTAAACGTTCACACTGAAAATTCCTGAGCTGGCCCCAGCACACCCCTGCCTGTGAAGCAGCCACTTAGGAGCGTTTCATATCAACTCCTTTGAAGTGTCCATTGTACATCACTGATTCCCAGCCTGTTATTCTTGCTATTATACTGTGTCTCCAAAAGCATCAGAGGTTTAGAATTAGAAGTGAGCTTAACTGTCAGGCACAGAATTCAGCACAAAGTAAGCACCTAGTGAGTGTTTTTTTTTTTTTCATTTATTCATTCACTCATTTATATCATATAGCCCCCTCATTTTACAGATGAGGAAACTGAGGCCCCAAAGAATTATGACTTTCTCAAGGCCATTCACTCAACAAACATTTATTAAATGCCTACTATGTGCCAGGTACTGTGTTAGCACTGTGGATACAAAAAGAGGCAAAGGAAAGACCCTGCCCCCAAAGGAGCTTGTAATCTAACGAGGCTGTATAGGTAATAAACAGCAGAACTGGGATCTGAGCCAACCCCAGGTGCTCTTTTTCCAAATTCAGTGCTCTTACTTAATCCTGCGTCAGGCTGCCTCTCAGAAGATGAGGAGCAGTATGAGAAAAAAGAAATACATTTTCAATCGTCCAGAAGCCCTGCAAATGGCGGCTCTTAATGATCAGAGTTTGTAGAGAGTTTTAAGGTTTGTGAAGCCCTCTTCACACATTATCTTTGATCCTAACAGCCACACTGGATGGTAAATGTTGTGATTATTCCCATTTTACGGATAAATAAATGGAGTGATTTGCCCATAGGCACACAGCTAGTAAGTGTCTGAGGCAGGATTTGAACCCAGGATTTCTTGATCCCAATTCCAGTTCTCAGCTAGCCTCCAGTAGTAATGTGTTGACTCATGCCTCTTGTATTCCTGTGCCCCAATTTTTCCTCCCCAAGGAAGACCTGGCCTTTAACTTTCTGGCTTCTCCTATCGCTGTCTTGCCAGGGCTGCCCTCTTTCTTCCAGACCCAGTTTGCTGCAGAAAACAAACATGAGCTCTTAACTTCTCCTCTGCCCTTTCCATCCTCACCCCATCTCAGCCCTGCCCAATCTGGTTTTTTGCTGGTGATTGCTATGGGGAAACATTCGAGGGTTTAAAATAATAAGCAAAAGGGAACATGATAGGCCTAGAAGAGTTTTTGAAAGGTAACAGCCCTGTTCTGTATTTATGGCTCTGGTCTCTGCTCAGCTCAGCCAATGACTCAGCTCCTTCTGGCACAAAAATGCAGACTTCGATTTCTTGCCCCTGGATGAAGGCAGAGAGTCAGGCACAGTTACACGGTGAGCTGGAAGGGATCTGAGGGATCATCTTGGACTCCACCTCCTCATTTTCTCAGCAGAGAAAACAGAGGACCAGTGGGAGAACGTACCTTTCTCAAGGTCCGATAGCCCATCTCTGACAGAGCCAAGAGAGCCCCTTCTCATCCTTCTGTGTTTCTTTTTAACTGTTCGTTCTTCCTCCCACCTCCCACACATCTATACACCCCCCCCGAATCAACCTTGGAAATTCCTGCTACAACTTCCTCCTGCCCTGGCATCATTGTTTCTAGGGAGGACCCCAAGGACGATGAGAATTAGCACATCCTTACCAATCCCTCATTTCCCCTGGCCTTGGGGAGGCCCTGTAACCTTTCCCTCTGTAATGTTTAGAGACATAAGGGAGAAGGACCCCAAACTCATTTTCTTTAAATGAAGATTCACAAACTGACAATCTGGCATTTTCCACTGACTACTCCATAGCCACTGGCTTCTGCTAGGCTCCCTCTTTTCCCCGCTTCCATCAACTTCCAATCCATCCTGTGCCAGATTAATCTTCCTAATGCACGGTTCTAGCTACATTATTCCTTACAAAATGTTTGTGATCCCATATTGCTCCCTGGATAATATCCAGATCCTTCAATTGGGCATCTAAAGCCCTACTCAAGCTAATCCAGACCTACTTATTTAGCTTTATTTCACACTGTTCCTCTATGGAATATCTCCCCTTGTTTATCTTATTCCTACTCCTAACTCTCTCCCATGAACACCTTCTATCAAATGAAATCTTACTCAACGTAGTTACTATCTTGTCTGTTAAGCTTTCCCTTTCTCCTGACCAGAAATACTGTCTCCTTTTTTTTCTGTCTTAGCACTTTGTGTCTCTCTCATGCACTTCCTAGGTTCTGTTATATGTTATAATTATTGATATATGTGTCTCATTTTTCTTACTAGACTCCTAGAGGGCAGAGACCATGTCTCATTCATTTTTGTGTCTCTGTAGCTCACAGCAAAAGATTGTATATACAGTAGACATTTAAAAAATATATCTCTTATTTGCATGACTTTGACAAATCTTGGTCTTCCATAAATAGCAAGGTCTGTGGCCTTACTTTCTTTTTTAAAAATTTTTTTATTAATTTATTTTGATTTATCAACAATAACTTCCATATGCTTTTGAGTTTAAAATTTTTCTCTCCCTTCCTCCCCACCATCCTCCCCAAGACGGCGCACAATCTGATATAGGCTATACATATACATTCCTGTCAAACATATTTTCACATTAGTGATGTTGTAAGTAAAAATTAGAACCAATAGGAGGAACCACCAGAAAGAGGAAACAAAACTCAACAGAAGAGAAAAAAAAAGAGTAAATAATATGCTTTGATCTGCATTCAAATTCGTAGTTCTTTCTTTGGATGTGGATAGCATTTTCCATCATGAGGCCTTTGGAGATGTCTTAGATCCTTGTATTGCTGGGAAGGGTTAAGTTTATCAATATTAGTCATCGCGCAACATGGCTATTATTGTGTACATCGTTTTCTTGGTTCTGCTCACTTCACTCAGCATCAGACCATACAAGTCTTTTCAGGTTTTTCTGAAGTCAGCCTGCTCATCATTTCTTACAGCACAATAGTATTCCATTACATTCATATACCACAACTTGCTCAGCCATTCCCCAATTGATGGGCATCCTCTCAATTTCCAATTCTTTGCCACCACAAAAAGAGCTGCTATGAATATTTTTGTACATGTGGGTCCTTTTCCCATTGGTATGATCTCTTTGGGATATAACCCTAGAAGTGCTATTGCTGGGTCAAAGGGTATGCACATTTTTATAGCCCTTTGGGCATAGTTCCAAATTGCTCTCCAAAATGGTTGGATCATTTCACAACTTGTGGCCTTACTTTCTCAGAACCAGGCTACCAACATCTCCTCTTTAGGGATGTAGGGATTCTCTTAAGGTTGTGATACCTCTTCTCTAATGTTATCCACTTGAGATCCCATTCTGATACATTTTCTCTACTAGTAGCCATCAATGGTTCCATTTACCCCATTAACATCAATTAGTTTTTCAAAGGGATATTTACTTTGAAAATATATTAAGGACAAAAGTACCATATTTCCCCTATATAGGTTCCTTTTTCCCCAGAACTTGATTGGTCCCAAATTCCTTGATTCAGTTTCCTGGTCTGGGGCATAAAAGATCCTAACTCCATATAGTCATTACCTCTCAGACTTGGTAGGTGTCAGAAACCTCTTGAGTCATTATATAGAGATAACTGATAGGTCAAATGTTTTTCCTGATGGAGAAATGGGGGACATATCCTGAGAAGGTAAGTACCATTATATCCTTGATCCACAACCTTGAGGTGTTAGGACAAAATAAACCTCCTTTTTCTGTAAGTGTTCAGTGATTTGTGAGTGAATCTAAATCCACCCTTGTTTTTCTGTCCTTTTCCTCACAGTTCTCTGGTTGAAACAATTGTGGAAAATTAACACACACACACACACACATACTTTAGGAATTGCTAAATTTTTAATGATTTTGTAAACTATTCTACTTCCTTTTTTCCATTTTAGGAAAAGCTGACAAATGAATATAAAAACCTAGAGTTGAAAATCGGTTTTAATTACAGCAAGACAATTCAATTCAGCAAACATTTATTAAGCATCTACCATGCTAGCCACTGAATGGATTTAGGTTAAGCCTAAGAAAGGACTAACTATCTGAATGGGGTCAAGGGATGCTATAAGAAATACCATTCTTGGCAACTAGTGGAAGAATGGAGTGCCTCCTCTACCCCAATCAGTCAGTTGATCAATGAACAAGATAGAGGTTTTAAATGTATAAAGAAGATGATTTATACCCTGTGATCTCTTTATTCAATGTGAACGTTTTGAGTCAAAAAGGAAAGCAAGGTGATTGGTAGAGAGCACCAGTCCTATCGATTGAACCTATTTATGAATGAGCTCAGTGGAGCCCAGAAGTGGAAGATTTTGGTTCTGGAGCTGAAGATTCTAATTTTTGCCAAACTTCTGATAGGGTAATGTTCTTAATCGGAGAAGAGAGTTTTTTCCTCTCTCTTCTCTGTTTTCCCTTTCCACTGAGCATGTCATTTGAAAGGAGGGACTAATCAGAGACTGTGTCCAACCTGGAGCACAGAGCAGTGGATCAAGAACAAATACAGATACAGACACACCCAGATACAGAAAGAGAGACGTCTGAGAGAGGAAGATGCTTTAAGGCATGTAAACCCTTGAATCCAAGAAGAAAACTTGCTATGAGCTCAAAAAAGGACCTTCTGTATCAAAAGTTAGTTTATCCTTTGGCAATACATATTCTCTATATGTGTGTATTTCTATTATTATTCTCTAAATTTAAGACCACACTTCCCCTTTACCCTGTGTATTCTTATGGGAGAAAGTACCCTGCACTTTTGGGGAGAAATATTTTGTACCAATATTTCTTATTCTACCACCTTAGAATATATCCTTTTTCTAATAGCTAATTGAGGCTATTGGCTGATCATCAATGGGAATCACACTAGTAGGGGCTCATGAGTAACATGGTTACCCATAGATACATGAGAGGGGAAATATTCAGTTACCTTCTGGGGACCCAACCTGACAGTGTTAATGGAACTGGGGAAATAGGAGTGTTATATTATTGGGGAAGTAGGAGTAGTAATATGCATCCTATTTTTGATGATGACAGAGGATCAGATTAAATAATTTGCTAAATTCTAAGAATCTGTGAAGCTCATAATCCATGCCATTCAACGAGTACTTTTTAAACACTCATTATATGTAAGCTCTGTGATTTTATTGGCATAGAAAACTTCCTTTGAGACAATTTCCAGTGTCAATGCATATCTGTCAATTTATAGTCTTAGAGAGTTGTCCGGATTATTAAGAGGTTAAATGAATTTCCCAGAATCGCATAGACAGTATATATCAGAGGAAAGACTTAAACCCTGGTCTTTTGGACTCCGTAGGCTAGCCCTCTATCCATTATGTTAACCTACCTGCCACAGATCATGTTCCTGTAAGGTGTACTATGCTAATCCATCTGTAAAGGCTTTGCATATGATGGGGGCCACACATAAGTAGTTCACAAAAAAAGGAACCATGAAATAATTAAAATGTAGACAACTGGAAAGAGGGTGAGATGACTTTTAGCTGGCGCTCTCTGTCACAAAGTAGGGCAATGTCCCTGAATATTCAAGATGAGTTTGATCCAACATACATTATCAACTATTTTCCTTTTCTATTTTATTATGAAACAATTAAAAATAGATGAACACTTCCATAGTAATGATTGGGTCTCAGGTAGGTATCCAAAGATATGTAATTTCATTAGCATGCAAAATTTCCTTCACCAAGGCAGATTGACAACCCATCCATGACTTAGCAAAAAAGTTCTAGCAAGATGCCTGCGACCATGTGGCACAGTGGATAGAGACCTGACTATGAAACTAGGAAGACCTGGGAATAAGTCTTAGCTCTGACACATACTGGCTGTTTGACCCTGGGCAAGTCACTTAACCTCTAAATAACTCAGGCAACTCTGTAAAGCTATTAATGGCAGAGAAGGTGCCTACCTGCATGGGTAGTAGGAGTTTCCTTACCCTTGGAATTCCCTATACCATGGCATCATTGGTCCAATCCATTCACCAAAGCTTTCTGAGGCAGAGAGAGGTTAACTCATTTGCCCAGGGACATGCTTCTAAAAAGTTTTAGAGGAAAGATTTGAACCAGTTTCTTCTTTTACCAAGAAAAAAAAATTAAACAATAAATGAAACAGTCCTTGATTTCAAAGACTTTACTAGCTGAATGATTACAATGGTGATCTAATTGTTTAAATTTGGTTGGAATTGTATATAATAAAATTTGTGTTATGAAAAAGTCTGACTATGTTATCTTATCATGGCATGGAAATGATTGTGTTCTTGGAGACTAAACCAATGAAATGTGAATCTTGGCAGGTCCTCCCAAGCTAGACAGGCTCTGAGTAAAAACTGAGCTACAGACTATATGTTTACTTTCCAAAGACTGGCTTATTTAAGTTTAGAAAGATTTGTCATCAAAAGATCATTCATTAGATGACTAAATTTATTTTTTGGCCACGTTAACCTAGGAAAAGTACAAATGCACAAAATGACCCTCAGTCTTGTTTGGTGCCTTTTGACAATGGTAGAGTAGTAGAAAAGAGGCCAAGAGAATAATAGAATTTATAGATTTAGGGTTGGAAAGGACATTAGAGATCATCAAGTCAAACCTCCTTATTTTACAGAAGAGGAAACTGAGGCCCAGAGAAGATAAGTGAGTAGTTTAAAGTTATACAGCTAGTAAGTATCAGAGGCAATATTTGAACCCAAATCTGTCTGACTCCTGTTGCCACAATTCAGCCAATTCTTGGATCTTTTAATAAGCATTACTTTAACCATTGATATTTGATGTACAGTTGCTGTTCAGTGTTAATGAGAGAGAGAGGAGAAAGGGGAGAGAGAGAGAGAGAGGGAGAGAGAGAGAGAGAGTTTTGATGTCGTAACAGTTGTAATGAACTTGGGATCCATAGACTTGACTTTAAATCTTGGCCTTTGTTTCTTATCACCTAGGTGACCTTGGGCAAGTCACTTAACCTACAAAAGTCTCAGTCTCCTCATTTACAAAATGATAGTATTAAGTTAGAGATGATCTCTACGGTCCTTTCCAGCTCAGATTCCTATGAATATACCCATGTTGGCACATTACTAGTGGAGCCAAACTACATCTATATTTATATTCTTATTAAAAGATATTTTAAAAATAAAGCTAAATGAAATAATAGCTCACTTCAGATTGGTAAAGAGTGGACAGATCTACTTTCATCATGTAGCCAAAGACATAAGCAAACATTTCATGAGATATTTGGTCATCTTGTCTTGTGGTGTATATGGTAAACACATACTTGCTAATCTGAAGATAATTGCAGCTTATGAATAAGCATCTATTGAAGAGAATTAGAGAGCTATTCTACAAATACCTTGAAAAGATCCTTCAAGTCAAGTTGACATATAGCTTTCTATTTGGGGACTTGATTGGGAAACTGGGCATAGGAGAAATTGATGGTTCATGATCAAGAAATCAGAGACCCCAAACTCTCTGACCCACCTTTAGAGACATATTTCATATTGGTTCCCTTCACATATCCGAACAGCTGTTCACCTTACATGGACTCTGCTCTCCTTGCACAAGTGGTCTTCCATGTTTGGAATGCAAGCCCTCCTCATCTCCACTTCCACCTTAAATGCCTACCTTCTTTTCAAAGCATAGCATAGCTCAGGTGCTCTATCCTACCCTGAGACCTTTCATTCAGTTATCATTGCTCTTTGTCCCTTTTAAAGTCAATTCACATATACCTAAATTTGTACATGTTGTCCCTGCCTCTAGTGCAATGTATGCTCCTTGAGGGCAGAGCCTGTTTTGCCTTTGTCTTTGTATCCCTGCCTGGTCCCTAGGACAGTGCCTTACACATACATACTTAGTAGGCGCTTAATATGTTTGTTGAATTGAATTTACACTGTTCAGTAACCTCATATCATAAATATTTTTTCTGTTGTTGTGAATCTCATTATTTTAAAACAGACTTTATTGATGCCTTTTGGTTTTACGTTGTAGTCATATCTACATATATGATTTCACACTCTATCCTCAGAACTAAACCTTTCCTTATTACAGAAAAACAGCTAATAAAAAAAATGATGTAGTAATTTCATTAGGAAATGTATGCAATATTCTGTCCTTGTAGTTCCCTAATTTTCTGCTGGGTGGGGGCAAGGAGAAAATATATGTCTCATTGTTTATTCTAAAGGACTGATCATGTTTTTTTTTTATTTATTCAGAGTTTGGTTTAATTTTAGTATCTTTTCATTTACATGGTTATTGTCATGGCATATATTGTTTTTCAGGAATACTTTTTTTAATGACTTGCTTAGATTTTATTTTATTATTTTTATTTTTTTAGGTTATACATGTATAATCACATTAAACATATTTCCACATTAGTCATGTTGTAAAAGAATAATCAGAACAAAAGGGAAAAATCACAAGAAAAAAAAACAAAGACCAAAAAAAGTGAAAATAGTATGATTTGATCTGCATTCAGACTCCATAATTTTTTCTCTGAATGTGGATAGCATTTTCCATAATGAGTCCTTTGGAGTTGTATTGGATCATTGTATTGCTGAAAAGATCTAAGTCAATAATAGTTAATTGTTGCACAATGTTGCTGTTGTGTCTGTCATTTCTATGCAGAATTTTTATGTTAGGATCATAACCATCAATCAATCAATAAGCATTAAAAAAATTTAGTTATTTATTTGTTTTTAGTTTTCAACATTCACTTTTATAAGATTTTGAGTTCTAAAGTTTCCCCCCTCCCCAAGATGGCATGCAATTTGATATAAGTTATACATGTACAATCATTTTAAACATATTTCCACATTAGTCATGTTGTGAAAGAAGTATTAGAGCAAAAGGGAAAAACCATGAGAAAGAAAAAAAAAGAGAGAAAATAATATGCTTCAATCTGCACTCAGAGTCCATAGTTCTTTCTCTGGATGTGAGTAGCATTTTCTATCATGAGTCTTTTGGAATTGTCTTGCATCATTGTGTTGCTGAGAAGAGCTAAGTCTATCATAGTTGCTCATCCCACAATGTTGCTGTTCCTGTGTACAGTGTTGGTTCTGCTCACTTCACTCCATATCAGTTCATGTAAGTCTTTCCAGTTTTTTCTAAAATCTGCTTGCTTTCAGGAATACTTTCTTAAAGAAGAGAGGTTGAAGGCACTGGATGTGAGCAGCACCAAATGAAATAATGAAAGATGAAACTGACTATAATTTATGGAGTGGAAGGTTAGCCAATCAGGGCCCAGTTCTTTGAGAATGCTCTCATTGGCCCTCCCTAGGGGGTCACACAGAGCATTTGCAGATATTACCTTTTGGGTTCCAAATCAACATGTAAAGGCTTGATAAGTCTTGTTCTGGTCATGAGATATTGGGGACCTGGTACTATATGCTGAGGAAGAGCCTTCTGGTTGATTGAGGAGCTAGAAGAAATAATGACTCATGAGATATCGAGCCAACATTGAGTTTGTGTACAAAAGGAGTGATCTACACCTTGGCCAGCCCTTGTGCTTCTTTCTTTTCTGGTGGGAAAACAGAACTGTTGTGAATTTCTAGGTATGAGGAAGAAGGAAAGGGCAACTGTCTTATCTCCCACCCATATGTGTCCATGAGCACATGTTGTCTCTGTTACTTTTGTGTTTAGTCTTTTTGGGATCTTAGGTAAATGAGTATTCTGAGAGGCAGGCAGGAGAACCATCACAGCCAACAGACAGTCCCACTGACAACTGGACTCAGTAGCAGAGGCCCCTTGGAGTGGTAATGGCTGGGCTGATAGAGGATGTACCTGAAGGCAGAAGTTCAAATACAGAATCCTCACAAGCTTCAGGGGTCATGACCACTCCTGATGAAGAGACATTCATCTATGGACTCCAAGGTAAATACCAATTTAGAAGAAAAGTAAGCAATCACAAGACACTACATGCCATTAGAGCAGATCAAGCTGTCCATTGTGAAAAATAGGAAATGGATAAAAGTGAAAGCATTAATCCTATCACCATTTCCTAGAGAAGTTTAGACAAAGCAAACCAGTCATCATAACAAACAAGCCAAAAGAAAACATTTATTATCTGACAAAACTTAATCTTACTAAAAGAGGAGATTTAGCAGTCAAAGGATAACTTCCCATGTAGAGTACGAGCTCATTTGCAGAACATAAAAGAGGATAACTGAAGACTATGGGTAGTATCACCCTGCGAAATTGAAAAAATTTGCAAAAATTTTTGCAGTACCCTGCAAAAAATTGAGAAAAAAAAAACAGTTGGAAATAAGGCTATGAGTAGGTTGGCATGAATAGGAAATAGAAAGGGAAGGGAATAAACATTTATATAACACCTACTATGTGCTAAGCACTTTTTTACAAATGTTTCATATTTGTAAATATTCATATTTCACAATAACCCTGCAAGTTGGATACTATTATTATCCTCATTTTATAGTTGGTGAAACTGAGGCAAACAGAGATTAAATGATTTACCCAGGGTCATACAGCTAGTAAAAGTCTGAGGCTGGATTTGAACTTGGGCCTTCTTAACTCCAAGCCTAGTGCTCCAGCTGGTCTAGGGTTCCTGCCAATTTCAGACTTGGTTAGAAGCTGGAACTGAAACCCCATTCTACTCACGTGGTCCAAACCACATAGCTGCTGTTTGCTTCTGGATTTGTTCCTCGATCAATATGTAGCCCATGACTTGCAATTGTTACTCATATTGGAATGCTACCTCTAGGCACAGGTCTCCCCAGTCCACCTTGGATCTGTGGTCCAGGTCTGAGTAGTGAACCACAGGTCTGCCTCTTCTTGTCCTGGTGCTAAGCTTCTCTCTGCCCTAGAATGCTCCGCATGGCTCACTCCTGGTCAGACCTCACCCCAGTGTCTACGTACCTGTCTGTCTGTCTCATTATGCTGACCTGGGCTAGAAAAAATGATTCACTGTAATTTTTTTTTCTTCGATTCCCTGATTAGGTTTCTGTCTGGTGCATTTTTTAGATCTGTTTGGGGTTGGGGTAGGGAGCAGGAGGGGCTCTTTTTACTTTTTCCTGCTATTCCACTGGGGGCAGCTAGGTGGCACAGTGGATAGAACCCTGAGCTTGGAATCAGAAAGACTCATATTCATAAGTTCAAATCTGGTGTCAGACACTTACTAGCTGTGTAACCCTGGGCAGGTCACTTCACCCTGTTTGCCTCAGTTTCCTCATCTGCAAAATGAGCTGGAGAAGGAAATGGCAAGCCGCTCCAGTATCTTTGACAAGAAAATACCAAAAATGGGGTCATAAAAAGTTGTATATAACTGAACAACAACAATAAGCTATTCTACCAACTTGGTTCTGCCTAACCTGCTCTTATCATTGTTGATAATGGAACCAATATATTTAGAATTAACTACCTAAGGACCTTATGCCTGTCTCAGAAGTCAGAAACTTCCAAAAGAGAGGCTAAAAACCCTATGTTTCTCTTGTTCCATTTTTTCCCCCTTGATCAACAAGTTTCTCACTCTGGCTAACTCTTCTTCTCCTCCCTTTAGTCCTTTCTCCTCTTTTCTTCACAGGCATGAAGATATCCCTAACAATCCCCTGCCACTCATCTTTTCCAATGGGATCAAGGTTCTCCTACCTCTGCTGTCTACTAGCTAAGTGACCCTGGACAAGTTACTCAACCTTGTATTGCCTAAGGCAACTCTCTAAGACTATAAGTTGTCAATATGGCTCAGTGGAGGAAGTTTCCACACTAGGAGTTCCCCTGTACAGATGAAATCCAAGGTCCAAACAACGAACTACGGGGATGGCTCTTGAATCTTGCTTTCTAGCACCTGTTTGGAAGCCCAGGTCAAACCACCCAGTGGGCGACCAGACATTTGCCCAGTGGGCTGTGGCTGAGCTGTACCTTTTGTACTATGCTAGACAGGGCACAGTGATAGTCTGTCCCCTGAGGACTCTCATCAGCTGCCTTGTATCATGGAAGCCTGCCCAGCCTGCTCCTCTGGGGTATTCAGACTTCTCAGGAAGAAAGCAAAGCTATTATAGAAAAGCAAGGACATTAAATTTTATCATTCTTGAGCTATACAATGACCCCCCAGAAAATCCAGTTCCTGCTCAGTCTTTTGGAAGAAAATGATGAACTGTCGGTCAATGACATGCCAGTTACAAAGTGACATGCTTAACAAAAATTTAAAAATTCCTAACGTATTTCCCTCAAAATCTGTCACGTGGCACATTTTTTCCAGGCAGTCTTGGAACATTTTGCACACTTGAGGAAAATGAAAGCCTCAGAGGGAATTTGCTTGGTTGAGATGAGGGGGGAGGGAGGGGAAAGGAACAGAATCAGGATTTTGAAGTTTCACCCAGAAGATGATTGTGCGTATGTCGCAAATAGTTACCAACTGCTTGAAACCAGGAAGACTTCATTTGGAACTCTGGACATGTCAGGAAACAGTATGTGGCTGATTGAGGTGAATAGCTGGAAACCCAGGGCAGTAAGAGGTCAGAAATTACAGGGACTGGAGGGGGTGGTGTTTGCTCAACTGTTGGGTTTTTTTCCTTTTCAATTTTAAGTTCATGGGTTCACTAACTGTATTAGAGGACTTAATGCTAGAAAATTTCTTCTTAAAAAAAGCCTACAGTTGGATTAGGTCACATCAGAAAATTCAGTTCTTCAAGTGTTTAAAACAATATATATGTGTATATATATATATATATATATATATTTTGCTTCTCTCCTTACTCATCTCAGCCAGCTGCCTTGCTGCCCTGGAGAAACGTCTTCCTAAGGGCACTGCTATCTAGCTTGGTGAATGCCTCTTCTGAGAAGCTTTCGGGAAAGTCTCAGCCACGCTCTACTTTTTCCCCTTACTCTGTGGCCATCTTCTCCACTGTCTGGCTAATTGCCCTGCAGCATCCCCTCTCTCCTCTATTACTCCCTTCCCTTCTCCAACCCAAGTATTGGAACCAGAACCAAGAATCAAATCAATTCCACCATTGCTCTGGGGTGGAGTGTATTAATCTACTCTCCTACCCTCCTGCACTCCATTCACCAAAGTGTCCTAAACTGTTTGCCCCTCTCCTTCCTTAGAGAATAAACACTCTGAGGGTAGAGGTTATCTTTGTTTTTGTGTTTGTGGTCCTAACACTCAGCACTGTGTTTTGGCACAAAGTAAGCACATTTCTCATTCATTCATTCACTCTTTAGATGTTAACTTCTGGACAGAGGATTCCTTTAGTTTTTGTTCCCTCTCCCTTCCCCCCAACAACCTTCCCCAATGTCTGGTTTATTAAATGATTACTGAATTGTGTTGAACTTTGCCCTTTGATTGCTTTTCCTGTTCAGATGCCCTTCTCTCCGCACATTCAACAAGCCACTCTAACCTTTTAGCTTTCTGTCTCCTTCCCCTTCATGCTCATGGATAGCCTGGCATTGTCAGAGGATCATAGATTTTAGTGCTGAAAATGACTTTGGATAGCTGGAATCCTTGGAGAAGTCACAAAACCAAGGGAAAAGGTCTGATGTAGCGAGGGACCCAAGCTATGGCCTCAACCCTGGCTGCTGCTGCTGCTATTGAGGGCCGAGAATGAACCAAATTTTCTCTGCATGATTGAACTAAGTTGTCTGGGGAAAGATGCTGGTAAGAGCAACATAGGTTCAATGGGGGAAACTCTGGACCAAGCCAGTTTAGAGCTAATGCCTGGTGATTAAGCCAGAATTGGATTCACATCAAGAATGGAAATTGGTTGGCCATCCAACCCACTGTATTTGGTCAGCCATGGAGAACATCCTCCTTCCCCACCTGTCAAGAGCAGTCAGTGTTTTCTGTGAATAAAAACCAACAGCAAGCACATTCAAAGGGACTCAGGAGGGAGGAAAACTCCATTCTTCCCTCTCTCCCTCCCTCCCTTTCCCTACTCCCAAGTTGCCAGGCTTCCAGGTTGGATCGACAATAATGATGGGAAGCAAAAGGTACAAATGGGCATCCTTCACACAGAATTCAAAATGGAACTCGAGCATATGCAAACAGCATGTGAACTCCAGCTCAGAGGCCCTGGTGGATCCCGGGCTTCAGAGTGAGAAAGAAGCTGGTGTTTTCGAAGCCATCTGGGAAAACTCTTAGATTAATTTGAATTAAACCAAGCTGAGGGCCTCTGCATTTCTCCCCAACGTGATGAGAACAGAACAAAGACACGATGGGAAGTTGGATGTTTCGTTGTTGAGATACCCGTGTGTCCTAGCCTAACAGCTGTCTTAAGTATGTCCAGAGCTCTCCTGAAAGCAGGATAATTAACTGCCTTTTGCTTTGAAGTCTATAGAAAGCAGCTTCCTACTGTGGGACATTTACAGCTTCCACAACTGCCATGGCAAACGTGCCTTCTCTCAACCTCACCGGCCCAGCTCAAGCCTTTAGATGTTCAAGTCTCTCAAAGGTATTCAGATCCCTGCAGCTGCTCAGTGACTTATTTTTTTTTTCTTCAAGACTGATGTTTAAAAAATATCTATGACTTTTTCATTAGAAGCTTAAATAAATTTTCTAGGAACATGGCCCTGAATTCGAGCATCTGTAATCCTTTATTTGCCGAGTTCAGAAGAAGCAATTGTTAGGGAGGACAGGATAGTGTCAGTAAATTGACAGTATTCTACAAGGTATTGGATTATGGGTATTAATGAATGCAAGCATACTTTTTTTTGTCCTTGGGTTTTTTTTTTAAAGTTAAACAGGACTAAAACAGGACTAAGTTTTTTCCCCCCAGAAAGAATCTCAAAATGATTTTCAGAAAGGGAGCATTCAAAAGGTTTCAGACTTAGACTTTTAGGCCAGAGCACAAGTAAGCCTAAAAATAGTAATAAAAAAAAAAACCCAACAAAACAACAAAACCCAAAACCAAACCTTATGGTTTGAAGGTTGGTAAGCATGATGAATGAATGTCTTCTTCTATGAATATGCTGTGTATATTTTCCTGTACCTGTTTGATATCTACATAATTACTATAATTACTGTGGTAGAAAGATGGTTTTAAACTCTTGACCATTCATGTTTGTGGATTATTTATGGTGAAGGCTATATTTGGGAAACAGAAAAAAAAGTATTTGTGTGGGAAGACATTTGTAATAAAGATCTCTTAAGCTATGAATAGACCTTTAAGATGGCAATAATTTGTGAATTATCTTTAGCTGCTATGTCCTGTACTTAACTTCTCTTCAAAGAAGCTGAGAACTAAAGTATTTGTCTTTGACTATAAGGAGCCCTCCACTTGTTCCTTATATAATGGAGACAGTGGAGAAGTAAGAATATCTACTGATGGAAGAATTTTTATGATAGGTAATTTATTTGTTCACTCATTCAGCAAGCATTTTTGAAGTACCTACTAAGTGCAAAGCACTATGGTAGACTCTGGGGAAACACAGACAAAATGAAAAAATACTTTTTACCCTCAACAAGCTTATATTTTACTTGAGGTGGAAGGGAAAAACATGCCATTTAAATAGGTAAGTAAATATGTGTGTGTGTGCACACAATATATGTAACTTATAGTATCTCTGTGTAATTTATGGAACTAAGGGTTTAGTGTACTTGAAAAACTCACATTTTGAGAAGAGCATGGGATCGATACTGACCACATTATGAATAACTAACCATTGTTAGGCTGTGATGTTTGGCAAGGGGTTTAATGAAATAACTGCCAAATTAGGCTGATTGTTCTTCTTAAAAAAAAAAGCACAATTGTTATTAAGTGGGAATTTTGGATGTTATATGTTCTGTAGAAATCTTTGCCACTTGGTGAAGCGATGAAGTGTCTGAGTTGTTTTTCTTTTAAGTTTATGTCCATTTGCCATTAGGGAGTTGATGAAAATGCACCCATAGAATGCGGAATTTCTTCCCATAAAGCTAAAATAGTTTCATAAAATGTTAATGGACTTAATAGTCCACTTAAAAAGAGAAAATATATTAACCGGTAGTAAGCACTTAGTGCTGACCTGACATATTCAGAAATTCTATTTGAACTGAGAGTGCTTAACATCCTATGTGAGCAGAGGTTAGGAATGCATTTTGTTCTTTTGCTATAAGGAAATAACCATTCTATTTATAAATGAGTCCAATTTTTAACACAAACAGCTATTACAGTTGCAACAAATGGGCTTATTTTGGCCCAAAGAAAGATTCAGGGATCTCATTTAATGTTAGAGAAACAGCAAAGGGCTATAGAAAAGAACAGAATAACCCCTAATTATCATAAAACTCCATGATATCTTTCACTTTCTATAGGACCTTATCTAGAAAGTGAAGTTTAATTCAACAAACATTTATTAAGCACTTACTATGTGTAATTCTCTGTGCTACATTAAAAAAGTGAAAATATTATAGTTGACATTTTGTGATTTGCCATATATTGTCTTCTTTGGCTTTCAACAATGGAGTAGGTTCCACAGATACTATTATGCCCATTTTCTAGATGTAAAAATTGAAGCTTAGAGAAGCTAGGTCATTTGCATGTGGTAGTACACATGAGACCCTGGGCAAGTCACTTAACCTCCATTTTGCCTTCATCCACTGGAGAAAGAAATGGCAAACCACTCCAGCATCTTCGCCAAGAAAACCCCATGGACAGCGTGGTCCATGGAATCATGAAGAGTTGGACGTGACTGAATAACTGAACAAAACACATATCAAAAGTGGGACTGAACCCTAGTCTCTCGTGACCGTAACTCTTAATTTACTATGATACTAGGACATATTTGTTACAAGGACTTTGTTTTTCTTTTTTACTTATTTTCAATGGGGTGGAGAATAGGAGGAAGAGAAAACAGATTTCTATTCATAAAAAAACTTTAATTTAAAAAAAAAAGATAAAAGAGAAGAGGGGTTGAAGACATAGTTTTATGGGGATGGTTTAGTTGGGTGGCATTCACATTTAGAGGTGTGGAAGAGAAAGAGGAGTCGGCAGAGAAGACAGAAGGAAGGGGCCCAGAGACAGAAAGTGAACCACAGGTATTCAGTGTCAGCAACAAGGGATGATGAAGTATCAAGAACAGGGGATCTCCAACAGTGTCAAATGCTGCAGAAATGTCCAGGAAGAGGGAGACTGAAAAAAGAATGTCATCTGATTCTTTCTGGAGAGGAGAATGTCCCTAGAGTGTGAATGGATAGAACCCAGACTGCAGAGGGTTGAATAGTTGGGGGTGAGATAGTGGGGGGGGGAGTGGGAAAGGACCAACAATTTCTGCCATGCTTCACATTTTCATGCTATCAAGCATATATTTTTGACCTTGGTTAGTATAGCAGATTTTAGATTGCACCATTTCCTCCAGATTAAGTGAAGATGAGTATGTCATACTATTCCTAGAAAGGAAAAGCAAGTTCTTTGGAAAAAAGAAAAACTAGCAGGGTGGGCAGAGTTGTCAGCAGCTCATTGTGGCCTCATGCTTCATCCTCAGGAATGACCAAGTCTCTTGTCATTTGAATACATTGTCATCAGCTTTTCTCAAATCAAGCAATACCCACTCAAGATCTTTCAAGCACTCAGGCTTGTCAATACTCTATGGTTTTGCTGAATATGAACCACATGTAGTCAAGGCTGATTATGAGGTTCTAATGATCACAGTACATACATATCTTCATTTTCTTTCTTCCTTTCTTCCATCCTTTCTTTTTCTTTCTTTCTCTTTCTTCCTTTCTTTCTTTCTCTTTCTTTCTTTCTTCCTTCCTTTCCTTCCTTCCTTCCTTCCTTCCTTCCTTCCTTCCTTCCTTCCTTCTTTCTTTCTTTCTTTCTTTCTTTCTTTCTTTCTTTCTTTCTTTCTTTCTTTCTTTCTTTCTTTCTTTCTTTCTTTCTTTCTTTCTTTCTTTCTGTCTTTCTTTCTTTCTTTCTTTTTCTTCCTTCCTTCCTTTCTTTTTCTTTATTTCTATTCCTCCCTTCCTTCTTTCCTTCTTTTCTTTCAGCAAATTAAAAGATTAAATAACATCCATTCAGCAAACATTTATCAAACACCAATTATGCACAGAACTCTTTGTTAATTGAGGGGAGTTATTTTACTTGGGTCAGTCTATGATCCCAGTGGTTTCCACTCTCTGACCTAGGCTGATGATGTTGACATCCTATCCATGCCTTCTTATCCTGTGCAATTCTTGTCCATGGCCTTACATAATCTACCTATCTTGTTGGAATTCTTTCTCAGACCTTTTTTTTTTCTTTTTAAAAATTGTATTTATTTTATTTTTAATTTACAAAGTAAAACAAATATTTCCATAACACAGTAGAATAATAAAAAGATGATTGTACATGAAACTGTACATCTATTATGTATAACTTGCTATTTCTTTTTTTATAACTTATTTATTTATTTTTAGTTTTTAATGTTCACTTCCATAAAATTTTGAGTTTTAAATTTTCTCTCCCTCCTACTTTTTTTCATTCCCCCAAGACGGTGTACAATCTGATATAAGCTCTACATATACATTCGTGTTAAGCATATTTTACCATTAGTCATGATGTAAAGAACAATTAAAATGAATGGGAGGAACCACGAGAGTGAAGCAATAAAACAAAACAACAAAGGAAAAGGAGACCAAATAGTATGCTTCCATCTACATTCAGACTTTATATTTCTTTCTCTGGGTGTGGATAGCAATTTTCATTGTGAGTCTTTTGGAGTTGTCCAAGTCTATAAAAGTCAGTAGCCCTTAATGTGGCTATTACTGTGTGCAGTGTTCTCCTGGTTCTGCTCATTTCTCTCTGCATCAGTTCATGTAAGTCTTTCCAAGTTTTTTGAAGTCTACCTACTACTAATCATTTCTTATAACTTGCTATTCCTTTTAAATATATAATAAATTTAAATACATAATAAATGTATTTGTTATAAAATACATATATAATTAATTTGTAATGTATACACACATATATGAATTGTTAGACTCTTCTAAAGGTTTTTAGATTCATCTTTCTCCCCTCAGTAGAGGGATGTGTGTGTGTGTGTATGTGTGTATGTGTGTGTCTGTGTCTGTGTAGGGATTACAAGTACTGAATGGTGGATACACTGGGAAATGTATATGGGTTAGTATTGCTTAAGTGTTTTTCTTGGGTTGAAGGTGGGGGGTTAGGAATGGAAAAACTAATTTGGTGTAAAATTAGTGGCAGATTGATGACTCAAACCTAAGTTTTCTTATGCTAAGTCAGCTCGTCTTCCTTTATTGCATGTTGCCTTTCCTCAAGTAAACATCACAAAGTTTGAGTCTTCAGGTGCTTAAGAAACGATAACTCCATGACTCATGACTCATGGACACCTCTCTTGAACCTCGCTTCAAGTCTCCTTGTGCTGCATATGAGCTATGTCACTTAATCTCTCAATGTCTTAAGCAATTGTCTTAGACCATAAATACAGTCCCTTAGGCAGTTCTCAGTTGATAAGTTATAGAAGAGCTATTGTCTGCTAGTTGCCTGTAACCCTTAAGTCATTTGAGTACATGGTCTTGTAGGACCACGATAAGATTTATTTACATCTTAGAGGATACTCCAGTCTTTCTGACTCAGCTGGCCAATATATACATATGTGCATATTTATCATCTATCTATCTATCTATCTATCTATCTATCTATCTATCTATCTATCCATCTATCTATTTACCTAAGAGATCAAGCTAGATTAGTTTGCTTTATCCGGATAATGAATGATCAGTCTTTATAGGGATCAGAAAAGGATTCTTTTCTCCTTGCCACATGGTACATGGTATATTAAGAGCAATATCATCCTAAATTTAAACAGCAGTTTTCTTCAAAAAAGTTCTTCAAAAGTAAGCCATTTGCATTTTATTTCATTTTCCAAATTGGGCATACAGGAGAGGAACCTAGAGATTGAGATTTTAAAGCATCGACCGCATTAATAAAGCAGCATGATATTGAAAGGATTACAGATTTAGATCTTAGGTCCCCTAAACGAGACCTTACAGGTCATCAAGTCCAACCCTGTCCTTATACAGATGAAGAAAATTAGGCACAGAGATGCAAAGTTGTTTGTCAAAGTTCATATGGCTAAGTATTGGTGGAACTGAGTTTCAAACTCAGATCCTCTGAATTCAAATTCAGTACTCTTTTCCTTTATAGGTATCCTTTCTTTGTTGGAGGGTCTTGAAACTGCCTTTTTGTAATTACTTTTTCAGGAATAGTCACCTCAGTGTGGTAGGGTGCCTATGAAAGTTTGTTTGGTTGAAGATAAAAAAAAGGTTCACCTACTCAGCTACTTTTGGAAAGGGAGGGTATATCCCTTCTCTTGCTCCACCCTTCAGAATGTAGGTATCATTAGCTTTGTATAGCTACTCGCCTTCTTCTCCTATCATCTATGACCTACTCTCTAGTCATTACTTTCTACTCCATCCACATAAAATAATTTCTCTGAGCATGCTTGGAGAAAGGCAGTGTAGTCACAACAGAGACAACGCCATCCCTCCTTTCCCTTTTTACTCTACAGCCATTTTTAAATTTCTAGGACAGAAGACCCAGATCCATGCTGGTCCCACTTTGGGAGGGTCTACAAAAATAAGAAACCAGTATAAATAAGATTCTCTCTCCTGAGCTCCCAGTAAAGATGAAATTCCAACAATTTAGACATAGGATATGACTCTTAGTCCCTTTCACTTTCATCTATATACCTTGCTATCACTACCTCTTTTTTTGTGGCTTCCCCTTTACAATAATGAAGTGCACAGATCAGAAAGTTATTATGATCAATCAGATCTTGATCTAGAGTGAGCTGGCATTAGTACTAATTAATTCAGAGATGTTAAGTGAAGCTTTAATGAACAGAAAAACTTTGGATTTAACATCTGCCCTTTTGGGAAATGTGAAGGGAGAGGAAGGAGAGACAAAACATGGAAGAGAAACAAAGGATGTTACCATCCTTTATCAAGTCTCCAAGAGAAAAGAGTTTGGCAAGCATTAGTGGCCTCCAGTTACATCCTTCTTGGGATGCTAATAGGTGGAGGCAGCTACTCAAATCCTGTCTCTCCTAGCCAGCCACTTGATTTTATGCTATCCCTCAGAATGCTGGTCATTCCTCCACTCTCTAAGTAGGAGAATTGATCTATCTACCTGTTTCTGGGTCATCTGGCAAAGCCTCCTATATATAGGGTCTTTTAATCCAACCCCCTTACTTTTACAGATGAAGAAACTGAGGTCTAGAGGTAGAAAGGGTAGAAATAATATGGGGGATTTAAACCCTGGTTCTCTATCTTCAAAGTCAGTGGTCTTTCCATTGTCCACTCTATCTCTCAAACCCAAATTCTCTCCTCTTTTCCCATGGGTCTGTCTCTTCAACCCTGCTCTGTGCCCTAGCTCCCTTCTTACTCTTCCTTCCAAGACTTTGCTTCTCTATTTCCTTCAGGAGGTGGGGGGAGAGGGGGGAGCAGATTGCTTTTTCAGGAAAATAATAGTTCCATTATTTCCAGAATCTCCACAAGTAGATTGTGAAAGCCCTACTTCTGCTCATGACATCAACATTTCCTAAAGATTCCAGGATAATACTTCCAAAGAGTTAGGTTAATTTGAGTGGTGATGGGATAGAAGAGGAATGAAAGGAAACTCCTTTGAAGCACCCATTTCTGTTGTTTGATTACTCCAATTCTTTATACGTCAGGCAGGCCAAACACCTTTTGACAAAGTTACCTACTTCTAAGGTGATAGATAATGACAACAACTCTTAATTCTATTAATAATTCATAATCCTATAGTATACTTTGGATTACCCTGTGCAGATATTTTAATCCACATTTTACAGATGAAGGGATTGAAGTGACTTGACTCAGAGGCAGAGCCAGGATCTGGGTGTTCTGAGGCTAAAACTTTTTCTTATTCAGTCATTTGTCATTTGTGTCTGACTCTTCATGACCCCATTTGGGGTTTTCTTGGTAGAGATACTGGAGTGGTTTGCCATTTCCTTCTCTAGCTCATTTTACAGATTAGGAAACTGAGGCAAACAGGGTTACGTGACTTGCCCAGGGTCACACAGCTAGTATATGTGTGAGGCTGGATTTGAATTCAGCAAGATGAGTCTTCCTGACTCCGGGCGTGGTGCTCTGTGCTCTCTGGTGCCAACTACCGATCTGAGGCTGACTAGTACTCCTTAATAAAAACAACTGCAGCAATTCATATTATACAAAGCCTTACGATTTCCCAAAGGCTTTTCTTGAAATTGAGGTATATAGTATATAAGTATTCCCATTTTTAAAGATAAGCAAAATTAGTCAGGCAAAAACATTGATTAAGCACCTACTGTGTGACAGTACTGTTCCAAGTGCTGATGCTACAAAGAAAGGGAAAAGACACAGTCTAATGGGGTTGGGGGGGGGTGTGGAGACAATATGCAAACAGCAATGTAAAAACAAGCTAAAGATTAGAAGCAATCAACAGAGGAAAGGCAGTAGGATTATGGGGAATTAGGAAAAGCTTCCAGCAGAAGGTAGGAATTTTAACTGGGAGCTGAAGGAAGCCAGAAGGAGGAGATGAGGAAGAACATTCCAGGTGTGGGGGACAACCAGTGAAAATACCTGGATTTGGAGATGAGTACCTTGTTTGATGAACAGCAAAAGTCCCGGGTCACTGAATTGCAGAGAACATGAAGGTGAGTAAGACATAAGGAGACTGGAAAGGTGGGACAGGTGTTGAAAGGCTTTGGGTGCCAGATTGAGGATTTTATTCTTGATCTTAGAGGTGATAGGGAGTCAGTTGCATTTATGAGTTATGACATATGACATGGTTAGACCCGTGCTTTAGAAAGATAATTTTGGCAGCTGAATGGAGGATGGACTACAGTGAGGAGAGAGGTAGGCAGACCCATCAGAGTCTTTTGAAATAGTGGAGTTCTTTGGTATCTACTAGACAATCCTGCCATGCCTCAAGTAACCCGGGGCACAGTTTCTGGTCTAAAGGACATTCCTGGAAGAGGTGGGTCCCTCCTTTTCCTGAGACTGGCCAGATAAATCCCTAATAGCTGGTGACCCTAATTGTAAGGGGTTCACCCCGTGCTCTAGGCCAGGGGTCATCACCAGGAGGATGGAGGGTATGAAGAAAAGGCTGTTGATGACCTTCACCTTGGAAACCACAGGGAAGAATCTAAGATGAGGGCTCAAAGCCTGGAAACAGATTTTTTAAACTGGGGTCCCTGAAATTTTTTTCAATATTTTGAAAATGATATGTTACCATAATCAGTAATCATACTCCTTGTATTTGATTTATGCATTTAAAACATTATTCTGAGGAATCTGAGGAATCCCAACTGCCCAAGGGGACAACCAGGACATGAAAAGAGTTTATGAATGTATTATCTGGAGTATTCTCTGAGATGTGAACGAATCCCAGGTGGGTTCTGGGAAACCTCAGGGAGCCTTTTAATGCATACCTTGAGACCTAGGGACATAAGGGTGATAGGAAACTCTTGGGGGACCTTCAGAAAAGTAAGAGAGGAAGAAAGCAAGGAAATGAGGGTCTTTTGGCAAATCAGACAAGAATAAGAAAGAAGAGAATAAGGGAATGAAATACAGATTCTGAATTAGCCCCAACTCCTCTAGGTTTCTAAGGCTTAAATATTCCTTCTTTTCTTGACTATTTTTTTTTCACAACCCAATTGGAAATGTTGGGAAGTTAAGTGACTTTGCCATAGTCACACAGCAATAGGGCACCACAGGCCCTTAATCTTGTCAATCAGATTGAACTGGATGCTAACCTGTGGGTGTCTAGAGGTAAACAGAGCAGGCTAGAGATGGGAGAGGCAGGAATCAAATAGAGGTTAAATTTCAAAGTGAGGGAAATGGCTTGCAAGGAAGGATACATGTGCTGGGGCCCTCTCCCTAGTGGGGGGGATGCGAGGCAGTGTAGGGAGATCTCAAAACTTATACCAATGGCTACACAGTCAGCTGTAGCCTTGACCATGAGGGATAACAGCAACAATGAGACAAGTTTGATTCATAGCAGGGCTTCGTGATCAGATACAGCAGGTGCTTGTCCGAGCTCAGAGAACACCTGCTACTAGTTAAAGCAATACTATAATTATGTGATTTTGCCAGAGGATGAGATCATGCAGAAGGTGAGCACAAATGATTATTGTTATGCTAAGCTGAGGGCACAGCTTGCTTGCTGGACCTTAGCTTAGGAAAACAGGGCATCCTAATATCTTGACAATCTCAACTTTCAGAGCAGGAGCTTGTTGAATTAGTAGGGGGAGTTTCATTTCTGGGAGTTCCATCTATCTATGAAACTGTGGTAAGTTCATCTGGAGTAAAGCTTTGGGGATTTGGGGCACGGAGGAAACTTGAGATTTCTCCCCAGCTGAAAATATTGCTACTTAGTGAAAGAAACATGCTGCTGCTTCTGAGAAGAGCTGTCCAGGTAGGAGAGGGTGCTGAGGTCGAGGATGGTGGCGGGTCAGGCAGATGAAGAAATGCACTTGCTGGGCCAGGGGAGAAAGTTTGCCATGACTTCCAAAGGGCAGAGCAGGTAGAGATGTTGGTGTTTGCCTCATTTTTCTCTTTGGATCAAAGTGCTTGATGCTCTACTCTTAAACCCCATAGAGGCGGCTATTGGTGTGGGGGATAGAGCTCTAGACCCAGAGTCAGAAAGGCCTGAGGTCAAATCTGTCCTCAGATACGTATTAGCTGTGTGACCCTAGGCAAATCACTTTCTGTTTGCCTCAGTTTCTTCATTTGTAAAAAGGCGATAGTAATAGTACCTACCTTCCAGGGTTGTTCTATTTGTAGATGAGATGCTATTTGTAAAAAGTGCTTAGCATAGCACATAGTAAGCACTTCCCCAATTATGGATCTGGGTCACACCGACTTCCTAACTTCCGAGAAAAAAAATGTGTAGAAAGAGAAAGAAACAGAATCAGAGGCTGCTGGTTGCTCCTTTGCTTTCTAGGTAGGGAGAGTTATATTTGTATTTCTAGTACTTAGGGTAGTGCCCGACACATAGTAATCTCTAGTTTATTTTGTATATATTTTGTTTGTATTGGGTAGTGAGGTGGTGCAGTGGATACAGCTCCAGGCCTAGAATCAGGAAGACCTGAGTTCAAATCCAGACTCAGGGGGGATCCTGGGCAAGTCACTTAACCCTATCATAGCCTCAACTTCCTCATCTGTAAAATGTACTGGAAAAGGAAATGGCAAATCACTCCATTATCTCTATTAAAAAAACAAACAAACCCCAAATGGGGTCATGAAGAGTTGAACACAACTAAAATGACTGAACAACAAAATACTTTGTTTGTACATAGCTGCTGTATATTGTCCTCCATCCCTAGGTTAGACTGTGAGTTCCTTGAAAGCAGGTACTATCTTTTGACTTTCTTTGTAACTCCAACCCTTAGCTCAATGGTTGGCATGAAGTAGGTACTTGTTGGGTTGTTTCAGTCATGCCCAACTCTTTGTGACCCCATTTGGAGTTTTCTTGGTAAAAATACTAGAGTGATTTGCCATTTCCCTCTCCAGCTCATTTTACAAATGAAGAAACTGAGGCAAGCAATGTTAAGTGACTTGTCCAGGGTCACACAGCTCAGTAAGTGTCTGAGGCTAAATTTGAACTCACAAAGGTGAGTCTTCCTGTTTCCAAGTCCAGTGCTCTATCTACTGTGCCACCTAGTAGGTGCTTAGTAAGTGCTTATTGACTGAGTGACTAAGTGCTTAATAAGTGCATGTCTGCCTGATATCTACTATTGCTGGGCTTCTTGTGAAGGCCTTCCTAACTATATCTCTGGGGGGTTCACCTTGGGAGGGTAAACAATCAGACCATTCTATCTTCCAAGAGAAGATAGAAGAAGAGACAAAAGAGCCGAGAAATTCTGCTTTTTGCCTGCCAGATAAAGAAACAAATTAATGAATAAGAGACCAGATCATTCAGAAGAAAGACAACTGTAAGCCCTGCCTACTGCTTCTGACCTGCAGGTGCTCTGCACCCGTTCACATTCCTTGTCACGTCTGCTCCTCAGGTCTTCTGATGGCTGAAGACAACATCACACCTTCAGTTTCCAAGCTCTAAGGGCCAATAGGTTGTCATCATTTCCAGTGGACTTTTGAATCAAGGCCTCCTAGGACATTAAGATGAGAAAGACACCTCCTTAATGGAGGCATAAGACTTATTAGGTTCATTCAGTCTACTGTTCTGGCTGCAGCCCAAGAAAGAGAAACAAGTTATTCTGTCTTCTTTATTCCAAATAGCTAGAAGAGAACTTGGCTTCAGCTGATAATGATAATGATGTCCCAGGACTGGGAAGCAGGCAGGCTCCTAACAATAGCAACAGTTAAAGAAGAGAACATTGATCTGTCACAAAGCCAGAATTTGAACTCCCATACTTCTCTGTGCTTAGGATCCACCTTGGAGACAAATTCTCATGATATCAGATTACTAAGCAAAGTTTCAAGGATGACAAACCCCTGACCTTTAAAAAGCAAAATTTGTGAGAGACAGCCTGGCATAATGGATAAAGAGTTGGTCTTTGAGACAGGGAGACCTGGGTTCAATTCTTGTCTGTGACACATACTGGCTATGAACGTACTCTGGACAAGTCACCCCTTCAGTGCTCCTGGCACTCTCTAGATGGTACATTATTGAGAAGGTGCTGCTCTTCCTTGGTAGAGGAGTTCCTTACTTTTCTAGGAGCACCCTGCATGGATTAACATCCCTGGTCCTATCCAAAAGAAAAAGAAAAAAGGAAGGAAGAAAGGGAGAAAAGAAAGAAAGGAAGAAAGGAAGGCAGGAAGGAAGAAAAGGAAGGAAGGAAGGACACTGTGGACTGGAGAGGCTGACTAATGGGATCATAGTTTTTGATATAAAATAGATTTTTAGAAGCCATTTATTCCAACCCCATTACTTTTACAGATGATGAAACTAAGGTCTAGTGGGGTCAAAGGGTAGGAGATAACATGGGATTTGAGCCCTTATTCTCCACCTTCTAAGTTAGTGGTCTTTCCACTATATTTCATAGTTTTTTAAACCCAATGTAAATAATAAATGTCCTTTCTATCCCATGACAGAACCTTCCCTTGTAATAAAGACATACGGTTAAGCAAAACATATAAACCAGCAAAATGGCCCCATCTAAAAACATGGGGCTCATTTTGCACCTGTAGTCTGCCAGCAGCCTCTGCTGAGAGAAGGATGGTTTGTGATACTTTCAGTCTGCCAAAGCCAAGATTGGTCCTTGCGTCCATTAAAGGGTTGAAAACATTCAATGTTGTGTTATTTTAAATTGCTTTAGTCATTGTGTAATTTTTTTTTTGGTTCAGCTTACTTTGCTCTTCTGCAATTCATACATGTTTTCCTAAGTTTTCTTGAATTCTGCATAATTAATGTTCCTTACACTCAATAATACTCCATTGTTTTCATATATCACAGTTCATTCAGCTATTCCACAACTGATGGGCATCCACTGTTTCTTTTTTTTGCTATCACAAAAAGAGCTGCTAAAATACTTTTGGTAGAGAAGGCCTTTCTTTTTGTTTTTGATCTCCTGCCCAGATCTCTGCAAAAATGGATTTGATTAGTGACTTTTAATTTTAGTTTGAAACCATATTCTTGAGCAGTTGAACTGATTCATGGCACTACTAACAGTGAATTAGCATGCTTGTCTTCCCACAGGCCCTCTGACATTCACCATTTATGTATTTTGTCACTGCCAGTATAATGTTGAACTCAGTCTTCTTACAACTAATTCAGTGGGTTTTCTCTCCCTTCACTGCATCATCCCATCTAACGACAAAAATTCAGCCTCCAGGGTACTGTAATTAAAAAGTCAGGAACGTAGGAATACATTAAGGATTAGGAAACCGAGGCCCAGAAAACAGAAGAGACTTGCTCAAAGTTCACATAGACACATAGTAAATGACACAGTCTAAACCAGGGCCAGTGTTTGATGCTAGGTCTTGACCTAGGACTCCAAATCTAGCCCTCCTTCTCATCTTGAATTATTGCAATGTCACACTGCCTGAAGAGCACTTTCAACTCCATAGTACTTATTAATAAGGTACTAGGAAGAGCCTGGATTTGGAGTCAGAGGATCTGGGTTCAAATCAGAACCTTGATAGTAATAATCATGCAACTTTGGGCCTAGTTATTATCCTGGCTAGTGATTATCCTGGGGCACGAGAAGGCAGGCATTCTAAATTGTCCAATGAATCTATGACCTCCTTGATTCAGGAGCTCCTTCCAGTGATACATGTTACAAGTCATACATACCTGTCCACCCTGTGTTTTCCTTCCTTCCTTCCTTCCTTCCTTCCTTCCTTCCTTCCTTCCTTCCTTCCTTCTTCCTTCCTTCTTCCTTCCTTCTTCCTTCCTTCCTTCCTTCCTTCTTCCTTCCTTCCTTCCTTCCTTCCTTCCTTCCTTCCTTCCTTCTTTCCTTCCCCAATTTTATTTTATTTTCAGTTCTAAATTCTTCCCTTCCCCTTTTTCTTCCATTACCCACTGAGAAGGCAAGAAAAACAAAGCCTATTACAAATATATATATATAGTAATGCAAAACTTAAAATTGATTGGTTAATTAATTAAAAACCACTCATGTTAAAAAAAAGAAAGAAGGAAAAGAATATATACTCTGAATCCATCACTTCTCCATCTAGAGGTGGGCAGCATGTTTCATCCTGAGTCCTTTGGACCTGTGGCTGGTCATTGTGTTGACCAGAGTTGCTAAATCTTTCAAAGTTGATGACCTTTATAATACTGCCATTATTGTATAGATTGTTTTGGTTCTGCTCACCTCAATCTGTATCAGTTCATACAAATCTTCCCAGGTTTTGTGAAACCATTCACTTCATTGTTTCTTTCAGCACCATAATATTCTATATCATTCGTATATCATAGCTTGCTCAGCCATTTCCCAGTTGATAGGAATCCCTCAGTTTCTAATTCTTTGCCACAAAAAACCCCTTCTATAAATATTTTTGTAAATATGGGTCCTTTACCTCATTCTTTGATCTCTTTGGGGCATAGACCTAATAGAGGTATCTCTGGTTAAAGCGTATGCACAGTTTAGTAACTTTTCGGGTATAGTTCCAAATTGCTCTCCAGAATGGATGGACCAGTTCAAAATTCCACCAACAGGGCCTTAAAGAATCTAGGTTTCCCTATCCATTCCAGTATTTGTCAGTTTCCTTTTTTTTTTGTCAGTTTAGTCAATCTGACCACCCCATGCTATCACCCTTGTCCTCATCTTCTCAAAAGTTTGCCAGAGGTGGGGCGTCTGTTGTTCTGGAGACCTTTCTTTTTTCATGATATGAAGAGGGTCCCAGTGGAGCACTCTGGTTGTCCACTAATTACCCTTGGTTCTTGCCATTGACCATCTTGTCTCTTCTTTCTGTCATATGATTCTTCAAGGACATTCTTTACTCACGCTGTTCTTCAGAGTTTCCCATTGGTTATATATTGCCAGCTGCTCTTACCCACCATGCATCTCTCCTTTGCCCTTCATGCAGTGCTCATTGTTAGTTCTTTGGAGTCAGCTGTGTTCCAGGTCTTGTTGCCATAGAGCAACCCTGGTAGACTATTTTTATGGGGAAGATGGGCCTTTGCAGTTATGGGAGCTTGGGATCAGCGAAAATGCTTTGCAATTTTTTGAAAGCAATCCAGTCCACTCTCCTTTTCAACTCTGGGTCCATCTGTATTATCTGTCACACACACACACACACACACACACACACACACACACACACACACCCCTTATAGAGCTTATTGATCTCTTTCTCTTTGTCTCATTCAATAAGCTCCATAAAAGGTCTGCATTCAATTTCAGTTGAAATCTGGCCAATGGCTATTCTTCATCCATTTAGTTTTTCCTGTGTGGATGGACTGTCCAAATTCATTTAAATGATTGCAGAAAGCTCTGCTATGTCTTGAGGCTTGATGTTATCAACACAATGTCATCCATAAACAGGAACATCTGGAGAACCTTGCCATCCATAGAGAGGGATGACCTCTTCGGTCTGGATCTGTCCTGGATCTTCTCCATCACTATACAAATACTTTTGTGAGCATGCATCTTGCCCATTTTATGCCTCCTTGATGTTTGTTATCAGGGTTATTCTGGATGTATAAATCTATTTGCAATCTGATTTTAGAAAACCATAGTTGGAGCTCTTGAATGTCCTCATATCCCCACCATAGTTTAAGCTTAAAACTATTCTTGTGTGTTAGTGTGGGTAAGTGCATAGTGCTGGTCTGACCAAATTGGTCACATGATGGTCTGACCAAATTCTAAGTGATCCATGGGGCATCGGACATTTTTTGCTTAACCTCTTTAGGTTAAGTTAAGTTAAACCTCTTTTAGGTTTCAGTTTCCTCAGGTATGAGAAAGGATCTTAGTGCCATAGATTTAGTACCAAGGGCAACCTTGCAGATAACCTAATCATATTTTTGAGATTATAGATTTAGAGCTGGAGGAGACCTCAGAGGCTACCACTTTACAGAAATGGAGGCCCAGGGAGGCCCAATGTTGCGCAATTGATTACTATCAAGGTTATGATTTGAACCCTGGTCCTCTGACTCCAAATCCAGACACTTCCTAGTACTTTGTTAATTAGTACTATGACATTGAAAGTGCTCTTCAGGCAGTGTGACATTGCAATAATTCAAGATAAGAAGGAGGGCTAGATTTGGAGTCAAAAGACCTGGGATCAAACACTGGCCCTGGTTTAGACTGTACTATGTACTGTGTATCTATGTGAACTTTGGGTAAGTCTCTTCCTTTTCCTGGGCCTCCTTTTCCTAATCCTTAAAATGAGGGTATTGAATAAGGTGGCAGACTTCTCCTTCCGAACTTCCTTCCTTAAATCCTTCCTTCCTCAAGTCTTTCCCTAAATTCTATCATCTTTAAAAATATCAGAAACAACCAAAAAACTTTCCTGAAGAGTTCAACCCCCTCCTTCAGTAGCCCATTTCTTCACTGTTAACAACCCTCCCTGTCAGAAAAGTCTTCCTTGCTTTTAACGTGCTGCATTTGATCCCATTTGTCTTGTTCTTTTCTCTATAGGGAACAGCTCATTATCGTCTTGTGATGCCTACAAGCCTATTATACGCACATACTGTGTGTATAAAGCCATTATTAAGTGACCCCCTTAACCTTCTCTTCTTCAGGCTGAATGATCTTAGTTCCTTTAACCTTTCCCCAAGAGCTCATTTTTCAACCTCTCTAATCACTTTCTGTGGCTTTTTTCTCATCTCGCTTAAGTTGTCCAGATTTCTCCTTAATTGTAGAACCCAGAACTAGAAATGATGCTCTAATTTGAGTCTCAAGTTTGTGAGTAGAGTAGAGAAGATGGGGCCTGGAGATATCAGAGATATCAGGCAGAAGCAGTGGCAAATTGTTTAGTAGGACAAGGAAGGGGAGTGGGTAGGAGGAGGTTCTGTCTCTGTCCCAAATGTGTCCTTCTCCTAGGACTGTCCAACACTAAGATTCTGTGATCCCCAGCTCATCATTTTCAGGACTGTGTCAGCTTCCCAAACAATGGCTGCCAATTTTCAAGGATGCAGGTCCATTAAAGAATTGTAGTGCTATATAGATCCTTGGCTTCTACATGAAGGAAGTCTCCAAAGGCAGATGGCTTTGAGAGGTTTATAGCTTTGGAGTAAAGACTAGGATGAGACGTATGCAGAAACTGTGGACTGACTAATGAGGTCTCTGGTCCTAGCATGATGCCATGCTCTGGCTTGGAGGTGACCCCCAATTCTTGAAGGCAAAGTGCAAGCTTTGTTTCCAAGAAGTTGGAAAAGCTTCAAAGAGGTACTTGGTGACAGATCGTACAACTGGCTAAAGTCCTGGCCCAACCTTGCTGAAGTCAGAGAGGCTCACTACTAGTAGGCTTGATGACAACATTTTTGACCAGTAACCTAGGAAGCAAAGAAAATGATGGGTTGTCATCTTTAGCTATCCACATTGATGAGATCACAGATCCATGAAAGTCATGGGATTTCCTAAGAATCTGTAAATAGGGGTGAAGTGGACTTATATCTGAGTTTGGGTCTCTTCAAATGGCTGCAATCTTTTGTTTGTTTGACAAAAGAAAAAAGAAAAAAGCCATTTTTTTCAGATGGCTACAATCTTATCTGTTTGTCCATGAACCTGCACATCAATGAAATCTTTTCTAATGGCATTTGCCTTTGGAGCTGCAGTACTTTGGGAGCAATACGTCGGTGCAACTTGTACCTCAATGTATCTTCTTAGTTGGCATAGGATTGGCTGTGTGTGGTCTATTGTTACAGTGGGTGGAGAAGGAAAAAAAAATGTTATTACAATGTATTGAGAAGGGCAGAAAGGTTGCGTGGGGTTGATTGTTATGGTGTGCTGAAAAGGGAAAGAAAAAAGAACTTTATCGTCTCTGAACGACAATCAGTGATTCTTCAGGAGAAGGGAGTAGGACAAATTAGGATTCTCAAGAATCAGGCAACCAGATAGTGTTTCTAGAGACCTTCAAGCCTCTCTCCCCTTAAAAAGGACAGATCCACTTGATAGAGCAATGAGCAAAAGTTCTCTGGTATAGTCCTACCCTAGGGTAAATGATTATTGGTAGCCCAATTTGGCAAACACTTATTAAGTACCTATTGTATGCCAGCCACCCTGTTAAGATGCTGAAGACAAAAAGACAAAAAGGAAGTCTCTGCCTTGGAGAAGCTTACATTTGTGTAATTTTATACAGTTTTAAAATTTTACAAAGGACTCTACGTTCATTTTTTTTTTTGATCACAGCCTTGGGAGGTAGGTCTTTCCAATCTATCTCATTTTGTGGATGAGGAAACTGAGGAGCAGAGAGCTTAAGTGCTATGGTCACAGTCACGCAGCGTCGGAAGCAACAATTTGAATCTCGATCTTTCCTGATCCCAAGACCAGAGCTTTTCCCACACCTTCTTCCTCCTTTTCCTTTTCCTCCTTTTTTCCCCGATACGTGCCTCTGTAATTATCTTCATCAAGAGCATTACCTGGTCCATTTTGGTGCTGAGGCACCTTTTTAAGGGCATCTGCTTTTCAGAAGTCTCGAAGGAGCAGCTTGCTTTGTAAGAACATGCAGACCTTAGAGAGCAGAGAGCATGATCATTGCCTTGCGTGTTTCCTCTGAAATCATTTTTTTCCCATCCTGAATGTTTTCCCCTTTCCTTGCAGCTTGGCAGGATTCACTGTGAGCTACTTGGGAAAGAATGCAGCTCCTTCTTGGTTGGGTTCACCAAGGGGCAAACTCTTTAAATCTACAGCCAATGTTTTTTCCAAGTTGTAACACGAGTGCCCTCTGCTGTTTCCTTCTTCTTCCCTCATTCACTGGGACAGTCTGTTGGGCAAAGAGTCAACAAGCACTTGAGGGCTTTCTGTGGGCCAGACAGCTATTGAGCTTAGGCTCAGGGCATCCGAAGGAAGGCAAAAATGACGATCCCTGCCTTCAAGGAGCTGCCGTCCGAATGAGGGAGAAAACATACAAATAATTATGTTCATAAATGATATGTATGGTGTAAATGAAAGTTAATTTCTGTGGGAGAGGGAGAATAGGAAAGGCCTCTTGCAGAAGGTGAGATTTGACCTGCGTCTTGAACGAGGCCTGGGAACCAGAAGGCAGAACAACCCAGGAAGGGAAAACAGCCATTGAAAAGCACTGAATCAGGAGATGGGCCTTCATGCACAAAGAATAGCAAGTGATCGTTTGGGATCTTATTGTTCAGTCATGTCTGACTCTTCATGATCCCATTTGAGGTTTTCTTGGCAGAGATACTGGAGTGGTTTGCCATTTTCTTCTCCAGCTCATTTTACAGATGAGGAAACTAAGGCATACCAGGTTAAGTGACTTGCCCAGTTTCACACAGCTAGTTAGTGTTTGGGGCCAGATTTGAACCTTAGGAAGAGGAGTCTTCCTGACTCCAGGGTAGTACTCTATTTACTGAGCTACCTAGCTGTAGATCTTATGCTTTGGGATCTTGTGATAGTTCAAATATCTAATTGGATTATGGGACAGTAGGCTTTAGGAAGGGAAGGGATCTTAGAGACCATCTGGTACGATTGCTTCATTTTACAGAGGAGAAGGCTGAGGCCCAGAAGGAGGGAGAGACTTGCCCAGGGTCACACAGGCTAAAAAGGAGCAGAGTCAGGGTTAGAATCCAGGTCCTCTGACTCCAAACTCATTGCTTTTTCTCCTATTTCATACTGCTTCTCCCTGCAATAAGTCTGGCTTTGGTCCATTTGATCATAGATTTAGGGCAGGAAGAGACCTTGGAGGCTGTGTAATCTAACCCTCTCGTTTTATGGAGAAGGAGACTGAGGCCCAGTTTTTAAGTGATCTTCCTAAGAGCTCATATACAAATGGCAAAACCAGGCTGTCCACCCAGATCCTCGGACTTCAGGTCCGGTGATTTCTCTGGTGTCTCTGGAGGCTCAAGATGTCTTCTAGAGAGTGTAGATGTGAATCTTGGCCTCAGAAGATCTGCCTGGCCTATAATATCCCAAAGAATGAAAAAGCCAGCAGAGAAGAATCTGTAGTGGATGTCACTAAACTGGCCCCACATTTACTCTCTGGCTTCTGATTCCACCCAGAGTTCCTCCTTAGCCTCTATTAGTTTCTTCAGGAAGAGACTCCCAATGGAAGGAGTAGTGTTCAGAGTAGGTTTGTAACAAGCAGAGGGATGGCACTTTCCCCATGCAACATAGCATGCCATCATTTCTTCACTTTCCTTTTATTGGGTTTTAGCAAGCTGCTAGACTTATACTTTGTTTTCTTCCTACTTCTTAATGGGGGAAAGTCACCTTTCCTTGAATTTTTCTGCCTCTTTTCCATACTTTCACATCTACTATAGCGTATATTAATCATGTTATGAGCAAATCAAGTTATACGTGATATATTTCATGTTATTAAATATTATTTTTTCTTAGTCTTTTTTCAGTTATATCTAACTCTTTGTGACTCTATTTAGGGTTTTCTAAACAAACATACTAGAGTGGTTTGCCATTTCCTTCTCCAGATCATTATACAGATGAGGAAGCTGAGAAAAACAAGGTTAAGTGAGTTGCCCATGGTCGCACAGCTAGTAAGTGTCTGAGGCTGGATTTGAACTCAGGAAGATGAGTCTTCCTGATTCTAGGCCTACTGTTCTATCTACCATGCCACTTAGCTGCTTATTAAATATTATACATATGTCCATCTTCCTTTAAAAAAAAGTAAGATTCCCCTTTCCCTGCCCCAACCCCTTGACTTCTAAGTTTCTGGGGGGTTAAGTGCTCCAGCTGTAAATTTTAATTTCTTTAAATTGTGAAATACCTCAAACATGTGTCAAATAGAAAAGGCCCTCTGTTACTTTGCTAGAAAGCACATCTTATAAAAATATAAACAGATGGATTCTTTTTATTCCTAGTACAACAGAAATCACTCTATCTTTGTAGCTTATTAACAATTGAGAAACCCCCAATAGGTACTGTATCTATTGAGTTATATTCGCCTATTGAAACTATCCCCAGTGATTAAGTCACTCTTTTCATTTTTCTCTTGAGATTTCAAAGAGTCACTTTCTTAATCCTCTCTATAATCTGGTGTCTCTTTTGCACATGGGCTTCAATTGAGGAAGAGAATGAAATTGTGAGAAGAGGTTATTAGTCTACAAGTTTATTGAATCATAGATTTTGAGCTGAAGGGAACCTTAGTTTAACCTCTCAGTTTTTCAGGTGAGGAAAATAAAGCTTAGAGAAGAGAAATGACTTGACTAAGGTCACAGAAACGGTAAGAATATGAACTCTTTTGACTCCCAAGTCCATCAATTTTGACCAGTTTTTTTTCACCTTTATTTGTTTTTCCTGTAATAGTGATAGAATAAGTGTATTGATGGAATGATTGTTTTGATAGAAGTGATAGATTGATAGAATGAGTGTATTGATACAAAACCCTTATAGCACTTTTCATGTGACTATTTGTGAAGCAGCAGATTGGGTAATGTTGACAATCTTAGATTGTAAATTGGGTAATGTTGACAATCTTAGATTGTAAAAGATCTGGCAGGCTTGGGATCTTGTTTTCCTTAACACCAATTTTAATTGTCTGAATTGGCCAAGAAGCATGTGAGACAAAAAAAGGTGCATATGGTGAGTGGTATAGGAATGCAGGGCAAAAATTGACAGACATTTTGATTCCTACCACTATGGTTAAGAACATTTATCAGGATTGCAGGCACACCAGGGACACTGCTATGGCCCTGGAATTAGGGACAACTGGAATGAGGGATGTTGAAAGGAATTTCCTTAGCTTAACCTAAATATCAAGTGAGCCTAGAGGGATGTTGGTGGACTGAGGTAGGCCATGTGTGTAGAAAACAAAAAAAGATCTTGATCTGATTGACTCTTCTTTGTGCTGGCTCCGTGCAACTGTTGTACTTGACTAATAGAAGAGCTGAAAAATATGTGAAGTATGAGGAAATTGAGGGAATTGTCATCTTTCACCTGTCATAAGTAATTCTAGGCTAGAGCAATAATAAAAATGATTAGAGACCCTATGAGGAAGTCTGGTCAAGCCAAATCAAATATCTATTGTGAACTTCCTTTGTGCCAGGTACTAGAAAGGCAAAAATAGTTCCTGCCCTTAGGGAGCTCACAATCTCATGGGAGAGAGGACATACAAGGATAAATCTGAGAGAAAGTATTATCATTAAAGAGGATTGAGGAAGTCTTTCTAAAGAAGGTAGGATTTTAGCTGAAACTGGAAGGAAGCCAGAGAAGGCAGAAATCTGACATGAGGAGGGAGAGCATTCCAGGAATGTGGGAAAGGCAGTGAAAAGCTTTACTATTTGATTTCTAGTTTCTCTTTATTAGTAGGGATTGTACTGATTGGGAATCAAGCCATATTTACATAATTGCTTGGACCATCCAATGATGAACCTAATGCAAATGACCTGGACTATATGCATAATCCAAAAGAGTCAGGATTGTTTTTAGGTACAGTAGTTGGAAGTCTATGGGTACCATTTTGGGATACTTTAAACCTTCTCTTCCCCCACCCACTTCCCACCCCAATTACTCTAGTTTAGACTTTGATTCCTTTTCAAATACAGATAATTCTGGCAGGAGTGAGCATAGGCCATGATTTCAGTGTGAATGAAGGAAAGTAGTTGTTAGTTGGGAGGTGGGGGACACTGGATTGCTGTGATAATTCATGGGGGGATGAAGAATAGTGGGTATCTTCAAAGAGAGAATGGTAAAGGACAGGGAGGCTGGAATTTCAATAGATAAATTCCCCTGACTTCATCATTTTACCTAGGACTGGACTTAGAGCACAAATTCTTAAGCTGTTTCAGTCTTATAGATTACTTTGGGCAGTCTGAGGAAGCCTAGCAATTCTCCTCAAAATAATATTTTTAAATACCTAAAATAAAATATATAGGATCACAAGGGAAGACAATTATATTAAAATACAACTATCAAAATATTAAAAAAAAAGTTCCCAGACACCAAGTGAAGAACCCTTGCCCTAGAGGGAAAGGTAGAGTCAGTCAATCAATAAATATTTATTTGTTTATTTGTTTATTTATTTTTAGTTTTCAACATTTGCTTTTATAAGATTTTGAGTTCTACATTTCCCCCCCTACCTCCAATTCCCCCTCCCAAAGATGGCATGCAATCTGATATAGGCTATACATGTATGATCATATTAAACATATTTCCACATTAATCATGTTGTGAAAGAAGAATCAGAACAAAGGGAGAAACTATGAGAAAGAAAAAAACAAAACAAAAGAAAGAGAAAACAGTATACTTTGATCTGCATTCAATTCTTTCTCTGGTTGGGGATAGTATCTTCCATCATGAGTCTTTTGGAATTGTCTTAGATCGTTGCATTGCTCAGACGAGCTAAGTCTATCAAAGTTGGTCCTCGCATAATGTTACTGTTACTTTATATGATGTTCTCCTGGTTCTACTAACTTCACTCAGCATCAGTTCCTGTGAATCTTTCCAGGTTTTTCTGAAGTCTGCCTGCTCACCATTTCTTATGGAACAATAGTGTTCCTCAGTTTTATTAAGCACTTACTATATGGCTTGTACTGTTTTAAGTTCTAGGGATGCAAAGAAAAGCAAAAGGGAGTCCTGGTTCTCAAAGAGCTCACAGTCTAATTGGGGAAAACAACATGCAAACAATTATGTACAAATTAGCTATGTTCAGTATAAATTGGAGATAATCAACAGAGGGAAGACACAAAACTGGTTCCCCTAGACTAATAATATTTAAGGGAGCAGATGGATATAATTTTAGCCTGGTACCTCCATGCCCTTTGCAAGCTTTTGGCTCCAACTTCTTGCTTCCCCTTCTGATGGGAACAAAGTATTTCTTAGAGATGTGGGGGTGGGGAGGAGGGTAGGAGACGCTAGAAACATCTATCCTTACATCTCTGTGAACCACATTTATTTATTTATTTTAAAAAATATTTTGAAAATATATTTTATTTTTTCCAATTAGATGTTGAAACAATTTTAAAACTTTTTTAAAAAAAATTTTGAGTTCCATATTCTCTCTCCCTTTTCCTCCCTTTTCTCTCCCTTCCCTGAGATGGTAAGCAATCAGATATAGATTAACCATGTGTAATTACGTAAAACATTTTATATTATTCATTATGTACAAGAAGACTTGAATAAAAGAAAAAAAAGAAAGAAAAAAGTGAAAAATAGCATGCTTCAGTCTGTATTCAAACAATATCAGTTCTTTCTCTGGAGGTGGATAGTATGTTTCATCATTAGTACTTTGGGATTGTCTTAGATCATCATATTGCTGAGAACAGCTAAATCATTCACAGTTGTTCATTGAACAATATTGCTATTACTGTGTACAACATTCTCCTGGTTCTGTTCACTTCGCTATGCATCAGTTCATGTAACTCTAAGTTTTTTTCTGAAATTGTCCTGCTTGTCGTTTCTTACAGCACAATAATATTCCATTACAATCATAAACCACAGCTTGCTTAGCCATTCCCCAATTGATAGGCATCCCTTTGATTTCCAGTTCTTAGCTACTACAAAAGAGCTGCTATAAATATTTTTGTACAAATAGGTCCTTTCCCCTTTTTTTTTTGGATATCTTTGAGATATAGACCTAGCAGTGATATTGCTGGATCAACAGTTATGCACAGTTTTATAGCCCTTTGGGCATAGTTCTAAATTACTCTCCAGAACGGCTGCATCAGTTCACAACTTTACCAATAATGCATTAATGTCCCAGTTTTCCCACATCTCCTCCAACATCCATCATTTTCCTTTTTTTTGGTCATATTAGCCACTCTGATATGTGGTACCTGTGAGCCACATTTAAACAAGACCATGTGAAAGAATATAACTTACATGCTTGTCCCTTATTCTTGCCATTGATTGATCCCTCTTTTTCTCTCATCCATTTCTATGATGACATCCAGATTTCCATCATAATCTGTTATTTGTAATGTGTAATAACCCACTCACACCTATCAGGTCCTTCCCCTTTTCTCTCTAAGTTGGATTGATTTTCAGTTCTTCTTGGGGTGCAATCTGCAATTTGGCATAAACAATCACATCAATGTGCCAGCTAGATGGTGCCATAATGCATAGAGCGCTTTCTGGAGTCAGAAAGACTCATCTTTTTGAATTCAAATCTGGCCTCACACACTCACACACAGCTGTGTGACCCTGGGCAAGTCACTTAATCTTGTTTACCTCAGTTTCCTCATCTGTAAAATGAGTTGGAGAAAGAGATGGCAAACCACTCCAGGATCTCTGCCAATAAAACCCCAAATGGTGTCATGAAGAGTCAGACACCACTGAAGTGATTAAACAGCACCAAAAATCACCTTAATGAGCTCACAAATCCTTTTGAGTATATTGAGTATGTCTTTTGATAACTGTCATCATAATTCTGGGTTTTGTCTTTATCTTTTAAAATTTGACCTTGGGGCAGCTAGGTGGCACAGTAGATAGAGCACTGGTCATGAAGTCAGGAGGACCTGAGTTCAAATCTGGCCTCAGACCAAACACTTGACACTTACTAGCTGTGTGACCCTGGGAAAGTCAACCCCAATTGCCTAAAAAATATTGACCTCTAAATACAATACTCAAGGGAAACATAAAAAGGTAAAAAAGAAACAAGAAAGAGAAAAACATAAGAAAACATAAGAAGTTCTTTATCTTTAACTTTTAAATCATGTGTAGAAGCCACAAGCCCGGATATATATTTATAAATTAAATATAGATAAGTGAATATACCATATCTTGTGTCCTCAGATCATTTTAATTCCACTTCGCTAATTTCAAAACCACCAAGTCAATTATTTGGTGAAGTCGGTCAATACTACCAAAGCCATCACTACTTTAAGAGTCACAAGACATAACATCCATTTGGTCAGTGGAAAGGAGGCTCTGGGTCGGAAGAGCAGGGAAAACAGAACCAGGGTGGAAGGGCTCTCAAGTAGGCCCATTGGCAGCAGCTCGCTCATACTGGGGCTATGAAAAATACTGAATGAAGTTAATAAATATATGTGGTGTCAATTTGAATTGGATTTTAATTGCAACTGTATTTCCACTAGAATATTTGGGGAATCCAAACAGTGTGAAAATGGGATTGCTGTATTATTGATCAAGGAGATATGGAGCAGAATTTTTGGGGCAACTGAGTGGGAAGTTCAAAGAGATCATGGCAAGATAATATTTGTAATTCTTAACAAATTTATTACTATAAGAGCAATTGGAAGGAGTATATGTAGACAGAGGGTGTGGATGTAAGGTGACTTTGATGGGATAATACCCCAAAAGACAAAATAAAGGGGTGAGAAAGAAAATTGCACTGGAAGGAGGGGGAAGATTGAATGGGGGTAAATTATCCTGCATAAAAGAGGCATGAAAAAACTATTATAATGAAGGACAAGGTGGGAGTGGTGGTGGTGGGCAAAGCTTAAGCCTTATTCTCATCAAAATTGGCTCAAAGAGGGAATAACATACACAGGCAGTTGGATACAGAAATCTATCTTACCCTATAAGGAAGTAAAAAAGGACAGGGATAATAGAAGGGGGAGGGAGAACTGATAAAAGGGAGGGTAGATTGGAGAAGGCAGGGATCAGAAGTAAAACACTTGTGAGGAGGGAAAAGATAGGGGGTAAGAGAGAGAGGGGAATAAACAAGGGGAAAATAGCATGGAGGGAAATAGTTATCATAACTATAAATGTGCATGGGTTGAACTCATCCATAAAACAGAATGGATTAAAAACTGGAATCCTATGATATGTTGTTTACAAGAAACACATCTGAAGCAGAGAGAGACACACAGGGTAAAGATAAGGGGCTGGAGCAGAATCTATTGTGTTTCAGCTGAAGCAAAGAAAGCAGGGGTAGCAATCATGATCTCTGACAAAGCAAAAGCAAAAATAGATATAATTAAAAGAGATAAGGAAGGATATTATATCTTGCTGAAAGGTACTATAGACAATGAAGTAATATCAATACTAAACATATATGCACCAAATATAGCATCTAAATTTTTTTATTAATTTATTTTTAGTTTTCAACATTCACTTCCATAAGATTTTGAGTTCTAAATTTTCTCCTCCTCCCTCATCTCTCCCCTTCCCAAGCTGGCATGCAATCTGATATAAGCTGTACATATACATTCATATTAAACATATTTTCACATTACTCATGTTGTAAAGAAGGATTCGAACCAATGGGAGAAGCCATGAAAAAGAAGAAAAAAAAGAAAGCAAATAGAATGCTTCGATTTTCATCCAGACTCCATAGTTCTTTTTTTTTTTTTTTTTGGATATGGATAGAATTTTCCATCATGTGTCTATTGGAGTGGCCTTAGATCCTTGCATTGCTGAGAAGAGCTAAGTCTATCAAAATTAGTCATTGCACAATGTTGCAATGACAATTTTCAGGTTTTTCTGAAGTCCACCTGCTCATCATTTCTTATGGAACAATAGTATTCCATTACATTCATATACCACAACTTGTTCAGCCATTCTCCAATTGATGAGCATCCCCTCAATTTCCAATTCTTGGCCACCGCAAAAAGAGCTGCTATGAATATTTTTGTACATGTGGATCCTTTTCCTATTTTTATGCTCTCTTTGGAATACAGACCTAGAAGTGGTATGACTGGGTCAAAGGGTATAGCATCTAAATTTTTGAAGTAGTTGAATGAGTTACTAGAGGAAATAGATAATGAAACTATACTAGTGGGGGACCTCAACTTTCTCCTATTAGAACTAGATAAGTCTAACCAAAAAATAAACAAGAAAGAAGTTAAGGATATGAATAAAATTCTGGAAAATTTAGATATGATAAGATCAGAATCAGAAAAGAATGGGAATAGAAAAGAATACACCTTTTTCTCAGCAGTACATGGCACCTACACAAAAATTGACTATGTATTAGGACATAAAAACCTCACAACCAAATGCAGAAAAGCAGATATAGTAAACACATCCTTTTCAGATCATAATGCAATAAAAATTATATTCAATAGTGGACAATGGAAAAAAAGATTGAAAGATTGTTATTATTGTTGTTATATCTTCGGGGACTAGCTTAGTACCCTGCATCATAGGAGATACAGGCTAAATGGAAATGACTGGAATTGAAAACACTTTGTCAACTTTGAACTGTATCTATATCTTTATATCTATGTCTATGTCTATGTCCATGTCCATGTACATGTCTGTGTTTGTATCTGTGTCCATATCTATCTATCAGCTAGGTTGCAGCGGATAGAGTGCTGGGCCTGGAGTCAAGAAGACCTGAGTTCAAATCTGGCCTCAGACATTTACTAGTTCGGTGACCTTGGGTAAGTCACTTAAGCCTATTTGCCTCAGTTTCTTCATTTGTAAAATGAACTGGAAAAGGAAATGGCAAACCACTCCAGTATCTTTGCCAAGAAAAACCTCAAAAGGGTCCTGAAGAGTTAGACTCAACTGAAGAAAAACAATACATACATACCTACATACATACATACATACATATATATATATGTACACACACATGTATATGTTATTTATTGACACTTCTCTAGAGTGGTTCTCCTCCCCTCTCTGAGTGTTCAATTCCAAGCTAGTTTCTTTTATTTCTCCTACCCATAGATGTGGGTGTTTTCCATAGCTTTGTCCTCAGCCTTCTTTTTTTCACTATGACTCTATCCCTATAAGCAGATGATTCCCAAATCTTGGTGTAGACTCTTGATCTCCCCCTAAAGACCTAGTCCCAATTTCCAACTGCCTGTGAGACAACACCATCTCGGATATTCCACTGGTGCTTCAAACCAGACAGAATTCATCTCTTTCTGTCTTGATTCTGTTCCTCTTCCTAACTTCTCTATCTCTGTTAGTGGTTTGGCCACCCTCACTGTCACCTAGACTTTATTTACAGTCATCTTTAACTCTTTCTTCTCCATCCTCACACTTATCCAATCACTTGCCAGGTATTGCTGAATCCACCTCTGCACAATCTATCCCATCTGCCCCCTCTTTATTAATCTCTCCAGCACCATTCTAATTGAGCATCACAATATCATAGATTTAGAGCCAGAAGGAACCTCAGAGCTCATCTCATCCAACCCCCTCATTTTACTAATCAAGAAACTGAAACCAAGAGGGGGTTAAGGACTTTCCCCAGGTCATGCAGATATTAAGTAGCAGAGGGAGGATTTGAACCTTGCTTTTCTTACTCAAAATCCATACCCCTTTTATTGTTCAACATTACTTCTCATATCTCACTTGAATTATTCTAATGGCCTTCTACTTGGTCTTCTTGCCTCTTTACCCTCTCCAATATACCCTTCACACTATTGCCAAAGTTATTTCTCTTAATGGGCTTCTCTGATCATACCACCGTCTTTGTTACCTATAGGTTAAAATACCAACTATCGAACTTGGTATTCAATGCCCTTTCCATGCCAATACAACCTCATTTCGCATTATTCCTTGTTGTGTTTTAGGACTATTCTACAGTATTCCCATCTCACCCTTCCCTTTCCCAACACCATGATTGTTATCCCTCAACCTGTTGAAATTCTCTTCCTTCAACACTCAGCTCAGTTACCACCTTTTCCATGAAGGCTTCTATGATCTTCAGAGAGAAGGGATCTCACTCAATGCATCAGTCAACTAGCATTTATTAACTGCCTACCATGTACCAGGTACTGTGCTAAGCACTGGGGATACAAGAAAGGCGAAAGATAATCACTTCTTTCAAGGAACTTTCAGTCTAATGGGGGAGACATGCAAAGATATATGTACTAAGCTATTCAAAGTATAAATGAGAAATAATTAATGGGGGGAAGGCACTAGAATTAAGGGAGGTCAATAAAGGCTTCTTGTAGAAGGCAGGATTTTAGATGGGACTTGAAGGAAGCCAGAAAAGCAAGGAGGTGGCAATGAGGAGGGAAAGAATTCTAGGCATGGGGAACAGTAAGTGAAAATACTGGGATTGGGAGGCATGTCCCATCCCCCTCTGTTTTGAACTCTCCTATGCGCTTATCACATTCTAACTTGCGTAATAATTTGCAGACAAGTTTTACCCACCTCTGTCCTCACATTAGTAAGTAAGTTATTTGAAAGCAGGAACTATGTCTTGTTCCATCTTAGTATCTGCAGCACCTAGCAGAGTGAAATATATTTGGAGGTATTTAATAAATGTTTGTTGAGTTGTTGTCTTGGATGAAATGTTAGAGAACTATTTTCCAGGGTAAGAACAAATAGTTGATATGGGAGAACTACAAAGCAGAAATGTATGTCAGATGAGGGCAGCCAGGTGAATTCTTCATAGAAAGCAATAAGGCAAAATATGCAGAATATACAAGAAGGCTAACGTGTAGGCATTCTGAAAGGAAGTGACTCACTCAAACACTTAGGGCATATGAGCAAGAGTTTATGAGCAAAGTTGTATTCAAGAGCTCCAGAAAGCTGGTAGGGTAAATTCTTATAACAACAGCTTATAATACTTACCTATCCCTTCAAGGTTTGCCAAGAGTTTTACATGGAGTATGTCATTTGAACCTTACAACATATTACTACCTCCATTTTATAGCTGAGGAAATGAAAACTCAGAGAAATTAAGTGACTTGTCCAGGGTCATATAACTAGGGAGAATCAGAGGTGGAATTTGAATCCAGATTTTCTCATTTCCAAGTTTAGAATTGTCCTAAGTTGTCTCTGAAAATTGATGGGCATTTCCAAGGAAATTAACACTGCCACTTCCCTGACACCAGTCCAAAGGTTAGACCAAGCCTCTTTTGTCCATGACCGCTAAGGCTGTTTTAAAGAAATGACCATGCCCCAGAAGTAAAATGTATTTCAGTGAAATAATTAAAAAAACCCCAACTCCTTGCTTATCACTCATTTTCTTCATTCTTATACTTGCTTTTGTTGGTGAATTCCCTGTATCCCTTTATGGTTTTCTTGCTTTTCCCTCTTGTTGTCTTGTCAAGTACTGAATGACTACGTCTCTTGTGAAGATTCCAAGGAGTGAATGCTTCATGTCTTTGGTGATACTTTAAAATCATAAAACAAAATAAATATGATAGATTTTTTATGTTATTTATTTTTCTTTTCCCTTCTTCATAGAACATTTGTCTCTGCAAAGCTTGTTCACTAGGTGTCACTCTTGATCCAGTTACAGTACTTGGTGAACATTAGTTTATAAATAGTAGTACAGCTATCAAATATTTATTGGTTTGGTTATATAAACACGAAGAAGAAAATGTCCCCACCTGTACGGTCTAAAGCTTCCGTATAGTGCCTTTTGCCATAAAAGGCTATGGGGTATTAGTTCTCCAGGGTACTTATATCTATTCTGAGGCCACTCTATGGTCCTATCTTGCCTTCTTCAGCATCCATGTGCACTGGGAGAGCAGCCTCATCCAAGGGTACTGTTTGCTTATGTGACGCGGAGACCAGCCTCTTCACGTGATCACATGGATAAGAGCGTTCATCAGTTGCCTGTGTGGATCCTGTGATTATAGGTAATGCCTTCAAAATGCACCTGTCAGCTTCGGGATGCCATCCTTACATTGTCTCCTCATTTCCAAAGCCTCCTTTCCCCAGAGTCCTCCTCCCCATTATTTTTCATTCTTTCCTGGTCTGCATCTCCCAGCCATCAACAACAGGCAGAGGTGTTGATCTGACTTGGCAAAGAAGGATAACATTGAGGAAGGATATTCAAGAAAGAAGGCCCACTGAAGATAGCAAGCCTGTCTTTACAGGCAAAGAAAGGTTTGATGTTAAGGCAATAATCTGGAGAACTCAGGATGATGCCTTCCAGCTGTGGAGGGATGAGAGCATTTTTGGAGGCTGCCAGTTTCCAGATTGGTTAAGAGCATATTAGTCCAATTCCCACTGCTTAGCTCTCCATTTTACACTGTTGTTGTTAGCATCCACACAGTCTGGAGTTTCTTGGAAAGCAACTCAGAAAGCAATTCAGAAAGTCTTGCCTGGAATTTGAAACGTAAAATGCTTTAATCTTCCACTGAATGCCTTCCCTCTGATGCCTCAGCCTGTCGTAGAGGCTGATCTTAAAGTCTCCAAAGTCATGCCAGTGGAGAACAAACTCCAGAATGTTCGTTTGAGTTGAGAAGGCTCCCAATACAGGTTTGGTGATGGTATGACTCTGTGAGCCTCGTCTGCAGACCAACCTCAGTAAGTTTAGGGGGGCCCATCACCAACTGACCCCAAGCAAGGGGTTTTTCTCAGCTGAAACTGTTTATTAAGTCAGAACAGTGTTGGATTGTGTTCTGGAGCAGGGAGTAACAACCCTGACAAAATCACAGATGTGTGATTTTTGTCTTGTCCGTTTCATTGTATTTATTTGGGTGCCTCTGATATAACTAGTCTTTCCCCGGAGAACAACAGTAGAGTTCTCTTCTGGGTGGTTTCAGATTCTGGTTCAGTAGTTTATCATTCAGCTGATACATACATTCTTGTCTTAAAAAACCTGGCTGAAATGTGTCCCAGAGTCCTAAGACCCCACGTCTTGAGGTAGAAGGGACCTCAGAAGACATCTCATAAACTCTCAGATTCAGAGGCCATTTAGCCCGCTCTGTAGATGTAGACTGAGGTCCATGGAGGTTACGTTACTTGTTCAGTGTCACATGGGTAGAAATCATTGGGCTGTCTGACTTCAGAATCTCCATATCTCAGAGTTGTAAGGAATCTTGGAGGCTGTCAATCATAGCTTTAGATTTAAAAGAGACTTTAGTCACTATTTAGTCTAAGTCCATCATTTTATAGAGGAGGAAAATGAGGCCAGGAAAAGTTTAGTGACTTCCTTGATCAAGGTCACTCAGGCAGTAAGCAGCCCCAGTGGGATTAGAACCTTGGTTATCTGGCTCAATCCACTGTCCCATGAATTGCTCTAATAGCATCTTCCAACAGGTTGCCATCCTTAAAAAGCTTCAGTGGAGAGGGAAAGGTACTACCTGAGTAGCAGCCTCTTCGACCTAGAACCAACATTCTTAGGAAGGATGCGGTTGTGCATTCCAACATCGCTGTAATTTATCAGGCCACTGTTTATCTGTGAAATGGAGCTGATAATAGTACTTATATCACAGTATTGTCAGGAAGATGAAATGAGACAATAGATTTAAAATGCTTTGCAAATCTCAAAGCATTATGTAAATCCCAGTGATTATTATTGTACTATACTATATTACGCTATATATTATGTTATGTTTATTATGCTATGTTGCATTATATTACTACTAATTATTTTTATTGCCTTTTCACCTTACCAGGGAAGAAGTAAAACAGTGAAAGAGAAGGAAAAAAGCAGCTGAGGACAGACAAGTCTGGCTCTGCTCTTCCTGTCTCCCAACACATTCTTGATATGTGATCACTGTGCTGTCATTCAGGGCTTCTACAGAGCAAGAGACAGAGTCAGAAAATCATTGCTGGTGAATGAGTGAGTAGCTGCTAATTTGGTGATCACCATGGATAGGAAGGGAAGAGATTTGTTCGCTCCACTGTCTACAATTTACTTTTATTAGTGATTGAATTTAATTTCCATTTAAAATCATTATGAGGAAGCAGTATGTTCTCCTCATGTTCACTACAGGCCCACCCACACTTTGGAATTTAGTTGTAACAAAACACCCGAGCAACCTGGTATTCATTCCTACCATGTGCCTTCATCCCCACTAGTTCCTGCTTTTTGTGTTCATTTGAGTTGCTTTCATCATTGAAGTCGATTATTAGAACGTTATGCCCAGTGGTTGGAAATCTTTTGTTTTTCTGTCACTTTATTTTCCAGAGGTTTCCCTCTCCTATCTCTTGCCCAGTGAGCCAGCTCCTATACCAAAGAATAAAAAAGAGAAAAAAGAAGTTCAAGAGAACCAGCTAACATATTAACCATGTCTCATAGTATATGCAGTGTTCTGTGTACATATTCCCCTCTTTTCTTGGTCAGCCTTGGTCATTATAATTATGTAGTGTTTTAGTTTTATTTTAAAAATTATTTTCATTTTCACAGAGGCAATGAGCAAATTGGATAGAGAATTGGACTAGGGGCCTCCAGGAATAGCTGGGTTCAAGTCTTACCTTTGATATATACTGGCTGTGCAATCCTACGTAAGTCGTTTATTTCAATACATATTTTACCATCCAGGCTGGTAGGTCTATTCAAGGATTCAGAGCACACCCTACACACATATACACACACACATATACACACACATATATATACACATACATATATATACACATACACATATATACATATATACACATATGTATATATTATGCTATATATTATGTTATGTTTATTATGCTACGCTGCATTATATTACTACTAATTATATATATACACATATATATATATACACTCATAAAAAGTGAGGGGGTACCTTGGATCTCTAATTCACGATGATGTTATCATCGTGAATTGATTCCATGGAAACATAATATTAGGTGAAATCACGTCAGTTACAGGTGGTAGTTAGCTCAATAGGAATGATATTATAAGTGTGCCAAAACTATTACAGCTTTTTCTAATTTTATGGCTGGATTTGGTATTAACAACTGTATTGTAAGCTTATGTTATTTGGGGGCCACTGTAATGTGAAAAATGCTCATAGTTCACCATAAACAATGGCGGTAACACTCATGCAAAACCGTGCACATACATGAAAACAATTTATTCAACAATTTAATAAGCATTTATTAAGTACTTACTATCTGTAAGGCCCTGAACTAAGTAGGAACTAGAAATACAAAGACAAAAACCAACAGCAACCTCTACCCTTAAGGAACTTACATTCTATTAGGGCATATTATTTGCAAAGAGAAAAAAGAATTCAAAATGATTTGAGGAGAGAGAGAATGCTAATAGCTAGGGCATCATGGAAGGTTTTCTGTAGGAATTAATCCCTTTAGATAAGCTTTGAAGGAAGCTCAGGGTTTTAAGAAGCAGATGTGAAGAGGGAGTATGTTCCAAGCATGCAGGACAGCCTCTGCCAAATTTGGGAAATGGTAAGTAGACCAGTTTGACTGGAATCTAGAATACCTGAAGGAGAGGAAGATGAAACAACTCCAGATGGGAAGTGTCATGGAAAGAAAACACATGGTTTACAGGTTACAGTACAAGTCAACAAAAATCTTTACATTATTTTTTGTTGCAAGCCGAGGCAAGGGGAAGCATTAGCTGTCACCTAGGGAAGGGAACCTCTATAGGGTCAGGGGACTTCTGAATGGATCATTTCCTACATGTATTTATAATATACAGAAAACATAGAGCTGTGCTCGGTTCATAACCAGTCAGCTATTGGCCTTTGGGGCAGTTTATTGTGTTTCAGGATAAGGGACAGTGATTTCCTAATCTGCTAATTTGTTGTTGGATTTGGAGGCTGAGACAGAGCAGATTGTCTTTTGACTGGGCTTAAACAAAATCTGGGGTAAAAGAAGGCCAATCATAGGGATTAGCTATGGCTTCCTGTTTACATGGAAATGGAGCCTTATTCTACAATGGTATTACTCATGTTAAGAAAGAAAAAAACAGAGTGTCTCCTTCTCTCTTCTACCACAGACAGCTGGAGCCAGATGCCAAAGAGCTTTAGAGGTCAAGTACAGCTCCTTGTGTTTTATCCTAGAGGCAGTTGGAAGTTCTGGAAAATTATTGATCAGGAGAGGGTCACGGTCAGACTGATGCCTTAAGAAGATGATTATGGAAGCTACATGGAAGATGGATTAAAGAGGGGGAAATTGGAGGTTGGGAGATTGGTCAGGCAAGGGGTGATGAGGCTTTGTAACTAGAGAAAAGGGAAAGTCTATGACACTGTAGGGAGGGATGTAAGTAAAATCGATAAGGACTGACAACTGATTAGACTGAGGCAGAGTGAAGAGTCAAAGGGGGCTCGAAAAATGATACTGAGGTTGCCTTGCAAGAATGGAGATGACTATATCAGCTAGATCCCTAAAAGGCTGAAGTTTGTATCAGTCAGCCACCTGCCATAATCTGGAAGGTTTGGGAGGCGGGAGCCTCTCCTGTGAATCAGTTGGTAGAGCTGATTCAGGTTGGACCCATTCGCTATATCCTTTCCCTCAATTAGAGGACAGAAGTCTCCAGAGGTATGCTTAAGTCATTACTAGCTGCCCGCCTACTATCACAGCTCTCTAGGACCCATAGTGAAGAGTGACTGAGCCATAGTTGGTTTGGTGTCACAGGAGCTCAGTCACTCAGAAAGCCATATGGCCGATGTGTGCTTGTGCAAATTAACAGCAGAATGCTTCACCCTCCCTTTGAACTATGGGGGGTGCAGAAAATTAACTGCCACCCTACGGAGGAGTGTTTCTGAGAAAGCCAGTGAGACGCATCTGTGTGCACAGGAGTAGAACTATGCCCTAAAAAAGATTCTTGGGTAAGACCAGCACAACATAGATATTAAGTCTCAACTGATTAAGTAAGGGAAGCCATGGCAAACGGAGGATACCAGGTTCAGAAACAGATTATAAAGGCAACGGTTGCCCTTGCCAGTGAGATGATGGATAATATAGAAACATACGATCATGTAGAAAAAAATTGTGCTTGTGAATCAATTAATAAATATTCTTTAAGTGCCTACTTTGTACCAGGTACTGGGCTAAGAACTGAGGATACAAAAAGAGGCAAAAGACAGTCCCTACCCTCAAGGAGCTTACAATGTCATGCATTGTTACAGTCTATGGGAGAAGGAAACAGCAAATCACTCCAGCATCTTTGCCAAAAAAAACCCCACATGGGGTCATGAAGAGTTGTACATGACTGAAAATGACTGAACAACAACAAAGGGAGGTAAAGCAGTGGGGTAGACTCATTTAGGGAAGGCCACCAGCAGGAGGTGAACTTAAAGTCAGATTCTGAAGAAAACAGAAGATGTAGACTTGTAGAGATGAGTAGGGTGGGCATCTAGGTAGGAGAAAAGGCATGAACACTTGTTCAGAGATGAGCAAGTTGTATGGTGTGTGTGTATTTGTTTGTGTGTGTGTGTGTGTGTGTGTGTGTGAAAGAGAGGGGGGCAGAGAGGGGGGAGAATGAGAGACAGACAGAGAGAGAGAGAGAGA